>NC_073700.1:103877895-105077895 GCF_023634085.1 Falco cherrug
ACCAGGCATGGCCTTGCACACCTTCAGACTGTATGAAGCAGCCAGAGAGAAGTGGTAGTAGCACATGGCCAGATCCTTTTTACCAACTACTAGCTGAGACCTGTCTCACTAAATAGATTGAGATCCCTTTTACTTCTATATGAAACTAATAGGAGCTGCATGCATGCATATAGAAGGACTAACCCAATATACATATTTTTCCCAGTATGTTTTGGACACTGTTCTGTAAATACCTGTACTCAGAGGGATGGCTTCAAGCCCTGCTAAGGTTGTGCTGTAGCATCAGGGGCTCAATAGCTGTGTGGTGAGACCAGGGTGGTGCAGGGCACCCGGCCCAGATGGTTGACCACCTTCTGCCCCTCTCCTGGGGGATTCCTACAAGCTCAGCCACAGCACCCTGGAGGAGATGCCACAGGGCTGCCGCAAGCAGGGCGTGCAGTATCCTGGTGCAATGGATGAAATCCCAACTCCCCTTCATGTTGTATTCCTTCATTTCCCTGTAGCCAGAGTATTGATGGGTGACTTTACTACATCACATCAACAATCAAATGCCACCTGTCTCTAGAACAGCCTCCAAAGGGCAGTTCAGCGTACATGGGTAAAAGCAACAGAATGATGTAACCCACTCACTCCGCTGTTTGGCCTTCAGCTTGGCACCCTACCAGGCTGTGTGTGCATACTGTTCTTGAGCCTCCAGCCACAGCACAGAGGTGACCACAGTGCTGGCATCCCTCTGTGACTGCCCTTGGCTGCCACCTCCACCTCTGTCCTCACTCACACACAGCTGCTTCTGCTTGCATGCCTCAGGCAACGGTTCCTTCCTTCCTTCTTGCTCAGAGGATTAGCAAATCAAGTTGGATACTAACCCAGGAGGCAACACAGTGCCCCACAAATTGCTGACAGTGCATGACAGTCCACTGTGCTGTGTCTCAGCTGCATACTCAGTGACCCTGGCTCTGAAACAACACAGAAGGTGGCAAGCCCAGTACTGCTGGTGTCTGACTTGGAGCCACATAAATGAATATTAACACCTACTCAAAAAACCCCACATGAATCATACAAATGTTTTAGCTCTGTACTTCTGGAAAAGGGAATTCTAACACTCACATTTGTACCTTTTATTGCAAAGCCTCAGTTCGCCGCTTCAAGTCAAAGTTCCAGGCACAGATATGATATGTAGGACCAGAAAACATGGATACTTTGGCATTCAGTTTGCTTGGGTGTTATGAGATGGACATTTTAGCAAATGTAGGGCATAGCAGGTAAGACTGCTTGTCTTTCCACCCACAACGTGTTTAGCTCCAGCAGCAGCAATACATACTTCAGTCTGCTGGCCAGCTGTAATAAGACGAATCCATATCCCAGGAAGAACAATGCAGTTTCTGAAAGGCTTCTCTTTCTGAGACTGCTTCTGAATCTGCTATTACAGCTAGTAGAACTGAAACACAGAAGACATTTGTGGGTACTAAAAGTCTGTACTAAAAAAATAATGGTTTCAGAGGAATGGTTTAACGGAGAGGAAAAATTAACAGTCATTGTTTGGGCTTATTAAAGGAGGGAAGGTCTGGGACCAGTTCTCTAAAGACTTAACATCCCTCAGGGCCTGAGATGCTTCTCTTGCTGCTTACAGAGACCCATTAGAGACTGCAGCGTGGATGAGAGGTACAAACCTTGCTCTGGGTCTCTGGCTAGAGGAGCAAGGAAAGGCTGTGGAACAGTGGGAGAGAGCAGATGGGGGGTAACAGTTTTTTCTGCAGCTGAATTACCAGGGTTTTGAGGTATTGTCAAACCCTGATGATGGTGTGGGTGTCTGTCCCCAATTTCAACATTACTCCAGTCCGTTACAGGCTAGACTGAGGCCACTAACTTGTTTCATATGGCCAACATAATGTGGACATCACATCTGGTTACATGAGTAATATGAGGGCCAGCAGAAGCCTAAAGGTAAAAGGTTCAGTGACATTTTATTTTCTCTCTGAGGTCCTGGAAAAATAAAATGAAACTAGGAAGCAAACGTCATAATGGAAGAAATCCAAGTGGTATTTATGGATTTTTTTGCTAGGCAAATGCCATTACTAAAACAGACTTTCAAATACATGAAATGCTCTTAGGACCCTTCCTATTCCCACAAGACTGTCTATTCATTGGTATATGCCTGTGTGTGCTTACCTTGTTAAAACCACCCCAGCAGTATGTCATTGAGCTATGGAAAATGTAAGTCTATGGGAAACATTCAGCTCTGACTCATTAACTGTATCTAATCGCAGGATCATGAGCTCAGAAACACAGAACAACTCTCTCATCAGCACAAGTAGCCTACAGCATTCTTTTCCGCAGTAATTTTGTCATGTGGCTTATAGTTTTGTTTGATTTTGCATCCCAAATATGGTTATGGCAACACTGTAAAGTAGTGAATGAGCGAGAGAGCATGGATGAGAGAGGTAGCCTGTTTGGCAATGTCCTCGTTAAGCTGCTGGCAAATTGCTTTGCTCAGGATGAGGAACAGCAACTGAAACCAACCAAATACCAAGTCTCCATCATGATGCCTCAGGACTGCAGCGTTGTTGCTAGGGTCCCTGCTTGCAAAGTGCCATGGTTGAGTAAAGTAGGTCAAGAAAATTATAGTTATAATGAGACTCTCCTTGCTGTCCTCTAGCCTGCCCCCCACAGCTGTAGGACCTTCCTCAGTGCCTGATCTTGCCTTCCTGCATGGTGGCCCATTTCCACAGAAATACAGGAAAATTTCAGCCTGGTGGGAAAGACTTTCAGCTGGTTGGAAGCCCCCCCCCCCCCCCCCCCCCAGCCAAAGACAGCCCACACTCCCAGGTAAGCCCTGCAGGCTATTGCTGTCTCTTCCATCAGACAACCTCTCTCTCTGGTATAGACTCAGTACTGAAAGGATGGATGTATTTAATGTGAAGCCCTGATTTAGACACCCATTAAGATATACGCCTGTCTTGCTGTTTCTCTTTGGTTGACTGAGCATCTCTTTCTTCATTCCCTGGGAGCACTGAATATTTTCTGTGGAGGTGCCTGGTCTTGTTAAACCATCCACCAGAAAGACAGGCACATATTTCTGTGAGAATACTCATGTAATGAGTTAACACTAAGCATCTAACCTAGGAGGCTCCAGGTGCCACACATCTGCCCTATTACAGCCCTACTGGTACAAACTTGCTGTATGACTTAGGTCAATTTGCTTAGGGGCTACCTTATGAATCAGGCAGGGTTTAGGGCCAAGACAATGTACCCAAAAAGTACCAACCAAGAAGAGCTTCTGAAAAGCCCTGTTAGCCAGGAATAGGCAGTTCCTCCTCTGCTCCCTCCTGGGAGTAGACTTGTTAGCTGGCCTATATCATCACTGCAGTGTTATTTCGGTAGTCCAGATGGTAACACATATTTCAGAGAGCAAGGTGGAGAGTGGTTCCTGGGTTTGATTAATTTCTGCACTTCTCATTGAGAACAAAGTTGCCTCTCCTTCTGCACTGCTACTCAGGAAGCCTAAGATCAGGTTGTTCAGTTCATGGCAAAACCCAGCCCTCAACTGTTCCTTCTAAGCCAGCCGTGCCTAAGCATTGCTAAGCAAATGACCCAACCCATGACATTAAGACAGAAATTGCTCCTGTCTCCATTCTGTCACTGAAATGAAAATATTAATAGCTACTTACTTAATAACTATGAATTAGATAATGTTTGTATAGTGCTTACCTACCAAAAAGAACTAGGAAGGGTTAAGTGTTTAAAAAAAAAAAGCTAAATTGGAAAATTGAGTGAAAACTAACTCCTATGAAAACAATAAGCCTTTTATGTTTGTACAATGACTTTTCATTCTTCAGCAGTGTTGTTGTTGTTTAGCTTTTCCATTTCCTTCACAAATGCCAACTGTCTGATGAGAAGGCTATTTACTACAAGTGCTGGTGATACATAATCTCTGTCTTTACCTCAGAAAGGTCTTGGCAGGAGGGAGAAGCAGCCGTATGCCCTCTGATAATAGCAAAGTCCGCAGTGAGGAATATAATTACACATGTATTTTTGTCATCCTTTTGCCTGAGGGCATAGACAATATTTTGGATCTAGCTCTCTTGTTCTCATGTCAAACAGAAACAGATGATGCTAGTCAAGTACTTTCTTTGGTGCCCTCCTCTTTATTTACAAAGACTGCAAGGGAAGTGCTATTTTCATGAAAACAGCAGAAGAAAAACAGAATCAATCACCATGTTCAGAGATCCCTAATCCTGCCTTCCCATGCTAAATATCTGTCAGGGTTTAACCCCACTCACAACTAAGTACCACACAGCTGCTCACTCACTCCCCCTTCACCCAAAGGGATGGAGAGGAGAATTGGAAAGGAATGTAAAACTTGAGGATTGAGATAAGAATATTTTAATAGGTAAAGCAAAAGCCATGCGCGCAAGCAAAGCAAAACAAGGAATTCACTCACTGCTTCCCACTGGCAGGCAGGTGTTCAGCCATCCCCAAGAAAGCCGGGCTCCAGTATGCATAACAATTACTTGGGAAGACAAATGCCATCATGCCAAATGTCCCCCCTCTTCCTTCTTCCCCCAGTTTATATAAACAGCATGACACCCCATGCTATGGAATACCTCTTTGGCTAGTTTGGGTCACCTGTCCTGGCTGTGTCCCCTCCCAATTTCCTGTACCCCTACAGCCCCCTCGATGGTAGGGCCCAAGGAACTGAAAAGTCCTTGACTTAGTGTCACAGCACTCTCCAACCTAGCCAGCTGCAACAAGGTCTTTTACCATCGCATACCAACATACTCTTCATGCCAGTCCCTCTGCTGCCTTCTCCTTGTCTCTCCTCATCCCGGGCCTGCTCTCTCTTCCTTGGCGCTCAACCCCTTAACAGAACCAGCCACAGCTGCATCTTATCTACATCAGCAAACCCACTGCCCCTGAAGGCAACCCACAGTATATTATCAATGCTAATTAACCCAGCTTCATTCCTCTACAACTTAGTATAAACATCACCCAGCAACAACCAAACCCATCAGTGTGCTATCAGCACTGTTCTCACACCAAATCCAAACCACATCACTGCACCAGCTACTAAGAAGAAAACTAACTCTATCCCAGCTGAAACTAGGACAATATCACTGCTTCCATTTCCTCTGACAGAAATTCTCACTGTTTTCCTTTCTGTTCTGTTTTTCTCCTCACACAACCATTCTGTAAAGCAATTCCCAAAACTTTGCCACCTGCCTCAAAGAACCGTCCTCAGACCAGCAGCTCCATTACCACCAGGATGCCTGGTGAGCAAGTGATTTCCTGGGATATCTCATCGTGACGTAAAGGTCTACTTAACTGCTTCATCCGATTCGCTCAAACCCCCAGGGTATCATACAGCTGTTTCCTATAAGCAGGTACATAAATGTAACCAAAGACCTGTTTCACAGTAAACACAGTAAGCTTTCAGAATGAAAGGAGAACTCCAGGAAAGAAGAAAAAGACTACAAGTTCAAAATACCAAGTTTACAGCTAGAACAAGAATCAGATGTCTGTTGTGCTTTGAGACTTTGTCATCTTGTTTTATTTTATCTCACAGCAGTTGCAATTGTCCTTTGATTCTGACAGGCTATTGTGCTATTTTCCCATGAATTCTATTAGGATTTATGTAAAGGGTTTCACTGGACCAGATTTCCTACATATGTTAAAGTGTTGCTTGGTTCTGTTGTTATTCTTCTTTGGTGGTTTTTTTAAGTACCTGATGAGTACTCCAGGTATTGTTAACTGTCCTTTAAGATACTTCTTTGACAGAAATGCCAGTTCCAATCAGATCAAACAACCCAATAGTGAAGTCAACCTTGTACATGTTCCCCCTTTCAACCCTGTCCAGTGCTGCTCTCCTGATGAACTATGCCCTGGGCTTATCTCCTAAGGATGAGGATAATTTCTTTTAGACCTGCAGGAAAACAGCACCAGACACCCACACTTTCACATTTCAAAATGCTCTACCACAGGTACTGCTGCTGGCTACAGTTGTTGCAATGGCAAGGACAGCAGGACAATATAGAGGGTGCAGCTGTAACGTGTAATTTCCTTTGGCACCCTACGTTTTCTTGCTATTCTTTTCGAAGCTAGGGCATTTAACACAATACATCCACTTTGCACAATGCTGGCAAGAAATCTCCGTATTCGGCTGTCATTTCTAGTCATCAGTTCTGATCCAGCTGCTGGCAGAAGATTTTCAGGACAGAAGAGAGTGATCCCAAATTAATAATGGTATTTATTTATGGGTTTATATATAGAGAGAGTAATGTGTGCATATATATATATGTATTTAGTAATGAAATTCAACTACCAAAAGTGCAGTCCCTACCAGCGATAGTGAGCAGCAGTTCCCACTGCTCCCCAGCTATTCTGCTCCATCACAGCTGCCGGTGCAAAATAATCTTCAAAAATATTAGTGAAAGCAGCAAATTAAGGAGTCATAAATAGTGCTTATAGTCACGGACTCTCCACAGGAGTCAAACCAGGCCAGGACACTTGTCAGAGACAGGAGACGGGGCAGCCCTTTGTTGCTGTAAGTCCAGAGAAACTGTTGGATGAGGGTGCAGATTAGAACATCTTCAGACTGGAAATCAAATGAGCTTTGAACGGCCTCTACATGTACACACCCTCTCAGCATTAGCTAGGGCATGAATAAGACCAACATCTATAAAGAGGAGAGCCTCTCGGCTGAGCCCTGCCTGCCACATCTGGCGTTTCATCAGAGAAACAACTCTAATCCACTAACTCTGAACTCATCACGTGTAAGGGTTGCCATGGGGACATGCTGCGATTGTGCCATTTTAACACTTCTCTTCCAGATTCCTCAATAAAATGACTATGTAGGCTTCTAGGCAATAAATATGCATATAAAAATGTGAACGTACAAACCAACTCATCAAACAACTTCAAAGCTGTACTATACCCCCTTCCTGGCAGATCTGAATATTAGCTGCTATTTGCAGAGTAGCTGTGGGAGCACCCGCTCTCCCTGACTCCTTTCTGCCATGAATGCAAAAAGGCAAAACGTTTGGGTGAATGGCTCATAAGCACAGCTTTCTTTCACAGTGGGCCAAGGCAGGGGAGGAGGGAGCTGTGAGATGTTTAATACAAGCTTCTGAACATCATCCTTAAAGTTCTACCTGTGCTTTACCTACAGCACCTTTTCAGCAGACTCAAATTCTTTAATCTGTGGTTAAGGTGACAGAGTTGACACAAACAGCAGTAATCTAAACATCGTGCTGAACATGAACAGGTGGGGAAGGGGCACAAGCCTGAAAGCTTACCCAGAAATGCTTGTGGCTTCTTAGTAGTCAAACTCTTTTCCTTGCCAGGCTTTATCTGGGAGAGGATTTACTGAATAAAAAAAGAAGACCAATGTCTAGAAAATGAGGGAGAAGGGAAAGAAAGATGGCAAAGAGGCAGGGAGAAGGGAGAGGAGTGCTGCAGTTAGCATTAGCTGATGCAGCATATGATCCTGTGACAGGAATAGCGCTGAGTGACAGTACAGCGAGTGGCTCTCCCCTGGCACCCATGCTGCTGCTAAATTTGACTCTGCCAGGACTTTGGGTGTAAAGAATGGAGAAGCCTTCTGGGGAAAATTAATAATCCCACTAGAATCAGTGAAATTTCTCCAGAGACGCTGTAAGGCAAAATTGTGCCTGATAAAGATGTTCTAGCTAAGTGGAAGATGGTCTGCATTGATTCTCAAGCCCAGAAACTGAGGGTATGCTCACGTCAGGCTGCACAGAGCTAGCACAAGCTCAAATCTTCATGGCAGCTTTTGTTGCCCTGCAACTGTCCTTCAGTGCAAAGTCTTGGACTCTCCATGTTGTCCTAGCCATGCAGCACAGGTGGCACATCTTAAAAACATCTCTGAAGGGAAACCTTATGCATGTCCCCCTTCCCACTGCTACCCAGTGCACTGTGAACCCCAGCCACTCTGGAGATGCCCACTCCGAGTTACACACTGGGGAGATTCTGCTGGTGGCAAAAACTGGCATAAACTTGCTTTTAAGTCTAGGAGTCAAGGTGGGGTGATTTTAGGAAATGCTTTCTGACTGTCCTTCCTCCCAAGGAATGGTTCTGAGAATGAAATTGAGAAAAATCTCAAAGCCAGAAGGAAGCAGGATATATAACTATGCTACTTCATGCATCCTGCTTATCAGCACTCTGATAATGTAATCTTGTAGATCCACTTCAATTTTTAATATGTGGATATTTTTAAACAGGTATTTAAGTTGTTAAGGTGAGCCTGACTCAGGTGAATAAATATTTGGCAGGTTTTTGGTGGCTGAATGGGATTAGAATACCAAAAGTTCTTGATAAATTGCAGAAGCCTCCTGGAAAAAAATTAAGATGATTCTCAGCAGGGGTGAGTGCAGTGTGCTACACCCAGACAGGCACAGTCAACTAGGCAAATGAATATACACCGGTCTGGATGACAAGTCCTAGAATAATATCTAATAATTACAATGGATGATAAAGTTTGCATGAGTCAATGCTTTTGGGAAGGGAAAACACTGCTCTGGATTATAAAAAGAGGAGTAAAACCTAAGAGACACTCTACTGGTAAGACCTTAGCTTGAGTAGTGTGTCTAGTTTTGGGCAAAACATTTCCAGAATGATCTGGAGCATCCAGAGAGTATGAAAAAGAGCACCAAAATATCAGAAGTCTAAGAAACATCACTGGTGAATAATAATTGCACTAGTTTGTCCTTATCCCAAAGGAAGCTTTAAAATATATACAAGGCAATTGCAAAGGGGAAGGGATCAATTTGGGTTTGCCTGTTTAGATAAGGCATAATGGGTCTAAATTGAAGCAAAGCAGATTCAGAGGCAAAACCAGGAACTATGTTATGTCACTAAGGATAATGGGGCACAGGAATAGATATGATGGATCTCCATCACTGGAGCCTTTGACAAAGAATTATGGAGTGTTTTGCAGGGTGAGATAGGAAGGGAAGACATGTAAATAGGTCTGATGTGCTTTTTAAGCATAGATAATACACAGTATATTTGATTGGGCAATAATTCTCTCTGAAAGGTTTTTAATTTCGGTTTTATGCAGAAATATGACATAGAAAAATTAAAAAATCAGAGACTCAAGAGGTTTTCAGCTCAAGTGTAGGTTGGTGCCTATAGGTGTTATATGAAGACAGAAGAGGAGCAATTATTACTAGATGAGTCTTGCCACTCTCTAGGGGAACCATGTAACAGTGCAATTAGGGCAAGGAGTGAAATACCAGCATGACCTGAACAGGCTCATTATCAATGAAATCTCCAAATGGCAACATCAATTAATAAAATGCACCATGCAGTATGTAAGTCTAGCATGGATTTAAGCTGGCTAGAGGGGGGAAATAGAAAGTAGGGTTTTTTGATTCACTTTATCCAAGGAGCCAACATAATCTTTTGACATACGATAAAAGTGGACTCTACCATTTGAAAGTTTTTTACTATCTTGTGTGTGTGATATATTTCTTAAGACATGGGGTTGGTTCAGGTAACAGAGTAATTCAACGGATTCAAAAGCAACTCTCTTATCAATCAGAATTTATCCTCCACATCTGATATTCGTAGCTAAGGTATGAAAGGAGGTAATGTGATATGACAATGAAAAACCACACTGGCTGGAACTAAAAATACCATAACCCACCCTTGAAAGTTAGCTCTGAGATGAACAAATTACCCTTTTAATGAAGTGAGAGCCATATATTGACTGTCAACCATAATATTGAGTATTTAGTACTAAAGAAAATGCAGATGTTACTAATAATACTTTTTTTTTTTTTTTCTCCATGAACTCTAGTTCATGTTACAAAGGTAGAAAGGACAAAAGTCAGTACAGTGAAAAGATTGCTACTAGCTCCAGTGCATAACAGCATCAAAGTCCAGATCAGTGAAACAGCATTAATTCATGCTACATACAGCAGCTGGGATCAAGACTTCAGCACATCAAACTGAGTTTCTGGTTTGGAGATCATGAATCAAGGAACAACTGTACAAGCAGTGTCTGTAATGCCTCACTGAGCTTTCCAGAGTTTACAAGTCAGCTTGATCTAGTAAGGAAAATACATCATGGCTTTGTCCACAAAAGCAAAAACATCAGTGTACAGTTCACTGCCTTCCCAGCTACTTTAGCAAGGGAAATTTGTTGCATCCATGTGCCCTCTTAGCATTTCCCAATAGTATGTTAGACCACATAGGTGCCAAACAATGTATTTGCTCAACAAAAATTTGCTCAAGACAATTTGCACAAGCCTATGCAGGGTAGCACACCCTGATTAAGCATCAATTGGACTGCGAGCCCTGTGGACTAAATATTTCCATTTATTCAGTGACTTGCTTTGGGCAGAAGCTTTGGCAAGAGAAGTCCAGGCAACTGTGATGTTTCCACTCTCATGACATGTTGCACTTCCACAGTCACCAAGCTGCTGTAAATTTTTTTTCTCTCCTCTATTTAATGTAAAATGCAATTTATCTCTCAGAGGAGGAGATTTGTGTAAAAGAAAAAAGGAGTTCCAAAATTAACTTTGGTCACAGAAAGCAAAATTTTAATTTCAATGTAAAAGCTACCTACTAGTGAATGGTACCCAGAGGAGGAAAAGTATGCAGCTGTCAGAAATGAGTGCAGAAATCAAATAAGAAGTTTCCAGGTAAGCTAGCCAAATTTATCATAATTACTCTTGGGTGAGCAGACCAAAACCTATAATTTGGGGACAACATCCTACAACTGTTATGTGTGTAATCACATAAATACTGTAGGCCTGGACTGAGACACACTTTTCAATGTGTGTCGTAAATAAATAAATAAGGCAAAACTGGCTTGCTTTTTTTTTTAGAAAACACTTCCTTTTTTTTCCATCCAGAGAGTTAATTTGATTGAAATTCAGACACGTAGAAGCTGTTATCAGCAGTAGCAATGCTGCCTTTTATGAGCCCTTTTAGAAAATATTTGTGTGCCCTAGATGTGTAATATACGTTTTCAAAAGCAATTTATGCCACTGGAAATTAGCTGCCTAAAGACCTTAGAGGATTTGGGGTTTAAGGTCAGATTTTTGAAGCTGCAGGGCTTAGGTCACACTTTTAAAGGTAGAACCCCAACACCAAGCATTAAAACAGTTGTTAAAATTCTACATTTCATTACCAAAATTGCTCCAATCTCCTTAAAGAATTGCACCGTACTGATGTTCAGGTTATGGTTAGACATGTTACTTCCAGGAAATCATTAGCTGAGGTTTCCCCTGCAGGGAGGGTGCCCTCTCCTAGCATGGGAGCTGACAGGGGCTGGCTCACACAACTGGCAGTTGGCAAGTGCCTCTGGCCCCGACCACCAGAGAGAAGGATGCGGGCTTGGCCCCCAGCGTGCCAGAGCCCCGGGAAGCCATGCTGCGGTTCTCCTGTCAATCGTAATTCAGCGCTACTGACATACTCTCAGTGCCTCTTTTCAGCTCCATAAACACGTTGCTAACACACAAACCTCTCTGCTTCTCCCTCAATGAGTTACCAGGGCTCCACAGGGAGGAAATCACATGAGAAGACACAGCCGCGGTGCAAGGGAGAGCAGCTCATAGCTTCCCATGGACAGTTTTTTGCTCCTCATCCTGTTGTACAGACCATGACAAGTGTATCAATGGTGAATCCATGGTGCTGAGTACGACAAAGTAAAGAAATGCACATGTTAGATGGCAGCACAGGGAGCGCCCTCCCTTACAGCGTGTCCTTCTGACATAGGGAACAACCATACTGCAGCAGAGGGAACAAACCTGGGCCACTTGACTTTGTGCTTATCAAAATCCTAATCAACAAAAATCTACAGACTGTTGAAAGTAAAATTACATTTGGAGGAGTCATATAACATAGATTACCCCCCGGCCATCATAGATTTGTTTTATTCAGATTGTGCAGGTTTGCAAGGAGGGTTTATCGGGTTATCTAGTTTCACAGAATTTGTCCCATTTAATTTTGTTATAAATATTAAGAGAGCTGGTACCTAAAGTCCTGAGGGCAGGGAATGGGAGTTTTTCATTTTTTCATCTGGCTTTGATGAACACTGAGTAGTTCCATTTTCATACTGCAGTGGTAACACTTCATCCAGCATTTTAACCAGGAGAGCTGATTGGCAGGCATTTAAAATAAAGGATTATCTTGTGGTTGAGGCAGAGGAGCAAGACTCTGGAGACCTGATTTCTGTTCTTTGATCAGTCACACAAACCCTGCGTGACACTGGGCAAGCCAATTAATAGCTCAGTGCCTCCATTCTTCAGCAAAAATTGAGGGGAGGAATGTTTTTTTTTGCTTTCGCTTTTCCTCTCTTTTCTCCAGACAACCAACTCTGCAAATTGTTTTTTATTGATTAGTACAGTAAGGACTTGATTTCTGTGTGCCCCTCAGTGTTCCCATAGTACAAAACAAAAAAAATCCTTTTTCAGGATCTGTTTTTACATGAATACTGAACAGTGACCAAATTCCCTTATATTTAAATTTGGCTTAGGGATTTCATCACAGTTTTTCATTATTATAATTTGCTAATACTTTCTATGCCTCAGAAAACACCCGTGAAAATGATTTTACAAATATGACCTGTAAAATTGAACTATATGTGTGTGGGGGTGAGAGACTGATTTTATGGATCAAAGTAATAGTAGTTTTGCTGCAGCCATGATGGTCACAGAATGTTAGCAAAGAAAGTTTTCTGGAGAGGTAGTATCTATTACTAGCACAGCTATATGAACTAGACAGCACAGGTAAGGTGCCAAATGCACAAGTCCTAGTTCAAGTATACAGAGCTACACACAGTGCTCAGGTTGGGAATTCTGAAATACCTATGGAAATTCAGAGGTCCAGCCTTCTGCTCTCCTACCCTCTTCTCCATCCACAAAAAGTGCCAGCATCTGTGCTGAAATACCAGTGAATGGGCAGATACCAGCCCCCTTCAAACATCACATCTGTGCACGTAACATTAATAGATGAATAGCTATTACAGTGGTCAGAAGAAGAGTTTGTTCTCATTTTCCCATCCCCACACCACAGCTGACAGCTCAGCACTTGAGCTGCAGTGATGAACTGTGACTGCGCCACAGTTTCCTTTCAACTTTGCTCATATAAGATGCTGATTATCTGGACAGCACAACATCAGAGAGGAATAATTCACTGCTGTGCTCCTTGCTGTACTGTATCAGTCCTTTAGCTGCAGCTTATACTACTGAAAAGAAAATCTATTCTTATTTTAATTTTCTGCATGCTTACAGGAGAGAATCTTTGCTGCAGTTATGATTTAATAAACACCAAGTTGTACCTGGGCCAGGTTAATAGATAGGTACCAGGCATAACAGCAGGAGAGGCATAAGAACCTCTATTTTTCAGTCTTAGAAGAAAGCTTAATATGGCAGGACATCAAGCAACTTGTTCCTAGTTTGTTTGTAATGAAATAACCCAACTACAGATTTGCATCTGGAGTCATACAGTTGCTCAGGTTATCCTACCTGTCATCACACACCTGGACCCTCTTAGGAGGATACGTCACAGCCCATTTGCTGTTCTTTCCAACAGTATTTTGGAGGAGCAATCTACAGAGTATTTTACTGCAAAATTAATGCAAAAGAAACCAAACCATTGCTAATTGGTGTGAACCTGCAGCCACTATTCATGATCAGATTTCATCTTAATTTGACAGTGTCCTTTTGTCTGATGTTAATTTTGCTTCCTGTAGCTTTTCATTAAAGGGTGATAATGAAGATATAAGCTCCTTGATGTAAATCATTAAAAACTGACTAGCAATGTGATAGTAAAAGGTAGATCCTTCCTCTCCTATTTTTACTTGTTCCTATTCTGACGTACCCTTAAAAATATGTATTTTTGAGGGTGGAAGAATCAGTGGCCAGCAAAAATAAAGAACTCTTCGACACCATACTGTGTTTCATGAAAAGCCCCTGTTATATCACTGCTGGAAAAATTCAGAAAGAATAGTCTGTAAAATGTTTCTGAATGAAGACAGCGTGTGCAAACAGAATGGCACTGTGTGTCTGGAAAGCCCACGCTGTCAGCCAGGGCTGAACTGCCCCAGCAGCGATGGGCAGACACGAGACCTTTAGTCACCGGAAAGCTACAAGATAATCTTCACTACTAGCTTTTTGTAACACTATTGCTGAAACGAAGGGTACAGGCTGTATTGCTTATTAAGGATTCATTTGTGCGCGCCCTTTAACGTGCTGCAGTCTAGCCTGCTGCTCCAGCAAATGCATTTCACAGGAGTGCCTCATAAGCAATCTGTACACACATTAGATGGGGAAATTGCAATGGTTTTGAAACTAAAGCAGTTTCATACTGCATTATCACTGTCAGATATGCTTTAAACACCAGATTTTTTCCTTTGGCCAGAAATAGTTTTCTCACTTACATCCTTCTCTTGGAAACAGTGAGTTATTGAAGTTTCTGCTTGTCTTTTGAGCGGGATCAGCCTTTGCCTATTTTCTAGACTAGGGAGCACTTTTTCTGTGCTTCCCAAATGTTATGTTGCTCCTCAGTAAAGCAGCAAGGGATTTGGATTAGTTGGGCAGTTTGACTCTAACAATTCTGTTGGTGCTAAACTGAAATGTTTCAGCTGTCCAACTAACTTGCTCAGTCTAACTCCTTCTAAAGGTAAAAACCTAAACTGAAAAAAATAACCCCCAAAAAGAAAAAATGAAAAAGCTGATTAATGTAGATATCAGTTTATATAAAATACATTTTTTTAAGTTCGGAGTTCTGGTTGCCTGTAGCAATTAAACAAGTACCTTGGATACTGTGAGTGAAGTGGGCTAACCTGAGCATGCTGCAAGAAAGAAAAGAAAAAAAGGTGAACGGTAACCTTAAACTGTCCTCCTCCAACATGCTAAAGTTCTCATTCTAAACATATATGTAAACATCTCATATCTTTAAGGCAATTTTATTGAATAAATGCAATCATAAAATTCTGAAATATTTACAGGAAAACAACAGATCTAGAATTCATTTACACGTTTTGCCAGTAACCTGGATATTGCCTTGAAATTTCACAAAACCACAATAGGTTAGAAGTGGCTGAAGATCTGCAAACCGGGCATGAAGATACAGCTTTGCCCTTTGAGAACTGTGTTAAATGAGGAAGGTGAGTTAGTATTCAAATGCACATCATAAGACCGTTCAGTGTGTGGACTGCAGAAGCATTTTGAGTGTCCTAACTATGCCCACTGCAGCAAGCAATAACACTGATAATCTTGGAGCAAAATTTCAGCAGCTGTTGCCAACACCTAAGGCACTGATGATAGCTCTGGACCTTGCCTACACTATTCCTATGGCCCGTTATTGATTTTGTGGGTTTCGATTTCTGTGTGGAAGGTCTTAAGCTTATGATACAATATTGGAGAGTCTTTTTTCGCTTCTGTTGGCTGCAGGGTCATCAAAGGGTACATGTCTGTTACATGGTCATCAGTAAAGTAAGAAACTGTGTTGTCCCCACCCCCCGACACAGCACACATTTCCAGCCCTGTTCCTAGATATACAGGGCAATGCCAGTATTTTTTAAAATCCCTTCTACAGACGTTATGAATAGAAAGTAACACAGGTGTCTGTGATTTCCTAAATATTGTACAGGCAAAAAGCTAGACCTTCCTTGCTCATCTTCACACCCTACTTAGACACGGTTTTTGCTGAAATCTGTGGCAGTTTTGACTGAATAAGGGCAGCAGGATTTGATCCCATGATAATAATACAAAAATCTGAATTTCGAACAAGGTGTATGCCAGGAAAACTCACAGAAATCTCTTGTACAAGGAGTTTATCCTCTTTTTTTGTAAAGAAAGAACAACATGGGAGAGAAACAGACTGTCAGATACTTTCAGAGTCAGTGTTCCCAGCACAACAAATATTCATTTTATACAATGGAGTACAAAGCTATGAATCATCTTGTATGTGAAGTGCAAAATCAAGAAAAAGTCATGAATATAGACAGTTACATGTTGTAATCTCAACCTCCTACCACTTCTATTCAGATTCACTGTTGGGACTATCTCCCAGGTTAGTTTCATCTTCAGTGGTCTAAGTTGTTTTTTGTAGTGTACAAGGGTTTTCTAGTTAAACAGCACAACTCTATTATGGGTTTATATATATATATGCATAAGCTGTGATTTCTTTATTTCTATCTGCCTTTAAGTATTACAGCAGTTAAAAGCCACACAAAGAAAGAAGGCATTTCTATAACTGATCAAAGCCCAGTGCTCCATCGCCTTATCACCAGTAACTAGTAGTTAGGAAAGGCACAAGAAACCCCGATTACTGAACAACTAGAAAAAATTCTCTCAGTTTAGACTGAGACAAGGCGATGAAGCTGTTTTGTACACCACATTGACCATCAAGTGGCAAAGTGACACAAGGGCCACAATCAGGACAGGTCAAGATAAGGAACTATAAAAAGTAAGAGAGACACCAGTTCAAAGGGTGAAATGGATGGGAATGTGGTCCAGGACCATCAAAACTGGCATTCAGAGCAACAGGGTAGGCTCCAGGGCATGAGTGGGCAGAACAAAAGTAAGATCATGCAGCTAAAGATTTTGCATGCACTGCCACTTAATCGGTGCCTAACAGTGAGATCTAGACTTGGGCAGAGTAACCCCCAAGTATCTGCTACCTACGGAGTAATTCAGTTCCTGAAAGCTCATACTTTCTTTAGAAAAGGCCCTTTAGAGAGGCTGGTCTGTAACCAAAAGCCTCATGAAACTTTCAATATTTTATTCCCTCTGCCACTCCCACCCCTCAACACACACTTTTTGTGTGTGTGTGTGTGTGGGGGGGGGGGGGGGGGGTTGGTTTTGTTTGTTTAAAGTCCTATAATTCTCCCTGGCATTTCCTATACAAGAATAGCATGATGAGAAGGTGGCATTTTTTTCATGGAAGGAGACTATCTTACTGACATTTCCTTGACATTTAAACTGAGCCATCCAACCACAAGACGTTCTTGCATGAGGACCACACAGCAGGAGGCAGAGGAGAGGAGCTCTCTGCTTCTCTCCTGCAATGGCACCAAAGCCAGGCTACTGGTCCCACCACCATCTCCCCAGTAACGTGCACAAGGGCACCACATACACACTCAGAGATGTAAGAAACCAGACTGAGACTTCCCAGATAGGTACCATTAAGTTGTGTGTACATCAACATCTCATGGCAGTGATAGAGACAGCTGTTTTTAAAAATCAGGGTTATAATCCAAGTGCAGTTTTTAGGATGAAAACTTGCTTTTCTATTGAAGGCCTCAGCTGAGCATTAGATGAGGGCACCAGCGTGTGTTCCTGAGACTGCTGAAATCTTTGCAGGGGATGGGCTACACAGAGGCACAGGAGGTGCCAAAAACAGATCAGAATTTTAGTCTAAGAATTACTAAGAAAAGACTAATATTGTAATAAATTTTTATTCTATGTGCATGGGTGTGCACACATACGTGTTTCCCGTCTGGTGAGTAAATATCACACCCTGACTTTGGGCCATCATTTGCCATATGATGTGTGAGAACATTTTGTTGCTCTCTTTTAGGATTTATTCCTATTTGGAAGAAAATGGAGGTTAGTTGTGAGCAGCGCAACACTGCTGACAAATCTGCTAAGCCAAGTGCTTTGTTCCTCATAAGCAAGTAAGATGAAGTAAGCTGTGCAGAGTGGGTGCTGCAGGCTGAAGCCCTGAATAGATGGTTGTTAAGAAAACTATTCATTTGAGCTCTTGGAGGCATTTCTAATGGGGGCTGCCCCTATGATTCATTGCCTCTCTTCTAATCTCTCTCACCTGCAAGTCACCAATCCATCTGGCTGGTGGAAAACTGAAGCATAAATCTCATAAGTAGCCCGACTTTTGCATTACTTGGTTTGCCCTGAAGTGGAAGATGCTTTAAAAAACATTTTTTAAGCACTTTGGAAAGTACTGAATATGACATACTAAATAATCAGTGGAAAACTTTAAAAAAATACCCAGACAACCATCAAAACCCACCAAATTTTTTGCTTGGTCTTTTTTTTTTATTATTATTATTATTTTTTTTTTAGAAATATGGGGCTATGGGGATTTCCAGCTCTGGATAGGCAGTGACAAGAATTAATGTCTATGGTTATGAGTAGAGCTAACCAGAAATTGCCTTATAAAGCATACTTCTGTATGTTTATTTGTAAGGTATTCCCCAAACCCAGAAAGTTTCTAGAATACCACTGAGTTCTGATTGATTTTGACACCAGTGGGCAGGTTTTCTCTCTCCCTATTAGCTCACTCGGATGGTCCCCAAGGCTTGGTGCAGGGACCAGGGGTACTGTGGATTTCACGGGTTTCTCCAGGCTCTGTGGCAACTCTGCATTGCTCCAGAGCTGCCTCATCTGGAATCCCTTGAAAACCTGACTGGAAGCAATGTTTGCTTTAGGAGAGCTTCACAAGCCTCCTGTGCTTCTGCCAAGGGTGAGCACTGCAAGTTTCCTGCTGATACTTATCTTATTCCACCCAGGAAAAGAGGTTGTTGGACAGTTTGTGTTTGGGCGTTTCCAAAACCACAGCTTTTGTGTATCAGCACATCCAGCAGAATGGGGACCCAGTGATTCAGCCAAGTCAGCTGGTGAGCAGCCACGTTTTCTGATCTGCAGGCAAATCTACCACACCTAAAGGGAGCTCATCTGTATACACTGATCATCTTGAAACAACAGTTAACAAGCTAACTTCTATTCCTGTAACACAGAAGATGCTACTTCATTACAAATCAGAGCCAGAAGCCAGACAGAACAAACATTTCTGGTGAAGAATCTCATCATTTCAGTTTGTGAGATGTAGACAACAAAGTAATAATCATGGCCTTCCTTGAAGGACAGTTATAGGTAACACATTAATTAAAGCTTAGTTGAAGGAGCCTCTCCAAGATCAAAGACTTCATCTGCAGCATTCAATGATTCTTACAAAAAGTGACATTCAAGACCTCTGGATATTTTTAAATACCATGTTTACTATTTTTCTGCACAGAAAAGGATGAAAATGTACACAACGGTACCCATCACTGCTTCACTACCTCTCCTTTTCAGTGATTTCAAGTTAAAAATGCAAATATTCATATAAAAAAATTACATGAAATGATGTACACAGATTGAACAAGTGGAAAAAATTATAAACAACAATATTGAAGTGTGTGGCTGACACCTGACACCACAGCAAGGATTTCCTGTAAAATTCAAAGACCTGTGAGGCTGCACACCTTAGCTCTTTTCAAAGGAACCAAATATCATTAGATGCCAGCTTCACCGGTACTCTTCCTGTGGCTTTCATCTACCTCTGCGTGAGCAGCAGCAAAATACCCCTTTTTTTTTTTTCTCTGCAATAGCTTATTTTCTGCTGAAATTTAAAAAACTGTATATGGTATCGGATTGGTAACACCCATTCACCAGTGAATAGGTCTTCCACTGCTGCAACACTGTGGGAATAATTTATATGTAGGACAAATGTAATTTATCAATAGGGATATCCACTTGTCATAGGAAAAAGATGTGAGCACACATGTGAGGAAAAGGATTGAGGGCTGGTTCAGCTCTCCCACCATCTTGGTGTCCTCCCCCTTGCCACACAGCCAGGGCAGCACCAAGGAGTGTGCAGTGGGACAGGCGCCCACCCCACTGCCAGCTCCCCCTTCTCCCTCCAACCAGTCAGATGGTGAGAAGAAAAAGCTCTTATAACATTTTCTCTCTTTCCTATATGTAGGAGGACAAAGAAGATCAAACAGTGAAAGGGGAGCCTCCTTCCAGCTTGCCAAGGACTGCAGGTGTGGGAGCTATCCCAGGCCAGCTCTTGTCAGCCCTTTCTGCCTGCTAACAGTAGGATTTATAAAATAAACACTTAGAGGAGAAACCCAGAAAGGCTTTTCCTGTTATTCAACAATATTTTTCAGAGAAGAAAGAGATTTTTTAAAGTAAAACTATCTGTATATACCACAGCACCAAACATGGACAGCACAAGGGGACCCAAGCAGTCTAATGAGCTCCCTGAAAGTTATTGGACTGGTTAGGTTGTTAGGGGCAGGAGTGTCCTGGTAGCTCCGCCAGTGGTAGTCACACTGAGGAAGAGAACAGAAAAAGGACAAAAAATGAATGGGAGTAAGAGATAGAGAACGTAGCCAGGGTCTTAAAAAAAGTCCTTTAACAACATGGTCATTATATTAGAAATCTAGAAGCTGCTTTAGGCAGCACTTCAACAACCCATAATAGCAAAAAAAGTAATATAAAAGAAAGATAAAGCCTTTTGAACAGTACAAGTAATTTCTTTCCTTGAATTGACAAAATAATGTCTATCTGGTAGTTTTCCTGCTAGCTGGAGTCATACCCCTTCCTTGCAATACACATAGTTTATTGCAGTTCAATTTTTCCCAGAAACTGTAAGACAGAGCAGCATCCTACTATTCTAGGTGCAGTAAAAACACAAAGCAAAGAAATATTGTTGCCCCGCAATGTTAATAACCTGAGGAGATAAGATAAAAGGGTGGGAGAAAGGAATTATCACTTATGAGAGAGAAAAGAGGGAGGGGGCATATGTCTAGCTGCAGTCATGATTGCAGGTGGTAGGTGTACATACTATTCTGCCTGGTGCTGCTTGGGGAGAAAGACAGCAGTGAATCCATACTTTTGACTGGCCCAGCTTAACAGAGACACCAAATGATGAAAGAAAATAAAACCTTCCTGAAATCATACATGCAAGACTGGAGTTTATCCTCCACAGAAATACTAAAAGTAAAATGAGATGCCTTGGAGCACACTGCATCAGTTTAGGAAAAAAACACACAAATGGAATCTGAGAGTTAATCTGGAAATTATTTTTCTATGCAGATTTGTTTTGCACTGGAAGACACTTCAGCAGGTTTTAAAATCTGTTTTAGCTACTCAGAAAACATCTAACAAACCAGAGGACCAATTTTTCATCTCCTGACCTGAGGGCACTTACCTCAAAAAACAAAGTTCAAAACCAATTTATCTTCACAGGTGCCTGAAAACATAACACGCCTCAGCACTTTAATGCCTGCTGGGTCTTCCAGCAATGTGAGAGCTATCCAATGGAAGAACACTGCTTGCCAAAAATAATGCTCCAAGGAAGCTGGTTGCGGCTCTGTTAATTCATTTTCCCTAAGGTAATGCCAGCACTTCCACCAAGGTACTGTCGTTCACAGAATGGCTTGAGAGAAGCCCATATTGCAGAAATCACAACCACTGCTCTCTGACAACACTGGTCAAAAAGCCCCTAACCACTCTGTTTCTCTTGTCATCTTCAAGAATGTAATGCAGTGGTAATACGCTCAAAGTGCCACAGGCACTGCCACCATTGTATTGCAACACTGACTACTTGTCTCTCTAAAGCTGTCCCTACAGGATATTTCATTACCAGTACTGTTTGAAAGTAGTGGAATGAAACTGTCTAGCACATGTTCTTCAGCGCCTTCAGGACTTTTTCAGAATAAAATAAAGTTTGAAGAACCCTTGTCCTATTGTATGCAAACACTCCTGTTAAGCTAAAGCAGTAGTTTGCATTGCAGCACACAGAAAATGCACGTGTGCCTGTATATCTGATGAATAAGAGTAGGAAGATTCTAAAGACAGAGCAATAAAAGCTGTTGAGGAAGGTGGGAACGGATATCTTGGCTGAGGGGATACAGGATATACAAATAAACTGAAGAAACACACTGGTTTCTTGTGAGGCTAGTAAAACAGCATGAAGAAGTAACTCCATCGTGTTTGAGATGCACTGAGTGCATTCCTATGCCAAACACCCATTCAATGTTAGCAGGATTCCGCCTCAGGCTGTGAACTGAATAAGGACAAAGAAAAATACATTTTAGATAATTTTCTGTATACATATTCTTTTTCAAAAGACAGAGCTTTTCAGTAGTTTCTTCCCACCTAACTTTAGACATTTGCTTGAACAATCTATGTTGGAAATATATTTGGTCCTGGCTTCCTACATAGTCAATGGAATTGACAAAGCATTGGAAGAGGCTGCCCAGGGAGGCAGTGGAATCACTATCCCTGGAAATGTTTAAAAAACGCATAGATGCAGTGCTTCGGGACGTGGTTTAGTTATGGACTTGGAAGTCCTGGGTTAATGGTTGGACTTGATGATTTTAAAGGCCTTTTCCAACCTAAATTATTCTACGATTCTGTGAAAGACATTGGCTTTCCCAGAGTATGGTTAAGTTCTGCAGACACCTATGGGGATTATCAAAGAAAGGCATACACTGGGCAGTTGAGTAGCATGCCTGGTGATCCTCACTATCCAGATGAGAAAACCTGTTTGGTGGCTTATATTGCTTTCCCACCCATGTATCAATATGCTAGGATGCAGGGGAAGAAAGACTGGTGCCCTCCCAGGTCTTGTTTGGGCAAACAGGGATGCAGCCTGATTTCTCTCTGTCCCACAGACACATCCTACGCACCTAACCTGAATCTAGGGTAAGCACCAAAATGTAGGCAGCCAAAACTGAGCCTTTACGTCTAATCTGTATCTAGAGTAGCACTGCACAACTCCCACTGACACCCGTTTTACCCGCCTTAGGGAAGGATCTGTACCTACACCCACGTAAAGAGGCAGGGACTGAAGGAATTAGATGTGTACACAGTGGAAAACCCACAGTAAAATACATCAATAAAGTACCTTTCAAAATCTTTTTTAAAATCTGTGTGGGTTTTCTGTGGTCTTCTCTCCACGTCACCTTTTTCCACCATTAGCACAATTGAATGAAGAATGAAAAAACAATGCAAAATAAAATGTTATTTTAGCTGCCTGAAGCACTTTTAACTTACTGTGTTTATGGTACAGCTAAAACAGAATCTGATAATGCCAAGCAGTCAGTCTATCATTGTAGGTTGCACCAAAGGATTAATTGAAGGTTTATGCTGCAGAGTGCTATGCTATTCTTATAAACAAAACCCCGTTACCTCAGTTACTGAGGCTGTAAGTTTTTGAGTTCAGTGATTTGCATTTTGCATTTTGCAAATCTTTTAGTGACTAAGAAGCAGCGGGTGGAGCAAGCTTTAGGGGACTGTTATGCTGAAGTCACTTATTTTACATTTCATGGCAGATTATTTATATCCTTCTTAAAAAAAAAAAAAAAAGAAAGGAAAAAAAGGGGAAAAAAAGCAGAGAGGTAAGACTGAAGAACAAAACCCAAATCTGTATCAATGCTGAGTTGATTTTGTCCTTCTCCATCTCTATTTCTTCATCCAACACAGACCGCCTGGCAGCCTTTCTTATCTGGATTCACAAAATAGGCTCCCTCTTAACACTTTCAATTTTTGCTTGAAGACTTGTTTTACTTGAAGTGTCCACTATGTCTTAATCAACAAAGCCCATGGAAGGCAGAGCTTCCCTCCACTCTCATTGCAGCTTTTGTGCCTCTTCACACAGAGCCTTAGCTTTTTCCTCTTTCAGTTGATGAGCTTGAAAACTCTTAAAGGTAGGATTTTCTTATTCTGGGAGCTTACCACAGGCTGAGTATACCACCATCAGTGAACAGACCCTAGTTATGGAGGTTATCAGTGAATGCTATTCAGAAAACTTCTGCTATCATGTTGAAATGTAATTCTACATTCACAGCTATTAGACAACAACTTTGGAGAAGTCTGAACCATTTGTGGTTGCTTCCTTCCTTATTTGATTGCAGATACAAGCCAAAGAAGAGTGGATAGACCCCATAGGATATGTGTACTTTAGCCTATGACAGACCCAGACTACAGAAAGTCAAATTGAAATGATTTTGTATGAGCAGTTGCTTATAAATGCTATTGCATGCATTTCATAACTTTTGATCTAGGAGAAGTTTGTAAACTTTTGAGTAAACGTGATACGATGCACACTTCAGGAGAGGGAGAGAAAAATATACAAAGCTCTCTGGATTTCATAGTATTTTGGCCTCAGCCCCTGCACCATTCTGTTCTTGTGTGTGGTTTAGATAGTGACAGCCCAAGTAACACAACTTAACATAGAAAGATTAGTGTATGAAGGTATTTTCAAGAAATGAGAGAGATATCCTGCAGGATTCTGTAGTAACCTGCCAAAGTCATTGTATGGGGAGACCTAAATGCTAGCTCATGGGACAGGAGAGTGTGAACTGCTGCCAGGCTGACTAGAGTAACCTGGGAAAGCTGAGCCAGCTCAAGCCAGGCTTGATACAAGAAGCAAGCCTCTCCCTTCGTGCAAGTCCAAATTTGCCTGCACAGGGGCCCACTTGCCTCTGAGAAGTTCAGCAATGGATCACCAGATTAACTCTAGAGGATCCAGCTAGAAAGGTGCTCAGTCACTGCAGCATGCTTGACATTGGGGCAGTTGTGCTTGTGAAGCACCTCAACTTATGTCCTGACTTCCACAGAACTTCACACTGCCTCTGCTCCTGTCATCCAGCAGAAGCAAGTGGTGGGATCCACCTTCAGCTGGTAGAAATCAGCATCATCCCATTCATTTTGTCAGAGCAGTACTAAGTCACAGAATACAGCCCTGCTCCTGCCAGTCTGTCACTAGCAATTATCTTGCTAAGAAAAACATCATTTTATATTGTTCAGGGTTTTCCAAATAAAACATATGCCATTCTGTTAAAGGAAATTACATCAGTGATTAAATAAAACCTGAACTACATAGTTATAATCTTGTCACTACTGTATAGAAAAACAGAGCACAAATGCCTGCCAGAAGGTTACTGTATAACTGAAGTGCAATGGGGATTTCCTAACCGTTCGGTGTACCACAGAGGCAGTTTCCTGGATATATAGCAGCAGGTCATGGGAGAGGCCTGTCCCTTGGGCACAATGATATCTGGCAGATAAAATTGAGAATTTTCTAATAAAGCCTACATTTAGAAGTGCCACCTGCCCAATGTGCTGTATTAGTGATGATGGAGCTGGCAATGCTAGTCATCATTTTTGTGGCTTTTCTTCTGCAGAATCAATATTCAGAGATAAGGAAAGAAGAGCAATGCAAGTTTCTGGGAATTTGAGAATTGCTTCCAGACGGTCACTGCAAAATTCATGAGAACCACATCCTTGAACATCCATGCTACTCTGCCGTTGACTCACATCATTGTGAGGAAGATCATCAGACCTAAGGAAGTTTGGGTCTGGCAAGATAAAAACTAGTTATAAAATCTCATGGTGTGGATAAATGTGACTGGACTCGGTGCCACAGAGGCTGATTTGACTGGAAAAGCATGCTGGAATTAAGTATTTCTGACTAGTTTTGGCTGATGGGAAGAAAGGAAATGAAAATTTTAATGACTTGAAAATAATGGGATGCCAGGAGTGATGTAAGTAAAAAGGAGGAACAGTAAATAGAAGCTGGGAAAAGGAAAACTCAAAACACCCTGGTCAGGCTAATAGAATTGTGTAGATGAGTGAGTCAGGCAATTAAACCTAATAAAATAATGAAATAGGGGGAGAATATGAAATAAGGAAGTTGAAAGTTAAGATTATTTTTTTAATGAGAAATTATAAGTTCTGCTTTCATTTAAGTCTAGCATAAGCCAGGAGTAACTCTATTGACATTAATGAGAAATATGAATATTAGCAAAAATTCAGATTTTATACCAGTGCAGTCTGTGAGTACATTTTGACTACATAATCCAAAGGAAGTTATTCCAACAAAGTGAAATGAAAATTAATTTCAACCACTGTCTATATTTCTGGTTGCTTATGTTACAAAAAAACTCCCATTTTTTAAAAGATATGTAAAGGATAGAAAGGAGAAAACTGAGGGATTTGAAGTTAATAATTACTTAAGAGCCAAAATCATACCAAGGAGAACAGAATCAGATGCACAGAAGATCCATGACAAATGTATATGATTCTGTTTTGTAGTTCCAATATTTTCACCTTTCTAAACTAATACAAAGGACAATAATGATGCTAACACAAGATATTCTTGATACAAAGTAGTTAAGGGAAAAGAAGCTAACATTAAACACATGGTTCAGGGACAAGGGAAAAGAGGGAAAGGCATAAGAAGGTAAAACAGTTATGCAGAGGCCAAAAGCATTTTGGTATTCATGTGGATAACAAAAGCATTGAGACTCCTTTGAAAGCATTACAGAGATAACAAGTTCCAGCACTCCACATGAGAACACAATACCATGAGGCATCTCAAGGAGAAGAGGGGGAATGTCGCGTTTTAATACCATACCTAGGAGAAGGGAAAAGACAAATCAGAGCTGGTAGAATTCATTACTTCCTGGGAAGTGGGTATGTCCTAACAAAAATCAGAGCAGATTATCATAATGCCTTCTGTCTGCTACTTCACTCAGTAAAATCTGATTAATAAAGAAAAAATAAATCAAAAGACTTTTCATGTTATCCATTCTCGGACTGAGGGCAACTGAAAGAGGCGCAAGTTGAGATGAAATCTGGTTACCTAGATTAATTTTCCATGTAATATAGCTTTGAATGTACTAATAACATAAGTAAAGGCAATAATAAATAATTAATATATGGAATAGCCATGAAAATAATATTTTCAGCTAGATTATCATCTAGTACCAAAATAATCTTTAATGTATCCTGCAATTGTATTTGAAAGTTTGAAGGCTAATAAGGTGAATTGAGCAATTCTTTGATGTTTAAAGTTGAAGACTCTTCCCAGCATCCCATTATTATTTTAAGGGCAAAATGACATGTCTATCAATGTATTCATAACAAGACTGAAGGCATCTGGCAGTCTGGTTAATTCCAGTATAATGCCACAGTTTATGTTCACAGCCTTATGGAATAGACAATAGCTACTGTAAAGCTATTTGAGTTTTATTGAGCCAATTCACAAAACCCTTGTTGAATATATATAAAAACCTTTTTCATAAATCTCCAATAAGATTAACTCAGAGTGAGTTTTGCACAAATATGAGTTTGAAAACAGAAAAATAAATCATAGGTTTAGGATATAAGAATTAGAGAGGGGAAAACAGAGTTACAAGCATGAAAGCCAGTCAAAGTCACCCTGAATTTTAAAGTGTTGGCTGATGCTACAGTGTCAGATTGAAGAATGGTGGAATGGAAGAGAAACCAAATATTCCCTTCTCTGAGAAGGCTCTAAAGCTGACGTACCAGGCATGCAGATTTGTCTAGGAAGTGAACTTATAAGTTGTTAAATGAAAAAGTGTCTCCATCCTTTCATGCCACTTCTTTGCAACAGGAAATATCATTCAGACATCTTACAGTTCTCACAGTTTCAGATGGCTAGAAATGTCATCTGCAGAAGTCTAGAAGGCCAAGTTATGTTTATCCTCTGGTCAGACCCATTAAGAATTGTATGTATGTAGTGGCTTTGCACAAGTTCTCTGCTCTGCTTCAAATTTTTCCCATACTAAATAAATCACACAAAGCATTACTTTGAGATAACTTCTCCCTGTATTGTTTCACTTTCTTACGAAAGCTTCAAAAGGATGCCAACATTTTCATATTTAGCCCTTTAAATACCTGTATAAACCTAATTTATCCCTTGCTTAAGAAGACTGTATCTTATCTCTTCTTCTGATCTGAAAGTCTATGCAAAATTAATATTTAAAGAACATGACCAGTCCTCTCTCTAACAAGTAAAATTTAGTTCATTACCATGCGTTGCCTATGCTTCAATCTCTATCTGTTGTTCTCAAGATGATGTGTAAATCTTGAGGAAATAAGCAGTATTCCCTCTTAGTCAGACCTGCTAATTATAATTCATCCTTATCTCAACCACTGTTAGCACTCTTGCAATTAGCTGAGCATGATCCTTCTTTCTGCAAGTCAGTCCCTGTCCCAAGAGTTTACAGTCTAAATGGTCAAGGCAAAGAGAAGTGGATAAAAATACTCCTTATACACAGAATGAACAATCCAGCAGTGGCAAATAGCATTTGACTCCATGTTATTTTTTTCTTTTCGCTTGTATGTATTAATGTGATTTTATTGGGAATGGCTTGTTTAGGAAGAGGGTAGAAGATCAAGCATGAAGGTTTTGGCAGAAGCTGGGGCAAAAAGCCCATGGGCACAAGGGATGTAATGTTGAGAGAGAATGGGCCAGGAAAAACCCAGGCAATGTCAGCATTGCCATTGCTGATATTGTGCCACATCTCATTGGCTTCCTCTTGCGGTTTCTGCACATGAAAAAACATTTTGACTGCTAAAATAGTAACAGGAGCCATGGGCTCTGCAGTCTGGATTTGTTCAGCTCTTGACAAGCCCAGCAGAAAAAAAGGTAAATAGCTGCTGAAAACGCCAGGCAAGAACCCACTCCTCTCCACCAACAAAACATCTGCATGGCCATTGAAGGGCTTTTGCACTCTTCAATATGACAAAGTGGGAGATGGCAGATTGCAGAGTCTGTGCCCGGAGAGGAGGTTTCCTCTGCAGTGACACCACAGAAGTAGTTTCTCTCACTGTAACAGCGCAGGGACCACGCTCTGCTCCCCAAAGGCTGATGTGTCATGCTGGCCTGATGCAATGGGAAGGATTTTCTGAAGAGGACAGGCAAGTAAATTTTTCATAGTATCTTACATGGGCACACTGACTTGCCGAGGCGATCGCCTCCGGTGCAGGTGCGTTGCACAGCGGAGCAGGGGATGGCGGCATACGGGGGACCCTGAGCCAGGGAGACCCCAGGGGAGGGCAGCGACTGCCAGGAGCCAGCTGCTCGCATGAGGCGCGGGCAGGGCCAGGGTAATGGCAGCTGCTGCTCCCACAACAGGCCGCCCCCGGGGAGGCGCTGCCGCCAGGGTGGGCAAACAGGGCGCGGGCACAGCAGGCCGCACGAGGAACATTCCACTGCCCGAGTGGACAGGCCTGGATGTACACATGATCCAGCAACCAGGCACACTGTTCTGTGACCATCTGCGCAGGTCAAGGGCGCACATCCTACCTGACCCTCACGGCAGAACGGTGTGCACTGGTCTGAGAGCCAAGGCCACAGCTCTGGCCAGGAGGTCTGTGCCACCTACCCTGGTGGCGGCTGAAGAAGGGAGAGGCTGCAGTACACATCTGAGGCTGGAGGACGTGCCCAGGCCTTCCTCCTGGGGCAGGAACAGGCAGCAGAATGCCTGCAAAGGGTGGAGGACCTCCTGCAGCAGGTGGCTGAGGAGGAGTTCGATAGCTTGTTCCAAGCACAGCCTGCAGTGGACCCACAGCCCATGGCTAAACAGCCAAAACCCCCTCCAACGGCACACACAGAAGGGAGGGAGGCCAATAATGCAGAAGAATGGAAGCTTGCAATGGCAAGGACCTGCAGGAGGAAGAGACTTCCCCCAAGGCCTGAGGTGCCCTTGCAGAACCTCTCTCCTGCTCTGCAGACTGAAAAGGAAAGACCCGTCACATCAGGAGAGACGCTGGAGCTCAGTAAGGCAGTGCAGTCTGCTCGCTGTATGACAACCAGCACAACTAACAAAAGGCAACGGATGGTAGCAGTAGGCAACTGTCTTCTGAGAAGTACAGAGGCACCCATCTGCTGACCTGCCGCGCTCTCTAGAGAGGTGTGCTGCTTATCAGGGATGTCACCAAGAAACTACCAAGCCTCATACAGTCTACTGACTGTTATTATCCACTGCTGTTGTTTTGTGCGGGCACCAATGATACAGCCAGGAGCAGTATGAGGAGTACCAAGGAGGATTACAGAGTCCTGGGAGTGATGGCAAGGGACTCCGGAGTACAGGCAGGTTTTTTATGAATCCTCCCAGTCAAAGGGAAGTGATTTAAAAGAGCTGGTCAAATCTGGTGAATTAATAAATGGTTACAGAACTGGTGTTACAGTCAGGGCTTCAACTATTTAGGCCATGGGACTTACTTTGAGAAATGTGGTCCGCTGGGGGCTGGTGGGGTCCATCTATCAGAGAACAGGAAAAGCATCTTTGATCATGAACTTGCCAAGCTGGTGAAGAGGGCTTTAAACTAAAGTTTCTGGGGAAGGGGAACTTCAGTCCATCCCACTGCCACCAGTTTGATGCCAGCAATAGATGCCCAGAACCTGGAAAGAGGATCACAGGTCAGCAGGAGAGCACCTGCAAAGCAACATGAAGGAATTTTCAGCCACTGCAGCCAGTATGTCAGCTTCACTGGGGGGTGGGCTGGGGGGAACTTAAATGCCTCTATCCAAACACACATAGCATGGAGAATAAACAAGAGGAGTTAGAGACATGCACATGCCTGCAGGGCTTATGATCTTACTGACATCACAGAGATTTGATGGGATGGCTCCTGTGACTGGAGTGGTGGAATGGAAGGGTACAGGCTCTTTAGGAAGGACAGGCAGGGGACTCAAGGAGGAGGTGTTGCCCTCTGTGTCAATGACCAGCTGCAATGCATGGAGCTCCACCTGGGGATGGATGAGGAGCAGACCAAGAGCTTATGGGTCAGAATCAAAAGGAGAGCATTGTGACATAGGTGACATTATAGTGGGGGTCTGCTACAGTTGCCTGACCAGGAAGACTGAGCGATGAAGCCCTCTATAGACAGATAGGAACAGCCTCACATTCACAGGCCCTGGTCCTCATGGGAGACTTCAACCACCCCAGTAACTGTTGGAGGGACAACACAGCAGGGCTTAAGCAACCCAAGAGATTCTTGGAATGTGTTGATGATAACTTCCTTCTTCAAGTGATAGAGAACCCAACAAGAAGAGGTGCTATGCTGGACCCACCCAATAAGGAAGGACTGGTGGGGAACATGAAACTCTAGGGTCGCCTTGGCTGCAGAGATCATGAAAGGGTGGAGTTCAAGATCCTTAGGACAGTGAGGAGAGCCCACAGCAAGCTCACTACCCTTGACTTCAGAAGAGCAGACTTTGGCCTCTTCAGTAATCTGCTTGGAAGAATACCATGGGATAAAGCTCTGGAGGCAAGAGGGACCCAAGGAAGTTGGCTAATATTCAAGGATCTCCTCCTCCAAGCTCAGGAGCGATGCATCCTGACAAAGAGGAAGTCAGGAAGCCTGCATGGATGAACGAGGAGCTCCTGGACACAAAAAGGAAGCCTACAGAGGGTGGAAGCAAGAACAGGTGACCTGGGAGGAATTCAGAGAAATTGTCCAAGCATCCAGGTGTCAGGTTAGGAAAGTTAAATCTCTGATAGAAATAAATCTGGCCAGGGACATCAAGGGCAACAAGAAAAACTTTTATAGGTGCATTGATGATAAAAGGAAGGCTAGGGAAAACGTGGGCCCCCTCCAGAAGGAAATGGGAGACCTGGTTACCTAGGATATGGAGAAAGCTGAGGTACTCAGTTTGCCTCGGTCTTCATTGGCAAGTGCTCCAGCCACACCACCCAAATTGCAGAAGGCAAAGACAGGAACTGGGAGAATGAATAACTGTCCACAGTAGGATATCAAGTTCAAGACCATCTAGGGAACCTGAAGGTGCACAGGTCCATGGGACCTGATGAGATGCATCTGTAGGCCCTGAGGGAACTGGCGGACAAAGTCGCTAAGCCACTATCCATCGTATTTCAGAAGTCATGGCAATCTGGTGAAGTTCCCACTGCCTGGAAAAGGGGAAACATAACCTCCATTTTTTAAAAGGGAAAAACAGGAAGACCTGGGGAACTACAGGCCAGTCAGTCTCACCTTCGTGCCTGACAAGATTATGGAGCAGATCCTGCTGGAAGCTATGCTAAGGCACATGGAAAATTTTTTTGTGACATTTACTAATTGCATTGGTGAAATTTACTAAGTGCAAATTGTGCCTGACAAATCTGATGACCTTCTACGAGGGGGTTACAGCATTGCTCGATAAAGGAAGAGCAACTGATGCCATCTGCCTGCACCTGTGCAAAGCATTTGACACTGTCCTGCACAACATCCTTGTCTCTAAACTGGAGAGACATGGATTTGATGGGTGGACCACATTGTCTGGATGGTTGCACTTGAAGAGTTTCAGTCAACAGTTTGATGTCTTAATGGAGAGCGGTTATGAGTGGAATTCCTCAGGGGTCAGTATTGAGATTGGCCCTATTCAACATCTTTCTCAGCAACATGGACACTGGGATTGACTGAACCATCAACAGATTTGCTAACACCACCAAGCTGTGTGGTATGGTTGACATGCTGGAGAGAAGGGATGCCATCCAAAAGGACATTGACAGGCTTGAAAGGTGGGCCCGTAAAAACCTCAGGAGGTTCAACAAGGCCAAATGCAAGGTCCTGCACATGAGTCAGGGCAATCCCAATCACAAATACAGGCTGGGCGGAGAATGGATTGAGAGCAGCCATGAGGAGAAAGACTTGGAGGCATTGGTGGAGGAGAAGCTCAACATGGCCCGACAATGTGCACTTGCAGCCCAGAAAGCCAACCATACCCTGAGCTGCATCAAAAGAAGCGTGGCCAGCAGGTTGAGGGAAGTGATTCTCCTCTTCTAATCTTCTCTTGTGAGACCCCCACGGGGAGTACTGTGTTCAGCCTTGGGGCTCCCAACATAAGAAGGACATGGACTTATTGGAGCATGTCCAGAGGAGGGCCACAAAGATGATGGGAGGGCTGGAGCACCTCTTCTTTGAAGACAGGCTGAGAGAATTTGAGCTGTTCAGCCTGAAGAAGAAAACACCCCAGGGAAACCTTATAGCAGCCCTCTAGTACATAAAACGGGGCCTACAAGAAAGCTGCAGAGGGACTTTTTACAAGGGCAGGTAGTGATAGGACAAAGAATAATGGTTTTAAACTGAAAGAGGGTACATTTAGATTAGATATAAGGAAGAAACTCTTTACTGTGAGCGTGGTGAGACACTGGAACAGGTTGCCCAGAGAAGTTCAGGGTGCCCTATCTCTGGAAGTGTTCAAGGCCAGGTTGCACAGGGCTTTGAGCAACTTGGTCTAGTGGAAGGTGTCCCTGCCCATGGCAGGGGGGCTGGAACTATATAGTCTTTAAGGTCCCTTCCAACACAAGCCATTCTACAATTCTATGATTTTGGAAGAACTGCTGGTAGTCACAACTAAGGTAGTAGAGACTAAACTCTTCCTACAAAATTAAAAAAAGTGAACAAATGAAAACTTCTGACTACACACTTTTTTCCATTTTGTAATAGACTCTGTGAACAGTACTGGACATAAGTAGTGCCTTCCTAGACTATGAAAAATAGCAAATCTGTCGCACCACATGGGTAGAACAGTATTCAAATGTCTGCTGTTATTTTTCCTTATGCTTTTATCAAACTGCATCAACAGAATATCACAGCAGTTAGAAAGAGTGCAAAGTAGTTTTGGATAGACCTGCTAATATTTGTGAATCTATGCCTTTCTTCCCTATTAAATAACAGTTCTGAAGATTGTGCTTGGCAAGATTATTTTCCTTTTACACTTTAAACTCATTAAATTTAATGAATGTATTAAAGGTCAGAGGCACAAAGGGAGCATTTACCACTACAGTACAATGTGAGAAAGCTGAAAAATATCAGCAATAATGAACACAGGCAAGAGACCCTTAATGACATTGCATTATTTAAGGCCATTTCTCTGCAATTTGAACTGTGTATTTTGCTGAAAGTACAGCTAAGAAAAATCTAAAACCAGAATACATAGCATACATTGCAACTAAGCCATTATTAGAGGAAATCTAGAAGAAATTATTCACATTTCTAGAATAGAAAGTACCAGTTGCAAGCAGTAAGAGAAATAAGAGTGTGGGAACATATATTACACAACCTTTTTTTTATTTTATTCCTTCTTAATTATGACTTCTAACATATTATGCAAAGGCAAAAGAAAGTTCAGAATACTAAAATGCCTTCTCTTTCAAACAAAAATAAGTCTGTAACACCTTAGAGAGTTTGCTTGAGCTTATGAATTTGGCCCAACATGGTCTTTCAGGGTGTTTGCATAAAATCACACTATTCAGTTTGAATGTGGAGCTAATTATCTTCTCTGCTCTGCTTTGCTCTTCTGTAGAACTTGAGGTCCGTAGGAGAGGACCTGAGAAATGTTTTTGCATAGCACAAGACTAGCTAAAATGTAGAGCTCCAGTGATCATCTCTTAGTCAGACAGAATAGTTACCTGATGGCAAATCAGGTTCTCAATGGGAACATCAAGGCTAGTGATAACTGAGCAGTGTACTTACTACACAACGGGGATTCTGATTGTCTGAAGAGACTAATTTGATGAGAACTTAATAAGAAACACAACTGAGAAGACACCTGGGAAACACAGAGATATAAAGCTTTTCTTTTTAACTCTGGTGCAGGCAAGGGAAGAAGTTCTCAACACAAAGGAAGAGAAATTCATGATTTGAGGAAGAAGTTATGTGCAAGATGGGACTTGGGCATGGCTGGTGTCTCCATTGTGGGGACCAGGATCCTGAACCAGCTCCAAAGAACACTCAAGAGTGTGAGGAAACTGCTAATAATGGAAGAACCGGATCACTGCTCTCTCACTCCGAAATACACAGAAAAGGCCTTGTAAGAATACAACCTACTCAGGCCAAGAAAAGCTTATGGGCACAAGAGTTTGAAATAGCAGGACTATAACCCAGTGGCCCAGGAAGAAATCAGGTAACGAGAATGTTACCAAGGGTACAATACCATCCAAGTCACAATGATAAAAGCCTATGACTTGCAAGCAGAAAACTTTGTTGTAGCTGTCTCTATGCCCTGACAGCATAAAGCTCAAGACAGCTTCTATGGTTCCCTCATTGCTTTCTGTGTCACCCACTTGAAATGCCAAGCACAACCATCACCAATCAACATACTCAACCCTGGTCTTTGAGAAGGGAACACACTAAATTACCATGTGAATCTTCTATCAATATTTATTGATATTATAGCCTCTTCCCTGTCCCACTATGTTGTTGTCATCTTGAAAATGAGTTACCCAGTGTGCAGAGTCAAAGAAAAAGTCTAAGAATCCAAGATACTGCCTTTACTACAAAATTACACAAGTTTGGGTGGACTAGCACACCTCAGTAGTTTCCACAATCATATTTATACCCAATTACATGAATATTAATTTGTTAACTTACAATCCTCTAACATTGAGTGGATGACAATCTACTTGTTACACAATCTTATTGGTTAACTAACTACGCATGCTCATTGAGGAAGAGTCTCTTTGTGGGTGAGGAAATCTGGTGTAAGGCGTGTAATTTTTAGTATTATAAAGAGGGTAGTTCACTTAAGAACACATCTTTGGCTATTTGGTCCAACAAGTATGAGATGCATCTTGATCACAAGAGTCTTGCATTGCCAGCTTCCCAGGATGTAATTGTTCTTCAAAGTTGCCTTGTGCTAAGCAGCCATTACTTCAGTTAGTTGTCCTTCATAGTTCTTTGCATGGGACATTCTGAGTCAAAATAATGTGTGCATTCTGTTTCTTCAAGAATATGTGCAGATTGTTAAACAAAACCATATGTCCATATAGTCTGGTTACAAAATTTGATAACATTGTAAACTCACTGAAGAACACAGTGAGAGAGGATGGAGCACATGGGGACACACCAACAGCTGTAATGGCATAAAACTTTTAGTCCATAAACACAGGACTGACCTTGTCTGTCTTTAGTCAGGCAAAAAGTCAGGTGGCTAATCTAAGCCAGTCACTGAAGTCGACCATAACTCTACAGAGCAGTCCTTAGTATATTAAATAGCACAAGGTATTAAAGTATATAGTATAAAGTAACACTAGAAATAGTTTAACAAAGCCAAAGTAAAACTTATACCCCAACATGACCTTAGACATGATAGGCAAAAAGAAGTTTGGAAAAATTTTTAGAAGATAAAATTAGGAGCAAAAGCAGAATTGAGTTTTCCTGTGTACAAAGCCATAAGCCAGACTGCAAGGCTGACTGGAAGCTACTAACAAATATATTTATGTCATCATATGTGTTAGGATAACCTGATGACAGTAATAGCCATTAGTTTTATTTAAACAACTCCATATTAGATGTAAGAATAAAAGAAGTGCTTTGCTCTGCAGTGCCATTTCTTTTGCACTGATGTTATGTCTGTACAAACCTCCCCATGTGCAGATGTCCCATGGCTTTCTCTGGCAAATCAGGCTCTGAGTTAAGGTAGTAGAAGTAAGAAGATACTAATTAGGTAAGATGATCCATAAATGAACAAGGTAACTAATTTCCAGTTAACTCCCCTCTAGCAGATTACTAAATTGCTCCTGAAATTGTTTTTGAACAATGGGCTTCTATTAGCCACTCTTGTAAAGTCCAAGTCTTCTGGGTAATAGCAAATAAAACAGATCTAATCCTCAAACTGTAATGTCTGAGGCCAAATATCTCTTTTAATCTTCTTGATTCTCCTTAGAGCCAACTCTTTCTTTCTTCCTCACAGAACAGTCAATTCTTTCCTCCTTCATCAACTCCCACTCTTCAAAATGCTTCTTCCCATCATAAAGCAAGTTCTGATATTTTTAAAACCTACCTTCTAACACTAGAACAACTGCAAAGAGCATAATGGCAGGAAGTGCTGAAGGTAAGAAACCCTCAGGACTTAAAAAGGGAATGGCTTGCTTTTTTAATTTTAAATATTTCACATTTGAAACCATTGAAATAAGACAGCAGTAAAAATGTCCACCTGAGATACTTGAAAACTACATCTACCCCCCAAAGAGCATGTACCTGTTGCTATCTGAAAGTGACATCACTTTTGTAACTATGCTTGGTTGTAATCTATGCATGTGAAAACCCTTAATGAGTTCAAAAGCAGAAAATTAAGATAAAAAGGAGGATTAATGCACAAAACATCCTGAGCACTGAGTGTGACATCATTCAGCCTGATGGACTCCAAAGACCCTCCTTACCCAAAGCTCTTCTGAAGTATTTTTGATAGTCAAGGATAAATAGATCTTTCACAAGAAGGGTCTCTGCCTCAGTAGACGCAAGGAAATCCATGATGTGTGTCCTCCCCTCCAGCTCGTATACCAGACTCTGAGGTCTTAGAAACTGAACTGATTCAAGGAAATTTCTCAGTACTGATGAGAAACTTCTTTCTTAAAAAGCAAAAGCTTTATTCTCTTTTATTTCACAAGTCACCTGTCTTCTGGTTAAGTGAAGCTAAACAGCAGTATAGAAAAAGTATGCATCTATGGCTACACTGAAGATTTCTGGAAAAGATGAAAACAAAGAAAGTATATTGCAGCAAATATTACAACCTGCAGCATTCTGTTAGACATTCAAAGTGACAAATTTCCCCTTACACTGCTTTCATTGCATTTTTGAGGAATTGATTGCATTTGCAGTCTAATGTTTTCTCAGAATTATATTGTGAAAAATCCAAAAGTGCTTGTTTATTATTATGAATGAGTTTAATATTAAACAGATTATTATTTCCTGTTTTCTCTGTATTATTGCCTATAAGTCAACTTAGATTTTTGGACACTTCAGGAGTCTTCAGTGATGAGCTTATCATTAGAATGACATAACCTTTGAAACTGATGAAACCACAGAATGACAAGAATTTAAACACATTTGAATGTTCTAATTAACTGCGTACACAAATAGTTAGAGCACTCTTGCAGTTCTGTCTTTTACGGCTTCTCAAAAGTTGTAAAAATGCTAGCATAATAGCATATGCAGAATGTCAGCAGCATGTGATAAGGGCAGCGTAGCATCTACAATACACTGATGATGAACCTGTACAGGATCTTGTTTTCTAGACAGAAGGTTTCTTGAACAGGCAGGATGCTGTGGATCAGAAGCCACCATTTCGTGCTTCAGCTCTATAGCAAACATTTTGCGGGGAAGCAGCTGTCTTCCTTCTTTCTCAGAGGAGGCTGATACGAAACAAAAAAGCATGGAAGCATCTCTGTCTATGGTTGTTTCCTAGTTGGGAGGCAAGGTTATCACTTTAGTAACTGGATCCAAGTGGTTACTGCTCCTGTCTCAGATAGCATTACTTCTCTCACTGATTAGCCGTCGATGGAAAGAGTTCATTCCTTACTAAAAGCCTCTGTTTAGGGATTTTTTTTTCCCCTGAAGATGACCTCTTCTAATTTGCAGTGACTCACTGATTATCTGCTAAGCACCCAAGCAGTTGCTTTATCGGCTTTTAAAACTATTACCACCACGTGAGCCTCTGCAGAAAGGAGTGTGGCTGCTAGACCTGGCTCTGTGTTAAAGACTGAATCTTTCTACGCTTCCTTCCTATCTACACTTGAAAGGTTTCCAGTGCTGAACTAGTCCTCTGTAACTAATACAGGAACGGAATCACCTTTCTTAGGCACTCAGACACCTGCTTCTTTTTGGCAAGATTTGAAATTAAAGAGGGTCTTTAGGCTATTCCAGTGGCAAAAATGTGCCATGGGACAGATTTTCCTAATAAAGAAGATGATGCTACATGTGCATAGCACCAAACTGTGTCACTGTCTGTCAAAAGGTATTAGCTGAGGAGGGATGGGAATGACAGAAATCAGATTAAATATTTTTTTTTTCATCCTTTTAGTACATGACTGCAGTGTAGCTGCACAATTGCACTTCACAGACAGTGTGCAAGTCTGACTCACTAATGCATCATTAATTTGATAGAACCTCACACAGGATTTGACTGTGTACTGCTTCAGGACTGTTCTGAAGTAGGGTGAAAATCCGATTGAAAAAAATCTCACAAGGAAGCGACAGCTTCTCCTTTGCATCTTTCTTTCCCCCTACTCTTCAATTTCCTTTAACATCTCATTTCTTTCTTTGGTGTTCCTTTGATCTTTCTCCCCTTCAGCAATCTAGGTTTTCTGCAAAGCTCTTGACATCTATTGAAAGGGTCCATTCACAGCCACTCTGAAAATTGCCATTTAGCAAAGAATAATGTGAAAAGTTCTAGTATGCCTCATACAGAGAGCTAAGGAGCCCCTAATCAGGTGTGAAGAATGATCTGAGGGCATGGGTTTGGGTAGGATTTCACCACACAGTGAAAGAAGTGCTTCTTCAGCTACATATGCCTCTCCTATGACTCCACTGGGAACTCCGTATCTATTTCAAGGAAGCATGATTTGGCCTTTTCTCTTCAGTAAGTTAAAGGCAAACACTGTTTAGCCACAAGAAGACATGCACATATGCCTTTGAGGATGTGCTTCTGGTCATCATGCTGCTTCTGATCAGGCAATGAGGTCTGACATTTGATAGATGTTGATCACCTATCACCAATCAGTCTGAAAAACTATGCCTCTTCAAACTTGCAGAGTAATATTCATGTTTTTAATACAACCTTTATACTTCTAAACATCTAAACAAGTAGACACATAGCCTTTTTCTCCCCATACTACTACAGTACATCATGAGGATCCGCTGTGTACCGAGGGTAGAAATCCAGGTGCCATTTCTGTGCATCAGTGTTTGTTATACAGGCACCCCACCTTCTAATTCAAATGAATTGTTCCTCCTACATAGAAAAAAAAAACCTGTTCCACAGTCCCTCATGCTCTGAGCCCTCTTCCTTAAGTTCCCTCCTCTCTCACCACTTCTGCCCTGCAGGTGTGGATTACAGACAAGCAAAGGGTCCTTCTGTAAATTATAACGTTGGTCCATGATCCAACCCCTTGTTCAGTCCAGTTTTCTCCCATGCAATTAATGCCAGTCCTCCAACCACAAACAACTATTGCAGCATTTCTGCTCTTGGTTGAACCTGACAGAGTTTACAATTGCTGCTAAGGAGCTGGAGGCCCATGCTGCTGCAGGTCAGAGCTATTTCTGCGGACAGAAAGGCTTTTTTTATAGGCATCTTCAGTGCCCCAGGATGGATGGGGGAGAGGAGAGGGAAATTTTTCATTCCCATCCCAGATCCCCATCAGTCACCTATCTTAACATCTTCTCCTGCCTCAGTGTATCTGAAAGCTGGCAGAGCAGCACAACTAAAATGAAGTGAGAGTGTGCCGATAGATCTCAACTCCACACCAGCTTTGGCTTTACAGCTAGACTCTCAGACCCAGTGTAGTTCCAGCACTGGAACTATGGACATGGAGATAAATCCATGTAGGAACTGTACATATTCAGCATGCCCCCCTATCTGGAAGTTCAGTTTCTGCTACCTGTTCTACAGAAGTGGTCACCAAAAATGGGGGAGACTGGGGGCGTGATGTGTGGGACAGAGGCCACATAGTCAGTGTCCCTGAGCCCTTTGGCTACCAGCTAGAATACTGGTACCGTAGAGACTGAAATACCTCTACTGTTATTCTACAGGAGAGCAGGCTTGGGGCAGATTCACTCTGCCATCACTTTGCAAAGGACTTCCCAATGCATAGCCCTCATTACTCCTGCCATGAATAGGAAGCAAAACCTAGCTCTAAGTACTTTTTCTGAGGGCAAAATGCATCTGAACGGATGTGGAAAGACTGAAGAGCTCAAGAAAGCCTTATTAATTAATTTTGAGCCATAAAACAATTTTAATAAATTTAAAGAGAAATTTTTTTTTCAAAAATGAAAATTTTAAGAGTGAGATACAGCCTCAACATTTCTCATACTCAATGCAATGCTCAGGAGCAAAGACCTATCTTAGGAAATTTAAAACAGTATTTCCAAAACCATTCTTCACTTATCGAGGATCAATTTGTTTCCACCAGGGCTGGCAATCTCTTGACATTCAAGCTCTTCAGAAGGTTTCAGAAGGGCCGAGTTAAAGGCTGTGTGCAATTTTATTAACTCCTGTCAAGGTCTTTAAAATTTGGAAAAGGTAAGATGTCCTAGGATACAGAAAAAAAAAAAAAGATGTCTTATGGAATTTTGTTGCTAATTTCTGGTATCCAACACACATCATCTGTTGTTTGTGTAAACTATCCAGGTAAGTACTTGGTACCACATATGTAAGAATTTTTGTCCTAGTGCTAGACAGAGAGTAGAACTCAGACCTCTTTGAGGTTAGCAAAAAAAATGTAGTCTTTATCCACAAGAAGATGGGCTGTGGGTTTTCCGCATGAAAAATGTAGGATTATAAATAATATTACTGTGTGTTTAATGAAGTTATTTTGAAATAGGGGGAGGAGAGAGGGCTTGCATCAAAAAGTCTGAAAATAAGACCTTCCTAGGCAACTAATACAGGAAAGAATACAGAGATAAAAATCAACTGCAGAAAAAAAAATTTAAAAAGAGAAAAACTGCAAGAAATAATTTTAGATCTTAAATAAGGATGGATGGCAGGACATGTACCGAGATTGTTATAACACTTTACTGCCTCAGACTTTTACTCAATGAGCCTTGACAAGTACAAAGCTATGAAAAGTGAAGTCTTATGAAGTATGTTTGAAGAGAAAGAAAATACTCGTTTTCACTGCACCTTCAGGAAAATACTGCTGACATCCCTCCACAGGCCTCTGTAAGAAGGTCACCCCACCTTTTTGTCACTATTCCAGGAAAAAAAAAAAGAAAAAAAAAGCTCGAGATGCTTTTGTTTTCTGTTCCTATAAGAACACATACTTCCCAGTAACTTCACTTTAATAATACATGATGGGAAACCTGAACAAATAATTTCAACCATGTAGTTTGTGTACACTTTATTTCCAAGCTTTTTTTCCACAGTAAAGATGCTCAGGAAGCCATATACAATTTTTTTCACCCTCCAAGTCATTATATGCAGTAGAATAGTAGAATGCCAAAAAATAGCAAACAATAAGAAGCCATGTTAAACATTAAGCAAAGAAAGGAACAATGAAGGACAGTTGAGCTGAAACCTCCTGTCCGCTTCCAGAATATCCTGTCTTTCTTATTTAGCCAGACTACAAAGTGTAGCCCCCTTCAAAATGCTCTATGGGAATACGGACATTTTGAGTTGAGTTGAAGTCAGTGTTATTCAACAAATAGTTTGGCCCGTCTGCCTTCAGAAGCTCTGTATTTAAGTAATATTCCCACTGGTGGAAGTCAGTCCCACTATAGATTAGATTAGATTTTAAAACCAACTGATTATGCATACATAAAAGACAGGTGTTACCATCAGCCCCTAAACACACAACACTCATTAAAATACCTAAAACCAATATATTCTCATATAGATTAGCTTACTGCTGCTGCTTGGATTTTCAGTCTGAAAGCCCAACAAAAGGCAAAAATCTCCTGTGTTGGCACAGGAGTGATCAGTACCCTATGAAACATGAAAATCAATTCTGCACAGTGGGCTTGTCTAGCCAGTGCCAGGCAACATGGTTTTACTCAGAGGATAAAGTCAGACAACTATGTTTAAAGCAGAATATTTAGGAGGACACTCCCAGGAAGCAGTCTTTAGGACACTAGAAAATATACTAACAGTCTAGACAGATCTTTTGCCACCAGGAAACACTGCTGCATGCTGTTGAAACTGTGTATGCAGAAATCACGAGAAGGAACTGAACATTTAATTAAAGAAGAAACGTCAATGTGAAGAAAGAGAAAAGTGGCAGCAGGGATGAGGATATTAAAATATATCCCTGCTTTTCATCCATAGCTTTTGGTGCTTAAGGAATCCAATAAACACTTCAGGTAATGGGACACTGTTAACTAGCTCAGCAGGCTTCCTAGCGTGTGTTAGAGATCAGGAGACCTCATTCCTCTTGTTTACTGACAGAAATCTAAGGCACAGCACAGCAGGATTTTGGACTAGGTCCTGCTTATTGCATGCTACTTGTAGTAAAGTGGTTTCTCCACACCAAGGCCTAACCCCCACTGTACTAGGTTCTGTGTATTCGCATAGGGAGATAACCCATGCCCTGAATAGTCTATTATCTCAATAGATTAGCTAAAGACATTAATATTATTAATCAGTTTCACAGATGACTAATTTAAGCAGGTGAGGAATTTCAACAGGAAAATTAAGTGACATGACAAAAGCCAAATGGAAAAATCCATGACTGACCCCAAATATATTGAATCTGAGGCCTTTAATACAAGCTCATTCTTTGTGCCTTTATGTTGGTGAGGGTTCTGCTGCTGGTAGATGTCTTCCATACAGACCAAATTAACATTTTTTTCCAGTGCTGTAGACAGGAAGGAAAAGGGAGAAAGAATATTCTTCTCTATGGAGGGATCACAGTCATACTCACTAAGATCTGCTGCCTTGAACCAACTCCTGGCAATTTTCTGACTCTTTTTGGCACAGACACAAGAATAAGCAACATTCAAAGATGTTATAGACAGTAAACAGAATTGTATTTCCTGTAATCACTGGAACATATGCACATGCTTTGTGTGAATTCCCAAAGGAGTGAGCAGGGTGTTTATGAAAGTTAATGGAAGAATTATGTTTCCCTTACAGACAGCCTGCCTCTTGAGTGCTTAGTAAAACATCATATGCACATAAATCATGTATCTCTATTAATTTAGATTTATAGTCAACATATTAGTAGCCTCCCTTCCAAATAGCTATAGGCACTCACACACTATGAACAATCTGTAGTGCTAGAATACTAACAATAAAATAACAAAAGCCTATATATTTTATTTAAACACACTTATCCTTGAGAAAAAAATGAACATTCAACGCTGTATAGAACTCCCAGTCCAGGAATACCAAGTATCCAACTCCAAAAAATGCTTGCAGGGAAAAACCTTACCATACACTTCTCTTTCAAAACAGAGATCTTCAGGTAAAATGGCTCAGGTGTGTGGGACAGACAGAACCTCTCTAGTAGATTATTTGATACATTATGGGTCAATGTTAAAACTGAGACCCTGAACTTTAACTGAAAAACATGGAGCAGCCTAGCCTGACCATATCCTGAGGATGAAACCCTGTCTCAGGAAATCAGTCTCTGTGGTCTTGTCATGTCAGCCACAAACAGTATCAAAGGGAGCCCACCCATTGCAATGACATCACTAATAAGCCAGTCTTCAAACATATAGCGAAGATGCAAATCTTGAATAAAATGACTGTGGTATTCTCTGCAGATACATGTTAAAAGATGTGGTTTTAGCTGAAGTAATGTCTTGGGTATCTAACAGTAACTCTGATTGTCCATAAGATAATTATGTTTGAATAGTCTGTAAGCAGAAGCTTTTACAATGCAGACAGACAGACAGATCTTGTCTGGAAATCTTCAGGAATAAAATAATGTCTTGTATTCTAAAGAATGTTATTGTTCAGTATGACAAAAAATGTAATTTCTAATTGTCTCACAATGTCCCTAAAGGGGACATCTGACTGTACTAAACCAGGGTAGCATAGCTGCTACTCCATACCCTTTCCTCAGACTGTGTTTGCCCTGCCCTGTTTTGAGTAAATATAGTTTTCTACCTTGAAACATCCCAAACCACCTAAGATTATATTCCCACCATCATGTGTGGATCATTTATTCACTGGTTTCCAAAGTGTCAGAGCACTTGCTTTCTAGAGTTTTTGCATTTTGACCTATGCAATCATTTGTGTTTATTCTTACAAGTTGTGACTGCCTCTCCTGGAGATATGCTTAGTCTTGCTTTAAGTTAAGCCAGATCTCTTAGCAGTCCAATGAGAAGTCCATGATGCACAATGAGACCCATGCTGCTGAAAGTACCCTGTCACTGGTACCCAAAGTTGTCAACAGAAAGTTGGCTTGGATACATTTATAGAAGCTACAGCCCCATCTCACAGTCTGGATGCTTCCCAGTACTGCAGAGCAACCCAGTCTCTTACTAACCCAACATTTTATCTCTACCGGATCATCAGGATTTATAAGTCAGGCATACTTGGAAATGCTCCACCCTGTCACGAGTATGCCACATGCTTGTATCCTGGAACTGCATCACAGGAATGTTTCTAAAGAGATGGCTCAGGAGAGCACAGTTTGTGTCCTTGCAGAAGGGCAGGCAGTGTCAGTGGGACCCTACAGCTGCCTTCCCTTGCCCAAGCACAGACCCCCTTCTGCCTTCTTGCTGCCTCTATTTCAGCAGCCTCATGGCTCAGCACAGCCTTTTGGCAGCCACAGAAGGGACAGGGAGTTCTTCTGGCTCCTGACTGTGAGTCCCTTGTTTTCTGTTATTCAAACTATAACCCTTGAATAGGTGCTCCTGTGAACCCTCAAGTCAGATAGGCATGTTCAGCTTAAATCCTGCTGGTTTACATGCTCATGTCACTTCATCTAGGTGTTGTGAGGAATCACACCACAAAGACCTTCTTTAGACTTTATTTTCAGGTACCTCATACAAACCTTTTGTTCATAAAGACTGGATGATCTCTCTATACTTCCACTGCATTAGCGTCAGGAAGTCTAACACAGCACCTGTAATTTCTGAATGTTTTGCACTACCACAAAAAGAAGGCAGAAGAACATTATATTGGAAAGATATGATCAGGGAAAGCCTTACAGTGTTCTATATAACTTTCAGCAGTTTACACAGCTCTCCCACAGTTCTTCATAAAATGGGATGCTATGTTCAACATAATGCGCATGAAAGAAACCTTGCCCCAAAGAGGAGCTCATGTTTATTCAGCTGAAGGCTTCTACTAGGGCTGATAGCTGGAGCTGGCATTTGCCAAGTCAAGCTGTAGCCTTGGCAGAGCCTGTTCTTGATTCTAAAACTCAGCCTTTCTACTCCAAGAAAAATAAAGCAGCAGCATTATCTTCAATACTCAGTTCGTATAACACTGATTCAGCCTCTCTGAACTGATTGTCCCCTCAATTTGTTTATTTTGTGATTTCCTCCTTGTCTTTTTTACTGAAGTGTTACCTATTTTAACTGTTTATTGGAACAACTAACACACACCAAACTCCTACTCTATCACACTGCTATTTTTGTTAAATTCATAATTATTCTCTTTATTTGTTTGGGCCTTCTTTAACTCTTTTTTAATTCTTGACTTTGTCCAAAAATGGCTCATCTACCCAGTCTGCTAAGTATTTCCCATCCTTTACTCAACTGGATGATTTAACCCTCACTCACAGATTTAACTGCTATCTGTCTGTTAAAAGGTATGTTTCCTTCTGGTTCATGGAAATTACCATATTGATTCCTTATTATCTGGGGGGGTGGGGGTGGGGCGGGGGGAAGACTTGAAATCACATATTTAGGAAGAACTGCAACAAGAACAGAGTGATAGGAGTAGCAGGCAGCTCCTTTTCTGTTCCAAATACTTTTCAATTTGTACCACAGCCACAGTTCTATTTCCTTTTTAAAGTAAAAATGGACATGAATAAAACTCACAATAAGACATTTCCGGCATCTGCTATCAGTCATTTCTCTTCTGAGGGTAAACATGGCAGCACTAAAACTGCCTAGCCTGTTGTCCCGACAAAACCAATCTGTTACTCTCCTTTGTTAATAGCTTGTCACCAGCTGCTTCTTACAAACACCAAGCAGGTCCCCAACCATCCACTCTGTTGGTGCACATAACACTTGCACTTGCAAATGTTAATTCATCTGGTTGTCATATGTGGAATTGTCTCCTTTTGCCTGTGCACATCTGGCTTTGTACATGTAAATAGGAACAAGAGCAGTTTTGGTAATACAAAATTAGAAATAACTCCGAAGAATGATCACTAGTAATTCAAATTGTTTCCTCCAGAGATGCAACCTCATGTTGCCTAGAATCATTGGCAGAACCTCTAGCAGGGAAGAAAGCATGTATCTCCACCCTCCCAAGGCTGGTCTGAAGTAATACTTCAGAAGTATAACAACTGAAGTACACAGGTATTTAGTAATCACTTTAGTGAATGAGCCAGTTCTCTACTCCAAAGTAGCTTTTTAAAACCCTAATTCTTTATAATAAAGCCATCATAATGTAATTTTTCTTGGAAACATTTTCTTGGAAGAAAAGAATACAACAAATTTCAGAATTCTTAATTCCCCCAATTTGGAGCCTTACAATAAGAAATCAGTGTGGAATAATACAATATATCCTAGATTTATGCTAGTGCAAAACCTTGATACTCTGGAAGAGAATTCATTGTCCAGCCTACGTAAGGAAAGACAGAACTATGGATTGAAAAAGCACTAACATGCATATTTCTCATTCAGGCCCTAAAAATCTCAGATCTGGGATTAAATTCCCTATCTGAGACATAAAAAGCTCTAGACATTATTGGTAGGACTCAGGTATTTAGTACCGTCTTATACACACATAGGAATGGCACCAACCCTTAAGCTGTCTCTCCAACACTGACAAGGTGCCCAAAGGTGTCTGGTGCCAGACACCTGTACTTAGACAGCTGAATTCCCTACTTAGAAATGGAAACTTCAAATGCCAGTGGGATACAGGTTGTTATGGTTGCTCCTTAGCTCTTCTGCAAGAGGACCAGTTGGCGGCGGCTATCATCCAAATAATTTAGAAAATGCACTCCCAGGACCTTGAGTGTATCCAGGCACTGAACTCCCTCCAACTTCACACAGACATCATCAGTAGGTTCCTTATTGCTATTGTCACATTGGAGCAGTAGACTTTGAAGGGACTGGGGCACAGATGAGCTGAAAAACTGATACCCAGATTGAAGTATGTTACTGGAAACCTGCACACGAGGAAAGGTCTGTAGAGAGGCGAGATGGGTTGGGTATTTTCCCTCTGAAGGATGGAGTGCTTTGGGTACTTCTTACCCAAGGTACTGTTTCAAGTGAAGTCAACAAAGGTTGTACACAAGCACGTTACTCACTACAGACCAGAGTATAATTAATATTTAACAAAAAGAAAAAAAAAAAAAACCACAACCCAACAAACAAGCAACTAACCAATGCAATACAAAAATAAGCTTTTCTTTCAGTACTACCAGTACTTAGATGAGGCAGAAATTATTGCAGCAAGCAATAAAAAAAGATATAAAATAAATGTTTTCTCTACACTGATTTTACTTTCCTCAAGAAAAATTCAATATAGTATTGGAGAAGGACATACTTCAGCAAGTAGAATTTGCTACTATTTATAGTATTGCAGTTTTACATTTCAGTTTGATCACAAACACCTTTTCCAGTCACTGCTGGAGGCTAAGAAATGACTCAAAGGAAATTTTTGAAGCTGATCCTTTGCAGGCTGTCAGTGCACAGTGTAGTGTTTTGAAAAGTACATGTGTGAGCACAAATGGACATGTGGTTGTGGGTGTGAATATCATTCCTTGCAAAGCCTCTCTCCTCTTCCAAAGCTATCTGACAAAGGACAGGCACTCTTAATAAAAACTCTCATTGCCAGCATCATTTTACACCTCTTCTATTCCAGGGTATGTACAACATGTTGCTATTACACTACTTGATGGATTTCAGAGTAGTTCCACTTTGGAAAAGAGGCAAAAGAAACAAAATAATTTTACTACTTTCACTCGGCTGCCAGAGGATATTTTGAGACATTTCGTAACCAGCTAGTCTGAGAGGTTTCAATCAGGGGAAGAAAGAAAATAAATCTTTAATGGAACGTGGATTGACATATCATTCAGCGTACTTTTGTATGTCAACTGAGCTCATATGCACAGGTGACTGAAAAAAGTCGCTAAAAAGGTGGGCCTCATCTGCTTTATGAAGTCAATATTTTTTTTTTCTCTCTGTTTTTGAAGATGATAACAGGATTTTTACTGTGGTTTCAATTCTTTCCAGCTGGATAATTTGTGTGACACACTTTCAAGGCACCCACAAGCTAAATAGCTATAGCTTGTGGGTTTTAATCTCAGAACACAATTACATCCATCACAGTTCTTGTGCTAGAAAGCAGGAGAAAAATACATTCATTTGACAAATTAGGCACTGCCTCCTCAAAACAGTCCAATATCTATAGACATTCTGACGGACTAATGAATAGATAGATACATCTGCATAGAGGGACAAGTACTAGTTTCTAGAGGAAAGAACAGAGCAACGTGATAAAACAAAGACAAATATGTCATGTAGGCTCTGATTACACCGTCTGACTGTCAGGAGAAAAAGAAATAACTTGCTAGCCGCATCTTAAGTGGAAAATTCAGGCATCAAAAAGGCTTTGAAAGTTTCACCAGAATTGACCAATTTGGATTTTTGGACTCTTTTAGTGTTAGTTATATTTTGCTGTTGCTATTGGAAAGGAACCTTTGAAATGATCACTGAAAACTATCTGTATGTCTACAGGAAATCCAGCAACCCTGGGCAGGGCAAATACATGCTTTAATATTAAACAATAGTGAAGAATGATGCCCAATATCTTGTATTTTCTACATTATTATATAGGAGAAATCTGATGTTGTTATTCAGTAGGCTCATTAGTCCACCCACCCTCATGTACATTTGTACTGTCATCATCAACAGGAAAACTGGTATAATAAAAACTGCAAGAAAAAATCATTTAATTAAAAAAAATATCTGTCATCTAATCAGTGGCAAATAAATAACGGAATATTTAAGAGTCTGGCAGGGTACTGTGGGAATTAAGGTGTCAGTATATTTATGTGAGAGGTGAGCTAGAACAACTATTTTATTGGTAAGTGTTTTTACAAGCTCTAACAAAATACAACAAAGTGAAAATAACTTCATAAAGAATATGTCTATAAGATACCTTGGAGACCCTGGCTGTGAATAAACAGACTTGCTAGGAAGTATGTAGAGACAGTAGCTTAGGTATTTGGTCTGCAGGGATCCTGAAGGGTTTTGATTAGCACTATAAATAGGAGTTTCTGTCATAGATGTTATTAATCTGTTTGAGAATTTTAAGGAGCGTTGTTTATCAAAGACAGAAATCACAGCTTTATGGAAATGGCTAGCCAATCTTAGGACAAAGATAAAAATACAACATGAAAAGGTCTTTGAAGACTGTTCTGCAACCCTGACTTGTATCAAGTTGCACTTCATCCAAGGAGGTCATGGTGGGACAAACTTAATATGAGAACAGTTGTAGAAATATGTTTAATAGCACAATAAAGCATAATTGGTGCTTCCCTATTGTCTAGGGCAACCAGCTTGAGTTGCCTACAAAATGGAAAGAATGAACTAGCAGGCTAACTACCCAAATGAGGCACTAACCCATTATCCTTTTTCTCCCATTATTAATTTCTGCTGGGGGACAAAACACTAGGCTAAAGCCGGTGCTTAGTTTTCATCATGTAAATAAGGAGTCCCAAAGGAGACCACAGAACTATTCTCTGGAAACGTAGCATTTCTTAAATGCTTTACCAAATGTAGGGGGCTATGGAGGTAGAGATGAAGAGCATGATAGCAGTGGCTGGGTTTGCTAAGGTGATTTGCCCTTACTTCTGCAGTGGAAGGGAGATATATCTGGTCCAGTCAGGTCTCAGAGTAGAGCAGCTTTTTAACGCAGTCCCTATAGCAGCCTTGTACATCCCAGAATAGAAAGTCATTTTAGCTGATGGCAAGATAGGGGATTGCTCACATAACATACAAAATCACAAGAAAATAATATAGCATTTATTTACTATTGATTAGCAAGACAAGTATTGCACAAGCAACGCTTTCCCCATGAGTATCTTAGGGCAGAAGAGCGTGGGACATCCTTAGGACAGATGCAGGAGCTAGCACTTGACTGCACTTCCACAGGTCTACGGAGCAAGTGTTATGCTTAGGGACTGACCTGTGCTTTTTACGTTCGTTTGCATGGAAATCATCCTGTAGGCTTGTCCTCAAAGTATCCCAGAGACTCAGTGTCTCTGGAGTCCCCTTTAGTGAAGCCCTCATTTACTGGTGACTGGAGAGTTTTTCTTCAGTCCTTATCACAGGCTCACCTCATGAAATGCCCCAGCACAACTTCTGAGTTACTGAAATAATTAGTCTTTTTCTTATTCATTTCCCCATAATCTTTTGCATTTTCCAGAAAACAGTATAAACATCTCTTCTAGAACTAGTATACTAATACCCCATCTTACATTGCTATTCTCTCTTCCTGGTTAATCTCTTATCTTCCCAATATGTCCCTGAGACCTTCTGCCTCCCAAACACAGGCCCTGCCACTGAAGCTCTTTTAATTAGACTTTACCTGTTAACTCAGATAGGACTTATGGTTGAATATTCTTGAGCAGCTCAAACATCTGTAGATCACAGAGGTATGTTACTGGCTTCCACTTCCATTGGCTCTACAGTAGAGTTATCCTGTGAAACTGTATTTCCAGGACAAGCGAAGCTTGAGATGCACACCTCTGAGATGTTAGCAATTTAAAACAGCAGCAAAAGCAAAAGGTAGAAAAAGAAGGTTTTGAGAGGCTGAAAAAGCACAACCTTACTCAGGAGCAGCACCCCAGCCTGGAGGTATAAGTTTCAGAAATACAAATTTGTATCAGCACCTTTCTGACTTGCTAGGTCTTTGTAGATAATTTTTACATGACATCCGAGAACAGGAATAACCCCCACCCCTTAAATTTTAATTTTTCCAACCATGCTGTTGTTGACATAACTTTGTAGCAAAACAGACTTTAGATCCATGTGTAAATATTTACACTGAATAAGTTACGTGAGTCACTGTGACTTTCAAGAGTGGAGATTGTTGGAGATCTGAAGAGGAGGTAGGATATTATTCTGGATATAGTTCAGTCCCACTGCTATAGCTACTCACTAAAAAGCCACCACAGACATATTAAAGCAGAACATGACCCTAGGTTACAGGTGATGGAGGTTCTGGCCTCAGTAGGGAGGATTCCTTCCAACTGCAAGAACTGAAAACTCCTCCAAAGTTAGTCTTCCAGCTTTTATTTGATTACTTCTCTATATTTTGAAAATCCACATCTCTATTCTTCTTGTCTAAGTAACTTCATTGTTTTCAGCTTGATACTTATTTTAGTTTTATTACATCCTTCAAAAGATTGGTAAAGTGATCAGAAGCCCAAGTCAGAAAAAGGACATGGATAGAATAAGTTTTGCTGTTGTGGAGGGAAAAGCTGGCCTTACTCCGGAAAAGCACCCCCGCAATTACTCCACCTTCTGACCTGCACAAATAATGAATTAACATAAATGTAGGGTCTGTGGTAAGCTGTACTGCTAGTAGGGGTGATATGAGGGCAAAGCTGTCCTCCTTTCCCTCAAAACCGCCTTAGCCCCCAGACCACCAAGTTGCAGAACAACCCGTGTCAGTCTAAACTATTCCCTGTCTGAAGCTACTCTTCAGCCATCAATCAGCTGCTCTCAATCCTCAGCTGATGTGAAGGGCATGAATAGATCTGGAGACTGAATAAGTTGTGAATGTTTTCCTTCTCTTTATACTTAAGGGTTTTCGCACTTTCTTTTTTTGCCTTCATTTTCTCTTGAAACCTGGGGCGGGTGTGTGTGTGCATATGAGATAAAAATCAGTGAAATAACAAATACTATGGAAGTCTAAATCACTTGACTTGAACTTTCACACATACTAATGCCTTGACAGAAGCTTCACACAATAGTACAAATCAGGATATAGAAATAAACACACCACATGCACATGCGCCTTGAACACCAGCCAAAACGTCAGTTATCTTGCAGATTCATGCACTTGCCAGAGCAATTCTGCAAATGCTGACTGAGGTCAGTGTCCCTAACACGCCTGCCTACTCTGGGAGAACAGTTCGTAATTCAGCTGAGAACTGGTACATGAGTAGCTATGGGACTGCAGGGAGTTTTTAGCTACCCACTGTAGATACCCCTTGAATCCTGGGGGCTGTTTGGCTGTAGTCTCAAAGCACTCCCAGCTGGGCAGGGCTTCTTGGGTCTGCCTGGGCCTTGTTTTGTGTTTGGGTCTTTGCCTGCTCAGGTGGTGTGGTGTGTCTGGAGGTGTGCCTCCAGGCACGGCCTTCCTCTCACACAGGTGCAGCAACATCTCCAAGACAATGGCAGCAGGCCAAGTTGGGCTGAGCCTGGGGCCGCCTGCTCTCTCACCCCACATTGGGTCCTTAAAGAACTGTCATCTTTCCTTAGACCTATAGGTAGGGTCTCCCGGACCACCATCTTTGTGATCATGGCAGCGTTCTAGGGGAAAAAAACCTAGCTTCCACACATGTGGCTTAGTACCCACAAGTTACACCCTTTCATCAAAATCTAAATTCTCAAGAAAAATTGGTTGACTAAGTAGTACCAAGTGAATCTGTTCCTCTAGCACAGGGTGAATGCATGGTCGTTGCACTCCGAAGATGATCTTGTATGCCATCTCAAACACAATGGGTTTGAGACCAAGCTCAAACGCTATGCCCTGATTATAAACACATAGGCAACTACTAAACTAGTAACTGGCCTTTTCATAGCTTTAATTAAATATCTACCACGTAACGCTGAGTTTGTGAACATGCTGTGTTCAGTCTGTACATGGTTACAGATTTCTAGAAGGAACCCTAAATACAATAGCCTGCAAGACTACGTGTCATCAGCTGACCCCGAGTAATTTATCTTCTTTGACAACACAACATGCATACAAGCTATGAGCTCCAAGAATCTGCATCTTTATTTCTATAAAAAATTTCCAGCAACTGTCCATATGTTTTATAAAAACCAAATATTTTAAGGGTTTAAATAGACATCTTTGCAAGTAGGTTGGCAAAAAGCAAGAAAGTATCTACATTGGCTTTTATGTTCAAAACATAAATATCTTTCAGATTAGTCTCTTCTGTTTCCACATACAACTCTTCGTTTGAATAAAGACAAGTCAACCAATCCTGATAACTAATTGAAAGACCTGCCATCATCACATCCATAAAGCATTCCAAAGCTAAATGAACTATCTCAGTCTGGAGCAAATACTGCCATTGCTAACATCTACATGGTACCCAACTCTGTCCTCATGGGGAGTTGGCAGATCCCAAGGATATTCTATGCCACTTCATTAAAGTCTGAAGAACACAACTTTGGGAAGTGTTCTTTACCCTGTGTGAAATAACATAATCTCAAGCAAAGAAATCAGACATCTTACCCTTATTTGCTTCCCTTAAGCTAATTTTAGTTATTTTTTAATAAATTCATTGTTGATTAAGGATTATGATCACTACTTTCATGAGGCAGCTCAGCTGCTGGCAGATCTGTTCCTAGATCTAGGCATATTTGGTCAAATGACCTGGTTATTTTAAACTTTTCCCTGACTTTCGCATATTTTGCATGAATTCTTACCACTTAGAAATCTTGTTACTCTCTGCAGTTTAAATGAGATGCACTGGAAACTCATGACGATATATATGTTCCCATTCAACTGCAAACTAGCAAGCAAGAACAACAACAAAAAATCAGTTATGAGCAGTATATTATCCACCCGTTACATATGTATGCATTACTCCATATGGATAAAACTAACACACGCATTTGCGGAGACAGCACGGTGATAGTTTTTAATGATACAGCAAACTGACAGCAGATCTGACTGCCTCACTTGGTCTTATCAGAATTTGAGAACAGCAAGGCAGACTGAAACAAACTGTGGATATGTTAAGTGTTTTAAAACATTGTTTAACTAAAAAAGTTAAGCTTTATTGGCTAGCTGGATTCAATGTTTGGAATGTCTGGGTTAATTTTCCAGGTTGCATGCTTGCTTTCAACCCCTGTAGGAGCCAAAGTAATATGACAGATGGAACTGGTGGCAAAAAAAGTAAGGATTCACAGGCAATCTGTTGGAAATAAGACATTTCAAGAGAAAGTCAGCCCATCATTACAGCAGAAAGAAGGTGACAAAAAGAAAAAAAATGAGGGGAGGTTCATGATAGGGCTGTGAATGGTAAATTTGGTGGAGAATAAGGGCAAACTGCATTGGTTTCTACTATAGGAATATGATAACTTTCACATTTATTTCTCAATGCTACTGTTAAATGTATTAAAGGTACCAGTACAGACAATTAGTAAGAATCCAACTCAGAATTCAGACAGTTCAGCCAAGCTGACTGCATGATGACTTGTTAGAGTAGAGCTGCTTGAAGTCACAGCTAGCCAAGCATGGCTCCACCTTAGCGTGAAGATTACAAAAACTGAAAACATAAAACTTCTGCATCTTTCTAGCTCTCTGCTCCTCTTAAAAAATAATTTTGAAGTACTTTTAACATCCCCTTTCAGTTCTGGAGATGAAAAATAAAGTGACTTTTGGTGTGTATGAAAGCACTAACAGAGACTGCAGAAACAAGATGCCCACTGCTAACACCAAATGATATGTAATATGCATTGGAAGGATGATGGCAGGCAAAAATTAAATGCCAATAGCTTCCAATTCCTAAATACTTTTCATTCCTCAAAATGATATCTTGCTGTCTGCTCGTAGTCTGCAGTGGCCTCATACCAAAATACACTGCTTGTTTTCCAGCTACTTTCAAATCCCATGCATTCCAGCTAACAAAACTTTGGTAGCCCAAGGGATTTACTCAGCAGTACTGCATTTGCAAAATATACTTTTATTTTCTTTTCCTTTTTTTCTTTCTTGTGTCTCTTGGGCTTTGTTTTTTGGTTTTTTGGGGTTTTTTTTTTTGCTTCTGCTGCCCTGAGGCAGATACAAGAGCCTGCATTTTTACATTCTGAATGAAGAACTTCATTTCCACACTGAAACCATTTCTCAGGCTGAAGTTCTGTATTCACTTCAGTAGCCGCACTAAGTATAAAATAGAAGATCAAAGTGAGAGGGTCAGTAAAGCAAGCTAAAGCTCTAAGTCTGATTTCAGTTCACAGGGATGGCACTACAAGACGACCAACCCACCCTGGAAAGCAGAGTGTTGCTGCCCTATGAGCATGACATTACAGTGAAACATTGCAGTAGGTTCGTGAGGATATTTCAGAAGGTGTGCAACTGTGTCAGGGTGCACTGATGACCCAGAACATACACTGAAAAACATGGAGTCAGACATTCCTACCTTGAATGGGCCTCATAGGGGTTTGCTTTGCAAAACTGTAAGAATATACTTCTCCAAATAAAGAATAGAAAAAAGAAACAGAAAATAAGGTGTAGAGCAAGGTAATTTTGTGTTTTCACTTGCCCCAAGGCAAAATCAACAGCACCTATGTCACCTCAACTGCTGGGATGGACAGAGTGACAGTTTTTATGAACTGGTTCATGAGAAGCTGTGCCTGTACACAATTATTTTCTTGTCTCAAAAGTACAAAAAAAACCCAAACAAAAAACCCACCTTATTTCTCATTGAATATATTCAGCTTCAAATACGTAAGGCTTACTAATGGCTTTTTCCTGATGAAAGAGACGCCTGTAGTTTATTAGGTATTTTTACCTTATTTTGGATAAACCAAGCAGTTGAAGCCTTTCTAATCTCCCACTATATAACTTGTCAGGAGGAAAAGCATTTTTGTAGCTTTTTGAGACCTTCCTACTTTTCCAACATCCTTTTTGAAATGAGACCACAGCTTTCCAACATCATGCTTTATACCGGGGGTCCTCAAACTTTTTAACCAGGGGGCCGGTGCACAGATGCAGTGGCAGGCAGTCATCTGCGGCTGCTTGGTTTCCCCCCCCAACCCCCAGCAGGGGGGTGTGCGTGTGTGTGTCTGTCAATACCAGGGGCTAGACTGAGGACCCTGGGGGGCTGTATCCAGCCCGTGGGCTGTAGTTTGAGGGCCCTTGCTCTATACCCACAGACCAAGGTCACCCGCCTACCCTCATCCAAGTTAGCCACCTCCCTGTTGTTGCCAGCATAACTTACGATAGCAGAAAATAGACTAAGATAACTTTACAGCACAGCTTTGAAAGAGGAATAGATGTTCTGCCACTATCTTTAGTTATGACACCACCTGTAAATCAAGCTCTTTCTATAGGTGTTATGGCTCCAGAAGCAAGCAATGACCCTGACACAGAAGTTAACTGAGGGTGGTGCGTTAGCTGGTGTTTGTGAGGTCACCTTTTATAATGAGGTATGATGCTGAGCCTGAGATCAGCTCCTGAGAAAGCAGTGCAGCCGTGTCACCTGACAGTGTACTGCTGCAGCAAAGTCTTCCTGTAAGAAGCTGTGACTCAGTCACTTAACCTCGCTTCTTTCCAGTGAAGAGGAAACCTTTCACCTGTACAGGTTAAAGCTAACTCAAGCAGCAGCACGGTTCCCCTGTAGAAGTTGTGAATGCTGTACCAAGTGACCCAGTGACACAGAGGCGTAGCAAACTGCTGTGAGCAGAGCTCGCCTGGGAATGGGTAGAAGAAAGGATGCCAGGCAAATGCTGCATCTCTCCCTGGGGAACAGTTTAGTGAAGCAGTAAAGCCTCTGGTCCCCTGGCCCTAGCAATATTCTCAGTACAAGTGGCACCATTCCCTTCCAAGTTTTGCACTCACCACCTTTGTGCTTAGATAAAACGTCTCTCAGGGTCATCCTTTGCCCCCCCAGTCAGGTGTTACAGTGGTTCCCTGTGAGGCAGCAGTGAAGGACTCCCCGGATCAAAGGGAGGAGAGAGGAAGCAGAAAATGACATCTGCCTTTCCTCCCTTGCCTGCCTTTCCAATTTCTTTATCCTCCTGTACTTTCTTGTGCTCACAGCGCCCTTCATTTCCCTTCCCAGTTGGATATTTCCCTTCCCCACTGCCTGACATGAATTCAGTTTGTTGGCCTCCAAAGTAGAAACAAAATTGACTGCTCAGAATTCTAGGGATTATCTTGGAGCTCCTGGGACTGTAGAAAATACCCTTATCCAAAACAGTACTTTCAGTGAGACCCTCAGCCCTCTACCAGGAATTGTAAATGCCTTAAAGTCTAGATATCAGGTTCACTGTCCAAGGTAATTAAATCTGACTCTCAATTAAACTCTCTCCATGGATCTGGAGATAAATAAACGTAACATCAGAATGAAGTATTTGTTGTGTTTTCTTGCCCCTAGTGCCACTTCTGTAAAGCAGTAGAAAGAGCCTGGATTGTTCCGCACAGTTTCATAGGACACAAGTAAGAATACAGCTTTAACTTTCACCAAAAGTCACGTATTACAGGGAGCTTTCGGGTCTTTCTAATGTTGAAATGACTAATAAATGCTACAGCCATATGCAAAAGGCATACCCAGGCCATCACATCGAGCCTGAAGTTAACTTAGTTGAGTGGCTCCTCTCTACTGTGCTGCTGCTGTACATCAGACAGGCTGGGGTGAGAGGACTTTTGGATAACGTCTCTTCTAGCTTCAGAAAACTAATTAAGACCCTACTGCAGGATGACCTAATTTGCTAGGAATTATTTCTTGTGATCAGTACCAAGTGTACTGCATGGTTACCTTCCTTTATAGCTGCAGTGCTGGTGCATTAAAAGAAGCAATGGAAATTCTGTGCTACAGACTGAAGGACTAGATTTTACTTTGATTTCCTTTCTTACACGGCAGTTTCAAAAGTTAAGTTTTGGGTTCCTAGAGAAACTTGGAGAATGAAAATCATGCCTAGCTTATAAAAAGAAAAAAAATTAAATAGTGGTTTGATCTTGTTTGAATCAAATAATGTGAGTAATTTGAACATATGACTGAATTTTGCCATCTTCATTTTTTCAGTAGGTTTCTGTCCATGTGTTTTTACACAGCTATGACAGTGTTAACTAAGTTATTAGCAACAGAAGCAATATTCACTGAATTTTACTTCTTTTTAGGAATGCAAAGCATGTAAATGAATTGCATGGTAACATTATTTTTTTTTTTTTTAATGTCTTCAGGATAAAGTTCATCTCTAAGAAGATCCTAACAGAAACCACAGATAGAACTTTAATGGTGTTTCTATATTTAATTGGTGCTGTAATACGTTCATGTGGCAACCAGTTTTATCACTACTCATACAGTCCCATACATAACTGAATCCAGCACACTACAGATTAAAATTTTATATTAAATCATTATACTCAGTCTATGCCTGTAGCTGCACTAGTCACCTAGGTCAGGGACCTTCACTAACTAGCCTTGTTTCATGATCTTGCACTGTGCCATATTGACACAGCTGACTGCTTGAAGGCAGATTGGGCATTTCTAATACAGTACTGCACTGCACCATGGAGTCATGATTGTACTGTCTACTATGACTCGGAAAAGGCTGGGAGAGAATATTTGCACTGAAATATGGCTTTCTGTGGTTATCTATGCTGTATATATCAAAAGAACCCATGACAAACAAAAACAACAGCAAACCACCTTAAACTTGGCCATTTATACATGAAAAGCAAAAGCAAGCAAATTAAAAATATCAGCACCACCAGTTCCTGACCCAAATATATATACTTCTAATTAAGAAACCATCTATTTGTAAGCTGTTATTCATTTCAGCTCTGGGAAAACACACAAACATGTTATCATCTGCCTTAATTTTAAATGGGTTTTCTGGAGAGGTTTTGCATTCGTGTCTTAATAAGAGCAGCTCTGATTTTTGTACTCACAATAGAACAGACTTACCGGTTTTGTCAGACATGAGTTAGTTATGAATTACTAGACTCCACACTGATTATTTACAGTTGCAGCTTGAAGAAGGTGACCTTTCCCTTTCCTGGGAAATGCTCTGTTCCTGTGGGAAGTGCACAAAGAGCTGCACTCCTTGAGAAGTCCAACCATATACAAAAGAATCAACCACAGAAGACAACTTATCACCTTTTTCACTTTCCTTGACTCAGAAGTCTGCCAGAACTCAATAAAGGCATGCAATGAGTATGTATTTCCCTCAGGTATTAGACGTATTTAATCTATACTTTCAATTAAAGTCAGATTAAGACCTTACTATTCACTATTGCTTGTATTTCCCAATACATAGATTGGAATCTGTGGAATCGCCTGTGTTTTCCATTCATGAAAACTGCCTTTATCCTAGAGGGGTAGAATGGGTGGCGGGGGCGTGGGGAGTAAATAATGTCAAAGGGTAAAAAAAAATAAAGAAAAAAAGTAATTTGTTCTTCAATAAGGAAGAGAGAAAGCATCTTCTCCTGATCCATACAGCCATGATGCTACTTTATATAAAGAAATTCTATTTCTATTGAGTCATCCCCAGGACTTCACAGCTATGGACAGCAGAAAACATGCTGTATTTGACCTTATTTTGCATAGCTCTTGTCTTTCATAAGGCAAGTGGTTATGAGATAAGATTTCTCACAATTAGTTTCGGCCTTCAGGCTACTTGGTGTTGGGTTGTTGTTTTTAAGTTTGAGCCTAGCACTGCAAAATATTTTGTTGCCTAGATATTTTCTCCCCTCTGAGCAGGAGCCAGATATAGCAGTAGGAGCTCTGCACTGGGAGTCTATTAACATGAATTCTCTTCGGCAATAAATTCTGATGGTTAACAGCAATGGTTTGGGCTTACTGATCAGGAATTTCTCTGTGTATCCTTCCCCAAGTTACAAGCAATTTAGAATCCAGCAATACGTGAAAGCAGTTCTAGTTATTTTTCCAGCAAAACTCTTTTTCAGGACTTACTTTCACTTGTTATAAACTGTCTTTTCACATAGCTGTAGAGATCTGGTTGGCAAAACAGGACAAAAACAAACAAGCAAAAAAAATTAAAAAGCAAGAAAAAGGAAATACCCTTGAGAGGGAGGTTTATCATTGTGTGGTTTTCAACAAAAGTTGGCCAAAATTCAAAATTTCAGAAAGCATTAGTCATTTCCACATTTGCTTCATTCTTTCTCTGCAATTCTTCATGGCTAAGCCTCAGCTTATTCCTGTGCCTGGTGTCCCTTTTTTCGAAATCATCAATAACAGTTTGGAAGCGGGTTTCATTCAAATTTCCTCCCCCACTTTGCACTTTCAATTTGATCTAAATACATGCTTAGTTGAAAGTGCTCTATAAAAGTCTCAAACATAAAGTGGCTGGCATTATCTTTCTTAAGTGTAAGATTGTTTGAAATTTCCTCCTCCAAGTGTCATCGTTTGTTTCCCTTTTGGAAGGGAACAGAAACTGCATCTGTGAGAAACCCACCTTCCAAATTGTCTTGGAGTCATAAAACCTAGAAGCCTGGACTGATGCAGTCCTGGGAAGGCAAACACAGTGGAAAACTAGATTCCATTAGATCAGCATCAGATCAAATTGCCTCCAATTAATATTTGAAGTCTGACAAACTGGAAAATCCTTCTTTAAAAACAAAATATCAAATAGTAATAAAAAAATTCCTCCCTCTCCCCACCCGCTGGCAACTCTAGTAATTATGTTGGGGCTTTAGATACCAGCTACAGAGCTTCAGTCATGCTGGAAACTAGCCATTTATTCAAACAATTTTGCACATAAGAATTTTTCTAGTGCCTCATACAAATTTAGTTCTCACTCTATCACTGCTTAATTTCCTTAATAGCCTCTTATGATGGATATGCCAATGGAATTAGAGACAAGAACTTCAGAACAGCTTTTGTTGCTATTTTTCCAAAAGACTTAAGAACATTTGAAGATCCTGTGATGTAGTAAAGGGTACAGCTGGTTCGTGATTGAAATCAACAATAAAAGAAATACAAACACATTTGATTTTTTGATAGCCTGATTTTTATTAAAATTTTCTAATCTAGATATCCAACTTAAATCCTATTCCTTGAATATTCTCCATGCTGACAAGGCAGGAGGTGTTACAGTGTGTTAAGCTCTTCCGTATACCAAGCACAGTACCCAAAGAAGCAGTACCTAAACACAGAAAGATGAGTATATGAAGAGGATAGTATGCAACTGATACCTTCTTTCCCCAATTTTGGGACTCAAAGAACATGAGGGGAGGACAGAAACATTAATTCATCAAATTAAGAGCATCTATTTATATTCTGTCTATCCTCTTATGCCATCCCTTTAATAAACTTAAACTTCAACCATTTTGGAGCCAGCTAGTGGTTGATTCAGCTTCCACTGAAGCCAAGATGGACCCTGTCTGCACATTTGCTATAGCCATACCCTTTAGGCTGTAGCAACAGACTGGGAGGGATTTGCTGTACAGGCTGACTGTGATCCTCTAACATGCAGCAGCTCTTTTGCTCCAACAAGCAAAAGAAAGGGATAATAGAGGGGCTGAGGCTCCTCAGGCTTCAGATAAAGACATCTCTTTTGTACAGAAAACACTTTCTGCAGTCATCTATGATCTGGAGGGAAAATCTCCTGCTTGTGTCAGAATATTGGTGAACTTTCTTATCGTAGAAGTCTCTCTCGACTTTTGAAATTATAAATAACTGAATCTTGCAGTTAGGGAAGACAGTACCACTTCACCTATAACGGAGTTTTTTTATAGCACACATCAGCTAAAAGTATTTTTAGATCAAACTGGAAGCACAGTGAAAGCCTGAAGCTGACCAGAGCCATAATGCAATGGAAAACCTTACGCAGACACCTGTTTCAAAGCAATTCCTGGCTCTATTGGCAGATCAAAGAGAGTGTCAGCTACCATTGATAAGCTCAGATAAGCCCCTGGAATTCTGGATGCTTTGCAGATCCCAAGCCTCTTAACACAAGAGGCTCACTTATCACAGTTTCTTCTGGGTCTCCTGAAATTAAGTGACAAAATTTTGCAGTGAGTACAAGAGGATAGCTTGGGAATGAGCATTGCATTCCTTTTCTCCAGGCCAGCATGCTCCCCCTCACAGGTTTATCTCCCGAGTGCTCAGTGAAGTAAATTAAAGAGTAAATTGAATGGTGCTTCTTATTTTCAGTTCCCCGCGAATTAGGGGAACAACAGGTAGAATACACACAGACACAGGTGCTAGAATGAGTACGATTTATCTGTGAAGTAATTTCTGTGTCTGTCTCTGTCACATCTGTGTACACTATTTCCTTCCTGATGACAAGACTGACCAAGGTGCTGATCAGCCACGTCGCTGATATTGACAATGACAAATCCCTTTCACAGCTCAGAAGAACCTTGAGTAAATTCTCCCAAGACACTGGCAGACGTTCTCCTCCTTGCCCTGTCACTCATGGTGAAGGCTGAAAGGCTGATTAGAAACTAAGCAGGGGCATTCTGGAATGGAAAAGTCTTGATTGATGAGGAATAAGTCAAGGCTATAAAGTGTATTTAATTCCTTCTCTTTCCTCCTTCAGTTTTAATTAGGATTAAATGCCTCTGGCAGATATTTTGGGATTACTTTCTTTTTCTTACACTATGTATGAGCTTATCTGCTTCACATTATCCTAAACAATACTGAAGAATTAACTACTGGAAATAAAACAGTTGGAAGGCAAACACATCCTAACAGAAAAATCCATGGCTCCATTCATTCCCCCACCCCCTCAGTGACATAAGCATATCAAAAGTATGCATATCAAGTAACCCTAAATACTTTCCCAGAAATGTTTCTTCATTTGATTGTAACAGAGCCCTGTTTCTGGTGCAAATGGCAAGCAAAAGCGATTGCAAGAAGCACAATTTCCTCTCCTCTCAGGGGAAGTCTTGTCTGAACAGAGCCTCTCAGGGGTTTGTGGATTGCATCCAGCCTTCTCAGGACTAGGCACACTGCCTCTCAATCATAGCTAATGTTTTATAAATACTACAGAACAAAGAAAAAAAAAAATCAGGTCACCAAGAAGAACCACCAAGTCCAACCTCAACCCAAAGCTCACAGTGTTTTCACTTGCACAGGCATTGAGATGACTCCTTTCTCCCTGCCACCCTTCTGTTTTCTGTTCTCTCCTAACAGATTCTGCTTGGCCATTGGTGCTCCTCGGCACCATTTAAGACCCAAAACTTTGGGCCACAACCTTGGAGCAGCAAGTAGCGGTATTGGATTGTAGCACCAAACAGGACAAAGCTTGCAAGGGCTGTGGCACCGGCCACCAGCAGCAACAAGCACATCACACAGCAGTAACTAGGGCTATGATGAAACAGAAGTGTCCAGCCCTAAAAAAGGAAAGGAATAAGGAAAAGCTTAGAAGCAACAGTCTGTGATTGCATGAGGGAAGAAAGGAGTCATTTGTTATAAATCTGTGGGAATGCCACTTCATTTTAGATAGTCTTCACAGCTGGGTGTAACCATCATATGCTGACAGCACCTTGAGTTAACTCTAGGAGAGTACAAGGCTGTAAGTGGCATTAATATTCACCTTTAGGAGTTTTTAATCTGCCAGTTATACAAAAGATCCACGGTGGGAACTGTTGTCATGCTGGATCCTGTAAGAAAGGTTGGGTCAGTGTCCCAGACCAGCCTTGTATGCTGCACGGATTGCGTGCCTGACTCTGCGGTGTCCCTTCCAAAGCGCAGGGAATACCACACGCCCCAGCGAGCCAAGACACACACATCCCATCTTCTCTGGCAGGTACATATGTTTAGTGGGCAGGGCTCAAGGGGTGGAAGCTACAGAGGCAAGTGTTGCTTGAGGATTTCAGCAAGATGAACGTCTAGAGGCAGTCAGTATAATGATGGCTATAAAGCAGGGATCTTCAGCCCTCTCAAAGACAGAGAGGGCACCAACGGCATTTGAGACACTTCACACTTCAGTGTATTCAATGAACTTGTTTGGCAAGATGAGGCCAGGCACAACAGGTTTATAGTATCTGATGATATGCTTTGATGCAAGATACTAAACGAAATAGAGAAATCTGTCTACTCCAATATGACAAGTTCCACGTTCCTCCAGATTTATCATTTTAATAAGCAAGATTAAATTTTCAGAGCACAGTTGTCTAGAATTTGTTGCGATGACTGATGCTGCTTCTGGTTATTTCATAACAAATTTTGGATTTAAAAAGCATTTTATAATCTTTTGAGCCAGGTCTGGAGCTGTATGTTTACCTATCCAGCTACAGTTGATCTTAGGCTAGCTGCAGGCCCAAGAACTATATTTCCCAAGGGCATTCATCCAATTGAGTTATTTTGAAAACTATGTCCCCACATCTGGGGGCAAACCAGATCTGCTGGATGAATTTTCTCCATTCTTGTGAAGCTCAGGTTGGTCCAAACCTTTCTGCAGGGAACATCTTAGAACAAACAGAAGGAAAGAGGAAGGGAAGATTCAGTGTTTACTTTTCCAGATAAAGAGTATAAAGCTTTTTAATTGATAAAACTTTCATTGCAAGAACACACAGTATATGCTAGTACCGTTGGATATCAAAATCCAACTTACTTTCATGCAGTGAGATTTTGGTCCATGACAATCACACGGTCTTCCCCCTCCCACCAGTAATTAACATTAAAACAGCTTGCAACTGCAGAAATCTGTTTTAAGAGTATTGTACAAGACTCAGAATGTGGAGACTGAAGAGGGGAGAGGAGATTGTGAGACAGTGAAAGAAAGTATCTGAATTAGGAGACAGTAGAATCTAGCCACTGCAAAAACATTAGTAATAATTAATATTTATACAGCAGAGGTGAATCCCCTTGGACGTTCTCTTAATTGTAAATTAACTTGTTAAGCAGAAATCGAAAAAAATCCAGTACAACTACATAACAATTCTTTGGTTGCTCACTATAGCTGGTGCTGGCAAAAGCTCAAGCACTGAAAAACCCAGAGAAGATGCTTTTTGATCTCTCAACACGTGTTCACCATAGGTGTTTATCTGTGATATGTTCCCAGTAAAAAAAACTCATTAACCTAAATTCTAGCAGGAGAGTTCTGTTTGGAAGCTTCTGACACACTGGTTGTTTTCCTTGGGATGGAAAATTTCCAGTTGTGAACGTGTGGCCGGTTGTCCTGGTTTCAGCTGAGGTAGTTAATTATCTTCTTAGCAGCTAGTATAGTGCTGTGTTTTGGATTTGGTGTGAGAATAATGTTGATAATATACTGATGCTTTCAGTTGTTGCTGGGTAATGTTTAGACTAAGTCAAAGACCTTTCATTTTCTCCGGTCCTGCCAGCCAGAGGGCTGGGGGGGCATGGGAAACTGGGAGGGGGCACAGCCAGGGCAGCTGACCTGAACCAGCCCAAGAGGTATTCCATACCATGTGGTGTCATGCTGAGTATATGTAAGCCGGGGGAAGAAGAAGGAGGAGAGAACATTCGGCATTGTGGCGTTTGTCTTCCCAAGTCACCGTCACATGGGCTGGAGCCCGGCTTTCCTGGTGATGACTAAACACCTGCCTGCCCATGGGAAGCAGTGAATGAATTCCTTGTTTTGTTTTGCTTGTGTGTGCGGCTTTTGCTTTGCCTATTAAGCTGTCTTTATCTTAACCCATGAGTTTTCTCACTTTTACTCTTCCAATTTTCTCCCTCATTCCACTGCAGGGGAGCGAGCAAGCGAGCGAGCGAGCGAGCGGCTGTGTGGTGCTAAGCGACTAGAAGGGGATAAACCACAAAACCAGTACTACTTTAAAATATTAAAATGATTATATCATCAGCATGAGATGTCTGCTTCCCACATTGGAGCTGCGTTGTCCCAACAGCTCCCTCCTCCTAGCCAATGAGGGCATCACAAACAAGACTCCTGCTGTGGAAATCAAACACAGAGCTGGAAGAAAGCAACTTGCCAACAGGCTGCTGAATAGAGGAGCTCTTGAATGAACAAAGACTCTCAAGAAATATCTGCCATCAAGCCGTGACTCCCCAATGGCACATTTCTGCTACAGCTATTTATATCCTGTATTTCTGCAAGGCCAGATGCAGGAAAGTTAAATCAATTTGACTTGAAGCTCTTCTGTAGGATAACACTTTACTTACCTTAAAATGAAAGAAGCTAGTAATCATATGTTAGGATGTTTTCAATCCATTGTTGTTAGTATATTTTAACAGAAGTGTGAAACCATTCTTTATAAACAGAGAACAAATCATAATTCAGAGACGTCAAGATAAATGTCCAATGGCTCCAGGGTTTGCAGTGGCTAATGAAAGATGCTTACAGCTCAGCCTTCAGACGTCTGGACAGCTGGTACTGTAGGGCATATCCAGGGAAACACAGCCAGGCTTCCTGAACCCAGAGCATCTTGCTAGTTACTCAGTCATACTGCCTCAAAAAAAATTAGGTGTTATTTTTCCCTCTGCCAACATTCCTGACTTCTGCCTCACCAACACATTATTCAATCCAATTTCCTTTGCAAATTCATGATGGTATTGACTTTTTCTTCTTATCAGCACAGAAAAATTAAGGTAAAGCACAGACTACCTGAAATCCTTAATAGATTATTAAAGTCAGCAGGCATGCCATGGAATTTTTCAGATTACTTAGCCTCTTTTGTAAACCAAAGGCTAATACATGACCCAAACAATTACAGTCTGTGAACTTTCACAGACAGCCTGAGGGCAGCTGTGTAAGGTAGGACAGAGCTACAATTTGGAAAGAGCAGCAGGCAGTCAAGCACTGTCAGGATAAAGCTTCTCTTAGTTCATTAGCATCAAGAGGGAATCAGATAATTGGAATGCACTTTCACATGTATTCAGCTTTTCAAAACACATTTGAGCCAGGGCATTTTCTCCTAGGCGTGGTATCACACCGCTACACTAAATCTTAGTTCTTGCCCTTAAGTGAGGGAGGACAGAAAGAGGAGGAAGTAAGTGTTCTCTGTTAAACATCAGCCCACCTGCACTGAGAACAGTCCTAAGGACCAGGAAAGAGAAGCGTCTGGGTTTTCATTTAACTCTGCTCAGCATTTTCAAATGAAGGGAAAAAAATTAGTAACAAACAAAAAAAAGCAACTATCACCAGGGAAAGGCAAAGTAAGCAAGCTGAGACTGGAACACAGAAGGAGGCAGCAAAAATCACTTCAGACTTCAGTAAGTGTTTCTGATGCAGTATTAACAGCTTATTTAAATCAAAGCCTTTGAAGGGCTTTCTGGCAAATGCACCATGTCTTTTCTGTGATAGTGAAACAAAAGTTGCTTTTTTCTTAAAAAAAAAAAAAAGGCAGCCTTTACAGTCACATGAAGCCAGACTTGAATAAACAAGTTCAGCAATGAGGTGATTCCTTCCAAAGAAAATTAGATGTCGTGTTTTATCCTCTGTGTGCTGTTTAACGGAGGTTTAGGAAAAACAGAACATGGAAAGCCAGCTGATCTGCTGGTCTGGTTGCGTCACAAACCTGTGGGACAAAACGCAGGTTTCTGAAGTTATCCTGCGGGGGGGTGGGGGTGGAGAAGAGCTAAGCAGCAGCTCCCCCAGACAGCCGAGAAGGCCAAGACAGATCTTAACCCAGACAAAACCAGTATCATGAGAAAACACTTGCTAATTCATTTTAGAAATCTGGTGCTTATGGACAGTGCACGTGTTGACACACACCAAACCAGATCAGGGAAAGAGAGTAAGACAATGTGGGGAAAGTAAAAAAAGAGAAAATAAAAATAATTCACACTTTTTTACTTCTAAATAATATTTATAAAATAATACTTTAATCAATATATTGATTTTTATTTTTTAAAAAATAAATAAAAGGAACAAAGCATTGCTATTTCCCCATGGCGTCACTTCTCTTGCACACTTATCTTCATCAGAGGTGGGATTTGAAACCTTATCCCAATGAAAGCTCACCACAGACCTGGAGATGCAGTTAGTCATCCAGAATACTCACTAAAACAGTCCAAGACCAAAAATCTCATTTCACTGGAAATATTTCTACTGAATTAAGCTAAACTTCTGAAAGGTCAAAGGAGATTTTATTTTTATAAATATACATGTCCGTGTGTATACACACACATATACACGCAGCAGATGGTTTCATCTCACTGCCTACTGTCTCTAATGGGATATTTTCGAAAAAGCAATGCACACATAATCTTCAGAGTATGATATCAGTGAGATTCACACTGTCACGATCAGACCACAGAATAGTCACTGAAACTTATTTTCCGCTGATTTCCCACACAACTGGCACAATAGTTACAGGCAATAAATAAATAATTAGCGTATAGTGTTATGACATTAATGAGCTAAAGTACTATTTGCTTACCTATATGGTCTCTAACATGAGGGCACTCAGGTCCTTTAAACACTTAAAAAGGTTGTTTCCCCAGTAACACTAATTGACCAAAATAACAATGAGTTCTTTGAATTTACACAATATAAATTTTTACTGTCCTCTGTCAGGTATTTTTGGATAAATAACTTCCTATTTTTTCAGTCCAGAAAAGTCAAGGCAGTACAGCATCATTGCATACAAATGCCTACTTATAGCACATAAAGCTGTGAATCTACATGATAAGTTTAGAATATCATTACAAAAATGGAGCCATGGGACTCATCCTGCTATCAGCTACTGTGGTTTAAACCTGCAATGAACCCAAATGGAGCTTCTCCAGATTTACACAGGATTAACACGGGCAGAGCATACCTCATTTTCTTGATAACATTTCCACATAGTGAAATTAGCGTGGAGGAAATGTTTAGGCAAGTATCACACATAACAAATTGCATTTTTATTTCTTCCATTAAGAGAGCCGCTACGAGGAAAAGAGGACATTTTATATACTGTAACAGCCTGGATGAAATTAATAATTTGACTAAAAAGTAATTGTGTAAAATAACAATAAAATACAGCTGCACGCTCAAAGAGTTTCAAAGGGATCTAATAACATAATCTATGGAGACAGCTTGCTTTTACAGCCCATATGTCCCCCAGGACTTGAGGGTGATTTCTGAGGGCTGTTTTTCTTAGCTTTTGTACACCCCTGTTCTTGATAGCCTTCAGCTGCATTCCCAGAGATTCCCATGACACCTAAAAAGGACTGAATATCTTAGAGTATAAACACACTGAAGTGGGAATCAACAGAGATGGGCTGAGTTCCTGGCTCTGCCAGCAGTAGCTATGTGATCTTGATCAAGTCACTTCTATTTCTAGTTCCCCTTCCATCTTGACCATCAAGACAGTCAAGAAAATGGATCCTTGTCACTGTGGGTCCTGGTCCTGCTGACATTCATGGTCACTCATTAAATAGTTGAAGCTTACCCTGGGTGACCACAGTGCAAGAGCAATAGGGATCAGCAGTGAATAGGGATCTATGAGGATGCTCATGTTCACATCTGGCAAAGCTAGATGTTCATAGGGAGTCTAACCATCTAGAAAGCTGCATTGCTTCTTTGTACTGTGAAGCTAGTAAGAAGAAAGGTGCAAGGCAGATTTACTCAAGTCAAATGGAAGAGGGAGTGGGATACAAGACACAGGCTTTCTTTTTCAAATTCCTCATTTTTTAAGGCGATAACCTAACACCCTTGATTTGCACACATGCAAATAAATTATCTGTTGCAACAGCTTGAAGCAATACCTGTTTTCTGCCAAAGAAATGTTAGGTATCTCTGGCTTTTCAGGTTTCCTTTTCTGTGAGCATGGTCATAGACATCCCCAAACCCACCTTACTGATTTACCACCTTGTCAATTACCTTTCCTTCCAAAGGCAGCACATACTGGTCTGCCTCAATGTCTTTGTACTAGACACTGGTTAAAACACAATCTTTTTACTGCTTCAACTGGATTTAAAAGATTTAAGGACTTCTTACACTGGATACCATTGCTTGATTGCTAAAGATTGCTTTGTGATGTCACCTAGATTACAGGCACTTACAGAACATATTCAAGAGTAACCCTGTAGCTGTGTATGGTGGCAACATACACTGTGTTAGATCATACTCTGCATCAAGAACAACCCTAAGCAATTGAATCCTAAAATAATTTAACAGTACGCATTAACCGCCCTTGTTGAAAAACACAATTACTGGCCAATCTCTAGCATCTCACAATGGCTTCAACTGTCTCAGAGCAGGATGTAACTATGATAGATGCCTGAGGCCTGGAAGGATGAGTGCTAAATGGAGGAGTGGTTTAGCTTTTCAATCTTTGGATACTTTTGATGAAGTACTAATAAAAGATGCTGTAACACAGGTTTCCCTTGCAATTCTTTGCTATGGGAATTTGCTTAGTAAAGCTGTGAGTAAGATTATAATGAGCTTCCTTGACAGCCTAGATCAACCTCAAGATGAAGGGCTTAAAAAAAAAAAAAAAAAAAAAAAGAGAGAGAGAGAGAGAGAAAGCTGTTTCCTTACCTGGTTATAGATTCAATCTGATTTAGATAATTAAAAGTGGGGAGTAATTAATCCTGAATTCTTTTGCATAGTTCAAGGAAGGAAGGAAGAAGTGGTAAATTTATTATTTAAAGTCAAGGCAACAAAGCAGCGCAGATGAAAATTTCAGAAGAATTTTCATAAACAACAAGTACTTTTTAGTCAAGAAGAGTCTTGAATGTACACTGGGGAAAAAAATCCTTAGGAAAGACTAGAACTGAGCAATTTTCACATGATTAACTTTTGTGGGTTTCTACACAATGAACAAGATAATCAAGGCCAAAGACATAAATAACGTTATTTTTATTTCTGCACCTGGCTCTTGTGAAATATGAGGACTATATTTCTCTTGTACTGCCTCTCTATCTCAACACAGTGCCTTTTGGTGAAGTTATTCTATCATGGGGTCTCTATAACTGCTTTCGTTCTGCAGTGAACATCACTATTGTTCTCTTGTTTGCCTTTGTTCTATTACTCCTGGCAAGATTTAAAACAAACGTTTTTTTCTTTCTTGAGAAAATAAAAATATTATGAATAAATCTTTGAAATATTTATAAGCAATTATTTGATATTTCATTTTTCAATATCAATAATTTACTGTGTATTATGTTGTTATTTATAAAGTTTTTAAAAATATATATATTTGAGCTTTCTTCTCTTCACAGAACTTTTGCAGATTGGAAACAAGGTAAAGACATTTCTAGTTCCAGGGTAAGTAAGACAATTGAAAAATATGCCTTGTAGCACATTTTAAGGAATACAGATAGCAATAACAAAATTTCCACATTGGCAAGTGGATTTAATAATGGTATTATGACTCCAGGTTTATAAAATAGGACTAAAACCAACTATTATAAATTAAAAGAGCTGCTATGATTTTCTTTTTAGCTGCTGTGGGGTGGTTTGTTTTAGTCAACATATGTAGTTATTACTGTCTCCTATAAAAGGATCCAGTTTGCCCAAAGCTGAAAAATATCTACACCTGTTATTCCACTGTGGGCCACTCTGGGGACAAATCCTCATCAAGGAGCCTGGATCTGATTGAGAAATTACATCAGCATTTTCAAAAACATCCCCAGCCTGTGCGAGTGGCACTGCTGGACATGGTGAGGGATAGCCCTCCCCAAGGCACCTCACATTCTTTTTAAGGTTGCTAGAACAGAATGAAAATCCAGGGTAGGTGAATTGTAATATCCAAATAAATTTACAACTTGCTTATTGGGGTGGGGGGGGATATTCACAGTAGCATTGTTTTGTAAGCAAATCCACTTGAACTATGAAAAATATGCATTTGTTGTACAGATTTATCATCTTCACTATTAATGCTTCAGGGCAAACACCACAAATGTGTTTATCATCCATTCATTAATGCAGATCATTACTAAAAAATGATGCAGTTGTGATCTGCTAAACCATTAGTTAATCAACATTTTTTCACATGCACTTTAAATGAGGTTAAAAACAGTTGCAATAAATTCCTAAACCACAAATGGTCATAAAACCATAACACACACACAGCCTGTTCTACCACTCTTGGTCCTCTATAATCATTCAGGTCACATGTACTGAACCCTAGAAAAAAGTATTTGTTAGTCCTAAAGTGTGCCCAATGGATGTAGGCCATTTAAGCTTTAAAATAATCCACTAGGGTGGCGACATATATTTTGTTTCTAATAGGCTCAAAGTGAATCTTAAAAATATTTAATTAATTAGGATCATCTGAATTGAAACATTGCAAGTGTACTGAGAGACTGAAAGTGACTGTGGTTCACATAAATCCTGGATAACAATATACAAAAACTCCTTTATTTGAGACAAGAGTAGATAATGAGAACATTACAAAAGCTTTGCTTGTATGTTTTCAAGCTGTTGCTGCAAGTGTTTCCCAATTAGGATAAAATTTAATTAAAATGCAGTCTAAGTGTCCTGATTACTTTTAGCTACAAAGGTTTTACACTACAAATATAGTCTACCATTACCAGAAACAACTGCTTTAAATTTATAAATGGAAGGTGTGAATAGGCAGATATATTCAGAACATTGTGTTTCAGATTTATTGCTATATTTTAAGGCTATAAAAGAACGATGTGGCATTCAAGCCACCCAAGAGGTTATTTGCTATTCAGTACATTGTATTTTAATCAATAAATAATCATGAACAAGGGAACAATACGATTTCTCATGTAACTAGTCGCTGTCGGGTTCCAGGGAGCAGCTTTCCTTCATGGATGCTGAATATCATAAAAAAATAAAATACCAAGAGCTTTACAGCGGGAATGCATTATCCCACTGTGTTAAGGTGGGGCTTTGATTTGCGGGGGAGGGGGGGGAAGAGGGGGAAAAAAAAAAAAAAAGGATGTATGTCTCCTGATACATTTTAACTTCCTGTTTTAGACTGATTTATGGTAAGCTGTTGGGAAAGAAAAATAAAGCCGTTTTCTTTTGTTACATTGTCAGTTAAGTAGTGTCCTGTACACAGGCTACTTCCAAACTGGTTATCAGCTCAAGAAATTACTTACTTTTTTGAAAAATAACGTTATTTGACCACTGCATGTATTTTGTGCTATACCCATCGTGTCTTCAAACACGTACCAAGAACAAGTTAGCCTTGCCTCACTGGTGTTACACAGAGATAAAGAACCCTGGGAAATGGGGGAACCACTTGCAGAACCTTGAATACAGCATCCTTTAAATGGGAAAACAGCCTCCCAGAGCAAAAGCTTCACCAGGGGACAACTACAGCAATCTCCCAGAAAGTTGTTACGCTTGTTTCATTCAACCCAAATCACTTAAAACAGACAGCTCTGCTTCTCCTGGCAGTGTTGCCATGGTAGCCCCGCACTCCCTGCCGCCCTGAAAGCTACCCAGGAGGATGGGGAAGTGCTTACACAGGTAACACGGAGCATGAAGTGGGATGCCACAGCAGCTTTCCTCAGGCTCTGTGCAGAGGTACCCAGCCTGGCAATACCCAGGCTTGTTTCAGAGAAGATGTTGTGCACCACCTTACACAAAGCCGTATCTGAACTGAGCCTTGGCCACCTCTAGTCCTCACCCACCCACCACCCAGCTCCCTGCAAGCTCCAAGCCATCTCTGTGCCTCCAGCAACAGTGAGCTGGAGGGGCTGCATGTCACAGACAGAGTCCTCACTAACAAGACTTCAACAGAGCCTGCATTTCACCTGTGCTCATGGACGAGAGATAGAAGGACTGAACAGGACGTGGGGCAGACGACTAGTTACCAACAGTTACTCCCTGGGCCTCCCACATAAAGAAGCAGCAAAGCTGCTAGAAGGAGACTCCATCTGCTCCTGGTAGGAAGCACAAACATAAATAACACCGTATGGCCAATGCTATCCAAGGCAGCTGTTAGAATCTTAATATTATGGTATTTGGCAATCTGCATGTAATATTTAAACAGAAAATGATCCTAAAGAATTTCTAAATTTAGTTTTTAAGCTAATGTAAATTTGAATATTTTATCTGTAAATATAGGGGGGGGGGGGGGGGGGGAGCTACCACAACACTTCAGGGAAGAGAGCCCCATTTGGTATCACTGCATAGTAGCATTTACCAGAATGGATCCGCATGTCTGTGCGCAGGCAGACTGATGTAAGTAAGTAGCAGAGGGCATTTCCCTTGTGCACTTCAGATTCTGCCTCATCACTCAATAACCTGTTTGCACAGGTCATTTTGTGTAAAGTGGCAAGGACTCTAGGTGATGGCTGAGAATTTAAAATCAGCTTTGTTAATGTATGAGCTCCTCAACCAGAGAAGAAAAAAACCCTATAGTATGCAAACGTTTTTCCCTCAGAACCACATTTACTTAGCTGCTGATGAGCAAGGAGAAAAAGGGCTGTTCCTTCCTGTTTCTTTGTGAAGTAGCACAAATCCTGTGCTGCAATTCTTTCTGTAGCTGGCAGACTACAGCTGTGTTAAGCAATGGGGTAACCATTCACTCCAAACACTACAAATGGTGCAATGGGGCAGGGAGGCGAACACACTGAAAGGGGAAAAAAAAAAAAAAAGAAAAAAAGAAAAGGAAGATAGAATACTTGAACAGAATAATCCTTCAGATTAGTGTATACAGAAATATCTTAAAACAAAGATCGCTTCTAGAAGAGCTCTAGATTTTACAAAAGGCTGATAAATCATACTGCTTCATGTTTTGCCATCCAAATAAACATAACACGTCAGTCTCTAAACATCACTTTGAAAGACCCCGTAACACAGGCTTTGATTTAGCAGAGCTGTTAAGCATGCAGGAGCCCATAGGTGTATACATAAGGGGAGGGTTTGTTATTGAAGATGAAAAGGACATACAAACAAGTGCTTTGCTGAACTGCAGCTGTAGCAAATTCTTTTCAGAAACTGCTGCCTAACAAGAACGTTGAGTGATCTTTTTCTCTCCATCTTTTCCCCTCCATTTCATCAGGATTTATCACCTTTAATTAGAGCTGAGTACTAGTATTTCTTTAACAGATTTAAACTTCTGCTTTATATGACTAATTCATATATAGCTTCTGCTGTTCTCTTCTAGAAAAGACACCCTTATTTTTTTTTTCAGCCCTGCTGGGGGAGGGGGGGAAGAGGGGGGCAGCGGGGAAGTCAGAAAGACTTGTCCAGACAATCATTCAGGCCACTGGTTGTTCAAGACTTCTTTGCTCTAACCATGGTTTAACATAGAATATGGGCAGTATCCAATTAACTCAGAGGATTGTTGATTTTTTTATTCACCCTAACTGTATGATTGAAGCCCAAGGGAAAGAGATGAGCCCTAACAGCTATTGAACTGTAACTGTTAAGTAGCTATTGTTGTGCCTATTCTATCAAACAAAGATGACAACAAAACAAGGCAGTCTGTGAAGTATGTCCAAAAGTTTTGTCATGCGTGACATGCCCTTAGATGGTCTAAGAAACACGCAGAATCTGCAAATGATGCAGTACAGATCTCCTGACTTCCCAGGAGAGGGGATGGGAGCACACCACTATGGCAGGTTTCAACTCAGAATCCCACATTGTCTTATGTCGACATTAATTTCCATTTTGTAGGATTTCTTCCTATGGTTGGTTGGGTTGGTTTTTTTTTGGTGTGAGGGTTTTTTTCAGGGTTGGGGTTATTTTTTGTGGTTTTTCTTTTTTTCAGTCCACAAAAACCACAAACAAAAAACACACTACCCCAACAAAAACAAAACACCACCACACCAAAACAACACAACCACCAGATCTAAGATCAATAAGGGTTTTAATCACCCTCATGATAGACATTTTCCATTACATTTTACCCCAGAACTCCTGAATCCTAGTATAGAGCTACAGAAGCATTTAGAAGTGTTGCAGAAGTATATTTGTATGTCTTTTTGACGTATTTTTGGTTCATGATGCAATATTTCAAGTGAGGAACAATCTGCGATTTTCATTTGCCACTGTAATTGTCAAGGATAGCAATACAGTTTCTTTTGTTCTTTTTCATTTTCTTCCTTCAAATTACCTGTTGAATTGCAGTAATCCACCATATGAAATGTTTATTTTTAGTGCTGACCCCTTTAGGGCAAGAACATTTGCTCAGGCACAATCAAGAAAAAGCAGGTGATGGTACACTGGAGACCTGTAATGGAAGTACCTGTTTATACACTGACACATCACAATTTAAAGACTCATTGAGGGTAATTTGTGACCCGGGGTCACTCACTGCAACAACGGAGCTAGCAAAAAGCAAGGACCAAATCTTGGCCATGAGGCCACAAAGGAAATGCTCCCAATAAAATTGAACATTAAATCTCCAGCATCTTTTAGAAAAAGAAAAGTCGCCCAATTTGGATGCCTAGGAGCATTAGAAATGGAGTCAGTGCTAATGGAAGTAACTGGCGTCTCATCATCTACAGGCGCTAGCATCAGAAGAGGAAGGTACATTTGGAAGGAAACCAGCAACTAATCAGGTGTCCCAATTTAGGCAGAGCCTCTGAATGAATGCTTGAATGAGAAGACTCAATGAACTTGTGGAAGAGACAGCTAAGCTGTCGTTAGCATTAACTGCCCGGATTGCTTTCTGAAATTCTGACCTGCTGAAGCAGCTCAGTTATGCCTCAAAGTAAAATACCTCAGTCTTCCCGCAAATCACCTGTCATTCAGTTTCCAGGTTCATTAGCACAAGGAAGGAAAATCTGCACTTCAGCAAGACAAATCTCAGCTTGGCTGAGACATCCACCAACAGATGCAGGAGCAGAATCTCACAGCTCCTAAAAGCTCCGCTCAGTATTTATTGCTGAACTGTTTACGCAGTTATGGCACAAAAGGGCTTGGTGAAGTACTTGCAGCCAGCCACTTGAATATCTTTATACGTTAAGTAATCAGATGTCATCAGAATGCAAACAAAGGAAGTGATGGAAGCTCTCACTGAGGGATTTTGTCTTACCTTTCCCTTCCTCTCAAACATTAAACATCTTGAAAAATACTTGGCAAATCCTGATGTGATACTAAGCTTCTTCCTCCTGGGGATGCCATCACAAAGATTCAAACCCAAAAGTAACTATCCAGTTTTATCTCTTTTAGATTATTGAAGCTGAGATCTATTTTTGGCTTCAGCTGTTTATGTGAAAAGAGACTTTCAGAAAGCTTTCTGTGAGCTGCTCCATCTGAAATATTCAATAAGATACTGCTATTTTTATTTCTCTCAATCTTTCTTCACCTGCAACAATGACTTAGGTACAGCTGAACGAGTTGCCCAGGAATCATTCCACATTCTCAAGCAGGCTTTCCCTGGAAAGGCTACCGCATACCCTTTGCTTCCCAGACACACAGCCTCTCTTTCCACCCTTTTATCCCAGGTCTGTCTGTTTTCCCAGACAAATAAGGGCTGCCAAGTTGTTGCTAAGCGTGGCCTGGTGGATCTCAAAGTCCCATCTGGGATGGGATATTTTGCAATGAAAATAAAATGTCACACAAAAGGAGTTAAATTTCTGGTACACTGGTATGACACTTCTTCTCATTTTGATTCAAGGGAAACAAAGTGGTTGTGGTCAAAATACAGATTTATTTTTAGTTTTTTAAAAAAGTTTCATTAAAAACTTCAAAAAAGCATAAATTCATTTAATTTCTGGTGTCTAAATTGAATCGAAATAATTTGGTCAGCTCAGTTCTTGGCTGGTGGCTATGCCTCTGCATGTGTGATGTAAAAATTATTCAGGTATCTGATGCCTCATTTGCTTCTATCACTGTGCCCCCCCGGTGAGCTTTTGGGGTGCCGGGCATTGCTGAGTCACAGCAGCTGGCATCCTGCACTTTGGGGACCTGGTCTCCAGCCCATCGAGCCAAGGGCTCTGATAACTCTCAGCACCAAGCACCTGCAGCTGGCGACTCCAGTGCTGGCTCCCTGCCTTAGCTCTGCTGCGGGTCACTGCCCCACCTCCTGTCCACGAGGACAGGGGGTGTACAGTGCCTCAGGTCCTGCAGCTCCCTTCTCATATTCACCAAAATTACAAATAAAACCACGGGTTCCCTTTAGCCAGTTCAACGATGAGCACAGGAATCTCCAGTGAAGAGACAGTAATAGGCAGCCAGGAGGTAGCAACACTTCAAACTGCGACACTCTTCACCCTATGAGTGAGAGTCGAAGCCTGCAGAGGCTGGTTATAACCAGCACACTCGCTGTGCAAAGTTTCAGCTCATTTTGTCAAAATGAGGGGTTTGATTCAGGACAATCTACCCAGAATTACATGTGGACTTCTTGATTTTCCCCCAAAAAACATCAAATACCTATCCAGTGTGATTTCCCTGCACTGCTTTCTACAGGAAACATGTCCTGCCATGCAGCATCATGGTTCCTCTGTTTCTGTTCTTGGCCAAACCACTTGAAGTTCAGAGGGCAAAGTGAGATTAATAAAGAGAAACAAGGTCAAACCTTCTGTCAAGTTCAAGAGTTCGGTTTTGCAGTTGAGTGAAGCACTTATTCCCACTTACATTCATCCCTCCAGCACTAAAGCTGACTAAATAATTATACTTTAAAAATTCCATTTAAACCTTTTATACTTTAAGAATTAGAACATCAATTCAATTAAACAATGATTGCAATATACTGATTTTTCTCTGTATCCTTCTTACTAGAAAAAAAAAAAAAAAAGTCTGCTTAACAACATCAACCTTAAGAATAAATTCAACCAGGCAATTTCTACTGGAAGTCAAAAACCTTCTCCCAGTTACATTCCTGTGACTTTTACTGGTTTGGTCCCTACTGCAAAGTAGATACATCATAGGGAAAAGAAGTCAAAAGTGTAATTTTCATTGACGGACCCAAAGCCTTAATAAAAGATTGTGGAATTCCAGACTTACAGCTCCTAAAGAAGTGTTAGTGAAGAATAGCAATGAACTTATATGGAAAAGATTTCCTAAGCCGCTATTAGACAATAGAATGTAAAAGTCAAATAATAAAGAGGAAAATATCTTGTCATGCCTTTCCTTTTTTTTTTTTTTACTTTAAGGAAAAACACCACTCATTTCTGAAGCTTGAACTACAGAATTACTCAAAAGCAACTAAACCTAACAACATAAAGTTGATGTACTTTTTGGTGCATTGTGGGTTTTTTAATTAAACCAGTGAAGAAGTGAAAATGAATGAATGCTTATTCAAAGCAAACATCTTCTCTTGCCCCTGGTACCTACACCAATTGCATGCGAGACTTCACATGAGACTGGTATAGTTTAAGTACTAACCACTCATTAACGTGCAAGTGGTAACTCCAGCATTCAGATCCTCTGCAGAGCTATTCAGATGAGGAAAAGCAGGCTTTTTTTTTTTTTTTTAATTTCCTTTCTCAGACATACCTCATTTAAATAGTAAGTAGGGCATGCCCAAAGAGGATGTCCCCAATTACAAAACATTTTACTTACATCAACAAATTCACACTCAGAAAACGATCCAAGTCTACCAATATACAAATCCTGTCTAATGTAATTTATAGTAGCAGCTTCAAAGGCAAATTTGCATTAGAGGAGACAGTAGCATAGGTCTTGCAGCTAAATGCACTTAGTTCATCACTCACTGCAGCACCAAACATTTAATCCACTGAAGGATGGGGTTTTGCTTTGCTCTTAACCAGCCAGCCATCATTACAACAGCAGGCACCTTGAATTACTCGTTCATATGCAAATACACAGAAGTGCCAAAGCCATTAATCCGAAGACAGCTTTCCTCAGAGCCGACCAACACTTACTTCTGGTGGGTATTTATGTGGCTTATACACCCACTTCAGATTTAAGTTTTCTCATTACGACGCCTGAACTTGGCCTGCAAGACACCTTCTTAACACAGGGAATTATGTGAAGAGCAGCTGCTGCAGATTTTGCCATTATTAAATTGTGAATGAAGAATAAGGTGATGCAGGAGAGGGATCAAGTTGGTCTGCAAGCAGTCAAGTGCCTTTCTAAGGCGCACTTTGTCAATCTTTCAGGAGAAGCTTTTGCACTCTTAAATCCTCTACTAAGAATCGAGTAAACACCACCAAGGAACTCTACAGAGGTATCATAACGTACCCTCCTCTAGCAGCTGAGAGCTAGTTTATGAGGTCAGAAAGGTGATGCTTTAATTCTGTGCAACACTTGAAATTTACAGTGTAATTAGCAACTAGTAATCACCATCCCGTCTGTGGTTACCAATGCAGTGCAAGCTTTTTACTGAACTGCCTCAGCTGCTGTTGTGAGGGTGCATCTGAGACAGGGTTCAAACTAACCATTGATCTGAGCATTTCTGTCTGCAGCAACAAGTCTGACCTAGTTTAAACATCCCTTTATTCGATTTTCAAGCCTTATCTGCATTCTGCACCAAAAGTATCCTATTCCTGGAGGTCAAAAAATTACTACCACCATCCCTTTCCCATGCAACTTCAGGTTATAGAGCCTTAGCCTCAGAAAGGAGGAACTAATGTTGCAGGTGCACTGCTACTCAGTGATTACACTCTATACTTACAAAGCAAAAGCCCTGGAAAAAAAAACAACCTTAAATTCCAGTCATCCTGCACTAAAATTTGAAAACAGCGGAAGCCTCCATATGATTTTCAGGGAGCAGGGGAAAATAATCTGAATATCAGGTCCCATAAGTTCTTTTGAGCAATCAGAGATGAAAATTATGCATTCACTCTGCAGCATTCCAACGTGTATTTTGGTGTAGGGTAAATTAATTGTCTCTGCTAATTTACTCCAGTTACTTCACAGCCTTGTTAATTAGGCAGCTCTGTGCAGCATTATTGTTCCAGTTCCTTCAGAATAATGGTTTCCTTTGCTGCTGTTTTTTTTAACTCGTTGAGCATATAGATGTGTACAACATGTCGAGAAGCAAATCTAGATGTACTTGTGGGAACAAATCCATCAGTATCTCATTAAGAGGCAACATTTACTTCTCACTCATTCACCAGCATGATTCCACCAAGAGCCTAGAAGGGGCTGCCTGTACCACGGCCACACCAGAGCCCTTTGCTCTTGTAGATGTCTCCCTGCTTTCTGTGTCCCTGTCCAGAAATGGAGTCAGAGATCCAGGGCAGTGTCTGTCCTGCCTTCCCTCCTCCAGGCTAGGGTGAAGGAAGGAATCCTCATTTCTACATCTAAGACAGGAGGGAAGGGAAGCAGGAACTCTCCTTCAAGCCAAGCGTGGGCAAAGCGTGGCCTGGAGCTAGCAAGTGGGAGGTTACCAAGAAGAGTCTGCTGTGATAGTAGTAAGTGGTTTAACTGAGCTGCCTGCCAGAACAGCCTGCTTTAACTAGGTCCCTAAGCTAGCTCAGCAAGGCTCACAGCTTTACAGATGCTCCCTGCAAGTAGGAACCAAGCTATTCTGTGTAACGGGTGCTTTAGCTGTGCCTGTACTGCAACCACTGCTGCGTTTGTGGCTCAAGTAAGCATACTCCACTTTTTCAAGATCTGTACAAGTTAATACAACAAGCAATGTCAAGACATATTTCTGCAACACAGAATAACTACAAGTATTCCAAGTTTTTATTCCAAAATAAAACAGAAAATAGGAAGACTGCTCACAGATCTCAGCCCCCATCGAGAACAAAGACAAATAAAAAATACAGAGCTATTCAGTCCAGCCTTGAGTAGACAATACCAACCAGTTTTCAGGGAAAACTTTAAAGAAAAAAACCCCTGCTTTCTCCCCTCCCTTTTAACTGAGGAAACTGGAGAGGAAAGAAACTAAACCAGCCTTTGATAAGCCTTTATTAGTTTCTGTGTTGACACCAGCTCTCCTCACCTGCAAAGGACGACAAAAACAAAAGCAGCTTCCCTACCTGGCTCAGCAGCAGCGTCCAAGGAGCAAGACAGCACCCCATGCAGGAGATGGCTTGCTCTGTAAGGCTGATTTCCTCCAAGCAGCTGAGCTAAATGAAGGCATGCAAGCCCTAATTAAGGAGACTGGGCTAACTCCTGATTTTGTTATCATGGGCTAGCAAGCATATTAGCATATTAAATTTTGTACGGGTAAAAGCAGCCCTCACAGAAAATGGATGACTGCCATGTACGAAAGAGTAGAACAGAGCCAAGAAGAATTGAGTTAAAGGGGAATAACTGGAAAGGGAACGTCCTCTAGCTACTGAAAATCAGTTATTTACATTTATCTCTTCTCCACTGTATGCAAAGACCTCTTGCCTGAGCAAATCCATGTTGGCTCCAGGCAAGACCCATATGGACCCAAGTAACAAAAAATAAAAGTATTTTCTGGGGTGCTGGTACACTGGCTTACATGTCCTCATGAAAGGACTCTGCTAGATGAGCTGTGGAGAAGATGGTCTTGCAAAAAGGCACATGCAAAGATGGAAGAGCAGAAATTTGTTATGGAGAGGATGCACCTGGGGAGGAAAAAGGTGCCATGCTAAAAAGAACAACAGCTGAGGCAAACCCAAGAGGTCTGAGGGCTTCCAGCAAAAACACCAGCTTACTGACACTGTAGAGTGACACCAAAGAGGTCCCATGCAAGTATTTACTGCTCGTGTCCTTCCACTTTCCTTTGGTGCACAGGCACAAAAATGCATGGGAATGCTGCAATGCATTTAAGCACTAGTTTTATATGGAGGGTGGGGTAGGGTGGGGTGGGGTGGGGTGGGTGGGTGGTCTCAAGGAAAGGCATTAGACTTTATGTTTGTGCAAAGTTTGTAATCACCTCTGCATGTCACTTTAAAGCAAAATAGCAACGCAAGACTTAGTCAAGTTTACAAGATACTCATGGGGTTAGACTACTCTACTCCTTGGTGCTGATACTCTCCTTCTCCAGCTGGAATCATACGGGAAAATTAAGTATAAACAAGAAGGGAAGTGTGGAGAGATCTTCCTTACAGTAACATAGAACTATAAATATATATTTCTACCCAAAATGAATAAATACTTTACCATACAAAATAGCATGCAGCTGAGGATTTTTAGTTTCCCTTTGGTTAGAACTATTTTATAAGACCTACATTTCATCACATATTTATCTGTGTGTTACTCTGTGCTGTGGTTGTGGTAAATCTACTATGTATTTAGCAGGGAAAACTCTCGCATTTTACAGCTGGTTTAGGGTTGGTATTGTAAGTTATTTTATAATTAAATGATTATAAGATTATATGCTAAACCAGAATTAATTCTTCCAATTTCCTTATCTCTTAGGTCAGAGGTTTGTCAGGATTAGTCAATTATCCACTAAAACCTGGAATGTCCTGTCCCAAGAAGAGGAGCAGCTGTGCCATGACAGACAGCTTGTCCCAAAAGCTCTCCAGGAGACAGGCTATGAGCTCCGGTGTCACTGAGTGCTTACAGGGAGGTCTGTGCTCAAGAATACAATATGCATATATCTGGGATGAGTAAAGGAAACCTAGCCCAAACCAAGCATCTACCTAATCCTGAGTATGTCAGGAGAAAAGGAAGCAAGACCAAGACCTTTACAGCCCGATTTCTTAGGGGCACAATGGGGACTGGGCAGACCAACCCAGGAGAGGTCTTCTCCCAGCTCTGAGGGGACTCAGCACATCATCTGAGTTGAACCCTGAACAGCACCACCATCCAGAAAGAAGCAGCAGCCTTCACTGAACATTTCAAGACTTTATAATTTTTTTCACCTTAAAAATATGCTTCTGAAGCTTGCCAGATAATCCACGACCTCCTGCTTCGGTCTTTTGTTTCAGAGGATGAGCTGGAGGCAGGCAATAATAGCCATGAAGATTAAAAAGATCAGAGGATTTAAGGTCTGAATAACAACAGGGAATTGTATTTGCATTAGTATTTCCCACTCAGGAGCTGGAGGATCATCTTTGTGGTGATCTTCTGCAGCTTGTTGTTCACATATGTTATTTCAAACCAGTTTAGGCCATCAATTGTTTCAAAGACAGTATTCCTCAAAATATATCTACCTGTTCTTATTGTTTTGTCTTCCTAATGGTGTACCATGTACATACATGAAGATTCTTGCTCTTCTTGTAAGTATTTCTGGCAGATAGGTTGCATGAACTGAAACCCCAGCATAAACAGATTTTACATTCCCTCTCCTTTTTTTGCCTGATAAAGGCCTTGGTAGATCCAAGTGCTACTTTAAGGTTAGAGAGTCATAATAAGGTTGTAATAATACAGTGGTGCAAAAAAATTATTATATACCAAACAACTGAACAGTCTTCTGTAACAAATATAATTAAAGAGATTTGGATAAATACCCAAATAACAAAAGCAGAATTAGGCTTTATTGGTTTTGTGCTGAACATGCTTTAATGCTTTAGAATAACCAATGAAATACCGCTAAAGGAAAAAGCAAAACTACCCTGCAGACATCCTATTTTGTTGAGAGAGAGAGGATATTAGTTTGGACAGAAAGTTTAACAATTTGCTTCTCAGGACAGGACTCCTGTGCACAGCACTGCTGACCAGTCATGCTGTCTTGCCCATGAGGATCTTCAGCTCCTCCTGAAGTCAGTGAGAGTCCGTCAGTATGTTTGTTTGTTTATTGAGTCTAACAGCCAGTGCCTCCTGGAAAAACAGAAGTGAGGTCCCTGTCTAGATCAGGGGCCAGGGTCAGCATTCAGGTAGAATGCATTGCCTCAGTACTCTTGCCATGGTACCAACCCATAGCCTTGGCCAGACTACTTTCAGGATGCAATCTTTAAGTCAGGCGTCCATAGGGATGGCGCCATCAGCAGATCATTGGCGGCACAAAAGAGTGATGATGTCGCTGGTGCATACATCCCTAAAACCATGTCAGAATGTGGGGAAGAGTCAGAGAGAGGCTAGAAGAAGCAAAAGGAAGAAAGATTTAGAATGTGTCAGGCAAAACAACCACAAAATAAAGAAACAGACCCCTTGCAAATGTCTTTGACCTATCACAAGTGCTGGGACACATTTAAAACAGTCCCATTCAAACCAGCGATGCTTAACGTTGCTGCTGCCTGTACCCCTTCCCACATCCATTCATCAGACAGCAGGTTCAGTCATTGCTCAGAGCTCAGGATGCAAATTCTCTGCAAGATTATTTCAGCCCTCAAAACTCATTGCAGTGTCAGAAATTATGGTAGTTCCACATATTTACGATCTCCAGCTCTATGGCAACCTTGCTAAAGTCACTGCACTGATATGTGAACATGTCATTTTATAATTACTCTAATTTTAGTTTAGGAAGTAAAGCTCCTCATTATACACTAATCAGACTTCTAATCCCTCAGAGCTCCCTTCTCTCCTCTCCTTAGGGAAGCCATAGAGACTATCAAATATGCCACCTTCTTTTTTTAACGTGCTCATAAGAAGTTATCAGATAAGAGGCACTCTGGCATCAGAAAAATTATTAAGCTATTTACAGTGAATATATCCATAAATGAAGATACTATTAATTGGATAACATCTATATTAAAACCTAATTTTTAATAACAAAGCCTCCTTCTCAATTATTTTAAAATCTCAGCATTATGCATTAACTAAAAGTTACACTCACGTTACTTCCTTTGCATGTAATAAACAGAAAGCAAAATTCTTGTTTCCTGACAAGCATAAGAACAGCCATGATGGGTAGAATCAAAGGCATCCTCTCTCCAGTACAGGCGAGAGTGTATGGTCCCAGATGTACCATTCAGCTTTTGGCGATGAGTAATTCAGGAGCCTGGTAAGCTGAGAAATTTATTAAGTCTTATAAGCCACAGATGACTTAAAGAAACCCAAAACAAAACACGAAAGAAACCCCAGACCAAAACAGTCACATCAGACCTGGCCACCCATGCATATTAACTACAATCAAGCTACAAAAAAACCCACAAACAGAAATAGAGGCTGAAATTATGTGCTGTGGTGAGGCACATAAAACCTAGATTGAGGCAACTGGTAGCTGGTAACATCTGGCTCACCTACCTAAGATTCAACGTTTGAATATATGCACAACTCCATCTCTCCTGGAAGCTGCATGTTACCATAATGTTGAGTGAAGTATGTTCCAAAAAGCTGTCCTGAAAAGGGATATCATTCAAAACAAACCCCAAAATTATTTTTCCTCTCTGACTAAAATATGGAATTTCTTTTCTTTTTTTTCTCTTCACATTCACAAAATTAATAAAAATCTCTTCAGATGTTTGTAGCATCTGAATGTAGGTTTCAACAGTATTGGTCCAAAAGGGATCCCTCTTTGGATTTGCAGTTTTTAAATTTCATTAGCTAAGTTACTTGTTCCTGCACCCTCTGGACGATGAGCAGATAGACACGTGCTCCATTGCTTAGTGCCTGTGTCCCAGAGATATTGTTTCTTGTTGCATTTAAGTTTTTCTCCTTTTCTTTCTCTTCCTCTTTGGAAATTTCCTATGTTACTAACATGCTTGCTTCTCTCAATGTCTTCTATTTGAGAGAAATCCTTTCTGAGACACAGCAGTAGAAGAGTATATGTTATTCTAGGTGAGACTATCAGTGACATGCCCAATATACATGACAGCTTTCCCATATGTTCAGCATTATTTCTCATCTTATTCCTCCTAATCACAGGTTGGTTGGGGCTGGAAGGCACCTCTGGAGATCATCTGGTCCAACCCCCTGCTGAAGCAGGTTCACCTACAGCAGGTTGCACTGTCATGTCCAGGCAGGTTTTGAATGTCTCCAGAGGAGACTCCAGAACCTCTCCAGGCAGCCTGTGCCAGGGCTCTGTCACCCTCAAAGTAGAGAAGCTTCTCCTCATATTCAGCTGGAACTTCCCGTGTTGCAGTTTGTGCCCGTTGCCCCTGGTCCTGTCGCTGGGCACCACTGGAAGGAGCCCGGCCCCGTCCTCCTGCCACCCACCCTTAAGGTGTTGGTACGCACGGGTGAGACCCCCCTCGGCCTTCTCCAGCTACACAGCCCCAGCTCTGCCAGCCTCTCCTCACCAGGGAGGTGCTCCAGGCCCCTCACCAGCTCCGCAGCCCCCGCTGGGCCCTCCCCAGCAGCTCCCCGTCTCCCGTGACTGGGGAGCCCAGCGCTGGGCCCAGCACTCCCGATGGGCCTCACCAGCCCGAGCAGAGGGGCAGGATCAGCTCCCTGCACCCGCTGGCCACGCTGCCCCTAACGCGCCCCAGGCTCCCATCCGCCTTCTCGGCCACAGGGCCACCGCTGGCCCGCGGGCAACTGGCTGTCCCCCAGCACTGCCCGGCCCTTCCCCGGAGAGTGGCTTTCCAGCAGGCCTCAGTAAATACATAATGTAGCAGTGGTTCTTGCATTCATCATCTTCCAGTAAGAATGTAGCTATTTGTCTGAATTAATCTGAAAAATACAACATCCGTGTAAGTCCAAGACAGTTAATTTGGCGTGTCCTTAGTACTGGATGACACCAGTTACTGACCAGCCAAGAGGCAGGTCCCTTTAAGCTTATACTGGCCACGCTGGTGCGGAGGACATCAAGCGCCTTAACCAGTCAGACACAGAAAGAAGAGTAAGGTTTAGCTCTGGCAGAAACCAGTGAATCATGGATAACATTTAAGCTTCTCTGGTTAATTATAGAAAGCGTCAGGCAATGCTATATGAGGGAAGAAAGCAAAGGGTAAGAACAATAAACTACCATGAAATTCTTCATGTTAGGAGAACAGGTAAAGCTGGCAACACGAGCAAATACTTTATGAGAGTTTATAAGGTCCAAGTGAAAATATATTAGACAAATGTAAACCTTCAGTGTTGCAGCATAGAAAGGTTGTTATGAACTCTGGGTTTTACTGCACCAATTTCAGCCAAGAGGCATATTGAAGCTCAGAGCAGGGCAGTTTACAAGCTAAATCCTGTTCATACATACCTCAGTAGACAGCACCGTGAAATAAAGCAGAGCAGGACAGTTATGTATTAAAAGCAAATAGCAAAACTAAATCACATCTTGCACTTTAAAAAGGCTAAGTCATGTAAATTAGCCAGTCTCTGGAAGAGGTACTCAAGGGCGAGATAGGCCTGCTTCTCCTCAGCCTGCTCAGCAGTATTAGCAAGGGGGCTGTAACACTGCAGAGCAAGTGACTGTACTAAGGATCCCAACTTGCTTCTCAGAATTACCCTAAAGCTTTTGTGAAGACCGTGACACTTGTTTCCATGCTGACACACCTGGGTTCAAGCACTGTTTTGGGTCCCCACTCAAAACACGTCTGACAGACCAGACCTGCTGATTCCCTTTACAACTGAGGTCGTCCAGCCCCAGGTAAACCCTCTGCAGATTCCCACAGAGAGAATGGTCAGGATACAAAGAGGTAGGCAAGCTCCTGATGGCAGGGAATAAGAGCGCTTTAAGACTTGAGACCATTAATATGATGACTCTCATTTCAAGAATGACAAGAAGAAACCTGTTTGATTTCCTGGGACTGGAGACAGATTTGACACTTACAGTTTTAAGACTTATATTTTCAAACATCCTTTCCTCTGATTGCTGTGGTTGTCTCCAGAAAGCCAATAGTTACAGACAATGAACACAATCACCTTCAGGATTAAAAAGATGACATGCTTTACCAGGTATCAGAAGATTTCAATGTGATGAAGTTGTTTTCACTTCAGAAAGCATTTTTATTTTTTTTTAAAAAAAGTCCCATACTCAAGGTTAATAACAAAGTCTGAAGTGTGGAAATCATGAAATGACTGGAAAGCTGGCCTAAAAAATTTAAAACAGTTACATGAAGCACAGGGAAAGGACTGAAAAAGCAGCTGTATCTTGCATGAATGATAGGAACACTGAAAGAATGGGTAACAAAGGAAAACAGTTGCAGCAGAGAGATGTTGAACAGCTTTGATCATTCAAAGGCTTAAACCTGACAGTGTTTAATGCTGATGGACAGATATAAAATGAGGGTGATAAAAAGAAAGGGATGCTAAGCAATAACATTTAGCTCCACGAAGAATGTAAATTAAAAAGGGACAAACGAGTCAAAATAGTAAAGACCAAAGAATCAAGCAAAACTAATCCTGTCTGGTATAAACACCTGATGGAAATGGGCTCTGTAAAGTAAAAGACAGCATGGAGAAGATCCTAACCAACATTTGCATCCTACCTCATCAGGATATTGCAGAATATGCCCCAGTAGAGCAAAACTGCTCCTAAAGATGCACTCAGATGATGGCAGAGCAAAGGAATTCACTTCTCAGCTGTTCCTCTGCCTAAAGCACACTAGGACTTTTACTGCTCTTCTCAATGACACACCACAGGAGCAGCCTTGGAAACCAGCTTTGGAGATGTAATATTATTGCTATATTGCATTTGCTTTCACATTGTTCCTATACCTGCATAAAATTTGTCATACAATGATAAGTCTTAGATGCTGTCAAATGTATAACAAGAGGGATTTTTTGAAAATAAGAATTTTATGAAGGACAGGCATGCTATTTTAAAAAAAAAAATATTTCTTATATAATTCAGCAATTTTTTAATTTTTTTTTTTCTAAGGGACATTTGTGAAAAAATTGAAAACAGAATTTTTGCCTGTTTCTTAGTATTCCTGCAAGGAATCATTCCTCCTCCATGCCCAGATGGAGGTAACTCCCATGGTCACATTCTTGGAGCACTGCAATATCCTCTGATGTTAGTTTATAATTTGCTGGTTTATGAGCATTCTTGCCAGTAGACTTCTTTCTTTGAATATTCATGGACAGGAAAAAACAAAGGAGTGCCAACAAATGCAAAAATATGCACTTTTAAAAATGTAATCAGAGCTTCAGAAGCTGGAACGCACCCATGAACTATGCTTAACAAGGGAAGTTAATGTCTTGCAGAGGGAACACATATTAAAGGTGTAAGACTGTTACCTCGTATCATAAACCGTATCTGATGACATCTACGCTCTCAACTTGCTAAAAAATCAGCTTACCTGAATTGCATAGAAGTTTACCACTAAAAAAGTCTGTATTACAGCTTGTAATGCACAATTTTCCATGTAATTACAGTGCAAGACTGCCTCTGATTTTGGACATTAGACTGATTCAGTATCAGACAAATCATCTTTTCATCACGCTAATTGCCAAGATTTATTCTGCCAAACAATCAAAATGAATCTTCCTAGAGCAGGAATCACTGCTCCCATTCTGGCCTGACAGGTTAAGCCTATTTTACCAAAGTTCAAAAGAATTAACCTGTTATTTAATTTTGATGAGTGTGAACACAAACAACAATACAGACCTGGAACTTAATTACTGGCCTGTTTATTCAGGAGCCGAGCTACAGCCCTCTGAAGGCTGCTCTCAGCAGAAGCGCCTCCACAGAGCTGGGGCAGCCCTGCCAGTGGGGTTCTCCCTGCTCCAAAATTCAGCACCTTGCCTTTAAATTTAGGCTTTATCTCATCAAATTTGTTCACGGAGCAGTTGCAGACAAAAAGCCTTCCTCAACAGCTGCTCTGGAATTGTGTGATTTCAAGAAGTTGGATTTTGTTTAATTGTTTTAACTCTCATCTGTGCTTCCTAAGACAAATTGTAGATTAGTACCTTGAGTACACTCACTATGGTCACAACCCCAGCACTCCCTTTCAGGTGTGAAACTCAAGCCATTTTACTGCTTAAGGCAAATTCACTGGAGCCAGAATTACTTTAACATTCTTATTGCAGTTGCTCTGTTCAGAACTTTTTCATTTCACTAGTTAATAAAAGAAAATAATCACAAAAATTTCAGATGGAGAAAAGCTTACTGCTGTTTGGCAACACACAGGGTTATAGCTAAGAAAAGGGCAGAGTACTGTAAGTCATCCAGTGATAAAACTGTGCTCTATAGCGGAAATAATAATGTAAGAAAAGCCATTCATTAAGTCAGATTTTTGGGAAGGTGAGATGGGGAGATTCACATTAAATTTTGCTGTTTTGAAGTTTACTTACCAGCATCTGGCAAATGGGTATCCCTACATAAAGTGTCAGATATTTTACTTGTTATTTTCTGGAACAGAGGCCAAGAGATAAAATATTAATGTCATTTAAAATCCCACCAACAAGGACAATGTGTAAGTAACATTTTCCCATGCACACACAGACACGCACACATCATGAACGAATGTATGGATTCGTTCCTATAAATCAACACCCCAATTAACCTAATGGGGATCTCAGTCTAACCAGAGACTGTAACAGGCTCACAACATATAAAAGCCATGGAAAAATATCCTACTCTTAATTTATTCCCCAGCAAGAAAAAAAAATAATTCATTTTCCCATGTTGATTAATTTCAAACCTACTGATTACCTTCCCAATGACTCAGCTTACTTTCAATTTAATAACCTTACTGTGCTACAAGGGCTGAGGGTTGAGAATTCCCCTTTTAACCCAGCAATGTACCAATGCGTTTATAGGAAAACCAAGTGAGGCTGATAGACTTGTTACTATATCAAAATAATGTTTGGACAGAGTGTCCCAAGATTAAATTGTTATAGCTGTACCAGCTCTTGGAAATATCAGTTATTCCTGGCAATGTTGTTATGGATTTCCTTGGAGAGCATGTGTGTTCCCCAATACCACCGACATGCCTGCTAGCTTTGGTCTCCAAAAGGTACATTTCCCTCCGCAACCTTCGTATCAGCAGCTCTCAGGGCAGCTTGCGCATCTAAGCAGAAATGTCTCTTTTCACTGTTCAGACTCTGAGAGAAAATGGATTATAGTAACTGGTCAGTGCCAAAGTATTTTAACATCTTGATTTAAGAATTGCTGCTTTCTTAGGGAGGGAAACCTTTCTTGCCTCAGATTGCTGAGACTTAGCTTTACAGCTGGGAAAAAAATGTGAGGATAAACTAATATCTAGGTTTGCTGTGATGAAATACATACTCAAAAGGCAGAATAACACACACATTATAAAGATTTTTAAGAAGGTGGAATTTCTTTATGTGTTCCAGCATCTCAGCTAGCTTCTGAGGCCAGTTCCATTGCCACTGGAGCAAGCGAGCTGGACAGCTTCTCCTTTTTAACTTCAGATCCCTTCCCCTTCTCTTTTTTCCATCTGAGTTCACCTGCCTGCCCTTCCCTGCAATTTGACACTAAGAACCCAGGACCTTCAGAGGTTTGCAGAATGCATCTTTCTCCCCACCCCATTTAGTTTTCTTTTCCATGTCTTTATTCCTATACACTTCAAGCCACCTCCTCTGGCTTCTGGCCACCTGAAAGCACAGCATTGCAGCTATATGAGTTGTATCTCTTGGGAAGTATGAGTGGTAAGCCTAGGAGTGATCATGTTTACTCTATTATGTTGTTCATTTACAGCCTGCCTTGACACGCAAACATTAAAAAGCTGTTGTGAAGATGGGGCTCAGGTCCTACTTTACATCATGCTAAATTCTGGATAATCTTAAAACAAGCATATTTGCATACTCTGATGACCCATTTCACAAGACAAACAGGGAAAACTACTTGTTACATTATCTTCCCACGCTTATTTACAAAGATGGACGTTTCCACAGAAGATCTCAGCACTGCTCTGAGCTCACATGAGCAATACCCCCAGTGCTGCTGCCTGTGCACTATAACATGCACAGAAAATGTGTAACATGGGACCTATGAAGACAGCAGGTATCTGCCTTGCTACCCGACATCAGTCCTGCCTCCCACTTTCCCTCTCTCCATACATATATGTAGTGATTAAATATCAGTGCACATACATACCACACATGCACATATGCCCATCTGATCATTCGAGTTCAACAACCTGAATGAAAGTTGTGTAATAAAGTCTTAACCATACTTACTTTTCAGAAACCCCTTAATTACTTATTTTATTTAATAAGATCAGCCCTGTAACAATACATTCAAAGCTCTAAGCATCTTTTCGGCACATTCATTTTTATTGCAGTTACAGACTTGGAAATGAAATTACAGTTCCATTGCCATCAGAAGCCATTCTGTGTGAAGGGGCTCAGGTATCCTGCCCCAGCTTGTGATCTTACACAAACAAGCCAAAGTTAAATTGAATGTCCACTTTTGCCTGAAGAAATGCAGTGATTGCAAAACCAGGTACTCTCAGATAACTGCAAGTTGTTATCCCACCAGCATGTGGTCCAGATGAATGCATGGTACCCAAGGTTAGCCAAGAAAATTACACAGTGATTGAATGGATGGAAATATGCAAGGTCACACTAGTAGTAAGTCATCATTTAGAGATACTGTGGGTCGTTATCAAGGATCTGTGGTGGCTTCTGCATAACAATACATGTCTTAATACTGATGTATTTCTTACAAGACATGCATTGCACTCAAAGCAGCAAGAGACAAAGAGGCCTGTGTTGAACCTGAGGCCAGAAATTATCAAAAATAATTCCTCTTAGTAGGATGGAAATTATCACAAACAGTTCCTCTTGCCTTCACATCCAAGTAAGGAATTATAGGCCTTTTCTACAGCTACCCAAGTGAAAAGGAATTAATTACTTGGGTTGGCCCAAGGAATTTGGAAAAGTCAGTGGACTCTGAGGAAACCTGAAAACAAATCCCAAATGAGTCTGTCAGATTCCCTCTGGGACCCCCTGCAGCCAGCCTGCCATGCTTTCCTTGCATACCACAACTTCAAAAGTTCTCCACTCTACAGCATGACAGCAGAAGCAGCACATGGGGCATGGCAGCTAAATACCTATTTCTCTGATGATGCCAGCTGGCTAACAGTTGGTTATACACTGATTATTAATTAATGCAGTACAGAAGCAAAATATATGAAACCACATTTACCATTATTCCAGTATCCTGTATTTGGCTTCTAGTTTGATTTCAACTAAATAAATTTTCCAGCTATGCAGAATTCCAGCAAAGAATGCGATTAATGTATTTCACATAGCTTGAGAATCACGACCCACTAATGTCATTGGATAACCTCTCACTAACATAAGTAAGATCATAATTTCATTCTCCAACAGTGATGTAACCTGTTAAAAAGCACAAATGCCTTCAGTAAAATTAAAAAGCAGAGAAGGTTTTCCACATCTACATGGTACCTACCTTAAGTGCTCTGAAGGCCACCATGGTTGAAACATCACATATTTACTTTCATCGTAACCTGTGCATTTGTAAATGAATAAGCACAAACTGATTTGTTATTTTATTAAATTTGTTATCTGGGATAACAACTCGCGATACATTATGCTGCAGATTTGTTATCTGGGATAGAAAAGGTGTGATTCTGTTTGCAAAGTCATTACACAATCAGCGTGTGAGACACTTTCTACATAAAGTTTTGACCAGGTTTAGCAAAATATCCTGGGATAAAAGAACTATAAAAATGCAAATTTCAATTTGCTGTTGCAAAATTCATGAGTGGACCTTTTTAAGGGGATATCTTCAAATTGCTATACTCAGTTGTTAACAGTGGCACTTACAGCTGTCTGTATTCTTGAGGCCAAGGAGTGCAAGCATAAAGGGAAATTGGCAAGCCCATAAGTGCATTGCCCTTGTCTGTCCTTCCCTAGAAGAATTAGGCTAAGACATACTGATACTTAAAGGAGGTTGTAGGAACATTTAATGGCTCAGTTAGCGTTCTCTGCCTCATAGTTATGCATTGGCAGACCACATCAAATCACCAATACAGTGTAAATACTTCTGTAGAGGGTCACTGAAACAAGCCAGGCATCACTGCGCCATTAAGGCATAAGCCAAGGCACAGCTTCTTTCAAAAGGAGACGTTGAAAATGTTTAGCAGTATCCAAAATGTGTCAATCTGACAAGAAGGGGAGCTCTGAAGCAACATCATTTTAGCTTTTCAGTTATGATTTTCCTGGTGTTATAAAAGTTACATGTTAAAATAAACCAGGGACAAAAGTAATTGGAAAAATGATACTTCAAAGGCACACAGCTGTAAAACTCATTATCTTTTGAAGGAAGATCATTAAATATGTTAACCGTTCAATAGTTGACATAAAAGTTGGTAGGAACTGCAGTGCTGAAGGAACTTGTGGCAGACGAGGCCAGGGACGTACATAGAACTAAGCCAAGAAACAAAACACTTCCCTAGGAAAAACAAGCTATTCCTTGTTATTGCCAATAACAAATCACAAATGACATCAACCAGCAAAATGTTTTAGTAGAACTAGATCTAAGTTTTAGTCAACAGATGTGCAACCCAAAGCTGTTCTTAACAATAACCCTGCAAAAGAACTACAGTTCTCTAACACACTCAAAAACTAAATTGAGGGTTGTTTGTAGCGTCCATGGTATATCAGTAACATAATTTATCTCTCTGGATATACCTTAAATATATTTCCTATGACAAATTAATCTCTTAATTTAGTAGATACTGAAACCTCTACAGAACAGGCTCCCCCAGGGCATCCTAAATGAGCATCTCAAAAATGGCATCTTTTAAAAGTTTAGATTTAAATTTAGGAAGTTCATGAAAGATCCAGGCACAAGGACTGAAATTTCCATACTTCTTTTTTTTTTTCCACCGAAGACTTAACAGTACAGGCAACTGCAGAACAGGTTTTACCACCATACATTTCTTACGGTCATCCGGACTGAAGTGACAAGATCAGTTCTAAGGATCAGATCATTTAACCTTCAAAGACTTTTAATTCATGGCTTCTAGCTGCAGTTGCAGGAGGAAGAATATTTACATTCTAAATCTGGAGTTCTCAATACTTTTTAGTAGTTTTCATTTTTCCCACTCTCAGGTCTCTGTTTCCAGTGTGGTTTAGTGATCACATCATATCGAAAAGTTTCTTCCATAGGAGGTAAGTTTGCATGAGTTACTGTTATTTTATGTAACTGACTCACACTGTGTTTAAATTAAATGAATTGCAAAAGAACCGTAACATGCAAGCACTGCTTTGCACTCCTGGAAAGCATTCTAGGCACTGGCCTGTTAAGCCCAATGTTTCATTTCTTCATTATTGTCTTTGGTTCTAATCTGGCTCTTTCTTAAAACACCACCAGTCCTTCAATAGAGTTGAGCTGAACTCTGATTTATGGGTAAGCAGAAAAAAATGCATCTTTCAAAACATTATTTTGGGCTTCACATTTATATGAAATAATAGCCTTCTGCTTTCAGAATACTCACTTCAGACACCAATTTTACTGTAAATGATAGATTTTTCTCTAGAAATAATTCAGTGATTTTTTTTCTCCAACTTCTGAATAGTTTTGATTAATTGGAATATTTTTGGATGTAAGTACACCCATAAAGTCTACATTTCAACTTCTCCATCACTGTGATTCAATAGGTTGAAGAAGTCTCCAGTGTCAAACCAACAGCCTGTAATTTTGAAACAGACTCCTCTCTCATCCAGGATCAATAGGCTTAAAAGGCTGAAACTGAACACTTCATTACTACAGATCTAGAAAAACTTAAAAGCCAAAAAGCTGTTTGGACCTTATTTCACCTTAGATGCAATATTTTACTTCCCTTGAATCTTCAGTTAAGGTATATAAGTGAGAATTGCAAGGTGAAAATCCGAGTTTAGCTCTCATTCCCAGTTTAAAGTTCAAGGTAAAAGAAACTCACTATCACATTTACAATAATTATTTTAGGGGGTAAAGTCTTACAGAAAAAAAATTGTGATAGTCTCACAAATGTTTTATTCTTCTATTTCAAGTGTATCCATGCAGTTTGCAGAATAACTGATTCTGCTAGGGAAATAGTGGGCCTATTTCATCCTTTAACTGTTTTTATTTGCTCCTACATTTTTTCCCATGAAAAGTTAATCCTCTATTTGCCTCAGAAATCTCTCTCTAGTGGTGTCTTGAAAATGAACATCTTATCCACGATGCATGCTGCCAATGTGCTCTCTAATAGGAAAGGGAATACAAGATCTTCACATCAAGGCTCATCTGCCTAAGATTCATTATGCTGCTCTTTGTGCCCGCACCTCCCATAGTGCCAGAGGTGTCATGACTAGAATTTTCTCGAAGATGGTGTAATGTGGGGATGAACTACTAAAGCATCATTCACATAAAAAAATTACAGGCAGCGTGCAATGCATGTTGCACCAGAGGAGTATTGCAGAAGCTGAAAAGCGCTGTTCCAGCAAGCCGGCTTATGAACTATACTGACAGTTTTATGGAAGGATTTACCTTCCAGATTGCAGCACATAATTTAACATACTAAACTATTGTCTCCAGCACAAGGAAAATGTTTTATTTTTAAGGAAAACCATGGTAGTACACATACAGACTGGCTTATTTTCTGTCAGTTGACACATGGCTGGGGAGCATTCTTTCCTCTCCACTGCTTTCCTGCAAGTAAAATATTCTGAGCAAATGATGTTTGAGACCAGCATGCCAAACCCAAATACCTCAGATGTTTTTCAGCTTTCTCTATAAAAAGCAATATCCGGGTAGCTTTAGAAAACTGCTAGATTATTTTTAAAACCAGACTCCTGACTCACTCCCTCCTCTTGTGCTTAGAGATACACGATTTAGTGGAAAACACGTCCTGAATAATGTTATTCTTGCAGTAAATATGCTACATGGGAGTAATGGATGCGATCATCCTTATATTGAAAAGTTAGGTCAAAAGATCAGTCAGATAAGACTTACCTTCCTCTCAAACTCAGAAGAGTTTTGTTGTCAGTCAGGAAACAGCTGCTATGTGGCAGCCGTTGTATTTTGCTACCCCCTCTTCAGGGTGGTAAACCTCACACCCTTTAAGTAGTACCGTACAGGGGTAAAGGAGGGAAACAGCTCTGAACCAGGGGTGATGAGGAGCAGACCCTCTCCACCCACCACCTAGCCAGCACTCCTGACCAGCAGCGTGGCCAGCAGGTGCTCCACCTGAGGCAGCATCCCCAGGCTCCCGGCGGGCGCTGCACAGCTGGGCACCATCCCTTTCTGGCAGCAGGGCCAGTCACCTCACAGCCCCAGCTGGGACCAGGCAGGGTCAGCAGGTGGCCCTGGAAGGGCAGAGTGCCCATCAAATTCAGTGTCATATCTATTCATTTTCTCCTGCTTCAAGCACTCTCACTCTTGACCTGATTTCCCAAGAATCCACAGGTAGAAACACTGACGCAGCTGGATCTTGATGCTCTCTTCCAAGAAGGTATCTCCACCTCCACTGATGTGTATATGGCAAGTTTATACGCTGAATTACATCAACTGAGAGTCCTAATTAGGCACTCACTGTTATCTTGAACTTGTCTTGAAACAAAGACCTATTGCATTAGATTGACAGGGATGTTGTTTCTGTATGCAACTAATTTATACTATTATGAAGTTCCTGTGTATCTTCTCCTTTCACCAACCTTCTGGCAGCTCTCTTGCTGCAAAATCCTTTTTTTTCTGTCAGAGAGGACTCAAAGGTCAAAGGTACATGGACAACATTGACATTTTTTGGTAAAAACTAACAAAAATATTTTAACAGGAGACAAATAACCCCTGCCATCATGTTGCTTAACCCTAACCCTTGGCTTTCATCATCTAAGTTGCAACAGTATGTCAACCTTTCTCCAGTGGATTCCAATTCCTACAACTGGAAAGGTTCCTACTTCCCAGATGGCCACTTGTTTGGATTAGGTGGATTATTAATGTAGTCATTTCTCTCTCTGTTACTAATAAATGTATAAAATAACCCTGCTGCACTGTCAGGAAATTCCATCCCTGTCTAGTACCTCTTTCTGAACTGGGGCGGGGGGAACCATAAAGCCAATCTTTTCATTTACCTAATGATCTTTTAATTTCAAGTACAAAGAAGAAAATACATGACCTTCAGCCCCTGACAAGTCACTGAAAAAAAGTTAAGATTATCTTTCTACCACCTCTTGAAATGAAAGCTCATATGTATGGGATTTTCTTTGATTTATTTGAGGCTGAATTTGGTACAAGTACACAAAATGATGAAGACAGGAGAACTTGGAAAAAAAAAAAAGACAAACCAGAGTCTCCATCCCATTACATCTTTTCACTATGAAACCATTTTTTCCCCCCCTCACACTTCTGCATCCTTTTTCCAGAAAGGGGAATTTTAAGATGGGTGTCTTAAAATAATCCACCTTAAAATTTACATGAAACAAGAGGGAAAACCAAACACTATAGCACTCCCCCTCTACAAGGTGAATAACACACTTCAGAATAATGTTGGCAGCACTCCCTGGATTTAGTTCCCCATATGCCAATATGGGGATGCCAATATATATTACACAAATGTCTCTCTATCATATCAGTGCCCACTTCTTCATTTGTGAAATGATTTTTTGGCAGTGAACAAGACAGGACTGAAAAAACATGTCAAGCATCGCATGGGCATTCCCTAACTCTGTCAAAGTGTACTTCTTCAGTTAAATTTGTCCAGCTCCTCTTATTCTCGGCAGCTTTAGCAAAGCCCTATCGGCTAACATAAGAATTCTCACAAAGCACTAAAACCCATAACAGGAAAGAAACCAGATCAAACGGCCAAAACCTAACTACAAAGAACAGGCCATTGTCCCCATTCTCTCTGTTCTGCTCAGGGAGCACGCATGGATGCAATAACTCCCAAGGCATAAATCACTATACGCAGGAAAATGCTTGCTCCTAGCAGTACTTCTCTCTCCTCACCTGTAGAGAGGAATAATTTTCCTCTCTTATGGAGCTATTATCCACCAGGAGCTCTGGATGACCACTCCCATGATCTCCTTCCCCAACCCCCTGGAAAATGGAAACACCAGCCTCCTTTATTCAAGGGATTTTTTTCCAAATGCCTCTGTAGCACAGATACAGCCTGCCCTGAGGTTTGTCTGGACTCCAGGATGAGACCAAAACCAGCTCTAAAAGTGGGGCAGGAATCCTGGGGAAGAAGGGAAGAGTATGGATATGTGCAGAGGTGTCCTTGTCACCAATGGGTGTTACTTCAGCATCTCTCACTGCAGCTTCAAGCTACTGGGATGAGTCTCCTGGTAGCGTGAACCTCAGGACAGTTGAGCTTCCATGCTCCAAGGAGGAAGGTGGCAGTAGCTGGGAAGGTGTCTCAGGGCCATGGGTTGAAGCAGGCAGCAGAAGGAAAGGGGAAGCATCTATTTGTGTTCTGTCTGGTCTGGTCACAGCAGACCATGTACTAACATGCAACTGGGCCCCAGGCTGCATTTAGATGTCACCTTCCACCCAGACTGCAGACACTGCCCTCCCAGTCCTCTGCAGCTGGGCACCTGCATGAACCAGCGAGGTGAGTCATAGCTCAGACCATTGTTTGCTCCTCTTTTACAACTGTCATGAAAGATGGTGCGTAAGCACAGAAAGGACAGTGAGGGGCCCAGGAGCAATGCTAGGAAGTCAAGATCACAAGCAAAAGACAAGATGCTATTATGGAAAAGCAAATTCCACACTGCAATGTATAAACCAGAATACATTCTGAGATACACATTAGGGAACTCTAATTTACATTGATAAGACCATGCTAGATCCCCACGCATGGGCTAAATTGAAGAAAGTCCAGAGAAAAAAAAAGATTCATCAGAAAACAGGAAAACAATACCTGTGGCAACATAACAAACAGGAATTGCACAGCTTGACAAAGAGATAACTAAACAGAGATGCAGTAACAGACTTCAGAGGGTGGACATAATCTATTCTCTATGTTGACAGTAAAAAAACCAAAAAGTAAAGCATTTACATTTCTGCAAAAAAATTATTTAGACATTTAGACTAACAATAAGGGCAAGAAAACACTGGAATAGCTTGCGTATGAGGCTGTGGGATCTCCCTCACTGAGAACTGTTAGAAAAATTGATGTGGCTCATCTCATCTTGGTGCAGTGGAATGAGCTACGTAATTTCACCAAGTCTCTTCCAACACGGACCATTCCAGAGGATGTCAAACACAGGAGGCAGAATGAACACATTTTTTTCTTGAAATATGTTTTCTGAAGACAGAAAAGGTAAGATCCATTGCAATCTCACCATGACTGCTCCCTTTACTGTTCAGAAATGCCAGATTAAATGCCACAAGATTTTCCTCAGGGTGGAAAAAATGGGGAAATGTCCCCCAAAAAATTTTAATGTAAAGCACTGTAAGAGTTGGTCTAAAGAGAACAATATTGTCTCAACATTGCCAACAGAGACCTGGAGATGGAATGTGGTCCTCATGGACACCAAGACACAAAGACCCTGGGAAAGAGAACTGCACAGTACGAGGAGTACTATGCCACTCCCTGCCACCTGGGATGGAATAAGGCCGCATAACAGCTGTCTGGAAGATGGATCACAACTGTGGTCATAACAATGAACCAGAAAACAATACAAGAACACGCCTCCTGGTCTGAAGCTACCCACCTCTGGGGCAAGATAAGCTGGCTTGAGAGGGCAGAGACTGGTGGAAGTCCATGGACCACAGGAGGAGCAAGGTGTGTTGCTTGGCATAAAAAGATGCCTTCTTAGCAACTGAACTTTGGAGATCTTCCCCACCAAGGATCACGATGATCAGAAGGACCGGCGGGACGCTGCCTGGACCTGGGACCATAGGGACACCTTGGACCTGTGGTGGTAGCTATAATCCTCTTTCCTTTTCTTTTTACTTTACCTTTTATTCACTTTCTGTCTTTCTACCTATCGCATGCTGCTTTACAGGCAAACAATAAAATTGTGCTGTTTGATTGAAGCATGACCCCTTGGCGTGGTTGCCTTGATTTTTGTGCTTCGAGATCATAGTTAACGAACCATCACGAGTCCACTGAGTGGACCGTGACAAGCACCTACTTCAAATACCTCGAAATCAGCAGGCAGAAGGGTGGTCCTTCCAGAAAGCAGCAGAGAGCAGCCCGGTCAGTTTTCCTCTTGCCACTGTCCGTACAGGTAGCCTGAAGCATGACGAGGCAAGTACCCCTCTCCACACACTTGGAGCGGAGCTTCCTCCTGGGCTTGGATAGAGCTGAGAGGAACCTGGAGAGCAGGGACTCGTCACCCAGGGAAGCATACCACACACAAGGGCAGCCACTGATGAATCACGGTGCCAAATGTTTTGACGCAACACTGTCATCTTAGCACTCTCTCCAGAGCTTAAGTCCTGGCTAAAACAGAAGTGGAAAAACTACTTGAGCCAGTATTTAAAAAACAAACAAACATGAAAATAAAAAATTACCTACTTGCTGTAGAGTCACAGGAGGTGCGTGTCTCTTGAATTTCCTATATCAAGTGGGATAATCATGTGAATATTTCCGGACTTGGTTCATCACACCTATCCCCTTAGAGAGTTCAGAATAAGGTAGCTCCTGGTGCTTACCCCTATGCTACTCCTGCTAGGCCAGAAGAACAAATGTTTTGATACTTGTTTCATTCAGAAACATCTGTACAGAAAATATCAATAAGAAAAAAATCAAACCTACCTTTCTAGAAAGAAAGGGTACTTTGTAAGTCCATCACAGGTGAGGCTCTGGGTTTCTTAGTGGCAAGTTTGACCTTAATTCTCACTTCGGTCTTTTCGGTTGTGAAAATTCAAAGGCACCTTCATTCAGTTTTGAAGTGCCTGTTACTGAATAAAAAATAAAAATAAAAAAATAAAGTAATACAATCATTATAGCATCCTCTGTGTTATTTAATTTGATATTTATTTCAAATATTTTGAACTGCTACTACATTTTTAATGTTTCTGGAGTACTGTGAAGTTTTATATCACATTACAGAATCTATCAGAGAGAGAGTAATTTTGAGAATGAGATTGAGGAGAACTGCAACTTCTGCATGTATAGGAAGCCATTTAGATCTGTGAAATTAAGCACATTACATCAACTCTTAAACCATCAGTACTGGAATTATTTTGCACAAAAATTAACATTATTGGATTTCAGAACCAACCTCTTCCCTGCTGATGAATGGAGCAATTCATCCCTTCCGCAGTGCTGTTGGCTTAGGCTGCATTTCTTGAAACAATTACACCCTTGCTTAACTTAGACTTTTATTTAAGTGGGTAAATCGCCTGTTTAATTAAGCATGCGTGGAAGCATTAGGGGGCTTGCACAGGTGTCAGTGCTGGCTTGAGCATAGATCACTTTCATTAGCAACTCTTAGGACTCAGGTCCACACAGAAATGAAAGCTGAGCCTCAGGAGAAAAGCACTGCAGCAGGAGGTGGGGCTGGTGATGCAAGAAAAAGCGTTTCAGGGTTAGTGTTTATAAATCTTTAGACCTCAGCATATAAAAGCAAAATTCAGAACTCCCAGACAGCGCTCCTACCAGTAAGATAACAATTATCGCACTTCTTAAGCAATTTTAATCAAAAGTATTACTGTGTCAGAAGAGCAGTAATACCTACCATGAGCCAGAGTCTTTAAATTACTTTGATTCCATTAACTCTACTAATATTTGCTTTACATAATAACAAACAAAGGGAAATATTTTCACCTTGTTGATGGGCTGATTGTGTAACTATTTCTGTCTAATGCTCACTGAATAACACAAGACAGCAAGAAAAATTAGTCAGGTTAAAGAAATTTGCCATTTGAAATCATCTCAACTTTAGCTTTCAGCAACAGATCTTCTGTCACCCCTGTTCGGTGCTGAAGGTGAATTATTTTTCTATCTGCCTGGAGGTTTGCAAGCTGAGCACGGTTACTTTGCTGTCTGGCACATCAAAGTTCCAGGCTACCAAGTAGTACTTATAAATGTACCATGCACTGGGGACTGCTGGAGCAAATATTCTATGTGTCTCATGCTCTGTGTTCTTTCACTTTCAGGGCTCAGGATTGCTGCAGAGGGAGCTTATCCGTGCCTTTTTTTTTGGCCTTTTCTGTTGCAACATTGACTGGGCTACAAAGGGCAACTTGTCTGTAGCTACCATTCTACTGGGAAATAAAGGGGTCAGACTTGATGTGTTCTGCAGAGTTCAAAGGATGCCTTTCTCCATTAAGCGGAACCCAACACCCCCACCCCCCAGCTGAAAGAGCTTGCTGCTGTCAAACATTCACAAGTGGAAGCAACTGCTTGTAGGTAAGAAAAGAATCAACAATAAACAAAAAAGATGCTCTTTCCATACCTGCCATAAATTTTCTCTTGTTCTCTTTTGCATTGACAGGTTGTGTGTCCTAATAACCATACTTGTGTATGTGAAATATAATAGATATCACAGTACTCCATACAGGAGTTATCCCCTACAAAGACAGCTGTAATGTGTCTATGCCACAAATCCATTGCTACAGTCTGACCTGCATTTCCATGCCTGATGCCTACAAGATTACATGACTTCACCTGTAAATTTACTGCAGAGCTTTCCATTTCTACCTTACAGGACCTACTCTGTACACCACATACAATACCTTGTTACCAATTGCTGAGAAAATAACAGAAAAAGTAGGACTTGAGAATCTAAAGAGCTTTTTACCTCTGATCCTCTTCTACTAAACAAGAAAACATCTCATATCACAGGGCTTATGGATGACCTCTGTGTGGGATCTCAACTTCTGCCAATGCCCCTGGCTTGTGTAGCATACTGGAGGCTACTTGAGGCATAGGAATTGCCAGGAGAAGAGAGTAACCCACCCAGTATTTAACTTCTGACACTGGTCAGCAATTTCTGCTTCAGTAAAAGGAAAAGCATACTCCTGATAGATAGCAGTCATGAATACCTGGACATCAGGGGAAGTATCTTTTTATGCAGAGACTAGCACATACTCTGAAGAGTTTTATAGAATTTCCAAAGTCTTGGCTATATTTCCTAAACCACAAAATTACTTTGAAATTTGGCATTTATCTTTCTTTCTGTCTTTATCAATTGCTGGCCTCCTCTGCCTGAATTCCTCAAGATATGAAATTCCATGAGGTAAGATTCCACTTCTTAGAGGGAAAAGCCTGGAAAAGGTAGAGGTAACACAGCTAGCAGTGCTATTACATTTCTTATTTTGATCAGCCTGTATAATTTATGGCAGAAAACTGGTCTCATAGAAATACATTAAGTAATTCTTAAGAAAAGGAAAATAAAATAACAGAGACAGTAAGTACAGTCAATAGACATAATGTCTAGACTGCTAGTTCAGGAAATCCAGGTTTGAATTTCTCACCATTTTTTTTTTCTTTGCTTTCATAATGTGTTGCTTAGGAATTGCATACATCACAACAGCCAAGTTAACTCTTTTACTTTCATTATATTTTAATGATGTTAAAAGTTTGGATTATCATTACACATTGAAGGCTTACTGGAGGCTAAGGTTGATTCAGAGCTCCAACATAGGATATGGCTCATTTTCTCAGTAGCACTAATGGTTTAATCATTCCTGCTATTCCCTAAGCACTTTTACATTCTTTGAACTTCCTTTGAAGCCAAGATTTTGGCCTTTTCTCTGATCTAGTTTATTTATATCCCCCTCAAACTTTACTTCTATGCAGATCTTATACTGTATTTGAACCCCAGGGAACATATACTGCATAGTATTACAGTCCCAATATTGGAAATACAGTGATGTGAATGATATAAGATAGGATTATAATAGGCATAAAAAATGGAACTTCAATCACACTTGTGAGAAATTCCGTATGGAGGGGTAGATTAATTTAAAAGTGTCAATTCTCATGAATGAAATCTGACAATGACATACAACCTCAGGAACAGGGATTTCACCCACCCACCTATAAAAAACATAATTGATGGGGGGCATCCACAATACAGATACTTTCTCAGGAGACTTCACTTATCCTTTCTGGAAGGCTAGGAAAGGAAAAACTTGCAGGAAAACACCAGAAGTGAAGTCATATCATTTAAATCTAGCCAACTAAAAGTCAGACATCTAATGTAAGCAAATTGTCTAGCCTCTGCCTCAACAGCATGTATTAGATACTTCTAAAGAGTGATTCATCTCATTCTAAGTAGGAGTCTAAGTCAGGTAGAAACAATTATCCTCTGAAAGCACATATTCCCCATATATAAATATATATACACATACATATGACTATACAGAGAACTTCAAAGATTATCTTAGGCTAGGCACCTGCTGGAGAGGTGACTAACATTAGATGAGACAGAGCCACTGTGGTAGGTGAGTGGCACTTACCACACTGTCCTACGGGACAGCAATGCCAGTAGCTGACAAGGTGAGCTCACTTAAATTTGTTGCTGGCTTTACTTAGCTTGGACACCTCAAGCTTAGGGCTTCACACCTCTTGAGCTAGGAGTTCGTAAGTGTGCATGCATCTCAGGGATTCAAGCCATTTCAGCTTAGTTTCACAGTGGAGACAAGTGAGCCTACCAGCAATTGTTAGCAGGATTTTTTCCTTCTAATTTTTTCGTGATCATTGCTTATATGAGATACTGTTTGTAGTACAGTTCAGGAAAGGATCATAAAACCCATCTATATGTGTCTATTTTTCTTTGTGTCTCGCTTTTTTTGTCAAAACACTACATACGTAACTAACTTTTCTCAAATGTCTGATCAAAAAATCAAGCTGTCTTGAGGCAATTGTATACAATAATGGCACTAAAGTACTGCAGAGTAGATTTGTATGACCTTGTAGACTTCTTAACATACTCCCCCTGTTTCCCACGTGAGGTTGGCCTAGTTTTCCAATTCTTCGATTTCCAGAGCTGACCTTTGACTTGTTTCATTCCCAGTCCATTTACTGAACATGCATCTATCTTTATAATTTACACCAGCATTTATCCTATTTGTGATAGTGGGGGGGATGACAATAAAACTGAAGTTACTTTTGTCTAACTGCTTTATCCAGCTTTTCTCTAGAGAGCTCACTACCTCTACAGCAGCCCAAAAAGACTATGTCCTACCTACTAATGCGAAGCAGGTGAGAGGCAAGCCACAAGCCACAGGGTGGATTGCTGTAGAAGGATGCACAGCTTAATTTAAAAAAATATGGCCGTTTACATATGCACAATATTCCAGCTTGAAATTGTTTTAATAATTGGTATTGTACATCCCCAAAATCTGGAAACTTTTCACCTCTGACAGTGATTGACAGAAAAATATGGTCAGTGTCAGTTTCCATTGCTGTGAGTGTTCCTGATCAAAACACTCCATCTATGCTGTAATTCGTTGTGAAGTTCTGATCAAGGACAAGACTGCATCCCAGAGAAACTGCTTAAAATAATGATACAAAAGCATTACTGACTGTTACAGATTTGGAGTTTCCGAATTTGTTGTTAAATTAGCATATTCGGCCCTCTCCACTTTCCCACCAGCTGACAGATTTTTTAAGTCTTTGTGATTTATGTCCACTTTGGTTGAATCTGCCTGACTTGAGTTATGAGTCATATTTAACGATGAGCCAGCCAGACTCCCCTTTGTACAGCCACTTCAGCAACCTAAGTCGACAGGAAAGGAGAATGGTGAAAACCCACAAAGTGCTCTTTGGGCAGATTTTGCACAAAAAGCACACATTTCACAGATTCTACGTTTCACAGCATAGAGCTGGCCTGGAACGGGAAGTGGCACAGTGGTATATCCAAATTCACATCCTTCTAGGTAAATTAAACAAGGAATTATTCCATGGCTCAGAACTCAATGGTCCATACTTTGAGAAGGATTTGGGGCATGACCTTGGCCCTGGCCAAAGCACTCTAAGCAATTGCTGGGCACGGAGGAATCAACACAGACCAAAGAACACCCCCAGTGGGGGGACCGCAGCCATCCTGTCTGGGAGATAGGAGCATTCAATAGCAGAGACACAGGCTATTCTGTGCTAGCTGGTCTGAGAACAAGAAAGCAATCAGTGTCTTTAAAAGTTATAGCCTGAGGTCCCTCTTCATATAGCACTGGAGTGGGAGCAGAAAGTCTCTCCTTCCTAAAAGAGAGCGCACTTTCAGTCAGTTGGTATTTGCCTACTTATTCCCAATGAAACTCATACTTCACTGGGAAATCATGACAGGAGTAGCCTTAAATTACACTTGTAAAATGAAATTCCTGCATCTGATAGAGCCAGCCTACTCCCCAATAAACTCAAATATACAAGGAAAACTAACTCATCATCATAGAATAATCTTTTGAGCGCATCAATAACATCCATGGGAGCAGAGACAAACCTTGAGTATTCAGCTAATGTGTAACCTTTCAGACATCAAGGGATTTTTAAAAGTGAAAGAGATGCTGTTTGACAAGGTGGTAAAGATTTACTGGATTCATCATCTTGAACACCTTTAACACACATATTGGTGACACCAGTGATTCAACAGCGCTGAATCTCTAACATGATCATCATTTGATACTTTTAAAATAATTCTGAGAATTATTGCACACAGTCACTCCTCAGGATGAATCTGAAGGCTAGATGGGGACATAAATACAAATGTTTCATCTTCATTCTGGTCAAATGATTCCTTGTTCTGTGGTACAAAACTCTCCACATCACAAGACAAATGAAACCATCAACATGATTTGTCTTCAAAAAGTTCTTGGATGCTGCCAAGCTGTAAAACATTTTTCTATAAAAAGACAACAATAATCCAGTGGCCCAAATGCAGAAGTATTGGAGAAACACTGAAATCTGCTTATGACTACTGCTCTAAAGAGAGTCCTTTGTTTCACCTTGTTTTATCCATAGGCAGCGTTGTCCTCAAGTAAACTGCAACAGAAAGTTACTATAGGCAGTAATTCTTCTGTCTCTGACTGTTAGCTGAAGATTTCTTTGGGCCATTCTACTACCATCCTTTACAAGATAATATTTATGCCATTGCTCTGGGAGAGCTCTTGAGTCAACATATGCTAAAATATAAATAATATATTTTAAAAATTCTTAACTTTACACAAACAGGAAAACAAAGGACCAAAACAGTAAAAATACACATTTTCTATTTGCCATCTTCTGATACTGCCTTTGCCTATATGAGGGTACCCTGACAATAAGCAGCTGAGCTCACACAGATGTTCAGTGCTTCCAAAATGTTATGACTGCCAGTCCAGTCCTTATGAGAAAAATAATTATAATGAATCCATACAACGTGAAATAAGAAGAAAATTCCAATCACATCTATTATCTTAAGGAGGCAACTAAGTGGCAGAAAGTGGAGATGCCACCACTTTTAACAGCAATAAATCTTGTTTGTAGAGATGAAAGAGTAGGACATGTATGAGTCTCCTGACCTTGCTGAAAGTAACTCATTCCTTTCTTCTAACCGCAGTACTGAATTATAAATAGACACACACCCCCAATTTTCTCCATATTGAAAGGCCTGACTTTCTACTTAAAAGAGATATTCAGGGAAAACTGACAAGTCCCAGTAATGTCAATGAGTATAATTTGCAAAGTAAAGGGCCACCAATTGTGACATTTATCATACCTAATGTAAAATACATACAAGAATGACTGAGTTCCATTCAGCTCACTCTAACCTATGAAAACCTTCCAAAAAAAAACCTCTTAACAATCAGCATCATACCTCTTTTGAACTAAGCATGCCAGAATTCTCCTGAAGTTTTCATTTCTGCAGATGTTTAAGGACACTTCATCAAAACCAGCCTCCAGCTGTATGTCATTAATATGCAATTAGCTACGTACCACATGAGTTTGCTTTTTGGGCACCTATGCACTGAAAGCACGTGTGCATGTTTATGCACGTGCATGCTTGTGTAGTGAGGGCAGGGGAAGGGAATTTGCATTTCAAACACTGAACAGGCAAAACAGGACTAAATTTACAAGAAAACTGAATAGCCTTTGAAAATGCAGGCCACATAATTTAATCAATTACCTAAATATTGATTTGGTTTGTTCTCTGCATATGTACTTCATTCAGCGTAGCAAATTCCTCTGGGAAGATTCTTAGCCACCATGGAATAAGAGACAGGAGAGGATTTTCGTATCTCAGCAGGAAGGGCTCAGCTGTCACAACCAATTGCTCTTGGTTTTAAATCAGCCCTGCTGAAACCTTTTGGAATAAAGAGCACTTTGCTCCTTCTCAGAAATAAAAGAGAACTTAAACCTTTCAGTGTTTCAGAAGACAAAAATGAACTTTGATGCAGCAAAATGTAGGGGTACAGTTTTCTTCCTATTGATGCCCTATTCAGGTATGGATGTTCAATGGGAATTTAGAAAATCGCAGCAACCTCCTGTATGGCGCAGTCTCTACCAGCAAACATCGGAGCACATTCCAGTCTTTTGCTGTTTTAAAGGTGTGGCTAATTCCCAGAGTTTCTCTCTGTGACAGCATTTTCAGGTCTCATGCAGCTAGGAAAGAACAGACTACTTAATTTTGGTGCAGAAAGGTGTTGGGATGAGTTAGGTTTTCCCAGGAAGAACAGCAGACAGAAGTACCAGCAGTATCCTGCTTTTTCCACCTTGTATCAAAAAATTCCAGCTATTCCCAAGACAGAATTACAGAGAAGTCTCAAATTCTGCTTTGCTGGGAGATGAATCACTATTCATGTTAGAGGAACCTCAGTGTGCTCAGCATGTTAGCAGATTATGAAAAAATTGCTCTAACCACACTTGACAAAACACTATCAGGGCACTAAAGAGGCGAATAACTCTTGCTCCTTATTATTGAGAACTGAAACACCCTGCAGATCTTCGTAGCCAACATGACTTTAGCTATCTGTGTTACAAATACAAGAAGAGAGCACAGTACCAATACTCTTTCATCATGTATGCTGTGTCTGCTAGCCTCTATTGCCTTGAACAGAATAAACATAACCAGAAGTTAACTCACCACAAAAATCTTAATGATGAAAATCTTAAAGATCAGTTATCTATGATATTTCAAATCATAGATAAATGCACTGAAAAAACCAATGAAACTGTCACTGTAAAAAAATATGCATCGTAATAGCATTAATAAGTCACATGTTTTTAAATGCTGCATATTAACATCTGCAATTTTTTGCTGCCTATTAGAAGTATGCTGTTGCATTTAATTTTTAATCTTGGCTTTGCTCATGCAGTGCTTCTCAAAGACTTGGTATCATCTTTTAGGGAAATACTTTTAAGAGAAGACTGTGTCCTTTGATACTCTGCTGCACTGAGTACCAGATAATTCAGGCAAACTCGGGGGTTTTTTGGGCCAAAATCAGCTTAAAATTTATGATGTTTGAATTTAATTGGAACAATTTAAATCATGCACAGGGGAACGAGTACTGAGAGGTTATGAAGAGCAAGAAAAGCAGTTAAGTATCACTGTCTGTGAAACTCTGCCCCAGAGAAAATGCATAATTCCTTAGTTCCTAAACGGCCAGAACAACTGTCACACTGAAGTTCATTAATTTTTGTTCCCCAGCCCAATTATATTATTGAAATAGATGCAGTGATTTGCACAAGGAAATTCACCATCACTTTTGTCTGTTCATTCCTTAACCAGTCAAATACAAAAGAAGCCTATTTCAACTCTGTGGTCTCCGAGTCGTATCTAAACCCCTCCTTTAAGGCACTTTACTTGGTAAGAAATTGTGGCTGGTGGCAGCATTAGGTTAAATTGCTTTTGGTACACATTTGCTTTCACAAGAGAGCATAACTGTGAATGTAGGAACAGAGTGGAAAGCTGTTCTGTTCTGAAACTCCCAAACAGCTTCAGGAGTAAAGATTTAACCAGCTGGCTTAATACAAACACATTACACACTTGTCACACACTGCTGCCCACAAGCTCTTCATTGCTAAATGTTGAGGAGACTCCACTGGGTTGGTGGACTGGGGATGCATCAAAACATCTTACTCTATTTCTTGCTTACTGCAGGCAGCATATATACCCCAGGGAAGGTCTAAAGGGAATAATATTAGCAGCCCATTGCACACTGACACGTTTGATCAGTTTTAGCTCAACTGAAACCGAGAATAAGGGGAAGCATGGAGAATGCTAGACACCACATTCTTTGTGTTTTCGTTCCTTGTCTAACCTGCTGCTTGTAATTTGATTTCTGATACTGAACAGTCTCGACCAACAGGTAGCATAGGCACAAACAAACAGCCAGTGTAGGGTCAGATACGTAGGAAAGAGAAAAGACTAGGATCTTTGAGACATTCTCACGGAAAGTAGCAACACTGAACATAGAGGGGGGATCATAACAGACAATCGACAACACATCACTTGCTAGTGCAGCTGGGTGGACAAGAGTTAGCTTGACATAGAAACTAGTGAACCCTTAGTCTGTGTATATGGGATTACTGCTGTTTGACTTTTCTATGACGACTATCAGAATATCTTGTCGACTTCTGTATTCCCACTTCAGGAACTAGGTTAAGAAACAGAGAAAGTAGTGGTGAATGGCAAGAGTGAAGAAATTACTATCAGAGGTTTTCCTACAGAGTATTATCAAGTATAAGGGTAAAACATGGTACCATCAGACCACAGTTACCTAAACGAAGAATTTAAGGCTCTGCTAATTGTAACTGATCAAAGTGTGACCCAATCCAATGACCAGCACAGCAAGCTTCATTCAATCAAAGTCAAAACAACAGCTTTTTTTTAAAAAAAAAAAAAGTGAGGATAATTTATCATCATCCCTTTTGCTACTTAACAAATGTGGTGGTATATCACTGTGATGTTTAAATTACTGGTGGACAGATCTCCCTTTTTTAAAAAAATAAGAACTTCCAAGCAAGAATTACTTCAAGAAAGTTTTCTAGGCTATATGGAAGGTCACGACAGAAAACCAAAGATTGATCCTGACCTTTACAGTCAAAGTATGACTTTATCAACATTCATAGCTGAAACTAACACAGCAATAGTCTCAATCAGATCAGAAGAACCAGCCCCCAAGTGCACTGATTCATAGAACTTGCAGCATATCCTTAATTCCCTCTGATATAAATGTAGGTTTTGGATGTATTTGGTACCAAAAGACACCTATTTCATTGTGCTATTTATTTATTTGTACTCTGATTTTTCAGATGATCAGTGAAGAGAATGTATCTGCCAGATTGGACAAGGTGCATGTTGATGTGTTTATGCCCACCTCTAACTTGATTTCATACCCTAAACCAACCAATATTTTCATAAGCAGCAAAACTACTCAAAAGAGGTTTCCAGCAGATTTCTCACCTTGGTCATTGTCCTCAGCTCCCTCTCTGAATCACTCCAGTTTTGTCCACAGTGCTGGAGGCAGCACACCATAGAAGACGAGAGAGCGCCTAGACATGTACTGATGAGCCCACTGATGCTCACAGGCTGGTTGGCCAGCTCACAAATGCCAAACTGCACAGCAGCCAAGTCTGCCACTTTCCCTCAGTGTGAGCACTAATTGCATCTCTCTCTTCTACCCAGATTCTGCTTTGGACAAAGATTTTTAGGAACATAAATCTGGCTGACACTTTTCCATCCACTTTTAAGTTGCACTTGGCCAAACAGTGTAAAAGTTACTGAGGAGAGCTTCATAGATTGAGAGAAAGTCAGTGTTATCATATAGGCTTAATTTCCTTAGGAAACCAGGCTAAAAATTTAAATGGGGATTCGAAGCTTGATAGTGCCCTTTTAATAAAAAGAATGGAGCAAGAAGATATGCTTGCTTTCCTGCCAGAGGAAATTGCTAAAACAGGCATTTTTTTAATTTAAAGAACAGACGGCGTAGCGTTGCTGTTTGCCCAGATGCTGTCAGAAAAGGTCATTGACTTGCTGGTCCAATAAAAATAAGTAACAAAAAATAATTTACTGTCTATTTACTAGGGTGATCCCATATTATCAATCCTTTAGTATTAGTTATGAATTAATTACTTAGCAACCAGGAGCCTGCAGCTTGTCTGTTGGGCAAATGAATTAGGCCTATCTCCTTTTTACCTTGACTTCTTGCTGTCTGTTGCAAAAACCTAATGGCTTTACTGTGTTTATTCTCATGGTACAGCTGTTGTACCCATGGTAATGAATCTTGCAGCAAATCCAATAGGTAGAATTCCAGTAGTTTTGTCTGTTCCTGCATCTGCTTCATGTTAACATCACCAAAATGGATGTTGAATCTAATCACTATCAACAACTTCAATGTACAAACCAACACTGAGAAAACAAATGTGTGAAAGACCCAAGGATATATTGATCAAAGAGCTGCAAAGCACTGGAAAGACCACAGGAAGCCTAATACTACAGCAAATACAGCAGCCTAAGAATGCTGACCAGAGGTATTTTTATGGTCCTTGAAGGCCAATATTTAAGCTTGTCTCTTTCATTCTGCACTATTCACAGGCTCAGCTAAAAGCTGGCAGTCAAGAACAGTGACCCTAAGAACATACAACTTGTATAAAGAAGTTTCTTGTGTTCAAACGCAGATGTGAACAGGCTTGTATACATCATAGCCCTAGCAAAGGGGATCGCTCAAAAGTGAGCGAGTCCCATTTCCCCTGCGCAGCTGTTGTTCCCTAATTCAAGGTTAGCTTGGTCTCAGTAGCAGAATCTGGGTCTTGCTCATGAAACTCTCACTCTGCCCTCTGAGGTATCCGTTACACTGAGACCATGTAATTTAAACCCATTCGAACCAACGCTAGAGAACAGGTTTTACTCGCTGGTGTCCAAGTGACAAGCTACAGCTCTCCCCCTATGCAGCAGCAGGGACCAGCAGGCTCAGGGCTCCTCCAAGAGGAAGGATGAGCTGGGAACCAAGGAAGTATCCAGCACAGCGAGAATCTCACCATCAGGATGTCCTCCCGCAGGGTCTGAACAGCATCAGGATGCCAACTGGTCCCAATGACCCTGCCAAACAAGTCATGGTGGCAAATAACATCCAAGGTCCACTCAGGAGCAGGAGGAGACAGGGTTCCAACACACATCCAAGGTCCATCCTGGAGGCACGGCCAGAAGCAAAACAAGAGACAAAGCTTGGAAACTACGTGGTTTTGAAAATCATCTGGTAAAAAGCAAACCATAAGCCAGGACAGAAGCAGATAGGGGTGATAACAAACATTGCTGATGGTGATCAGACCAAGTCTAGGAGCTTGCTGGGTCTGAGCTTAAATGGAGCCCTGGAGCATGGGCAGGGGTTGCATGGGTGCGGGTCCCAGCTGAGACTACTCAAGTTAACCACATCTTACAGGTGCCTTCCTTATAGGCCCTGACATGCGGTTTGCATAAAAAATAAGAGAGGAGGGAATTCCTGCCAAAATTGTTAATTTTGCACTAAAAGACAGAAGAAATGAAACACTGAGATTTTACTGAGTACTTTAAACCTGGGGCTTGGGAGTTTTAATGAAAAGCACACTCCTTTCCTTAAAGAAAAAATTCCTGCTGTGAAAATGCTCTTTTAATCAGAAACCCAGTTTTCCACAGAAAGCAATTTTTAATGGAAAACACTTTAATGGAAAAAATCAGCAGTTTTCAGCATTGGAGGAAGTGAAATTCAATTTTTTTTCTAGTCTTAATCTTTGTATTGTGCCATTGTGTTTGAATCTTTAGGAACCACAGGGCTCATCAGTGTTAGCGTCTTGCAGTGAAGAAGATAAAGTACACATGAAGGATGCACTATGGAAAGGACCTCTCATTCCCTGGTGTGTGATTTCTCGCCTGCTACCAGCGAGAAGCAAGATACACTTGCCTCAGTCTCTGCTGATGAGATGGTACTTTAAGGAGGATTAATGCAAGTGAAATGATGGAGGGGAAGGGTTTCCTGTGATTAGATTCATTTAGGTGCTCGGGGCATCCAAAGCTGCTGTTGAGTCAATGAAAAGTTGGATTTCCTAAATCAACAGCAAAAAAGATGTAGCACCACTCTGCTGATAAATACAATTAGACTTGTGTGTAATGCAGTTAGGGCCCCAAGACTTTCATTGATTTACTTGACATTTGTACTTTGTTTGGGTCAGCTCTTAGAGGGCCTACAGCAGCCACAGTTCCCACTGACTTCAATGAGCACTGTGCATGCTCAGTAACCTTCAGAACTTGTCCTTTAATTCGTATTTTGAGTATACTTTAGAGCAATCATTAATGAGACGTGTTAATCTGTTACCCTTGAATTTCCCCATTGGCATCATACAGGCTAAAAAACATATTTCTTTGGCACCAGCTAGAGATTTTCTTGCTGTCAGACTCAGTATGTGTGATGCTGCTTGTTGAAGGCATCTGCTGCAATGCAAAGAATCTGTGCAGGTATGAAGACAAATGTCTCTCAGAGGCAAATGTTCATTAAACAGGTAGATGCAGGGAGAGCACCACTAGTTATACCACTGCAGTAGCCTGGTGGCCACGTTCTAGTTTTGTGAAACCCTTTTCAAAACCCTACACTCAGCTGGTTTGAAGATCATGTAGTATGGTCTCAAAAGAATTGCCTACCTGAAACACATTATTCGTCTCCCCGTGGGATGGACAGGGACGCTTTGTGATAGCAGTTAGCTCTTTGGAAAGCCTAAGTTCTGCTTCGAGTTATGCATTTTCATAATAAATGTTGTCAAAAGAAGAAAAAAATGACTGAATATGAAAAGGTAGCTTTTGTCAGGTAGAAATTTCTACAAGAAAATGCTTCATTTTGGGAATTCTAAAAAATATCATAAAATGATAATTCTGAACATATTTAGAAAAGTGAAGGTATTAACAATTTTCAGCCAAACACTTTTCATTAGCCATTTCAAAATCAAAAGCTTGTATTTTTTCTTTAAAAACACCTACTCATTAAAGGACATTCATCATCAGTAAAAGAAGAATGAGAAACAGTATCGACTATGTAGCATAGAAACAGAACAGTTCGGGCTGGAGGGGACCTTTAAGCTCCACCTAGTCCAACTCCATACCCCCCATAACGAGCCAGGACATCAGTTGCTCAGAGCCCCATCCAACCTGACCTTGAATGCTTTCATGGATGGGGCATCTACCGCCTTCGTGGGCAACCTGTTCCAGTGCTTCACCACACTCATCGTAAAATTTTTTTCGTTGTATCTTGCCCAAATCTACCCTCTTTTAGTTTAAAAACAATACCCCTTGTCCTATCCATTATCCTGTCACAACAGGCCCTGCTAAAAAGGCCTGTGTGGAGTGGAAAAAAAGAATTTGTTCCTGGTGATCCCCTCCTTTCTTAGCTTCCCTGCCCACTTCTCCCCAGCTGAGAGCATAAGGACTGTACAGGCACATTTCCCACCACAGGGATTGTGTGAGGGAAACAAGTTGATATCAAATAACAGCTCCAGATCGTGAGATTCTGAAAGAAACATTTTGAGGTTCTTGCCAACTGATTGTAATTTTAGATCCATACACTTTTTTAGATTATGGCTTATTATTTATTGATCTTCATTCTTAGGGAAAAAGGAGCAAGATATTTACCACCTCAGATGTGCAATGTTCTATTGTAATTCCTACAGATGTTTAGCAACAAACAGGAGGGATTCCTGGGTTTTCCAGTATTCTTGTCACACTCATGAACCCCTCTTCTCATGCACATATTTAGGACAAAGATTGATTCAAAATCTGTTTGCAGGCAGTAACCAATTTCTATTATTCTGATTCTTTGTGTGCATAAGGGGAGCTTGTAGGTTTGGTCCAGATGCTGCAGCGGAACCAAAGATTTCTGACACTACTAAATGCATATGGAAAAGTTTGGAAGAGACCATTTTGTTTGTTTTTAATAGCATTTAACATTATACAGTTCTCCAAAGTCTTTCATCTTCATTCAGTCTGATAAACATTGCCTAATTAATCATAGAGATTGCCCTACCTTGTTATCTGGGAGACAAGCCAACAGGCGTGGGGTTAAAGCACTTTGATGAAAAATTATGATCATTCTCCATCAACCGCTGTGATTGTTCCATGGATGCAGGCAAGAGCTGAGTTTGCAATTCAAATACTACATTCACTTTAAAATAGTTTATAAAAGACAGAATGAAAGGCAACTATCACTACCTATTAATTTTTTTAATGAGCTTATGAATTTTAAAAGGCATTTCATGGAAGTAAAAAAGCCCACAACAATCATTTATGTGAGACTAAGGCTGAAAAATAAATCAGAAAATAAAAGTTAGTTTAAAAGCACAGCCCTTTTTCTTCTGCTTTTATGTACTTATTGCTGAAATGGTGGTCTATCAGTATAAACTATTAGTGAACTGATACAGCACATAATGCAAATTGGATGTGAATACTGTACAGATAAAAGCAAATGGAATTGTCTGCAATTTACATGTTTACAAAATTATTCACATTTCCTGTTTATCTTCCATTTCACATTTAGAGTGAAAAAAACCAACCCAAAACATGAAACAGGATTTTGCCTTTTATGAAGGAATATTCTAAAAATACCTAGCAGCCAGTTAATGGGGTTTATATAAGCAATTGCCACAATCCAGCAAATATATAATGAAAGCAACGTTAGAAGCTAATGTAAGAAACTCAAGACAAAACACAGCATTTTTCCGTCCTGTGCTCTGGGAGGTGCTGGCTGCATTTCCAGGTTTTCCAGACCAAGGAGTGCTACTGACTAGACAGCACTGCACTGTACGGCGTCAGTTCTCAGCAGCACGCCCTGAGCATCTCTGCTCTAACCCCTTCTGCTCCTCCCTTTGCCGTCACTATCTGGCTGCCCAAGCCACCCGCCCTGGAGTTTGAGGTTCATATTTCTTTAGGCAGAAGAGGGGTCCCTCATGGCCCAGGCAAATGTGTAAACCACTGTTTGCTCTTCTAAAAATTAGCTGGTTAATTGGAGCCAAGAACACTGACAGTTAATTACGATAGCATTTTTCCGTGGCAAAATTATACACACATAGAAAATTTGTCATGCCCTGTTCCCAGAAGCTAGTTTACAGAGACAGTGACCCCCTACCTCCTGTATTTTGGATGCTTTGATCCTTCTGTGCTCAAAAGCCGAGAAGCTGAAGCTGAACAACAGAAATTAAAATGCACAAAAGTAGAGATCAGTTTCAAAAAAAGCAGCCATATCTAAGCTCGCAGAGCACAAGAACCAAAATTAGCATAAGATTTTCCCAGTAAAACCTAATGATGCTATAAATTGGCAATGAGGACAATACTTAAACATGTGTTATCACTTTTCCAAGTGATTAGTGAAGAAACTACAGTAACCAGCAGTTTTTTGAAGTTGTCTTTTATTTTATTGCATGTATTTACATGGTCTTTATAGGTCTGGACATCATAGAGTTTTCTTGATCAAATTAAATCATGTAAATCAGACAGAAAGACTATTGCATTTTTTATGTTAATATTGTAACTAATGATAAAGAAATAGCTTTATGCCTTCTGAGCAATGCCTTAGGTCAGGGCCTGAGATATTCAAGCCACTCAGAAATATATGCTAACAAACCTTGATCTTGTCATATTCTTAAACAGGCAAAGTCACCGTGATGATTGAGAATGTAACAACAGACATGGATAGATTTAATCCAAATTCAGCGTGGAAGATCTGAATATAAAGCAAAGTTGGAACACTACTGTATTGAGCAACTTGATTTTAAATAATTCAGTCAAAACCACAAGAGGAATGAGTACCTCATCAAGGAGTTCTGTTCACCATACCAATAAAAGGGATAAATAAAATAGATTTATAAAATTAATGATTAAATCATCCAACAGAACAAATAGGTCCCTCTGGGTATATCAGTCACTTGTGATGTTTTTAAACCAAAGATTAACCTCATTTTTTAAATGACAAAAGGCCTTTTATTATGCATTGATAATATACCCACAGTAGGTGAGCAGGCATTCACAAAACTGGATTTAGTTTCTGTTCATTCACAACCGACAATAGGCCTGGAAAACTGTGTTGCTCACAGTGAAAACCCATAAGGAGTGATTCAGTTCAATAGATTATCCTCAGGAACAGCACAAATCCCTGCTGTTTGATAAAGTGCTACAAAGAAAGCATAACAGGAAACCAGCATTATTTGGATTAAATTTCCAAATGAAAAAGTGATGCAGAGCAGCAAAGTCTTCTGCGTGAGATACCCTGAAGCCCTTATACAGCTGTGCACCTGAGAAGATGAGAAATGACCATTACTACAGGGTCACATGTAACAGAAGGCTTGAGAGAGAGGTGGAAGGGTTTTAACTGATACTGTTCATGCTTAATGACCATTCCGTTCCTTGAAACTGGCTGCAGAGGCAGACATGTCAAACGCTTTCTCTTGCAGCTGTTGAATACCAAATCTGTTTTCAGTCACTAGAACACTGAGGCATGTTTCTCAGTATTCACTGTGTTGTCATTTTTGCTCTTATTCTTTCTGTAACATCTTGCTAAGTGGTGCAACTATCTACAAGACAGGAATTTTTGGCTTGAGTTTGAGACCACAGATTTCTGCAGAGGAAAAGATCCTGCCATTTATAAGAAATACCATCATCAAAATGGCGGTTTATTGATAATGGGTATGTCCGGGCCATTGAAATGGCCCCTAGACTCCCAGGACATGGCATTCCTTCCAATGACCCCTTCTCACAGCACTGCCTTGTGGAAATTATTTTTCTTTTCCTTGCCAGATACATATCTATGGGCATCAGTGTCTGTGTTGACAGATTTTTTGTGACTATGATCCTATGCCCTTTTGAGTCTGCGTGTTGTTTAATTTTCCACCAGTGTACCCGGCTGCAAAGATGAAGCCCTAAACTGTCTGAAGTTTTCTGTTACTGAAGCACAATATGATTTCTGTTTCACCAGCAATAAATGAGACCAGGGGTTTATCTCCAGCCCTTGTCTGTGTTATTTAATACTTCATTACCAGCTGTATATATAAAAAGAGCATTTTTTTTTTTGATCAACAGTCCAGGCCCCACTCTGATAAGTGCTGGATAGATGTGGTCAGGAAAAATATAATTTTCACAAGTATTGGGCTTTAATCGGAGCACCTTTTTTTTTTTTTTTAATGTCAGGGTACTTAAAGAGGTGCCTAAATATGCACTTAAAAGCAAAACTTTAAGCTTGATATATAATTTGCTAATAGTTTTTAGCAAAACTTCAGTGTGCAAAATAAAGCCATAAACACACACACTGCACTGCTTCCTCTCTCTTCAAATTAAACTGCCTTTGCCACAAAATTTGGTTTCACTCCCTGGACCAGTTTTGCCTACACGGTTAGAAAGCCCTAAGCACAGCCTTCCAAAGGCTCATGGCTGTTCTTGCAGACTCTTCAGGTTTTCCTTGGAAGGATTGGAGATACACACACAGTCTGAGCCACCTGAATACACAAACCCAGCCTGAAACCTCACCTGCAGAGGCACTAGTGGGGGAGACCTGTTACCTGTTTCAGCCCAGAAAGCAAAATATTTTCCATGTTTAGGCCAGCTGTGTGTTCACAGTCTGTAGGATTTTGGCTTGCCCCTGCTGCAATGTCTAATATCCTGTGAGGATGTCTGGAAGAAACAGTTATCATGAAAAAAACATCTCTGTCAGCTTGAACGTAGGGCAGAACTGAAATACAAACTCTAATGAAAGGGGTTTCCACCCACAATGTTCTGATTACTTTCCCGGTTTTGGTCTTTGAGTGTTGTTTTTTTTAATGGATTCATTCGCTGATGCTGCCTTTCCAGCTCTCAGCAGGAGCGCAGAGACTGCAACATCCTTATCTCTGCAAGGTGAGGGAGAAGGTGCTCAGCAGTGTCTGTTGAAAGAATTAAATCAAGGTCTCTGAGAAAAGAAGCAAAGGTAAATGAAATATCAAAGTGATGGAAAAGAAATTGAGGGAAAGTCTCTGAACAATTTCAGGAAGTAAAGAACTGGTCATTCTGCCCAAAGGCTTTTCTGTTCTGCCTCGTGTGTTGCTGAAGGGTTTAAGGAGAACTGAAGACCTGTGCTACCCTCATACCTGATGCACAGGAGTGAATGTATGTCTTTTTCTGCCTTCTTTGTCTTTTTCTACCCCCTTCACGTGCTGGCACGTGTCTTCCATGTAGCTCATATACAGAAAAGTAACTTCAAAAGAACACTTAGGTGCAAAATCAAGCACTGTAACATTAGGATATGCCAGGATTATTGATGCACAAGAAGTCTTAATGCAGGCCATTTTGCATATACGTTAGGATGTGGGTTTTAATTATAAGCTCATGTACTATTTTTTCCACAGGGTGTCTGCCTTGTTCAGTGAAGACCTCTTTTTATCCGCAACATTCAGCATGTGGCCTGCAGGCCTTGTTTAAACCGTACAGCCAAACCGCACTGAATACAAAATCATGTCATTTGTTCCTAGCGCTCCACAAAATTTGAATACATGCAGCTTCATGGCACCTCTCCGAGCAGAAATGATAGCATCCCCCTTGCAGGAGGAGAATTAAAGCTTTGAGATTAAGGCCAATGCTTTCCGAGCCTCCCCAGTGCCACACAGGTTCCTGGCTTCTGTAGCTTGATTTTTCCACAGACTCTGCTCCTTTTTACCTGCGTGATTTGAGTAAGGAGGTAAACAACGTAGAAAGATGGAGATGTCTGTTGTGAAAAAAAGGCGCAGCTACTTGACATAGGCTAGTGCCTGCCCTGCTTGGTTCACCTCTCACCAGTCCCACCCTAGCTATGGCATTGCACCCCTGCCGCTGCCTCCCGGCTCCCTCTTCCCCCATGGCTCTCAGTGGTTTCCAATTTAAAACTCAGTGAAGCACTAGAATTCCTTATCATAATTTTTGTTTTAACGTTACAGAATGACACATCTCCCCCTGAACTTCATCTTGGAATTGAACCAACCATTTTGGCTGAAGCTCGATAGACAGGGGGAAAAATACCAGATCTCTGAGGGACACAGAAAAGACTTCAGCTGGAACTGTTGGTCGGGCAGTTACTGCTGAAAGAGAAGGTGGTTTATAAATACCTCACATAAAATGGTGTTGAGGGGCCACTGCTGTGGTTGTAAAACCAAGTGTTCAAAAGTTAGGAAATGCCAGAGTGCAGGAGCCGGGTACAGCCTTAAGTCAGCCCCACAGCAAATCCGCTTGGAAAAGCCTTTTCAGCAACCGTAATTCTCTCCTTTACCCGGGTGTTACAGCTAGAGATGCATGCACAACCAAGCCCTTTTTCCTACTGCAGTGTGGCAGTCTGCGTAAAGGCTTTCACTTTACAACAAAGTGTTGGGATTTTATCATTGTTTACCACCTGCCCTCATTTTAGCCGCCCTGTTTCCTCCTTCAGTGATTCCTATGGGAATCTGCACTTGCACAGTCTCCTGTGCTTCGCTAATGGGGGAAGCCAGCAGGGAAAGCCACCCCTGCCCTGCTGAGAGCCATGCTCCCTCCACAGCTCGGCAGCCGACCAGGCAGCAGGGAGGAGAAAATGAAATCCAACTGGTTTGTCCCTTTCACATGCCGTAAAAGCATCCTGAAGAGCTTTCCCAGCTCTGCCACCTTCAAAATGAAATGTTTCATTTTTTCAAGCATTCTAAGCATTATCTTTAAAAATAAACACCAGAGAAACTGCAGTAGATTGCCTGCTGTTATTGATTCTGGAAGGACTGCTGACTGAAGCGCTGTACACCAACAGAGCAATCGCGATTTCATGTTCATTAGTGTTTAGAGCGGTTTCTCAGCAAGAAGATTAAGAGGTCAGGAAATCCACTGAATTTCTTTTCTTTGTTTGAGATCCCAGGTAAGAAAACACATGAAGCATTTTCCTTTTCAGATTCTTGAAGAGACTTGACCGTGATGGGAGATAAAACGTCCCCTTCAGGACTCACGAATTCCTTCAAAGAATGATTTAAAAATAAAATATTGGGCTGCAAGGGTGAATCTTGATAATGCAACCTTACAGTATCTGTCAGAGGAAACAAAAGAAAAGATGCAATGCTGCTATAGCTCAGAAATTGCTTTATTATCTGACTCACACTCGGAGCAGAGCGGTCTCCACTCCTGGCATCTATCACAAAGCATCAGAAGAACAGCACTGAGTTACAATTTAAAATTACAACGGAAAGAGGCTATTATTCCCACTTTGTAGGACTATGCTAGAAGCCAAGTCTCTGCTATCTAGAATAGCTATTTTCCCCTCAGACTCAGAATGTGCCTGTTTGGGGCACATTAGAGCATAATTTCTTCTTGTCCAAATGTTTTTGCCTTCCTGGAGTTGCAAAGAACAGGACTGAAAGAAATTCAGCAACTTTATTTTTCTGTTGGTTTCCCCACTGATATATTTGCTAATACAGTAATTAAAAGCAAATTACACTCCTTTATAGCTACAGAAGTAATTATGGTCCATGTCTAATAACAGTTGCCAAAACAACTAACAACTCTCAAACTATCTCACAGAGTACTTTCTCCCCTGTGGGTCTCTAACAAGCTCAGTAACTTCTTTTCTTTCCCAGCCAATCTCTCTCAGCACTAAATTTAAAAATCTGAGTATCATCCTCAAAACGGAGCTGGTATCTAAGGTTTTATGGTCCTCCGGCTCCTCCCTACAGATCAAATCTTACCTGATGGCAGAAGGTGAGATGCCCCAGAGCACAGAGATAGACCAGAATGACAAAGCAGCAGAGGAAAGCCTTGAACTCCATGGCAAACCATCTTCTCACTGTATTTATCCAGCTCCATGGCTTCATGCTCCTGATCTTCTCTACAGATTGCCTCTCTTTAAAACCTCCATCCTCGCACACCACCCCTTCCTTCCCTGCCTAGTTTTTCAGCATTAACCAGGCAGGCCAACCAGTGCACCGATCTCCATTCTTGAAGAGCTCAGGTGTCTCAAATAATAGTCACATTTGGTAGGAGGCACGAAACTGGTAACAGGGCTATACCATGACACCCTGCTATGTAACAGTACTGAGGGACAATAAGAGACCACCTTCCTATGCCTCCTCACCCTTTTCCAAGGAAGCCAGCGTTCCTGTTGGGTCCCTTCTAGACCTCTGTTCCTGAAGCACTAAGTGCTACAAGTAGCTACCAGGGAGGATTTCTGCACCTGTGGAGAAGCAACAGTTTGTGGTTATAAGATGCAAGGGTGTCCCAACACATGCACAGACTATTAGGACTAGCTCCCCTCCCGTGATGGAAAAACCCTCTCCGGAACAACGGAGATCCTACTTTCTGTTTCTCACACTCATGACATAAAAAAAATGCTTTCATGTTTCCCTTAGTGAAGTTTAGCCTAGGCACTGGAGATGATGGTCATTTGTTTCCTTATAGCAGACACAATGCATTACCCAGCGCATAAGAATGTGCCCAAGACAGAAGCTGTAAAGTATTTCTGGTGCTGTATTAACACTGAGAAAACCAAGGAAGTAAAAAGCAGACTAGAAGATGAGTGTTATAAATTGATTTCATTGGGTTTCTGGCTTTTAAAACCAGATTTGCTAGATACAGTATCTTAACTTTCTTTTCAGTCAACATTTCAAAAGAAGAAAAAGTTGCATTTGGGAAACCTCAGTCTCTTTTTATTTCCAGCTTGTACCATCTGTCAACTCACATCTGATTAAGCCACTTAATTCAAAGAAGATTAGCTGTTACATCACATTTAGTGCCAGTGAAATGTGTCTGAATAACAGCCCCAGAAAGGGATCTAACCCTCTGCACGTCCAACCTCCTAAGGAGCCATCTCTCCAGATGTAGCAGTTGCTAGCTCAGTGCAGTGCACTCAGGTTTTGGCTGCTGTCCTAGGATGTGCTACAAGGCTTTTCCCTTGGATGGCAATGGGTGCCAAGAAAGGGCCTGAGTGCTGTGCATTGCAAAGAAGAGGACCTCAGCTCTCTTTCCAAATCTCTGCCACACACAGGCATTGAAAGACTGAAGCATTTCTCAGTTCTCAGATGAAAATGTTTCTACTTTTGATCAACCACTGTCTACTGGAAAGTAGCCCAAGAATGCTGAAAAAAAATATTAGAAATTAGAAAAAGAAAAGCATTTTTGCATTACCCTCATTCTACTTTTTAAGGAAAAAAAAGCGTTGTAAAACATTTGCCCGTGTTGTTGGTTCGATTTTCTCCATAATAATGAGCTGTTCAGACCCATTCTGGTTTGGCTCTTCTCCAGCAATGCACTAGTTCATCTTAAAGTAGGAAAAATAAAGTTACTTCACTGGAACAAGCCTGGAGTGACATGAAACTGAGTCGAATCATGGCCTGGGCTTTTCTTTCTTTTATGGATTGGTTATGTTGGTATAGCTATTGTTACAATATTTGGGACAGTCCTTGTCTCATTGAAGTTCAGGGAACTTTGCCACTGATTGCAAGAAAAGGAAGAAATCTTCTTGCTTTACCCATATCACCATTTTTCTAATGAATATTAACACATACAGCATCTTACATTTCTGCCAAGGGAGCAGAGGTATGTAGCTCCATGAGGCTGTATATATAGTGACTTTCAGACCTGGTTCGGCCCCTACTGTTGGTAACAAGCTTCCTGTGTTCATAAGGATTTCATTTATTTTACAGTTTACACTTGAGTATGCATTATTTGTCTTATGATCCATCTTCCCTCTTTAGTACAATTTAGTACAATTCTCCAGTTTATTTGGCTCCAGAGTCAAATTTATCTCATCTGTTTTGCCAGCCAGAGAAAGCCTGGTCTCATACAGGCATTTAAATCAATCAGATCATAAGATCTCAGTCCTGGAGAGTCACTCTATTAAAAAGAATTTATTACCAAAATACAAAAATATGTATCTGTAGAAATAAATCTGTGGCTGCAGTACATATGTCAGCAAACGCAGGCAGATTAGGTAGCAGTAGTACAGTATGAACAAATGCTTTGAATTAATGCTTATGCTATCTGAATTAGATTTTACAGCGCTTCTGAAAAAAAGAGTCCAGCACATTCTTCTTAATACTCACCATGATATTTTTGTTTGTTTCCTTCTACCTTTCTATGACTGCAGTCCTCGGGGATATGATGCATCTATAAGAACCCATCATTATGTCCTACCCAGGTTGTTTTTCAACCCTAACACTTTAAAAGCCGTTACAGATGAACTAAGAGAATTCTGTGACTCAGGAGTCTGAAAGTCTTACAGTGCCCATCTATGACCTTGGTATTTCTTGAAGCTTTCCAAATGCACTCTTCTAAAAATCAACCCTGCTATTGCCAGCCCGTCATTACATCCCAACACCAGCAGTGGAAGGACTGCTGTCCCCTGTCCCAGGCACTAGGTCCCCAGCATCACCCTTGCTTGGGCTGGCCGGGGAGCAGGAAAGAGCCCCCAGGGCAGGTAAGGGCAAGTACGCAGGGACTGAAATCACAGTGGAGCTTGGAGAACACTTGCCCAATGGGCCTCTGACTCTGACACACGGGCTGCTCAAATCCAGATTCACCTAGCACATAATTTTCCCTTTAAGCATGCATACAGGCTAAGCTCTAGACCACATTTGCGGGAGCATCCCAGCAACACCTAGAAACTTAGCATGACCATATTTTCTGGGTGAGCTGAGCAGGAATAAGTGCTCAGACCAACTGCAGACATCCTGAGCCTATGCACATCACGGTTGTTCTGAATCTAAGCAACTGCAGCGCTAACATCTAGAAATAACCAGCAGAAATAAAGCTCAGCCTGCTAAAGCCTGTTTTCAAGCCATTCTTAACTTTGGAAGGTAGACCAGGACAATGACTATAGAACAGGACACTACTCACTTGCATAAAGCCACACACATAAGTAGCTGTTGGCAGCAGTATTACTTTTCACTTTGTCTCTCTCATAGCAATAACAGACTCCACAGCAAGGATAGACTTGAACTGGAAGAGGTGCCGCCAAAAGGTAATAGGACCATTAGAAGAAGATGCTAGAAGAACTTGGCTTACATACCAGCAAAAGAAAGACTGGGCAGGGACACAAGAGATGAATAAACATCAGCAGTTATCATCTAAAGAACCTACAGGGCTATATTGGCCCAAGAACAACAGGATATAAACCAAGCCTGACTAACTCAGGCTACAAATTAGAAGGTTTCAAACTCTATCAGTGGTGTAGTTCTGGGAAGGGCTTTTAGAAGGAAGAGTGCAAGCAACACACGATGTTGGGACTGAGAAATGATTCACCACCTGCAGCACATGGGGCATCTGGAAGTACTCACTACAGACAGCCCCCTGCAGGGGTCTAACTGCTCACGCTAGGGGACAGCTGTCTGCTTTCCTGTGCCAGACCCTGCTGACCAATACATTGGTGGTCTAGGACTGAAGTGATCTCAGTGACAAAGTCAGGAGCAGGAGCACAAAGGAGTCAAGGTGAAAACTTTATGAGAAGTGTGTATATCAGGGTTCAGTTTATAGTTTACAACCCATTTCTATTTTGGACTTACTTAAGTTGTATAATTAGCATTCAGCCTGACAATGTGTGTGTCAGCCAACTGATTAAGCTTCAAAACATAATTACTTTGCTTATACTGTTTAGGAAATAAAATAAGGAATAGATTTGGTATGGTATTCCATTAAAAGAGCATCTGTAAATGTGCATTGTTTTTGAAACCAGACTTAATTCAGTCTTGGCATAAACCAGGTGTAACACCAGGGCTGGATTTGGCCAACTATTTTAACTATTTAGCAGTAATTGCTTTAACTTATACCACTGAACATGGCAACAACAACAACATGACAGAACTGTGTTTTAAACCTGTAGGTTCAGGTCAAGCCTGACCAGAACATCAGGACAGGAAAATGGATGTTTAGTGATCATGTGTCATCTGATAGCAATGGTACATTGCAGAATAAAATTATTCACCTCCTAACCAACCTGCCAGATCTCCTAACAAAAATTATGGTAGATGCAGAGCAACACAAACATTTTTCATTTTACTACAGAATGGCAAGGAGCTTTTCTTCTTTAAGCTACCCATCTTCCAGCTGCATACCTATGGATAAGAAACAATGGGGTCCTTCCAGGTTTACATCAGGGTAACTGACAGCAGAGTATGAACATTAGAATAAGAACATTCAGCATGTCAGACATAATAAATAAATGAGGGCAAAGGGTATTTGAAGCACTCCATAAAAGAAGACTTTCTGAATGAAATGTATCCAGAAGAGAAAAGACTTGGACAGAAAAGGAATGAAAAACAATAATTCAGGAAGAAGATATAAAAGCTGCAATTTAGGGAGGAAAGGATTAAAAAAAAAGAAAGAAAGAAAGACCAGAACAAATGACAGGTAAGCACAGGGTGCAGTGCAAAGGAAGAGAGAAGGCAAGGTAAATGCGGTCCAGAAATCACAGTGGGACTAGGACCTAGAAGAAAAAGCAGCCAGCTTAGGGAAGTTTTTACTAGCATGAGCTCAGCAGAACAGGACTTTCACAGGCATTGCAGGAGAAGAAGACAAAAGGGTGAATGGTCCATGAACAGAGGGAGATGACACCCTGTCCCAGTTGTGTAGCGTTCATATTGCTCTGTGGGTGAAGAACCACATGTCAGGAGATGCCCCTTCTCTAACCCATCACAGGAATTCAAAGTGCTGTACCATACCTCGCAAGCGAACAAGGTTGCCAAGATGCTGGTCACATACCTCACCCCACTGTCAGGCCAGTGATTAAAGCAAAGAGGTAGAAACCCTGTCATTGTCTGACTTAAGGCATGGGATCTAATGCTGCAGAAGCTGACTTGGTGTCTGACCTTCTCACATAATCACCCTTGTCCATAAGAACCAGCAAGTGACTGGCAGGTCCTAGTCCATGAGATGGACCCACCCAAACACATTTGGGCTTGTTAAGTCTGAAGGCATCACATGGACCTCTTTCACACTTGCATGAGGCAGTAAATCATAGTCTTTCATGGTCAGAGCAATACCCAGGTCAAAGAGGACGTTAGATAGCACAGGCTGTTCCTTCATGATTTATAAGTGAACCACTCGACGCGGGTACGGTGAGGAGGCAGCTTTGCACTATGCATTGAGATGCACCAGCACGAGCCAGGGTGGAGATTGGCAAGGGGAAAGCAGAAAGCTATTATCTTTGAGATTGTACTGTTCTGGGACTACAGCTACTCTGAAATTGAATTCATATTGATAATATGTAGTAAGCAAACTATTTTTCAGAAAGCGAAAACTTCCAGTCTGTTCCCAGCTACGTAGAGAACAGTACCGTATTTCAGAACAAACAGTATTAATTTTCCTTCTCCACCTTTAGATTAAAATAGGATTTAATTCCATGACCAGAAAAAAATACCATTAATAACTCTGGCTTATTCCTTGACACTGTACCTAATAAAAATATACTGGCTGATTTCTGTCTTTTCATTCTGTCTGTACCACACACGTTTGGGAACTGGAGTCAAAACATCTGACACTGGTCAAATAAAACTATGCTATTTTACAGTTATTACATGCCATTGGGGAAAAAGCCCCACAAAACAAAACTCACACCTAAAGCTTTGCTTATCACCTTCCTTACCTCCAAGGATTGCATTTGCAAGGACTGACTTAGGAAATCACTTTCCCAGGTCTCTGGAGACTTTCTGCTGTCCAGAGTAGGAAATTAATACAAAGGAAATGTGTAAAGAGAAGAAATGAAAGTTTTCCTTCCATAATAAGGTGATTCATATGAATGCAAACGTTGCCAGCAACTATGGCTCCTGGGGCTGGAGGCTGCAGGTTAAAGAAGGGCTTGAAACACAGCTCAAAACTACTGATTATTTAATAAAAATTTTAAAAAAAAATAAAAGAAAGAAAGAAAAAAGGGAAATGCAATGACTCTGTTATTTTATCACAGGTAATTGTTGATGTAATTGCTCTATCTACTTAGAGTTAGTCCCTTTGCCAACCACAAACAGTGGCCACAACCCGATTAAATTTTGCAGGGGAAGATCTGTGACTTCAGCACAGCAAAATGCAAGCTGGGCTAAATGATGTCCACTAGATCAGTGGAGAGAATTTACCCAGAAATACACGAGATTACAAAATAGTAGAAATTTAAATATGGTTTATATTTGTAGATATATACAATCATGTTTTGTAAAGAAATCAACCATTATCAGAGTCCAGCTTACAGAATTTTAACTGAAGCTGTGACATTATGCTACATACCCGATATGGGATGTTCCAGTTGAACCTATGGCAGTTAGGAGCTGTACTGATAACAGAGCTCAAAAAAAGGTGTATCTGCTCTCCACAGGCACAAGCATTGGCATGTCTGTGGAGAATGAAACCTGTACGAGAAAATGGCTTTTACCAGCTCATTCATTCTCCTGAAAGTCGAAACTCCTACCACTTTGCTGTGGTTTAACCTCAGCCAGCAACCAAGCACCACACAGCTGCTCGCTCACTCCCCACCACCTCCCTGCTGGTGGGATGGGGAGGAGAACTGGAAAAAGGCAAAACCTGTGGGTTGAGATAACAACAGTTTAAGACTTGAAATAAAGTAAAAATAATAAAAATAATAACAATAATAATACCACCAACAATAATGATTGTAATGAAGAGAAGGAGAGAGAGGAATAAAATCCAAGGGATAAAAAAAAAAGAGAAAAACAAGTGCTGCACAATACAGTTGCTCGCCACCCGCTGGCTGATGCCCAGCCAGTCCCCAAGCAGCGATTGGCAGCCCTTGGCCAACTGCCCCCAGTTTGTACACTGAGCGTGATGCTCTATGGTATGGAATATCCCCTTGGCTAGTTGGGTCAGCTGTCCTGGCTCTGCTCCCTCCCAGCTTCTTGCGCACCTGCTCACTGGCAGAGCACGGGAAACTGGAAAAGTCCTTGATTTCGAGTATGCACTGCTTAGCAACAACTGAAACATCACTGTGGTATCAACATTATTTTCATACCAAATCCAAAACATAGCATTGTATCAGCTACTGAGAAGAAAATTAACTCTACCTCAGCGGAAACCAGGACACACTTGTAGGTTTGGAAGCATGGGACAAAAAAGAATCTTCCAAAAGTTAAAAAACACAATTCTCAAGAATAATTACATCAGGTTACACTAAGATATTTATAAGTATTACTGATCTACTTAGAGGTCATATGGGAAAAAAAGATAGACAAAGTTTATTTAGGAACTGTAAACTTCGGTTTTAAGAGATTTTTAAAGACCAGAAGCACAGCTTGATCTGATCAAGGACAGCTTTCTTTCAGAATCAGCGTCCTTGCTAGATCAGAAAGCAGAAATTTAAGAACTGGACAAAAAAATCTTGGGCCCAGTTGAACAAAACTTCTAATTATGATCATTTGTAATTATTTTATCTTCATTGTAAAAGGCTAAAAGTTTGGGCTTGATTGTTTCACTCCATATTACATTTAAACTTAAGTTAAAAAAAAATTAAAAACTAACTTACATTTAAAATATGACATTATATACTTTGATAATTTACAAAAAAAACCCTACCCTAGGACATATGTCAAAAAACAACCCTTTACCAAAACAAGATCCTTTTTTTATAGAATAAAATAAACATTTAAAACGAAACTGTTTATTTTTAATTAAAAAAATGTTGGTAAATATCCAGGTCAGTTTATGTTAAATGAAGAAGCTTTGTTAAAAAATATATATTCTTTTTCTAAAGTGAATTTTTTCTAAAATTTGTTTTGAAAAGCATTCACAAATATTTCACATTTGATATACACTTCAGTTATAACTACCAATAGGCTTTTATCTGAAACTGAACACTTTAAAAATTATAATTGTCATAATAATGGTAAAGGTTTCAGGTTATTTTTCAATTAAAATTTAATTTAGAATATAAATTTAAAACCAAATTCTTTAGAAATAAATTCTAATATTTTAGTTATATAAAATGAAATCAGTCTGGAAATTATGAAATCTATAAGTACAGTCTTAGTTCAACTGCAACTGAAATTCTTTTTCTTAAACTTGCCTACGTAGAATTTTCATTAAGAAGACTGGATTACATTTATTTAATATTCTACATGTACAAAAAGGGTGCTGAACCAAGGATATAAGGTGGAGTACCTTAGACTAGAGATTTAAAGTCAGTAAGTGCACGTTTTATTTTCAATCTTTATCTATGTACACCCTATTTTAAGTTATATGCCAGATAAATGGCCAGCAAAACTAAAACAATTTCCATTTCATTGCCTATTGAAGAAGTAAGTAAATTTAATGTATGATCATAATTAAAATTTTCATTCTAAAGGAAAAAATTTTTTAGTGATACCCTTGTGTCTTCACTGGTATTTCAGGATGATAGTTAGCTATAATCATGGAAGTGACACAGTACAATAAAGCTGTGGAATTCCTTGTATAGCTGTCATGTTTGGGTGCCTGAATTGTCACACCGCAAAAAGAACATGACCTTTTCTACAAAGCCGTGGGAGGACATTACAAATGCTGTGGAAACTCACAGCTGGGGCTGTACTACACCAAGTAGGTCAGGTCTCCTGCACCAACAATAAATACATACCCCTGTGTTTCCCCAGCAGAAGGACACACTGTTAGGACACTTCTCCCCTGAGGTTCAGGAAGATTTCTGCATTTAGAGCGTCTTCTTCTCCTCTCAGATGTGAGGATCAGCTGTTATGGAGCGATTACAGCAGCTGGTTTTTAGCAATATCAGGACAGCAGGCCAAGCTCCTCCCTGGCGTAACTCCATTCCCTAGCATTATTTTGCCTTTTATTTTAAACAGAATTGGCCCTGTCACCATGCTTTCCAGGCAACACTGCTTCAAGTTCATGAAGAGACCAGAAAAGGGTAAGACGAACAGCAAAAATAATCAATAAATTTACATATAATTGACATGATCACCTGTAAATAAATCCAAGACAGTCAAAACGGAAAGAAGACGATGCCATGGAAAAGATAAATTATGTCAGACCAAGGCAAAAGGCATCCTGATATTTTCTTCATATAGGAAAACAGTGCTAAATACTTCTGAGTACTCAAAGAACTTATTTTTTGAAGGAAATTTTTCTCAGGTCCCTGTGAAAACTACTAGGTCTACTTGAAAGCCACCCAAGAGAAAAAGGGACAAGGAATCGAAGGAGACCTGTCTTGTCTTCTCCCAGTCAACATGCAACACAGTGAAGGGATTTATTTCTGGTCTCTGCCCATATTGGCACAGTGCAATGGGGAACTGCCAGCATGCAGTACATCGCGCTAGCTTAGCCACCAGCGAGACTGAAACGCAACGCTGGCCAGGATTACCCTGCCAGGGGCTTGCAGGTAACACATGGTACCTGGGGATGTGGTTAAAGACACAACCAGCACTGAAACTCACAGAAAAGATGGGAATAAGAGCATTCCTGGCAATGCCTTGTCAGGCCTCGAGTGGTTTGTGGTGCCGTGGACAGGCGCTGTGCATCTTGCAGCCACCCAGAGAGGCAGGCGTGCACCCTGGCCTGCGGCCCAGCGCCTTCCCTGCTCCCACCGTAACTGCAGCAAAAGAGAATGAACAGCATTCTCTTCAGAACAGTAGGGGATAAACTGTAAATTGAGTGCTCGTTGCCAAAGGTGTTTTTTTTCCGGGGAAGGGCTGTATTCACCTGAGATTTTCCACTTTTAGATTTCCTAATGCTTTCCATTGCTTAAATTTCCTAACGCTTAAACAAATTCTTATTTTACCACGTAAAGAGGTATCTCTACATCCTTGTACTCCCTTAGAGCTTGTAGGTTGGCTGCATGCTCTTCTTTCACCTCTAGCAGTCACCACTTAACCAACAAAATCTCACAGCTCCAAGTTTTCCTCAAAAATCTGTCCTGCCAAGCCTCTCTCATCATTTTACTGTTCTTGCCTGAACCATTGGCTTTATTCTAGTCATCAGATTTCCAAAACTAAACCTGCATTTGACACGTGGTGAGCAGCAAAGCAGTGCTCTACAAGGTTTTTTTTTTTTCCTCAATACTAAAAAAATCTCCAGCGAGGCTAGAGAGGGATTTGTGTTTTCTAAACAGAGCACATGCTTTCAAAGAAAGCTTGAGAACTAGATATATAGTTAAAAATCCCAATGAAGTAAAATGTTGCATGGTGTCAAGTAAAATCTAGTTTGCAAAATATATAACCTACCTTCTGATCAGTGATAATTCATGGGATCAGTGCTTAAGCAGGTATCATTCTGGTATTTCTGAAACCTGCAAGGAGCCATGGTAAACGCCTGTTGTAAAAGCAGAATTTTCTCCTCATTTTGTAAATAACTTTCCCATTAGCCTGCCAGCTACCGTCTACCTAACAAGTAGATCTGAGAGAAAATGATGAAGGTGGCATACAGCTGTCTATCCAAGGGCTGTGTGCTGATTACAGCATGGTAGTAGTAGTGGCTAAGATTATTAAGAACCTTCAAAAAAGGGGAAAGGATGCAGAAAACACAATAGCTTAGAAGGAATGGCATTGCATAGTCCAATCCATGATAGATCAGCATGGTGTGGCACAGGAATGCATGAGTCGGGGCGGGTAGGGGGGGAAATCTGAATTTTGCCATGTGGAAACAGAAGAAATGAATCCTAAGGTTAGAGGAATAATCTAGGGAGGACACTCTTAGTCTTCAAAAGCATTCACATTCTTCCAAAGCTGCTTTTCTAGCCACAGGGGTGGATTTCAGATCTCAGTTTGCACCGACTGCCCATTTCCAAAATGCAATCCCAAATACAGAATTTATGGAAAGAGTGGTAGGATCAGTCTCCAGTAAGAAAGAAAGGAAAAAACCCATGTTAGTCCAGTGTTTTGAATTGTCTGTGTCACCTGAAGGAAAATCTCTGATTTTTGACAGATTAGCTCATAAGTAGCAATTACAAAAATACATGCTAGCTCTGAATTTCACCTACCGGTGTGAACTCACTCACAGCAAAAGAAGGACTGGAAGAGCAGCTCTGACCCTGCATCTCTCCTTTTCTGTCTCCTGAACACAGCTGCTCTGTGGGCAGCCAACTCCCTGGCTGAGAGCAGCATCTCCAGGAGTTCCCAGCAGTACCTTAACATGCTGGGAGTGCAAACACCCCCAGCACGTTGTGAGCTCCATTGCGTATCCATTAGTTGTGATGGAAGCCATTATTTAAGAGTCATTCTATAGCTGTGCCAGATTTTTAGAGCAGCCATTGAGGATCTTCAGTAGTCACATACGTACGCCCCTGGAGTCATGCCTCTGTCCCACTATTGCTTATGAAAATGATTGAAAAATGCCTCACAAGTTAACACCATAAGAATATAATAAAGCTGCCTGAAAAACTGGTTATGCCACTCTCCAAAAAAATGCCCTGCAGAAAGTTGTAATGAGAAATTTTAAATGGGAGATACAATAGCCACACAAAACTCAGAGAAAAAAAAATCATTTAGACTCACTGAAATGTTTGCTTTGATAAATTTTCTTCTGAACTTTGTCAATTCAAAATGGAATATAATTTATCGCTAAACCCCTGAAACGTTTCATGCCACCTCCATCAACCTCTTCAGTAAAAATGTCTGTTACCTTTCTACATGTCACTATATAATTTTTGAATAATTTCACTTTTATAAAACCCAACATAAAATGTTCCCATTGAAATTTTCCAACCAGTTCCTTTCTAGGAGAAGCTGAAAGAACATAGTAAAGAAAATTTCAACAAGAAATCAGAGCAGTCATAGAGTGGAATCTGTACAGGGACTACAGGCATGAGAAAATCACTGAATACATGAGCTGGTATCTGCCACAGAGCACCAAATACCCATGTCTGGGAAAGGATCAGTTTAGGCACCCTGCTGTATTCATGCTTCTCTGCAGTATAATCAAGCACAAAAGCCATGACAGCCTTAATCAGATAATTGTAGCAAATCTAGGTATGGTCTCGCTTAAGGGAAATCCTGTTAGGAATACTTCTTTGACAGAGAAAGAGACTGAAGAGACTTGTGCATATTATCCATACTGAAACGAACAGAGTTCACAGCTCAATACAACTGCCAAGCAAAACTCCTATTTTGATCTGCCTGTACAATGGAGTCTCCTGTTCAACCAATGTGTGCATGGCAATTGCAAGCTGCAATTGCACCGCTGTTGATTTGGGGCTGAACTCCCCCCACGCTCTCAGCTGAGGATGTTGCTCTTCCTTTGTGCGTGCAGGTCTCCACAGCCCTGCTAGGGCATGGCATCAGTAACTCCGTCCCAAAGCCCAGAGCATCGGCCCCGGAGCAGCTGCCTTCCCATCCACCGCTCGGAGCAGCAGCAGAGCAGCCAGCTTGACTTCCCACTGCTCCCGCCTTGGCCAAGTAGGGTGTTCAGGCAGGAGAACTGGTTTTCTCCTGCTCAAGGAGAAATTTGTCAAGCCCAGACTCCAGAATGTTTCAGAGGCATAGCCAATTGTTTGATTTATGTACATAATTTCCTTACCTGTTTTCTCCACTCAAAAGTGTCACTTCATTATGTGTCGGGGGGAGGGAAGGACACCAAGCCCAGAGCACCGGCCAAAGAGCTGCAGCTTGGCCAGTACATGACAGGAAAGACAATCTTCTCCTAACGTCGCTCGCCTCGGCAGACCGCAGTATCCTCTTTTCTCCTGCCAGTTACCAGCTGTGTCCTCTGACATCCCTTTGTGCTTTTACATTCTCACTAGAATTCAGTTGGATAAATTCAATGATCCCAACCTATTTAGTTATCACCTTTAGCTGTAAGCAGTTCTAATGGTAACTTTTTTTTGAAAAGAAGGGGTTTCAATGTTCTCCATTCCTTCCTGCCAGTCACCTGTAGATTCATAAAAAATCAATCATTTGCCTCTAATTCAGTCCAGGTATTTTTGCTAAGTTTCAGATGAAACAGCTACACAACAATATTAGGAAGGGAAGATAGACTCCCAATATCAATCCGTTTTTCTGGTGTTTAAGAACTGTGTGGAGACCCAGAAGAAATTTGACAAAGTCTCGCTCTAACCAACAGTCTGTGGGTGGAAAACAACATCTTTCCAAGCACTCCTTGGGGTGAAGAGTCTCTCGCATTTGGAATGAGTGCCTCAAACACTGGCAGTTACGCTTGCATTTCCAGTGCATAAAAATAAAGTGTTCCTGGGGGAAGAGAAGCACCAGAGGCTGAAGCCAAATTTATCAGCACAGTGAAGTCCGTGGTAAGAGCAGGTACAGAGCTGCACTTTCCTCCTCAGAAGAGCCTGGGTTTCTTAACACCTGCAAGGGGCAGAGGACAGGCCAGACAGCTCTGGCCATGTTTGCTGGGACAACCAGCATGCAGGAGAAGGTGCAGCAAATATGAAAGGTGAGGACAGCGCAGTTTTCAAAGGACAGAACTGCAGCATTAGCTGCATTTGGTTGGCAAACAGAGCAAGCAAAGGGATGGGAGCAGTCCTCGATGTGGAAGAGGACTGCCTGTCACACCCTACCTCCCCTACCTACCTACACTCCCCCACTACCCTCCCGAGGAGCCACAAGCACCCTGCCCGAGCACCCAGGAGGACACCAGCAGGCTGCAGAGCCAAACGAAGGAGGAAAGCACAACACCCCGCCTGCTTTGGTGAAAAGACAGGAGGCTGCAAATCCATCAGGCTTTAGGATCTTACTGTAAGATAAGACATTGCTGGCATTCAGGAGCTTGATCTTTCTAGGGATGTCCAAATATCCTCTTTGCCATCCAAAGATGAAGAGAAGGTAAAGAAGTCCCAGTGCAAAGCTCACTCTCCGCAGCAGAGAAGGAGGTATGGTTTGGGCTCAACAGCTGGTAGCAATCTTTAAATACTTGTCAGCTACTCTTGTTGTCTCCTGGATTTTCAGTTGCAGCTGTTGTAACCAACAGTGCCATCTGCCTAAGCCTGGCTGAGAGCCCACTTGTTTTTTTGACTTTTTGCTTGTAATTTTTTTTCCTCCCTCGTTCTTCCCACCCATTCCTCTGGCACAGGCTCACAGCTCTTCTTCCTCTTCACAATGAAAGCAGCTTCGGCCGCATCCAGTCCTCTGGCAGGGGCAGATTTGCTGCAGCCACCTGTCCTTTACAGCCTCTCATTTTAGTTCTGAAACCAAGCTGTTATTTCATACATCTTGCTTGCCTTTCAGTGGCTGTCCACATGGCTTCCCTCCAGCACACAACATCATCAGTTTGGAGGTACTTTGAATTTCCTTTCTTCCGATCTGAGCAGCTCATGCTGGTGAAGCCATTTGCGCAATGTAAAGAATCGCTGCCCCAAAACACTGTAGGTTTCCGTAATCCCTTCCCTAGGGGACACTGACCGGTCTCCAGGCAGAATAAAAAGACAAATGAGTCTGATCTCACATGGATGCAAAAAAGGTTTGAAAAAGAAGATATTATCTCATTATTTCAACATGGAGAAAAGCACACAAGTTCCCAACTGGAAGAGCCATAATTGTCATGTAATGCCATCATTAAATGCTCCCTTCAGAAACAAGGATAGCTGTAGGATACAGAGATCAGTGGTCACTGTGGCATACACGTAATCATGTTGATCCAGTGAGTTGTGCAACGTGAGTTTAATGCTTCTGAAAATGAGGTATGACATTGCTCAGAACAAAATCCTTTCCGCATCAGAAAGGCAGATACAACCTGGGCACCAAATGCAATGTGATCAGAGCTTTACCTCGTTTCATCTGCTGTAGGGGACAAAACCAATCTGAGCTCCACACCACTGGAATTTCAGTCCTTGTTACCTCCAAAAGCTAAATCTAGCAGCAGTGATTTTAAGAAGGTCATAAAGAAGCTTTTATTATATTACTGGGGCATTCAGGTTGAGCTTCAAAACACCATGAACTGATTTTTAGACATGGCACTGGACAAAAAAAATGTAAAATGGGACAAAATCAACACTCAAGGAAAGATAAAAATATTAAAAAAAAAAGATTAAAAAAATAATAATTAGAACTCATGAATTCATGTTAAGCTCAGGCCTCCAAAAATCAAGTACTCAGATGCAATAGTCCATCACAAAAACCCCATCAAAGTTAGCAGCCTGGGGCTCCAGTTTTAGTTTCATTGTAATTAAGTAACCTCTGGCTAACCTGAAATGAACATTGCTGAGCACGTTCCCAAATTATCAGCTGTGAGTTACAATAGAGGCTACAATGAAAAATTCAGAACTAATCCTGGTAGAGCAGTAGCTAGAGTTGGCAGCAGGCATACACAACACTACTTCCATTTATCAGTAACCAAGCTGACGGAAAAAAGTCTCAAGACCATATGTGGACATGACTTACAGGAAAGCTAAATTACTGATTCATTCTGGTTAATTTTGGTTATGACAGGATGCATGCACAGTTGACATGTACTAAAAAGTACTTCAGCCGCCAAGACAGAAGATACAGTTCACAGCTTCCAAAGCAACAGTCATCTACTCAGCGCCATGTGCTGGGTGCAGAAAGCAAAAAGCCTCCTAAAATCCCACAGAGCAAACGCACAGAGCTTCGTGGGACCTAGTGCCTGCACTTCATTAAGAAGAGGGCAGGCTGCTAACTTTCCAGCCAAGAGGGAGGCAAGCAGGAGACGCAGCATCTTCCTTGAAAACCTTTGCCCTGTCACGGTGGTGGGAAGGAATCCTCACTGCTTGGGATGAGGATTACAAGGGGTTTTTCCACTGTGCATAAGATGGCAGCTCCTGAAAGAGGGCTGCAGACAAAACAAGTATGTTGATGGGGTGGATTTGTAAAGTAAGGCCAATAAGAACTTCGGGAATAATGTTGCTATTTTATATGAGGCTCAGAGACTAAAAAGCATGCAAGCTAAGGAGACCCTCCAGGGGAAGAGTACTGCAACCCTCAAGCACAGCACAACCCAGCTGAAACTGGCAGAAACACACCAGGGAGTAATATAACCCAATTATATAAAAAATACAAGCTAAATAGAAAAACATAGATTTTTCAGATTACTCTCCCGTTGCAAGACACCGTTTATAGAATAGTTTATAGATTAGCTTTTTTCAGCCCTCGGTAGAGGAAGGCAAACAACTTATCCTATGCAGGTAGAACATATTTTCTTTTTGGAGGCACCGTCTGAACTGGGGAGATATAAACCTTGGGGGTTTATGCGTTTTATAGTTGTTCTTCCAGTTCCTAAAAGGACTTGTTGCTGAATAACATTGAGATAATTGTCTTTATATTCATCCATCTATTATCTTCATCCACCCATCTCATCCATTCTGTGTGATCTACATTGCATCGTCACTGGTGGTCAGTCAGTTTGTGAGCACAGCTTTCATCATGCAGCTTGGTTTCATCCCTGCACCAGAAAGACAATTCTACAGAGCTTGAAACAGATGAGCAAATAGTACACTCCCACCTCAAACTACATGAAACCACATCAAGCCGATCCTCTGGCCAGTTTCCTGCCCGTTAGAAGGAAATAAGACGATAAAACTGACAGCACTTTATTTCCCCAATGATTTCTCAAGTGGTCTCTTCTCAGCAAAAATCTGCAAGGTGGGGATGAGCCCGAGCCTTTCTGTGCAGCTGCTGCTGTGGAGGCCTGGAGAGGGGGCATCCAGGCTGCAGTGCAGGCGTGCTCCTCTCTGCCATGTGTCATGGTGCTGGTGAGAATGAAACAGAACCAAGATCTACATCTCTGCCCTGCTTCCTCCATACCTCTGTCCTTTTGCACTTTTTCACAAGTGTTTAGACACAGAGTAGGAAACCAGATAAGAATGCTGAGCATTTTTTCTCCACAATCACAAATGTGAATCTCGGCCTCACAGATGCTGAATTTTATTCCCATCCCTCAACAGTGTTATAGACTGGTTTGGGTTGGAAGGAGCCTTTAAAGATCACCTGGTCCAACCCCTCTGTCATGGGCAGGGACATCTTTCCCTAGATCAAGTTGCTCAAAACCCCATCTAACCTGACCTTGAACAAAATTCCAGTTGTGATGGGGCATCCACAACTGCTAGACATCTCATCTTAGTGGCAACTGCAAGTGAATACTTGCCTCTGGTGCCTGTGTGTAATGACAGCTTTAGAAATAGGGCTGTATAGAAGAAATATGGTTTCACGAAATATTTTGGTGTTTGGTTTTGTTCTAAATTGCACTTCCAGTTGCACAACGAGGAAGCATTTCCAAATCACAAGGAGACCCCAGCCTCAGAGTAGGCCAGCTGATTGGGTGCACCAGGGTCCTAAATCATGGGGGTTTCACACCCATTTATCTCTGAGGCCGTTGCCACAGAGTACTGGATCTGGGAAGCCTTAGTGGCCAAAAGCAAAACCAGACACAGTCAAGCTGGCATAAAGTTAGACAAGGTTTGCCGCCATCCAACTTTTTTTCCCTTGGAATTTTATCCAAATCAAATTACATCTTTGAAAGACTTGTTTCCATAGAGCAACAGATCTCAGCCAACATCTCCCAGCAGGTCTTGTGCACCAGCTCCAGCCATGCTAGCTGACAGCCTCCTCCAAGTCATATCATCGAGTCACCAGCTGTCACATCTACTGCCATCCTGTTAATGCTGTTCCCTTCTCACGTAGGGCTGAAGTGGCATTTCTGGATGGATTGTGTCCACCTACCATACGACAGAGGTGTCAGCTTAGAGTCAGCTGAGAAAGTCCCTGGGGATGGCTGTCTACTCAGAGACCACATCCCTAAGAGAGTTTGTTTGTAGCGGAAGAATCTGATTTATCTCTCTGATACTGTAAGACATCTGCACCTTTTGCCATAATTGCTTTTACCGACTCAAATATTTTTAAAAGATAATAAGTAATACAGTAAGAGCACCCTGCTATCAGGAACCAAGTAATAATTTATAAGCATTCATCAAAACTTGAACTGATTCTGCCACCTCTCAGATATTTACAGAAGAGAGAAATTCATATCAAATATGCTCTGAAATCTATTTATAAGGGCAAGCTAAGAGACAGAGAATCTAAACCACAGAAACTTTTTATGCAAACCCCAAGTGGGAATAAAATTATTTCCACTACCCTCCATACTGCAACACTTTACCAACAGTAAACACAAAATACAGTTTTGCTTAAACCAAATCAGCTTAACATACATTTCCTCAAAGCTAAACAGGGCCAATTTATCAGAGCTTCAGTCATGTTCCATTTGTATATATTTAGCCATGGACTCAAAAGGGAACTTTTCATAATAAGCAGAGATTTAAAAACTGCTATAGCTTCATTATAGGGGCAGTAATGAATAAGATAGTTACCTGAATGACAAATAATTGATTTTTCTATTAGACATTTTGTGATGAATTTTTGCTGTTAGTCTGTAATATTGTAAGTCAGTTACTTTCCAAAAGACTTGAATACTACTTAAGAACTATGAATGATTGCCTAGAGGTAGCACAGCAGCTAAGTCATGCTGTCAATTAGGCACTTTCTTCTGTTATCCCTGATAATATTTTAGAATAGTCTGTAAGTAGGACAGAGCAGTTATCAAATAGATTCAGTTTTAAACAGAAATTATCCATTTCTAATACTTAAACAAAAGCTTTTTATAATCCCTTACAGAGTAGGTTTTATACCATAAAAATTGTTTTGTGCCCTTTGCTCATGACTGCAAGCAAAGACTACCATTTGACTGGAAAACGTTTTATGTATTTTATAAATACACTAGTGTGCTCATATGATAAATACACACATAATGAATCTCAGAAAAACCTTAATTCACAACCATAAATTTATTTAATAAAAATCATAATAAACCATTGTCATAAATATTAACATATAAAAAAATCTATTAACATAAGAAAACATAATCTAAATTACAAATAACTGATTTCATAATAAAATCTAGATGTAATTAACATATTTAAAATTCATATTAAAAGCTGATAGAAAAAAAACTTGTTAATCCCAGATCTAGCATAATGCCAGTTTTAGATCCCAGACACACAAACCAACAGCCAGTACAAAAGAGCAAGTCTAAGATCCACATGAAATTACTGGACTTTATCTCCACATATAGCTGCAAGCGATTGCACATGAAAAGCGGGTAAAGAAGAAAGGAATAGAGTTTGGAAGGGTGTTTTCCAAAGGGACTCTTAGCAGTCCTGGAACACATTGGGTAGTGTGACAGACTGCAAGGGCTGTGGCTCTCAGCACCCCAAACACGTGCTTTCCCTCTCCCTGCAGAGGACAACATCCCCACAAGGACATCTGAGCAGCACATTACCCTGCTTCAAAACAAGTTCATGTCCCACCCCAGTAAGTGTGGTCATCCTTCATCTGGACATCCTTTGTCTCCACATCTCATTTTCTATGTTATTTTTTTATCATTTGCTTGATCTTTGTCATATGATTTGCTATTGTGGACTGATTACAAGCAGGCAATGATAACATCACCTTTCAAAGGCCAACAGCAACCTGTGTTGGCCTTCCAGAAGGTCTATATCACCACCATATCACAGAAGCAGAACTGAGAAAACGTGCCTTGAATAGCATGATTTATACCCATATGGATATTTGTCCTTCTTCCCACACTAGTTTAAGGTTACACAGCCCCTCCTGTGGAGCCTCCACCTCTGGCAGACCTCCTCAGAGCAACCATTCGTCAGGCAGATGATTTTGGGTTACATGTTTTGCTGTCAGCTACTGTCAGCTGTACACATTTCTCTTTCTTACAGTTGCTTTTGTTCTATCCAGTTTGGTGTGTGGTGTCTGGTCTTCATCCTTTGAGTGTAGCCTCTGGCTCAGTAATACGCTGTTTTCCATGTCCACTGAGAGTATACACTTTAGAAAAAAGCCCTTTGAGGAGCAGTGGTTGAATGCAAGCCTTCTCTATTTCTATTTTGATATGATCCACCTATTCTTAAACATTATTACTCTCTATACTGCTTAGCTAATCCAGAGTTTAAACATGCATGACAACCCATGAAATCGAAAGCAATTTTCATGCATCAACAGAAGCAGGGGTTTTTTAGTTTCTCTCTCTTAACATTTTGAGCTGAAATCAGCAATACGTAGCCATATTTTTAGAATATAGGGGCCTGGTCAAACGAGTGTTAAAAAATAATCATGAAACCTCTGCTGAGGTATGGAGAAAGAAGAGAACAGAAAACTTCGAAAACTAGTAAGCAAAAGCCATGGGTGTAGCAGCAGCCATATTTTCCTTTCCTGAGGTCAAATCTCCTCTTAGTAGAGCTAATGGAGAAATCAGCATCAACTTCAATGGAATCAGGAGTTCTCCCTGCTTGACTTGGCATACTCTGGCTATGCCATGCTATCAAGACATGATTTGCCTCTTAACACCAGCTCTTCTGTTGGCAGCCCTCAGCACTGCAGGTTACTACAGCTACAGGAGATGGTAATTTTCATCTTGTAGACTTAGAAACGCAGATGAGGTACAGTCCTACCTGAAAAATTCAGTTACGGATTGCATTACGTACCCTCTTATTTAATCCCTTGTTAGGTATACTACAGAAGGAGCTGGAAACAACTAGAAAGCTTTTATGTTCTAACACAGGTTTTCCTTGAAAGCATCCCCCAGTTGATTGTGGCATTTTTCCATTTCACCACTCATCAAGGTGTTGTCAGAGACTAAGCATCTCATGATGTATCACAGAAGTACTATATTTATTCATGTTCAATCTCATTTTCTATCAGCATCTTTACCATGTAAGCTCTAAAGGAAAATAAATTCAATAAGAGCCACCTGTGATATAAAACTGCAGGAGAAATAATTAAGATTAGTAGCAGGCTCAGTTTCTGAATGAAGATATACAATGTATAACCCAAGTTTATGAATCCACTTTATCCAAATGATAGTAGCTCACTTTTTTGTTGATGGAGTTTGAGGCATGAAAAATCATGCCGGTGTATTAACCACCTGATCAGCAAATCGTATGTTAAAAATAAAAAAAAAAAGGAAAAAAAAAGAAAGCACTATTCAGTTTTCTGACTCAGACAAAGACTATAAGTTTCACAGGGCTGGCCTCTAAAAATAAATACCTTTAAGAATTTTGACATGATAAATGGACAGAGGGGAATCTTCACATTCATGCAGCTTACTTAAACCATGTTCTCTGGAGTCTCACAGCGTATATTTAGCTTTTCATTTTCCTTTCCGAAATTTCATTTCAGAAGCACCTTAGGAACAGCTATTTTAAGCCTACACATATCATTGTAGGGATGCCAGTGTTAACCCACTGACAGAGCCGTGTAAGGATGCCCTGAAATCAAGCTCAGCAGATGAGAAAGACAGGGCAGAGTTTCCACTAGATGCTCATCCTTCAGGAGATGTTTAAGCCTGTGTGCTGTTCAGTGAGTGCTTTCAAACAGTTCGTACCACCATACCATCCTTCATTGTATACAATTTTCCATGTGTATTCAGACACCTTCTAAAGTTTATCAGTATACTTTCCACGTGGCAAGCTGCCAATGAAATGTAATAGATGAGATGGACTTTAAGAAGTGATTAGAGTCTGCAAGTATTTGCTCAAAGATCTCTTCCATTCTTTGAGAAGGTTCAGAACTGCGTTTGCCCTTTGTATGTCCTGTTATCAGATAATAACATCCTCCATAATTTTACGCTCCAAAAACTTCTGGCAGCAGTATAGAACAAAAGACCTTGTAATTGGCTTTTAAGAATGATAGAATTACAGCATTGTTTTACATATGAAAAATTAAGGTTATTCTTCAAGGCCACGTATTTCATCCTACACTGTATTAACACACTATAATCAACATTGGCACCCCAAAAATAATGGATCAGAATGTTCTTTTGTTGCATAAGGCAGTTCAATTATAATCTACATGTGGTTTTCATGCTAAGAAGCTCAATTTAAACATCCCTAAATCTAATAGCCTAGTAGGTACCTGCAGCTCCTCATTCATATTTATATTCATTCATATTTAGAGGTGGGATGAAATATAAATTGTTCAAACCCATCAAACACATTCCAGAATAACTCCCCCATATTCAAATAATGTTAATCTGAAGGTAACACAAAACTTTCCCCTCCCTTTATTAGATCTTTCTTTTTTCATAATTTACACTTGTAGTTTGAGTATCTGAAGGTTTTAATTCACAGCTGCTACTGCTTAGTATCAGTAAAGCCAGGAGGCAAAGAAGTTGATTCAGATTCTCTGTAGGCTGGGAGATACATAAATTAAGCTACATTTCAACAATTCTAGACTTTGGAAGGATCATCTGCCATGTGAATGAAGTACTGTTGACACCAACTTGATAAATCATTAGCAAATATCTATGCCTAACGAACACATGGCTTAAGAGAAATATCTAAACCTATAGCTTGGTAGCCAACAGGACTAGCCTGAAAAGCATCTCTTTCAATAAAATTACTTATCACACTTTATCAATTTAAATAATCTGATATGCCACCAATCATCATTAGCAACAGAATATTAAAAATAAAAAAACCCATAAGGCAATTACAGATTCAGTGGTCCATTTTCTCAGTAAGATCTTTTTTTCCTTCTTTAACAATATTCTAGTGTTCCTACCACATATCCACCAACCAGTCTCTCTACAGTGGATTTATTTGGATAAATAATATTTGAGCAATGCTCTGAGTTCTCTTTTAGACACACAGTGTGGTCCAAGTGAGAGCACTCCAGACTGGATCTCAGCAGACCATGTTTTTTACCGCTGGCTTTGCCACTGATCATGATTATGTTCATTTATCTCTTTGTGTCCTCGTTTTCCTCAGTTTTGTGCATCTGCTCAGAAGGTCAGATCATTTGGACAGAAGCTGTCTCATTTCGTGCGCCCTCCTCTCACCTTGCACAGCAGAAATCTAATGTCTAGGCTCTGCAGTAATACCAATCTATGTAGTAAAAACTTGTTCTTTTCCCTGAATTACTAGCTGCTGAATGAAAGATTGTGTTTCCAGAGAGCAGCCAATTAGAGATTAAGCTTTTAAGTATAAAATTGGGCTTTTTAGGTCGTGCTGTGTCAAGTATGAACCATTGTACCCTATCAAGGTGTAAGTGCAGTATATGGCATTCTGTTCTCACCTAATCTCTTTTCCACTCACTCACTTTTAACATGCCCTGACCAACTACACCAAGTTTTAGTTTCCATATTGTAACAGTTTACACGGTTTCTTGCCTCACACATGCCCTGACAGAGCATTTATTCCTGGTTTCTGTAGGATGGATCATAGCACCCTTATTTTTAAATCAATCACCCAAGCTGGGGTTCTTGCAAAAAAGAAGACTTACTAGACAGAAGAATTAATTATGTGAAAATCTGGTAGCGTTGAACTGCAGTCGCCCAGCTCAAACGCAAAACCGCTGCTTCTTTACACTGAAGCCTGTGACACCTGTAGAAAGTCTGTCCTCGGCTTTAGTCTTTTCTTATGCTGATCCTTAGCAAGGATCCTCCTTAGGGCCAGCCAACCTGTGTTATCTTTTCTCCTTGTCTCCCTGAAAACATGCAGATTTCAGATGAAGGGAAATACCCCAACTGCAGGTGAAGGCAGGTTGGGATAATAACCCTGCTTCAGCGTTCATCTATCGATGTATAGCCTGTTTCGAGCTACCAGATACCCAGAGCACTCTTTGGATTTGAAGGTGCCCAGGTGCTTAATAGTTCTCAAGATCATTGCCAAAAATCAGATTTACCTAGCTAGGGCTTTGGAAAAGATGAGCCATCCAGGAATACTTTTGAACAGCAGATACTTTGTCTGTTTTAATATAACCTATGTAAGATCTATGTGCAATCACACAGTGAAAACAAAAGGAGCCTATGTAAAATTTCACTAGTCCAGCCCTTGCCAAAGGGAAAGCTCACTATTGCGATTGCTCAAGATGCCATGTATGTCACATAGCATTCCCAAAAGCTGTTTGTAAACCTAACAGCAAAAATCACTCAAGCGAAATTCCTTTCCCTGCTGCAACTTAGTCTATATTTTGCGTTCCTATTATTTAAGAAGCAGATGATGGCTGAATTCATCTGTTCTGTGTATTTACATCTACCTGCTCACCCTCCTTCTCTCAGAGTTTAAGTGAAAGTGCATTTGCCCCTGGCTTTAGAAAATCCTACCATGCTGTCAGACATAATGGCACCTACAAGAATCCCCACGAAATTCACAACTTTGAGTAGCTCTTGATATTTGGTTGGTTTCGAATCTGCGATTGAACTCAACTGTACTAGTTGAACAACAGCCTTGATGATTTTCTTTTATTCCATCCCACCAGTACAAGCTTAAGAAGAAAATCAGTATTTAAACCTCTTCATTCCTACAATACTGGGAGGCAGCACCAGATAATACAAATGCACAGAAGTCAAGAGGATTGTGCCTATGGCAGAAGGTCAGGGTTGGAGCTTTTTTGGGTTTGGCTTTTTTTAAGCCACATTTCCCATCTCCCTACGGTGTGGATCTGTACCTAGCAGACACACTTACCCATTTTTTGCAGATCTGCTTTCTCCTTTCTTTTCACACTGGTCAGCTGATAGTTCCTCTTGTGCAGTTGAATCTGGCAGGTGCAGGAACATTTGTTTATGCTGTGCACAAGCTGGGGAACGATGTTTTGACAGCTGATAGTCTGCAGCATCCTTGGAGACTTTTAAAAGCACATTGCAAGCTTCATTATTTAAAAAGCTTTACAGCTGGGATGCACAAATCACCCATGGCTGATTTGTCAAAGGAATATTTGACCATATATTTAGGTACCCACCTGTATAGGCTTTGCACAAACCTAGAAAGGGATTTTGTCTCATCTTGCTATTTTGGGAACTTTAAAATTCATGTTGCTTCATTCTTCCTCTGTGCTTGATTTTCTTTTTTATTGGGTGATTTGAAGCAGGGGGTGGGTGGTGTTGTTCTTTGGTTTGGTTTGGTTGGCCATTTCCCTGCCTTGGTCCCTGCAGCGGTTACAAGATAAAAGCTAGGTTTTCCTCAGCTCCACACAGCATCAAAAGACAGTCACAGAGTGGCTGTCATCCCCTGAACATATACAGGATCTTGTGTCATATTCCAGGCTTTTTTTTGTTCTGTGCTTGAAAAAAACCACATTTTTTCTGAGGCTTTAGCAGCATGATTTGTACTACTTCTTGTATCTATTTCCTCTTGATCATTTACTATTTCAGACTGTGCTGCTTCTTGCTGTTCTACCTCCCCAGTCAAATTTTATGTTCAGCTTGCTAATGCAGTTGCTAATGTTTTTACTTTCCCTGTATTTCCAGTCGCCTTTACCCCCCTTAGCTTAGGAGAAACATTAGGGACCAATTTTTAGCAAACACCCCCAGCCCATATACAAATCAGAAGGAGCAGCAGGTGTTCAGCATCTCTGAACACCAGGCCTTATCTGCATATTTATGCCATGCTCGTTGCCCAAGGAGCTGAACACCTGCACCAGGCTGGTGGTGTCAGTTCTTGTGATTTTATTTCCAGTCTGAGGCTATGTGGTGGTTTTAATCAGTGCTTCTGAAATCATGCAGAATCCCATTATTTGGAAATCTCAGCATTCATCACAGTACTCTGGTCCTCATGATCCCAGAGAGAAACAAACAAAAAACCCCCACCATCCAGGTGGCACGGCAGGTTAAAAATGTATTCCAAAATTCTTTGTTTTCTGAAGAATTAATTTAAGTCAATTACTTGACTAAGGAGGACACAACTCATGGTGCTTAAGACTTCCAGTAACACAAAACTTCAAAGCAATTTACATTTTGTTCCCTATGCCAGTAGAAAGTATACAAGGTCTACACTATAAAAACAGGGAAAATATTCATATTGAGAGGTGACTTGTTTTATTTAATGTTCACTTAAAATAAGCCCATCATACTTATGTAATCAAATGTTCCATAAATACTCTAGCAAGCTAAGATACTGACAGGAATGTTCACTGGCTTCTTCTGAAAGGTCTATAATTCATCATTCACATAAATCCTCCCCAAAAGCCTGATTCTCATCCAGCTGGGAAACTGAAGCAGCATGCTGTCTGATGTACACACCCAGACAGAATATCTGAGCTTCTGAGTACAGTACATTCATAACAACCTGGGTATATATAAATATACACACATACGCACAGTATAAACATAGTATTATTCATATAAATTACTTGAAAATTAATTTTGGGCAGAGGTGGTGTCAGATTTGTAATCTGTTTGCAGAAAACTTGTAAACAGAAAGAGGTTGGGTTCACCAGATATTTATTTGCTCAACTCAGTTTTGTCTTTAATAAATTATCGGATTTACTTCTCTATAGGGTTCTAAGTGGATATAAACAGATTTCACAAGGTTGAACTAACTGCAAAATATATCATAGGAGAATGAAGGACCTTCAACAGTTTCCTTAACAACATGATAATGGCACAAACACGGCAGTGAAGTTTCTGGCACTTACTATTTTGAGAGATATCCATCTCTGTTGAAATGAAGAACCCAGTGGGAACTGAAGAAAATAAGAACTCCAGAGAGAAATGAAGAATTTTCCTCAGTCAAGGAGGATTGGGTTAGAGATCATTTAGGCAAACTTGACACCCACAAACCCATGGGTCCCAACGAGATGCACCCTTGAGTACTGAGGGAGCTGGTAGATGTTACGGCCAAGCCACTCTCCATCATCTTTGAAGGTCATGGAGAACAGGAGAGGTGCCTGAGGGCTGGAGGAAAGCCAGTGTCAGTCCAGCCTTCACAAAGGGCAACAAGGAGGACCTGGGAAACCACAGGCTGGTCAGCCTCACCGCTATCTCTAGAGAGGTGATGGAACACCTCACCCTGGAGGTTATCTCTAAGCATGTGGAGGGAAAGGTCATCAGGAACAGTCAGCATGGATTCATCAAGGGGGAATCGTGCCTGACCAGCCTGCTAACCTTCTGCGGTGGAATGACTGGCTGGTAGATGAGGGGAGAGCGGTGGGTGGTGCCTACGCTGACCTGGGCCAGGCTTTTGGCAGTGCCCCCCCCCAGAGCCCCCAGGCAAGCTCAGGAGCTGGCTGGGTGAGCGGGCAGTGATGGGCTGAGCGCGGGCTGAGGGCAGAGCTCAGGGGCTGCGACCAGCGGCGCAGAGCCCAGCCGGGGGCCTGTAGCCAGCGCTGTGCCCCAGGTCAGCGCTGGGTCCCGTCCTGTTCAGCTGGGTCATCGGTGACCTGAGGGGACGGAGCGCAGCCTCGGCAGGTCTCCCGATGGCACAAACTGGGAGGAACCGCCGGGACACCAGCAGGCCGTGCTGCCCTCAGCGAGGCCTGGGCAGGCTGGAGAGCCGGGGGGAGGGGACCTCATGGGGTCCCACAGGGGCCAGCGCGGGGTCCTGCCCTGGGGAGGGACAGCCCCTGCACCGGCACAGGCTGGGGGTGGGCTGCTGGGGGGCAGCTCTGCGGGGAAGGGCCGGGCAGTGCTGGGGGACAGCCGGTTGCCCGCGGGCCAGCGGTGGCCCTGTGGCCGAGAAGGCGGGTGGGAGCCTGGGGCGCGTTAGGGGCAGCGTGGCCAGCGGGTGCAGGGAGCTGATCCTGCCCCTCTGCTCGGGCTGGTGAGGCCCATCGGGAGTGCTGGGCCCAGCGCTGGGCTCCCCAGTCACGGGAGACGGGGAGCTGCTGGGGAGGCAGCTGTTAAGAAGGTGAGGGTAGGAGGGAGGGTAGTTCAGTCCAATGAAGTAAGGGATAATTTCTATTTTCACTGGTGCATTGGCTGGAAAAAAATGCGGGGAACCTTGTCTGAAGCCAGCTGCGCGCTTCCCCCGCAAACACCACTCCTCTTCTGTGCAAGAGTTACTGTGAGCCAGCTGTAAAGCATCCTCCACATCAACTGCCTAATCCCTGTGGACGCAGAAAAACTTGACTCAGTTTACACATATCTTCCACTGTCAGCCAGGAGAGGGAGTTCAGGGAAAGAAAGAAGGGCGGGGTGGGGGTGGTAAGCTTTTAAAACTGTCTCTAGCAAGTCATCAAAGGCAGCCCTCCCGAAAGCATTCCCAGCCGGGAGCACAGAGGAGAGAGGCAGCGGCGAGTGCAACGAAGCAGCAAAGCCAGTCCCCAGTGCTGCAGCCCTGGCAGGTGCATGAGGATGGCAGCACTGGGGCACCTGCACAGTAAAGCATGTTCTGTGGTGCTGCTTTTCAAGATTTGACAAAAAATGCTGGGAAAAAGAAGAAAAAGAAAAAAAAAAGTGGCAATCTGCCCCTAGAAAACAAATGCAGTGCAAACTGGGCTCATGACATTGGCAGGCACTCCTTCACATTAGAAAGATGAATAATAGACCAATAGAAAACAAATACACACATACTTCTGCTTGTGCGTATAAATAAAGCACACCATACATAGACATATAGCCTGTAAATACTGGATAACAATATATTGTAAAGTGAGCTAAATTCTTTAATTCTGGCACTGATTTTTACTCATTAGACCCTATAAAATGGAGCTTCAACCTTGCTTATGTGGACCTCTTGTAAAACTTGCAGTTGAGCTGCTGCCCCCTAAAAATTGGGTTAATCCTTTCAAAACAGTTTTTTTTCTTCTATATCTTCTATCACTCCCTTAAAAGCAATTTTTGAATCATCAAGGGTCAGTGGACCACACGTTAAAAAACGCTGCTTCAGAAACCCTGGACAAAACCTGAGGCCCACTGTGCTGAGAGCTTCCAAACACCAGGGGTTATATCCCACCTCAAAAGATTTACAATAATAGATGGAGCGGAGAGAAAAGGCACAGTGCGCAGGAAACACTGAGAAGCAAATCCACTTGCCTGGCGCTGGTGTGCTCAGATGATGTGCAACTCTCCTTGGGGTAAATAAAAGCCATTTTCCATCCTGGTGTGTGGCAGCAGCTGAACTGAAAGAAAGCAGGTGAGGCTGAGCAGGCAGAAGCAGCACGGCAGGTTTCAGTGGGCTTCCATCCCTCTCTGCCCGACCCTGCCAGGTTTCACACACTCACCTCAGGGGCTAACCACAGCTGGCACATCCATTTAAAAGCACTTTCATGCCTTCTGGGGACTGCTGTCAATCATTGTCACCTCAGCAACCCATCAGGAGCAACATCTGGCAATGCGGTCTACTAACTGTATTATCACAGAGCCTGCACAGCTGTAAGACACGGCCATCCTGTGGGGACGCCCAGGCACAGAAAATGAGTTTCTGCTGTTGTCAGGTCTCTCCTGTTAGATATCACTAATAAAGGCAGGCACTCCAAAGCCCAAGGACCAACTGGACATGCTGTCTTTTCTCCAGCCCAACAACTCAGTGTGGGACAGGAATGTAATTTGGTAGTAATTGAAGTAGATTATGCCGCGTCCTGCAGGGTTGGCTTTGGCTCCCTCAGTGCCACATTTCTGGGTTTAAAATGCTTTCTTTAGCTGCCTCAGAATTATGTACATATGCAAGCTATGTAAACATTTATACGAGTATTTACATATGCACATCTAAGGTCAAAAAAAACTTACGTAAATTCATTTTGGACCACCCCAATGTGAAAAATACACACACAATCATCAGCATGGAGGAGCTGCGTGGAGGCTTGCTGGGAGTCTGCAGAGTGGGGATCCAGAGGAGCTGCAGGAAGGGTTAGCTCAAGCAGCAGGAAAAAGTACCTGGCAGCAGGCTGTGTTCAAGGGTGGAGCGATCTTCCTGTGAACATGAAGGGAGGCAGCCATCACTTGAAATAAACTGAACATGAGAAATAAAATTTAGAAAGATTCCTGAAATGGCAGGCAGAAGAACCCAATGAAAGCCAGAAAAGCCTTTCTCATTTGCTGAGAGAGGGAGGCAGCTCCCAGGGCTGGAAAAGCCTGAGTGCCATCCCAAGACTACAGCAGGCAGATGCCCATGGAGCCACACTGGGTCCAAACAGAGAGCAGGAAAGAGCCACTGCCTTTCAACCCTTGCCCCTCTGTATTTCTCTGACTGCTGAGGACAGTCAGCAAGTGAAGCAGGCACCAATCCCAGAGCAAGAATTTAATTGTGGCCTCTGTCCAGCCTTTTCTGGTTTTCCTATACAGTCAGAGCTCTTTTTGACCATGAGTCTCAGTACAGCTCAGCCATTCACATACTTCATAATATACTGAGCCATTCAGCAGTTACCTGACAAAGCTCATTTCTAGCAGAAATAAAACCAAAATACCTTCATGTTACAATAAATGATAAATTTATTTCAGTCGGATTGATTGATGCTAAGGACAACTGTTTTTCTTTCATTTGATATGTTTATACATATATATATTTAATGAGTTTGAAAAACTAGATTATGCTTTTGCAAGGTACTTAGAAAAAAAAAATCAAATATTTTAGCCAGATTATAAAACATGGAGATTCTTTCGTGTATGTTTAAACCTGCAGCATTCAAATAACGGAGCAACTTTATTAAAACCTACATGCCAGAAGGAATTCTCCATCTCATTTTTTGGTAATAAAATGCAGATTGGTTTAAGGACCCAGAGATTTATACTTACTTACCGATTATCACAAAGAGTTTTAGCAGTTACTTGTTAAGCAGCCAGGTTTTAACTGTTACCTGTTTAGCCTAGCCTGTAGATTTCCAAGGATACTACTTTCCATTTGGTTTTCTGGTGCGTTTCTTTGATTAAGATGTTAGAAACCATGCTTAACTTTGTAAAACTAAATTCATCATGAAAGACATGGTATTAGGGAGGCCTGAATTTTCTGAGTCAACACTAAAGCACACATCTGACTGGAAATTAACTGTGGAATTACATGCAGAATATGACAAAAGTATGATCAGAATGCATGTCAGCTGATGAAGAAGCAATTTGCCATACAACATACACGAAACATAATATTTTCTGTAGGAACACTATCAGAGAATCTACCACATAGTAGGAGTAGCTGAAAGAATCTTACAGGTTGATATCATGGTTACTTTTACAGTTCCTAGTAATTTTTTACATTCTACTAATAATTCAAATATAATAAAAATTGCTAGAACTATAAAATGTAATATTGGCAGGAAAGCCTGTGGCAGAAATGTGTCAAATGTCTTACCAATAAATGTTAAATTAGGAAATAGCTCAGAGATTGTTATATTAAGTTGTGGACATTTTGACACAAGAAAGCAGTAAGAGGGGCTTTGCAGATTAGTTTCTACTATAAACCTATTCTGTTATTTTAGAACACTTCATGAAAAAACAGGTTTATTTTGTGAACTATAATACTGAATGGTCTCTGATTCTATGCTTCCTGCATTCAGAGAGCAACCGCAGCCGAGCTGAATAACTGCACACAGCAAACCCAGCAGCACACACCCATGGGAGACATCAAATCACAGGAAATCAGAGCAGCATCATGGAATCATCTCAAGAACAAGTACGTTGTAGACCTATTAAAGCACAGCTATAAACAAGTTTTCTACTGAAGATGTTGATTATTGTATCCATGAGACTGTTTCCTTGAATTATCTTTGATAGGCAATGTACAGGAACAAAATTAAGATCAGGTTAATATATCCATGTTACCTAACTTGTTAAATAACAACTACCTTAATAATTAAGCCAAATAAAGTCAACGGCTTATGGGAATATATCACTGACGACTTTTCATCCTGCTATCCATTTTACTACTCTCCCACATTAAGCTAAATAGATTGTAAGTCTATATATAGATCAGGTAAGGCTTATTTTCACATATTCAATTTTTTCCTTAGCTGAATTAGTAATCTGCTACCCTGGTAACACGTAGAAAATGGTGATGTTTCTGTCTTTGCATTCTTAAAACATAAAAGGTGTATTCGCACCTAAGTGGAAGAATAAAAACATTATTTATGTAAATGTTCAGTGTTCAGATACGATAATACAGAAGTTTGCACTCTATATATTACACAGTTTTAATTTCAAGTATTGAGTACTAAATACCTACAGTGAATGGTTATTAGTACTATATCAAATACTGGACCCCAACAAAAAGCATTCAAACATCAATTTTTTTGTTCCTAAATCTGCATTTAGGAAATTTGGCATAGTCCTCTTGCACTTACATCCAAGCAGTCATATTAAAGATCATCCTCCTGCCTGGATTTTGGAGATTTCATATGGCTATGATTGCTGTGTATTACACAGTCAGAAGATACTTCTTTGAGTTCTACCCATATTTCTTTGTCGATATCTGTTGTCTCTTATCCTGTATTTGGATTTTATGTACTTTGAGGCAGGCTTTAAGTCACAGTTAGTGCACACACACACACACACACAATTAGATTAATCCTGTATTTATATGTGCATTATTATATTTAGCAATGTATTTTGATCTTTCTTTTGACCTTTGGACTCTATCCATCCCAGGTTTGTGGGAGAGATTATTAATGCTGGATATTTTCCAAAATTTCACCGAAAAGAGATTCTGAGTTGTTCCAGAATCTCTCGCATCTTCATCCATCTTCCCCATGCAGGACTGATGGTTTTTAGCAGTTACCCCATGAGCTACCCCGTGGGAAGGGAAATATCTTTTGCTTTTTTCTGTAGAAAACTATGAGATTTCAGTCTATGACTGTCTCTTCTGGATTATGTCTCTGCAAAACAATAGTTTACGCAGAAAAGGTAAAATATTACTGTTGTATTTTGACAGATAAACCAAATGTGAATCTATCTCACAGAATTGTTTTCACATAAACAGTCAGCTTTAAAACAAGTGAAAAGTTATTATTAACTTTTGGGGTTTGTAAAGCTAGAAAATATCCATTCACCTCTATGTATCATACTTAATATTACATAGCCAATACAGTTGCTTTCAAGTACAAATATGTTGCCCTGTAGGAAACCAGCAACCAGCTCACTCAAAGGTAGACAGCTGCTGGGATTTACCTCAGTCCCTTGCAGCCCATCCTTCATTTTAAAAATACATAAATTTTGTAGTAGGTAGCATGAAGGGTCTTTTGATGCAAAGAACAGAAGATAGCACTTTACATCTCAGTAATTTCTAATACTTCCCTAATGAAATGAAAAATGTGGATATAAACACTATCACAAGGTAAACTTTTATATGAGGGGTTTGTGGGACAGGTAAAATTCAAAGACCGGTATTTTCAATTGACAATGGCTGAGAGAGGCTAAAGTCTACCTGAGAATGCCCAGCTAACTAACAGGTCTACTTGCAAGGATGTATCATGATTCAGCAAAAAATAGTTTGGGTTTTAAAGCTGCTCGTGCAAGAAAAGAAGTACACCAGCTACATGAGGCAAAGCACAAATCCACTAAGGACATGTCCTCCGAGTGCAAATGCATTCAAAGACTTACCCTGTGAAAGTTTTTTGCTGGATGCTTGATGGCTGAGAGTGGCTCCAGCAGCCACTATGAGGCAGATATAAAAATCCTTAAAGTCAGCACTAAGTATCACGTAGCCTGGCTAATTCAAAAGAAACGTAGTCATGGCCCCACAATTGCGTCAAATGTATCCTGCTGCGTCCCAGATGCCAGAGCTGGTATTAATGACAGTGGAGCCTTAGTTTCAGAAGGATGGCACTTTGTTGGGTACAGTATGAAGCAACCGTAGGACAGAGCAAGCACCAGGGTCCCAAAACTCACCTTTTCTGTGAAAAGGTGGAGAACTACAGACAAATGCCATGATTTCCAGCATGATACTTCTTGCTAGCAAGTGAACGGTTGATTTGTTAGCATTTCTAAATTAATTCATTTGTGTGGTAATTTTAAGAAAAATCTGTATGGTAAGTTATTAAAAGAATATATACCAAAGCCATTGCATAATCACAAAATTGCTTGAGTCGTTTTGTAACACATTTCTGGCATAAGTATTGCACTGAAATGAAGACAGAATTCCTGTCTGGTTTGGTTATTATGCAGAAAAGAAATTTATGCTCTTTTATAGACAGCAACATTTCTGACTTCAGCCAACAGGCAAAGCAATTGAAGTATGTTACTGAGGTTCTACTACAGCAGTTGGCTTGGCCATTATTGCACTTCTTCCCTGAAAAAAACAATCTTCTGGTAATTCAGAAAGAAAAAAAATAAATAAAACAATGCAGGTCAGCTCTTTCTTTGCGGTAAAATGAAATTACAAGTTATGAAAGCAATGCTTTATGGAATGCAAGTGACATGTGAACCAGATTATCATATCTTTCCATCAGGGAAAGGATAGCATCTTTCTGAGGAAACAGAAACTATACTCTAAATTGATTTGTGAATGTGCCTTATTCTCTTCTAATATTTACTTCAGAAGGTGGGAATATTTTGACTAGGTTTATGTGATCTTTCTCAGCAGACTCGCAACTTATAACGTAACATCAAAATACAGCATTTTATATATCAAAACTAAAAACGCTCAAAGCTACAGAATACAAAAAGAAGTAAGCAACCATGAATAAAAGTTATAGCTCTCATTTTACATCTAGAGAACATAAGGACTGAGTACCTGAGGAGTGTATTTCACATGCAGTATATACAGCATTTCAAGGATGGTTTCTTGAACTCACCTTATATGAAGCTTTTTTTCAGCATACCTTCCTGCAAGCCCATTTCACTTTAAATAATCTCTAAGGATTTTGTGAGGGACTCCACGAAACAAAAGCCAAGTTCTTTGAAGTCCCTGCCTGATACATGTCCAACTGCTTCAAACTGGGAGAGCTTCTGCTGTTTTATGTACAAAGTTAGGTCAGCCTAGTCTCCAAAAACTGTTACTTCAAAATACCTTGATGAGTCATGATAGAATCCAAATGTAAATTTTCATTTAACAGGATGGAAAGTTATTACATATCACAGTTCAAAATCAGATACTTCTGTATTTGCTATAAACTGTGCAAACACTGTACGATTCCAGAATGCACATTAAATTCAACACATTTTTCACTACCAGTGACTCTCTCCCTTCCCGCTTCCCAATGTCTAAAAAACTGATCAGATTCCAACAATGATGTCTCTTGCTTACACAGAGAACATAAACAGGTTTTAAATACTCATGGTAAGGACAAAAGGCTTAATGATCTCATGAAAAGTTGCATCAGATGCTTTATCACTATTACTTCTCCTCCAGATGGGAGAAAAAGGGAGTTACAAAAACAGATGGCAGAACTCCACCATAAGAGTGAAGTGCCACATTCCGTCTAATCAGGGAGGAAGCTTCCTGGCAATGAGCATTAAGGGTTGTTGGAAAGCTGTGGCAAAGGCAGATACTGATAATATTGATAAAAAGATACATTATGCATTTCAAACTCTACTTCACACGCACCTGTGACCAAAAACCACAAATGTGGCTTGAGTCTATACAACATTCAGAAATTAAATGTGTCCTGCACACCTTTGACCATCCTTTACACACATTTTGTTAGACTCAGTAACTCCCTCTGTGCATAAAGCTGAAGTTCCCTCATTTCACATCTGCTTGGCATGGTTTTTGCTTTCTAGACATAATCAAAGTAGAGAGAGAATCTGAGGCAAGAGTTTGAACTTGTTTCCATCTTACCCTGTTAATGTATTATTGAAACAATAGCACATCAGTTTGCACCTCATATTTTACACAGGTTTAGTCTTCATAATTGCAGAAAAAAACTGAAAACCCATCAAGTAAATGCACTTAATTGTAATAGGCAAACTGCAATGTCCATGTCAGTGGGAAAAGGAATAAGAGACAAACCAGTCTTTGTTGCTGCCTTCTACTGAAAGGGATAAATGAGAATTTAAATCATCACTGATGGAGAAAGGATTTGGTACTGAGAGATCTGAGCTGCATAACTAATCGGATATCAGATGAAATCAAGTATTTCCTTTTCAGAAGACCAGTCTCTGCACCAAGGAATACTCAAGCTACATGAAGCGCACACACATCTGAAAAGCACTGGGAGCTCTGCTCAGCACTTTGGTTGGTTGGTAGTGCTCAGAAGAGCATGGAAACTTGCTTAAAAGTCATTTTCCTTGGCAGTAGAGATTCAGTTAAATGCAGGATTGCTTTAACTGCCAGTCACTACTTTGAGATTGGCTGCTACATAAGCAACAAAGTGGTTCCTTGCTCAGAGATTTTTGTTATTTGTGGCTGTCAGATCTCTTACCTAGGATCCTGGTCATGGAGAGAACCCAGCTGTGCTGAGAGATGAACATGATGTAGTCCCTTCCTGAAAGAGCTCACATTCCCAACAGATTTTGGCACCTTTACTGATATATGAAAACCCCATGGAACTATCCTGTAACGACATATCAGTATCACCATGGCTGAGATTATAGGCAAGCTACAAGGTGAAAAAAAAAGAAATTCTCTAGGAACCATCTCTTGATTTTGTAATTCACTCCTTTTTCTCTTCCTAAACTTAAAATACAGGTATATGGACTTCTCCAGAGCCCACCTCCTTCAGCAGCAAAGAAAGTCTCCAGGGAAGCTCAGCGCATCTGAGGAAAACAAGGAACTGGCAGTTCTGCCATATGTCCTTGTGGACTGTTTGTCCATATCTGAGTGCTGGCTGCTGGGTTTTCTGCTGTGATTACACACTTTCTTTGCAGATGATGGAAAAGGAGACTAAAGTTGCAGATGAAGACAAATTCCCTAGGGGTCTGAGTTTGTTCAGATCTGATGCATTTTTCACTTTATCTGTTTTACATGTAAATAAAACCAGGGTGCTTTATAAACACAAGCTACTTTGGATTCCTTAAAGCCAATGTGCGAAACCAACATGAAAGTTGGAAAGGGAAACAGAACACCCCTGCTAAGTAGGATCCAAGGGGGGATCCAGCAACAAAGAAACACAGACTTACTTTTTATTCCAACACTGCAAAGAGCACTTTTCAATCCACTGATAGCCTGATCCAGCAGGACTTGGGGCCAGTTACAAAGAGAGGACAGTATTGTCTAGAAATTCACTTTCTGCTATTCCCATACTGGAGACAGCGTGGGCAAGCCCGTCCACATGAATTAAAGCAGGCTGCCCTGTTCAGGCATTGCCTCACAGGACCAGAACAGCAGCTGGAAATCAATGTGGAAGAAGATTGTAGCAGCACAGGGAGCAAATGAAACTGGCTGTACTGTTTGTTTTTATGAAGACTGGGCATTGAAGTTTTACCTGCTTGTAAACAGGAAACAAAACAATAATAGAAATAAGGCACCTGAGGTGAACGACTTCTGGAGACACGTGTAGAAAAGGCTGGGCTGTGTGATGGGGAACTTGTATGTGCTAGTAGACATACAACAGTGCACTGCAAGGGATCAGATTGTCCAAAGCCCAGCAATCAGAAACAGCACAGGATAAAAATAATACAGGAAGTAGGAAAGGGAGTGGTCTTCAGCTGGAAGAGGCTGGCCAAGATGCAGCAGGGGTGAAAGAACAGCAAACAGCTATCTCTCCCAGCCGGGATGGCAATAACTCAGCCGAGAGGCTACTACCAAGGCATACAATGAAAGACTGGCATTAATGTGAGAGGATCTGTGGAGATGCTCCTTCAGGCCCAACTTACAAAAAGAATACAGATACTTTAACTCCTCTTTAGCATCTACATCCTCCCATTTCTGCACACCAGGTACCTCTGAGTGAATAACGGTTGCTTACTTCTGAAGAAGTCATTTCTGAGTCTTTAATCAGCTGTTGTCAGAGGCTCCTAGACCAAATAGTTTGCAGGTGGCAAGCACAGCTGGGCCTGTCATGTTAATGTGATCGGTTTTGCATGCTCTCTCTGGATGGAGCCACTTGATCTCCCCACTGCTGGATGACTTGAGCAGCAGCTCCCCAACCACAGTTGACATTGGTCAAAAGCATCCATTTTGTGTTTGAACCACAGCTCACCTTGTAATGGTGATAAATTAAGACGTTCCCTGTACCAAGAGCAAGAATTCTGACATAGCAGCATTTTTATTTCCCCTCTGCCACTGGAGGAATCCCCCCTGAGCAGGAGTCACTCATCCAGCACCAGTCCTCTGGCCAGACAACCAGTGTGCATCCCCAGAGCAGTGCGCACTCCACATGAGATACTGGCCCAAGGTCTTCCATGGATGTCTAGATAATAGGGACCTTGACAGTTTCATATTATATCAAATTTAGTTAATAATACCTGCTGAATGCCCTTAAACCCTAGCTAATGAGTGTCCTCATTGCAAGACTTAATTCAGTTTTGACTGTACCTTTAGAGTTCAGCCTGAAAGCCTCTTTTATTAAATTCTTGCTCTGCTAGTTCAACAGCAAGCCAGCGAAACCACAGTAGTGTAAAGTTTTAAGTCAAATTGCATAGAGAGGGCAAGAACTGTTCTGTAAATCCACATAAGAAATTCTAGTGGAAACCTTGTCAGGATAATGGCTGCTGAAGAAACGCTGTGCTGGTCATTTTAAATAGAAGACAAGAAATCCCAAGTAATTCCTCACCAGCCTGTATTTCTCCTCTACTATGCCAAGCTGCATTTACGTCCAGCTGTTCCAACTCTTCCATTTTTAAAATGACATTCTCCAATGAAGTAGCCTATTCTATGTAAATATCAAAACTTTTCATTACTTCATTACACACAATGTTTCTCTAAAGCAGCAGGCATTTTATAGAAACTCACAAGAGACAAAAACCAATTAACTACCCCACAATGCCAGCCACAATTACACAGCAGATTTCCAGTAAAACTCAGCTAGCTCACCAGCTTTCAGATACGAACCTACAGCTTTAAGAAACGAGTCATCTTTCCAATCCAGTAACTGTGGTAAGTTCTCGCAGGATGCTGAATATTCAGGAATGCCCGAGGTAGGCAGCCAGCTGAGAGCTGACCTTCCCTCCTCAGGTGAAACCCTTCATCTGTGGCAACGTTCTCACTAAAAGAACAAACCCCAAGCACATAAAGAAAAGTATATGAGCCTCTGTTTATATACTGCTTTTTTTACAGCACAGTTCAACTCTGTCACCATCCACAATAACTTCTGTGCTGTTTAGCTCAGTAGAATATTTATTTTATTCTCCACTGCATGAAAGACTGTTCAAAGCTTGAACACCTAATAAAACTTTTGGCCTTTATTAAGCAACACTAAGCTCTTCCCTCAGGTATGTAAGCACAGGCAAACATCCATGTGTTTCAAGATGGAAATAAAGCTGTCAGGGTACTTACAGCTATTGGCACGCTCTCTCTGTCCAGGTTATAGTGATGTGTATGTAGAACAGATAGCAAAACTAAATAGGGCTTAAACCTACTTGCACCCTTATTTTTCCTACATCAACAAAATAAAGCAATGGACATTAGTTTTCCAAAATAAAAGGTTAGCATAAATGGGGTTTAGATGTTGATCTATACTCTTAAAGGCAATTTAAGGAAAGACAGCACTCTATTTCTTGTCCTGCTTTTTACTATCAAAAGATTATTTTTGTGGCATTATTGCTACTGGTCTACTAGCTTCTCCTTATAGCTGTGGCATTGCATAAGAAAAACACAGAACATTTTAAGCCACAAAATTTTAGCTCTGTCAAGAAGTTTTGAATCTGCTGTTGAACATCATTGTTTCATATGAACCAGCACATAACGATATTACCAACCAAAGGTGGCTTGTTTTCTTCACAGCAAAGACAGTACATGATACATAAACGTAGATATAGACTTAGGAGAAAGAAGGCCAGAAAGGATACAGCTTGCATCCTGAGACATATGCTTGTTTTCATCAGAGAGGGGCGATAGCCATGCGTAAAATGCGATAAAGAACGTGAAGTATTAACTAGGGCAGTAACTGAAGTAATTTTCTTTTTCTCTCTACACACTGAGCATACTACGCCTCCCTCCAATGGCTAACTCCTGCACACCGAGTCTAAATATTGCCACCCCGTGGTCTGACAGCACGGTCTGCCAGCCCTGCAAACGGAGACGTTTCTTTTAGGTTGGGTACTACATATTCCAGTCCCTGCACGCTGTTCCTATTCTACATCCAGTTTTCTTTCACAGACCGCTGCCAGTAAAAGAAATGGTTCCCTTGTGACCCCGCTTCTCTCTTTCTACCTTCTTGTTTTTCTTTTCTGGTGCCGCAGAGTGCCTCCTCCCTTCTGCAGCAGAGCACCAAGACAGACACATCGAGCAGCAGAAGCCAGCAGCAAATACACGGCTCTAATAAAACTTTCACTGCAACATCACACAGCCCACTGAAATACCCTCTGGTGTAGATGGACAACAGGAGCAGGGCAAATCCTTTATCCAAACCAAGCCTTCCTCCTTGTCACGTGAGCAGGATTTCCACTGGACTTTCTGTATGGAGCAGTTTCTACAACACACAGGTGGAACTACACCTTTGTTTCCCTGTGATGGAAGAGGGCAGTATTAGCTATAGGCTTCAAGTTTTACATATCTATTCTGTCTTTACAGATGAGCAAGTAAAATAGCAAGTGCAGAGGACCTTGACTCTGCAAGGGCATGAAGGAAAATTAAAAGACCGTTCTATTCCCAAATTTAAAGTCCTCTGTGGCTGGCCAGCACCACAGGTCAAGGAAGCCTGCTTCCTGGAGAGGAGAAATGAAACAAAACTCACTAGAGTCAGACCTTCTGCCCACCTGAGTTTTACTGAGAAGTCAGAGAGTCAAAGCAGCAGGTAGAGGTCCCAGACTTAGAAGGCACCGCTAGGATTGCTTGGTCTAAACTACATAAATTAAAACCCTCAATTAATGGCTGAACGAATCAAAATAACTTTACAAGGAAAAAGCTTCCAATCTCTACGCAAGGATGGAGAATCTACCATATCACAAACTGGCCCAATAACTGGCTGCTGCTGCTTTCAGAGTGTTTTGCCTATTTTGATCTGTGTCTAGCATCAGCTTCTAGCTGACCGCTGGTTTTTTATACTCAGTCTGATAGACTGGGGACTATTGCCAAGCCTCCATTTCCCGTATAGCTGCTTACAGACTGGTTAAGCCTCCTTTGTTGCACTCCCTTTTTTGGCTTAACTCAAGTACCCTTCCCAGGCTGGCCTCTATTCCCTCTCCTACCTCAAAGCAATGGGAGACCCTGGCAGAAAGCCCCAGCAGACACCACTGGAGCATAGCAGCGGCTGCCCCAAGGAGCCAGACCAGAGTTACATACAGAAAGCGATACCGGACCCCTATCAGGGGCTGTTATAGATGCTTCAAAGAGCATGGCATAATCTGCCCATTCAAACATGAGGTCATTTCCTAACCTCTAGTAGATTTTGGCTTAACAACTGAAGTTAATGATGCTTCTGTATTGCTGGACAGCCCTCTCAAAGTTATAGTTGTTATTATTAAAATCTTTAGATAGTCTCAATCTTTACACAGATGTCTGAGGTCTTATCTTAACTTTACTTATTCTTGGCAGTAACAGTATCCTATGACAAACTAATATGGCTGTTGTAAACAAAATTTTTTTAGCAGAGCAATGATATTGCCATACATCTGTATCTCCTAATGGACCATTATTTTTGTAGAGGGACTAGGATGCACTAACCAAACAATAGTTGTGTTACCCAGAAGTGACATGTTAAAGGCTACCGAGGAAGACCAGAGAAGGGCAGCAGTGACCCCTGAGAGTACAAGATAACAGGTGCCAAAACTACAGGAGACACCAAGGGTGTGATCACAAAACACAAATGGTCAGCTACTGGTCACTGAGCAAATGTGCTTTTGAGAGCAGGGCAGAACCCATTTTAGGACATAACTTGACAATGTACAGGCTTGTGTAACAACCCATCGCAGTTGCCCAAGACTGGTGGCCTAGGTAAAGCTGTCTTCAGATTTCCCATGACGGCAATGAGAACAACTGGCTGTGCAGGATGAATCCTTCAGAATAGAGCTGTTATACTATATTGATATGGGTGGATCACTTATTATTAAAAGAAAAATCAACCCTATTACTTTTATTTGATATAATATTTTACTGCTTGTATTTGGCCTGGTACCCACACCCTCCCCTTGAGGCTTCATTGTAATTTGAACAGAATTAAATACCAAAATATTGTTTCTAATTTTTTTTTTTAACCTCCTCTCTCTAAATTTCAATGGTTATCCGTCTGGTCTCCTGCCATTGGAGAGAAAGAACAGATGTGCCCAGCCATCCTCTTTACTGTACGTTATCGTTGCCACCCTTTCTTTTCTTTAGAAAGAAAGCAACTTTAATCTCACAATGAGACACAGAGATGACAGGACTACAAAGGACTATTGAGCTGAACTGAAACCAAAAGAATCTTTAAAATTTAACCTGTTTGTTCCAAGCTCTGGATCTTTTCCTGAACGCACTCCACTTCTTAAACGACCTGTGGAAGAAGAGTGGCCAGTGCCATCCAGAACAACCTATATCTGATCTGGATCTGATCCCTCCACTGATTCCTTTGAGAGCGTGGGAATGCATCTTTATTGCTCACTGTCTTATACAATGGGCTTCCTATCATTTTATTCATTGTACTGACATCCCGAGCTCTCTATAGAGATGTCTAGGTTCTTTCTGGGGTGACAGAGCTGACTTACAGCCCATTAAACTGTCTGATAAGGTGGTGTTTCACCACCCAGTGTTTATTCCTTCACATCACAGGAGGAGCAGCAAAGGCTGAGGCAGAAGGGAAGGCAAGAGCTGAACTCTTCCATCTTTCCAGTCAAAGGCAAGAAAATCAAAGCTGAGGAAACAGAACAATTTTGAGCCAGTATTTCTCGCCGTTACAGTGAGCAGCGTGGCTTAAGGCACCTACTCACCATGGAAGACAAATAACAACCCAGGAAGCAAATGTTATTAATAACCTAATAGGAAAAGGCCAACTTCCAGAAAGTTCACTTGTATTCTCTCCAAGATTTCTTAAGGATAAACAGCTTTTGAAAAGTCCTCAGGTGGCTGCTCGTAAACAGAGCTCATGCTGAAAAGAAATATGGGCTCTTGCCAAATCTGTACTAATTAAGCCTGTTTATGTTCTGCCTGAATGGATGACAGCACTTCTTCCCAGGAATTTAGCAGACCAGGGAAGACACTGCAGGTATCTGAATTTTGTTTTGGCCCAGTTGTGTTAGTCTTGCTGCCTGAGGTAAAAGTCTAGTAGTGTTGCTGTAACCTTCACCTGAAGGATGATCACTGCTAAGCCCCTGTTGAAATTTGGCAGAAGCAGGGTGTGTTTTTCAAGGTGGGAATGTACCAGTGTGGTTTCAGTACGAATGTTCCATGACAACCCAAACCAGGCCTTGGAGATTCAAAAGCATTTGATGAAGTGTTTCTGGCCCCTTTGAGGAATCTTCTGCTGGATCCATCAAAACACAGCCAGGCACCCTGCAGAAATCAATGGGAAAGCTCTTGACAGCCTTCCTTCTTGTGATTTCTAGCTCCACTGTGCTCCCTCAGGAGGCTGGGACTCTGTAAACAGAACCTGACTTGCAGCTTCAAAGCACATCTTTTTATACATCTTACTATTTCTTTTTAAGAGCAGTACAAACTAGAAAGAAAGGAGGTCTAATTTTGTGTTAGTGGCATATAAATACAAACCCTTCAGGGTTTTGTTTTTTTTTTATAGTTGGACAAGCCAGTCCACTACCTAAATAGCTCTGCAAAAGTCAGCTTAAAGGTGGAGACTTTGAAAGGAGGTTTCCAGATACTTTTTTTGCCCAGGTCTCCAAAATTTAAGGCAACTTTCTTTGTTTAACCTTTTACCCAGATCACATGGGTAACCATTCAATTAACCCTTAACCACTAAGAGGAAATCTGTTCAGCTTTGCTCTGCTTTTTCACATGAGGGTCCAAATGAAACAGCTGAGCATACACAGATAGGAAAAAACATTAGTGGATGACTCACCAGCCCACCCATCAACACACTCTCCATCATTCCCTTCCTTCCTTCTCTCTTCCCAACAGAGCCCAAATGCTGTACAATATGGGGGCTTTCAAGCAAATGGCAAGGCTTTCAGCCATGAGGGGTTAATATGGAACATATGCATGGCAAATTATGTTACCTGGTCTGGCAAAATCCTGGGTTTATTTTATGGACTGGCCTAAACTTCAACACAAGTATTCACTTTGGCTTAGCAGGTTTTGGTGCTGGTCTCACTTTTCTAGTAAGACACTCTGCAATGACATAATTAATAGACATTAAAATGCAGAGTCTTAACTTTGAAAGTCAAAAAAACTTCCAGTCCCTGTGCTGCAAAGTCAGACCTTCAGATGTCCAGCTGGTGGTTCACAGGACAACCCCCCCTCAACCTACCCCAGCCAAAACCTTCCCAATGCCATAAGCCTAAGATATGTGGCCCTAAGCCTAAATTAAATTGCTCCTGCAAGCAGTTTCCAATGAGGAAAGCAAAAGGAGGATAGGGGTAGGAGACAATGTCCTCAAATCTCACCACCTCCTTAGGCTTTTGGAGTTAGCCCAGAAGGCATTGGCTTGGCATCATACAGCTGCTGAGAGTGGAGCCATATGTGGCCTCAGGAGTGACCAAAAAATGCCAGTGGCACTCAGCAGACTGGGTTACTCCAGTCCAACTCCAGTCACTGGGTAGCCTGCTTCTTGCTGTGGGCAAATAATGCACAGCTGATGACCCAGCACGTATTTGAGCTGGTGTAGGACAGGGCATGCTTTTGGAAAATCCTCCTCCTCTCTGCAATATTTGTGTCCCATGGTCCTGGGGGAAATCTTGTGCACTGGCTTTCCAGTCTTGCACAGTTTTTCCCAAGCCTTCTCTGTGAAGCTGACTGAGGTCTAATGGAAAATGAGCATGTCTCAGTGGGGGTAAGTGAATCTGTCCCTATCATATCACTATGGTATCTAAGCTGCAGCCCTAAAGCTTTTTAAATTTTTGTACATAAGCCCAGAGCTTCAGATGCACTTCTTTAAAAATAAAACCAAATAAGCCCACTGGAAGGGAACAAAATAAATTCTAAGTCTTCTGGTTTTCAGATTAGCCTGGGATTTCACAGTTTTATTAGCTCATCTTAAGGTGCTACTGAATCTGCTCCAAAAAACATTCCCAAAGCAATCCCCAGAGTTTAATGTACAGGTTCAAGTCAACAGCTAGTGCAAACCATTTGACTCGAGATAGCAAAGACAAATTAATTTGTGGACAATACATGATAAATTAGCTTTCAAAAACATAAAACGTGGAGCTGAGCCTGCTCTAACTGCTGAGACATGGTTAGTATGGTACAGTCTCACCAGATTTTACATGTGCAATAATCCGTGAAGTCAATAAAATTATTTTAAACCAGTCACAGTACTTATTGTAATTCATGTTTTTGTGAAAAACTACCCCAGAATGAAGACGATTGTTACCATTCATCTTGTTCCCACCCAGCAATACTTCCAGCCTTCACTATTGCAAAACCAGAAGCCTGGGAGCTAAAACCAAATAAAGAAGAGAAACTAAATGTGCATTAAGGGCCCTTCAAGCTCATTTTATTTCTATGACTCGCAGATGCATGATTACTGCTTGGTTTCTCTGCCCAGGAGACAGACAGTTTCACTTTATGTATGGCTATTTTGTGTATGGAAAACTCAGAATGGTATCTTACAGCCCTGGGTTTAAATTCAATAAAAATATTCCTAAAATATACACTAGCTGGTAACAAACACAGAGCCAAATTCATTCCATGGGTTCTCAGAAAACGCCTGGCGCACATAATGAAGAGTCTAATACACGTTACATGATTCATTAGAATGGCATCAAATCATGTTTTGTTCCTCCCTTATAAATATTATAATACAGAGTTTTACAAAGCTGCCTTACGACACATTTTTGCAAAGAAAAAGTAATTCCTGCCTTGTGAATTAATAAACAACAAAAAAAAATTGCAGACAATAGCCAGACACTGCAGCATGAAGACATGTCCTGGATAAACAGAGCCTCCAACAACTCAAAAAGAAATTCTTATTTCATTTAAAAAAAATAAACAAACAAAACTAAGCAATATTAGCTACAGATTGATGCTGCACCTATTTTGCCAAGCAGCTGAAGGTCACAAGTCCAGCCCAGCAGCATCACTTAACTTTAATGTATACTATTTGTGCTTCTCAAGTTCTCACTCCACTGAAGAATAAAAACCAGGCTGGGAAAGTCAGCCCTTGCAGTGGACTCTGCCTAAACCACTTTCATTTAAATGCGTATTTTAGGTAAGCACAAGTCTGCTCAGCTGACTCCCCTTAAGTGCGCAATCTGTGATGTGCATAGCTGGCATCCAGGGTCGCCCCTAGACGGTAGCTCAGGCAGTGGGATCATCTCCGCAAGGCAGCTGAAAATTCTCCAACCCAATAGGAATAAAGTTTCCTTTCACATTTGTCCTGTTAAAGAGTGGTTTCTAAACTACCCCATGCCTCATGCAAACATCTTTGGTTACAACAAAATAACATGTAGTATCAGACACTGACACCTCCTCCCTCCAGCAGCCTGAACTACACATATGCTCTGAACTTTTAACATTTCGCTGTTTTTCAATTTTTGAACATCAGGGAGCCTTAAGGGGTCAGTTAGCTGTGCCTAAAGTAAATCTTGCTCATAAGCATTTGTAGCTGTATGTTCATGCCTCTCGACACAATTCTTAAAAATACTTGCTATTTAGGCATGCAAAAGAAAAAAATTAACATTACTTTTTTTTTTTTTTTGTGATCAAAGAGAATACATGTGGGAACCTACCACACTGGGAGCTAAACACATGGAAAGGTTTGAGTTATAAATATACTAAGCAGCTGCATCAGGCCAACTAAAAGGCTCTGTCCAATTTCCAGCAGAGCACTAGGATGCAGCCCTAAAGAAAGGCCTTTTCATCCAGCTTTTTATAGGAGAGGATTTTTTCTCTCTCAAAATTTAATTTCCCCTCAAATCTGCATGTTCTAGGACGAACTTGTCATCCATAGAAAAAAATATTCAAACACCTATGTCCTAACTTCTTTTCCTTCCTTTCTTGTGATGTTACCTTATGAGCACACTCACCAGTATTATCACTTAGGAAATGCCAAATGTATTTTGGGCAAATGTTTACTAATATTTTGTTCACAGGTTTTTTTATTAAAAATAAGTTTTACCAACTAAATCTAGCCTTCATTTACATCCTTGCACATAGCTACAAGGAAAATTGCAACTGATACAACAGTCGCAACATTTCATGGTAGGGGAGAAATAAACAGAGGTTCCTTCTGCTCTCTGGTATATGCAAGGCAGCATTAACTTGGAGATGCAGTAGTGACCATAGCACAGGAGCCAGCTGAACACATCTTGTGACAGGATCGTGGTCTTAGATGTTAAAATATGAGTTCTGAAGGAACTAAGTTGAAGTTCTGGTAGCACTGTGTCCTGGCAACAGAATTTTGCCCAGCCAATGCAATGCAATGAAGGGCTTCATTTGTACAGGAGGTCTTAGGTCCAACAGTTTCATTATTATGAGTTATAAAATATTTTCAAAATAGCTTAAGTTCAACTGTACTCACTAATAAATTGGAGTTATCATGTATTCACACTGCTTTCAGAGTCACGGTATCCAGGCTATTGTTAATTAGCTACAGCTCACTGCTTTTCTAATTTATGTTAACATAGTCTTTCTGTAATATTTTTTGTTTATAGCTTGCACATTTCTTTTTGACTGTAGTGAAATTATGAAATGGCTGGGTACTCAGAAATCCATACACTTCCAAAGCTCCTTGAGTTTGCTGTATTATTGTTGTTCCTGGGTATCACAAAGAATGTGTGTCACTTCTATAGCTCAGCTGTTTCTTCAGAATAACAAGTCCATTCCTAACTGTATTTTGAAAGCCAGAAAAGAAGTAGTCAGGCTAGAATTCTCTAAACTGGAAAACAATGAAGCCACAGAAATAAGGAGTTTGGTGCACCAGTGCACCCTATTTGAAAAGTTTAGGACTATAAAGAAAGGTTCAGAATACAAAAATAAGAACGTATAGAAATTCCAGCAAAGTATATCAAAACAACATGAATGAAAAAAGTGTAATTTAAGGTGGGGAACGGGAGAATGACTCATCTGTATACTATGAGAGAAAGCTTAAAACACATATCCTTCTTAGGTCAGCAGCAAAGAAACCTCAAAGCATCCAGCCCAGAAGCTGCCTGCCCTCAGCAATCACTCTCTACAGGCAGTGTGCAGCAAAGGGAAACCCACACAGCACGAGGGACTAATCCGCACTGTGGTCAAAGCAATTCATGCTGCAGGACCGCACGTGCCTCTCCAGAAAAAGACCTCAGATACAAATAGTTGCCTGTATTCACTTCATAGAATACTCCATGCTGATAAAACTTTTTTCAAGATCAATATGACATATGTGTGCGTACATATATATATATAATGCACAGACCCTACCATGTATGTATAGATATATGTATATGAGCTTAAAAAGAACTCAGAATCTCATGTTTCTATTTAGCTTTTTCTTTTGGGTGGGTTGTTTGGCAGAGTGGGGCTGGTACAACTTTAGATGTCAGGGCAACAAAACCACTCTTCTCCCAGGCTGTTCATCTCACAACATCAGAAAAGAAAAGGCAAGCGTGTAGCTTTCTTTGGAGTTGTTCCCACCACTATAAAACATTCTCAGTTCCCTAAAAAGGCTAGTAATATTTCATCTTGGTTGAAAATTAACTAACTGTAATTTAATCAACTGAATGAATCAATGACTATGCAAGGTCCCTTATAAGAGGAATTCCAAAAAAAATCATCTTATTTGAAGATTTTTTAAAGCCATTCTTGCTTATCCATGCAGAGTTAATGTGCTGCAGACCTGAAAAAATACTACATCTAATTATACTAGCTGTGCCACCAAGGAACTTGAGAATATGACTGATAACCAGCTAGATAGTAGGCTAATAGACACCCATAGTTTGTCAACGGTCTAACAAGGGCTACACAATGTAACTCTGCTATTCTAAGAGGAAAATAAGCAGAGACAGCATTTAAAGTTGCATCGCATCTAAAGAATGTCTAATGCTGCCAGCTGCAGGAGTCCGAGTTCATGCTCAGTGGATAAGTTAATTAACCAATTTAAAACATCATGATGGACGCATTAGAGAAGATAATCACTGAGAAGAGGTTAAGGAGACCGTGTTGGAGGGCCTGATCCAGTGTTTATCAAGAAGAGCTGCAGTGCTGGATTCTGTATGTTTGGGCTTCTGCCTGGTGAGGCCCAGGGTGGGCTGCTTGGTCCCAGGCACACAGCTGTGCATCTCTGACCCAACACAGTAATTACCCAGGTTAGAAGTGCCCTGCTGAGCCCCCAAGCCTGAGCAAGGCACCGTGGGGCTGATCCCAGAACCAGGGGGACTGGAAATAGGCAGGAGCTGCCAGTGGTAGTTGTTGCATGAAGAAGTCTCAAAGCAAGGTGAGATCCATGGCAGCCTGTGGATGCAGGGCAGCTGGAACTAGCACGTGAAACAGGGTGCCCAGGCAGTGCACAGACACTGCCAGACAGAGTCAACAGCCTGTGTGTGTAACAACCATGCAGAAAATCCTCCAACCCTATTCCCAGTACATCTTATGAACTTTATCTGTTGGACAAAGATGCAATCAGCAGCCAAAATATTGTACAAGAAAAAATTATAAAAACTAGATATGAGGTGGCAGAACAACATTGAAAAACTCTCTTCGGGGAGTCCATGGTTTCTCAGCCCTAACAAATTTCATCCGATCTGGTTCAAACCAGATGAAAACTGAGATGCTGACTTGGTTGGAAGGAAAGAAATTAAAAGAGGTGACTGACTTGCAGTCACTTGGAAAAAACAGCTTGAATGCCAACTGAAAGAAGAAGAAGTAGTAATGCTGCAAGTATTACTTCCAATATAGAAAATAATAAAGAAGCAGACAATAAAACATTAACCTAAATAATTTTTTAAGAAAGGAGAGTAAAAAGCTTCCAAAGGACAGTGGCAAAGGCTAGAATGCTTTGAGGAGTTAGAAATTAGTAATTTATAAACATGCCTTATTGCAAAAAACAAATATTGCAGATGTTGCGGGTTTTTTGAACCACAGTCAATCTTAAGCAGCATGTGTAAAGAAACTGCAGACATAAATATTCACACATCCACAGCGCCTAAGTTTCTTATCAGGGTGTAACCCTGCCTTGAACTGCACACATTTAGCAGAGGCAAATAATAACTGAACAGCACTGCAGATCAATCAAGGATACAGACAAATCTTTCTTCCGTGGTTCTGCAGTTTTAGAAAGAATTCAGTCTCCTGGGGCTGCTTAATGAAAAGGCTTCCCAAACTGCTAAAACTCTGAGACAGAATAAGCTGTAGGTTTAAATACACTCCAGAAAACTAATTAACAAGGTTTTTTAAAGATTATTTTGTTTTCTCCTTCCCAGACTTTGCACCAGACTTTCTGCAGATTTTGAGATTTCAGGTCAAATGGACAAAATCCCTTGGCAGCTGGAAGATTAAATACATGTTTAAATATTCAATGACATTGAAATTACTTTGGAAAAGTGGACATTCTTTCCAAAAAGCACACAAAAGTTGCTAACTTCAGTCAAACAAGAACTCCAAGTGGATTACAAAGAGAAAGAGAGTATTTTCTAGAAGCTGCCAGGCATCACCTCTCCTGGAATAGAATAAATATGTTTTGATTAAAATATTCAGGATGTGAAAATTGTTTCTCACTTTTGAGTAAGACACTTAAAATCCTGACAATGGAGCAAAGTCACAGACCAAAAGAGTCATTAAAACAAGTTACTACTAGTGATGGAGGGAGAATTAAAACAATATCAAAATATTGAAATACAAAAGAAATATTTAATACTGGAAAATTATTTATTCAATGCTGTTGCTGAAACCAAAAATGTACTTACATAGAAACAAAGAATAAACACTGCAAGATCACAGTCACAGTCCAATGCCTCCTTTATTAACCTACACCGCTAAGCAGCCTGAACTGCTTCATGGTGTTTGTTTTTCTGATATCGATATTCCCCTGAAACAGACAAAACAGAAGAAATGGCCCAGGAACTTTTCCATGCCATTTTTATCCATCTAAAAGTCTTATTAAAAACGAAGAGATATGTAGGAAAAACTAGAGTTGGTGTGTCATATCTATCATCTCATGAGGAAAAACCTCTCCAAAATGCAAGCATGAAATGAAGCAAGCTCCTTCCAAACCATTAGTCTGTCCACAGCTTCAATTTGATTTGTGCAAAGCCTTGAGGCCAGGGAGAACACGAGCTAAGAAAGTTAATGATGACGTATAAATCCTCCATGGAGCCTTGTCTTAAGTTATGTCCAAAACCAGTACTACTACTGGCACAGAGCAGAGATCTCTCACCACACCACTCAGCCTTTCCCCTACTAAGAGCAAAGGCTCTGCTCCAAATACAGCAAAAGTCTGGCCCTTCCCCAACAAGTTTGTCTCAGTTTTTGTTCTCCTTATCAAAAGTTGGAACTAAATTAAGTGAGGAATAGTATTTATTTAGTTCATCTACTGCAAATCGCAATGAAAAGGAGCACCAGTCTGTCATCCTACTCAGTGGCACCTTTCTACCCCTCCATACTGCTTTTTGGAACAGAAGCAAGTTATTAAACTCCATCTGTCCCACCAGAAGTAAAACAACAACTGAATTTTTTTTTTAAATGTGAACATGAATATACATGAATATAAAAGTGCTCCTACCACTGGGATGCAACTGCTATTCTGTTGCTCATATGTAATAGTACATAAAAAGGACGGACGGATGGGAATCAGTTTCCAAGATCAAACCTAGCTTAAAATAGAGGCAGAAGGAATTGAAGCAGAAGGAATGCTTTCACCTGCTGCCAGATGTGGCCTGTATGAATCCATTGTACAACCACATCACCTGTGTAGGGCTTGTATTCCCTTCCATACACTCCATTTCAGCTGAAAGAGTATGCCTGAATCTTTACATGTATGGCTAAAATATCAAACTTAAAACTAATATAAACTTAGCAATGATGTTATCCTGTGGCTTAGCTTATGAGTCAAGAAAACAAGACAAAGCAGAGCTAGTCTTAGAGGACTTAAGATCCACATTACTTTCTGAAAGAAATCTGATTTTATTTCTTTGCATGAATGTTATTGAAATCATTGAAACCAAATTACAACAAAAAAAACCCAAAGAAAAATAGGAAAATGCCTCCATAGTTTAATTATGACTAACTTAAGAATAAACTAATGCTGCTGCCAAATTCAAAATCAAATCAAGGGTCTAATCTCAGCAAAGAATTAAGAGTCAATTACAGAAAGAGTCAAATCAACAAAATTATTTCAAGAAATAATCCATCTGTGAATTCTAGAAAGTAACAATCAATTTTACTGAAGCCCCAGCTGAAGCCAGAGTGATTTAAAGTGCCTTCACTCAGCAGTGAAGCAGTTATCTATTATCTGAACTGCAATCTCAGGCCACTTAAGCTTCCTTCTGGGAAGGCTGCTGTTTGGTAAGTGCAAGTTTACACTGTACAGTTCTAAGGCTTCTAGAAGTTCCAATATAGAGCCCAAATGTTTGCTTTTGAAACTATTTTCATTTGGGAAACTTCTTTTTTATCCTTTCAACAATAAGTGTTTTACAGGAGATCACAAAGACCCATATGAATGCAAATGCACTAATGACCGCAAATTAAAGCTAGGATATCTTTCACCCTCATAAAATACAATTGATAAACATGAAATTAAGCTGAAAAATTACGTTTAAGATTATCAGGAATCCATAAATGCATGGGTTCTTGGAGCTTCCTGGCCTCTCTCACAGTGACCACCAGGGCAGCATAAGGGAGCAAAGCACTTGTGGTGATGGCAGAGAGCTGGGAAACAGCAAGATGGTCACAGGCTGTGGTTGCCTGTTAGTGTTTTTGCTTCTTATTGAGTATTTTAGGAATAGTGTTTGTTTTCCCGCAAACTTACTTCCAGCCTTTGCTTTTACACCCTTTGAATTTTGTTTGTCGAGCCTTGCAAAGCTTCCCATTAAGGTCTTCAGACAAACAGGTCAGCTCACAGGCGTGCACCATGGTCAAGTCCTATTCAGATTATGCAATCAGTTCAAACATGGAAAATAATTTATCTGAGGATTTTTAAAATTCATGTAATGTTACCAATCACAAATGCTGAAAGCTTACAGCTTTTAAAATTTTCTAAATTACCTTTTGGGTATAATTCAGGATCAGAATAATTGCATGAATAAATGTTTCCAACTTATATTTTCCATATATTAGTAGGAAAAGTAATCTTTTTTAAAGACACCCTTAGCAACAAGTAATCAGTTAAGAAATCTCTAGCCCATGAAAAACACAGAGTATACATGAAAACTTGTGACAGTTTACCACAAACATTCCCATTTTAGGACATGAGTTTTCATTTCAAACAGGACTGTAGGTCAAAAAAACTTACCACCTGAAGTTTCATCTTGGCAGGTCAGTCCAAAATGCTGTAAACTAAACCTCAGCAAGAATATGAAATCTTTTGCAGAGAGTCTTTCCATTGTCATAAGAAGCATCAGAAGACAATTGTATTCGCTGTTGAATGACACAGGAAAGCACTACCTTTGCTTCAGGTAATTCTCTATTTCAAAAGAGAAACAAGACAGTGATTTTAGGCAAACTGCAGATATGAAGCATATAGACATGTGGACAACAGCAATAACATACCATTATGAAGTGAGTTACATGCTCGGGTTTATTGTTCCTTATCTCAAAGTAATTTAAAAGCAAATCAATAATGAAAATTGATCCCTGACTGCCAATTAACAATGCGCTGTATGTGTCTTTTAGGCACTGTAATGAAGGCGGTTCAGAGAATGGATTTTGAGACTGGGTGAGGTAGTAGCTCAAAGATCATTTAGAGATAGAAATCCTCTTAGGAACGGATTTCTGAAATACAACACAACTGCCACGCCACAGAAAACTGCAGGTAAGGGAAACTTATATCACCTTAAAGGATGAAGAGCCTTTATGAAAGGAACTGTCACAGAAAGCTCTTCCTTTCAAAAGCAGAGAGCGCACTCTCTGTTTTAATAACTCAGGAAGATCATCTTTGTAAATGCAGACCAGAAAGCAACATATGCAAGTTTATGATCTCCCCGTCAGGGTCAGGCTGGTTTAGGAACTGATCCTGAACTCCTCCCAGGCCCCCTGAGCTGTCAGGGAAGCGGGACAAGGGGAGCGAGGCACAGAGGGACAGCCTCTGGCATTGGAGCTGGTGAGAAGTGAGAAGCTCCAAGATGCAGCAGTGTGAGACAAGCTGGGAGGCATTGACCCAGCTCTCCTCAAACACGGCAAAGCAAAAAGTTGGACTGTGACCTGGCACCATCACCCATAGCTAACAGTTTTAAAGCAAACCCCTAGAGCCAACACACTAGAGCTTGGCCGGGCCTTTAAATTTGACCACCACGAGCAGTTTAAATATGGCAAATTTTCTTCAGGGCTTTGGATTTCCTTCAGAGCTCGGTTGGCTATTTCCTGACATTTGGTACTCAAGCCATTTATTTCAAAACACATATAAACTTTCCCTCTTCTTTTAATTAAAAACCCATAACTGACTAGTATTTTTTTAAGCAACAGAAATCTTCGAATTGCTGAACTGATCTAGGTTCAGCTCCAACTCAGACCCATCCTTCTCCTTGGCCTGAGCAGGATTCCACTCACTCTCCCAGACCCTCCACAAGTGCTCCAGGCACCAAAGCATGGGCCTTGAGAAGTAGCCCTCTCCCTCCTCCTTGTTCCCACTGCTCCATTTGGGGCAGGGGAGAGGCAGATTAACTGTGCCAGAGACAGAGGAACAGAGGCAGAAGAAAATTATCCACAGGGTTGTTTCTTTTACCACCACTGCCATTTGGAGGAAGCAACAGCTGCTCTGCTTGTGGGAATGATGCATCAGGCATCCTGAGAACAGGTATCCAAGCCCCCCAAGAGGAGAAACCCTCCATTTCTGATTCCAGTCTGGCTATGGCTTCAGCTGCTCTGAGACACCTAGACCAAAATGATGTTTGGCAAGGGCAGGAGCCAAAATTTGGCATGAAGAAGTCCACAAAATTTCACTGTGCAAAGTTTTTAGAGCGAGGTTGCAGGGTAGGGGTGCAGGGTGGATCTCGGTTCAGATTGTGCACAGATTGCAGAATCCTTCTGGTGCAGGAAGACAAAAGAACCAGCTTTATACTCAAATGCAGCCAGACATCATTGTTTTATCTGTAAAACGAGTAAATTTGAAGGAGAGTTAGAGAGAAAATAATATCATATATTTATATTTACCACAATTGAATAAAGCTTCTAATATTACCTATTCTAAGTCTGCAGTGAACACTGCTGAGGGCCGTTAAGAAAATCATATTATGCCATGGAGAGCAGTACAATGATCATATACTCAAGTCATTAGAATACAACCACTGGCTATACATAATACCGTAAATTAACTTTTTTATGTATATCCAACAGACTTATTCTTAAGAATCTGACATTTCCTTTTCTGATGATGTAAACTAGTATGTCATTGTCTCCTGCATGGGAACGACTGACAAAGTATTTTTCCTGCATCGTTCTAACATTAAAGCATTTTAGATTTATGGAAAGGAGAGGACAGAGGGTGAAAGAAAAGGGCTATGATTCCATTCAAAATTAATCTCAGCTAACATATTCCACCAGCACTACTAAACTGAAATAAATCGGTTTACCTAAAACAAGCAGACATTGGTGACATTTTAGGCCAGGGAATTAGATTTCGAAGTAGCCATGAGAGCATATATTAAATTCATGAAATGTTAATCTCCTAATAGCAATATATAACCTAATTTCTTTTGTATGAATTAGCCATGAATCACAATGGTAATAGAACCACTAAATCAGACAGAGGCTATGGTCTGTACCGCTGGGTAATTCCTTTATTATTTTTCTTGTTCTGAAGAAGTAGCTTGAAGATGCAAATAAGACAACAGTCAAGTACTTAAAGTCTTCCCTGTGCACTGCTGGTGAAGGAGTTCAAATAAGCCTTGCTTTAGTCTCCACAGCCGTGAGAAAGGACAAAACTCAGACATGGAAAGATTCCCTTTGAAACAAGATTACTTTCAATTCAGATTGGTGTAATATGGAAGTGCTTCAAGACAGTTTATGAACGTTTACCCAAGATGATAACAAAGTACCTTACTAAGCAAACTCATGTTCCAATTTTATCCCTGTGATGCATTCAGAGACAAGGTAACAAGAACTTACAGAAAGTAAATACATAATGCAGAAGTCTCAAAAAAGTCAGTGTTTCTAAAGGTACCTTAAATGAGACATGATACGCTAAGAGGATCAGGTCTTGAGTGTTCTGCTGAAATTAATAGGCACTGTGTAGCTAAAGCCCTGTGGAACTCTTTGCAAATATGCATATTACATTTTTTTACAGTAGCCTACAAGAACAAGAATTAGCCACCAAGTCTTCAGACTAACTGGACCCAGAGCAGAAACTCTATCGCTTAACATAATGGGCTGTCAAAGCCAGCAATAGTGGCAATACCAAATTGTCTTTCTAGTATTAGGAAAAGTTCTGTCCCTAATTAGCAAGTAACCCAGGCTTAGAGGCTGAACCTGAAGTGTGTCCTGGCAACACCCCTCAAGCTTGAGGGGACAACACTGATGCTGTGGTAGGGACAGGTTGAACAACGGTGGCCCCACAGGCTTATTGCCAAAAGGGGCTTTGTGAGTGTGGCCAGAATGAAGAGTGTGAGTGAAAAAGGTACTGTTGTGATTTTTGTGAGCCAGCTCCAAACTCTCCCTGCAGGCTACTGAAGAGCCCAGGAACCTACTCAGAGAGGAGTCAGTGCTCTGCTTTGCATTTATAAAACAGGGCTTTTTACTTTATTAATTTATCTGGCACCCAGACTTCCTTCAGGAGTTTGGACAGTTGGCATATTTTCAAATCAGATATTACATCTACCCCACATCAATTTTTTCTGGACAATTTTTTCCAGTAGAGCATTCAGAAATATTCTTAGCCTTAAGCACAGGTGTAAAGTGCAATTGCCAAATCAGGAGTTCTGACTTTACATGAATTTCCACATGAGCCTTCTGCCAACTTTAGTAAGCACAGGCTATTTTTGAAAGGTAGATCATTAAGGAAGTTACAGTTGAGGAAAACTGAGAAGAAAGCATTTATTTTTACATTTACCTAATAAATCCTTTTTTGTACAGAAATGTAAAATGATGATATTTTAACAAACAGCATTTAAGGACATTCTCAGTTCTTTGAGTTATTGACAAAAGTGTTGATTGCTGCAGCCTTCTCATGCATCTTTTAGATAATATAATTCTTAAAGGCAGTGTTTCAAAAAAATTGCTTGCTCTGAGTTATCAGATTCAGTTAGCCCCTTCAGAAAAGTAATCGATACCCCACCTGATTTAAGAAAGTTGCTATGCAATGCTTTTATATAATGGCAGCAATCCATTTAGCTTTGGAAATCCAGCACTGTCTCCTTTAGCACCATGCAACAGCTCTTGAATTATGTGTCTCTGAGTAAAAGCAAGAAAGGAGGGAGGGAGGAAGAAGGAAAAGAAAAAGAGGGGAAGGGAAGAGTACATGTTGTACCTGACAGAGCTGCTTCTGAGTAGCCCTCTAAAAATCCGTTGAACATTTCTGATGAATGCAGTGGTTCTTGCTGCACTTGCTTCTAAGAGTCCGTCTGTAGGCAGCAGGCACTCACTTTCTCTGTCAGTATTCAAAGTGACCACAAGCAGGTGGTCACCATGTAACCTCCTGGCACAAGATCTGAGCAAAAACCAACAAATCAGGTTGAATAATAACTGAAGTTGGGCATCAAAAAGCCGCAGCACCCAAAATTATTAGACATTTAGGATTTTGGCCCCAGTCCTGAACCAGGATATGTATTATATTACTTGTTAAAATGGTGTCCCATACTTAAAAAGCCCTTGTTTGACTAGTTAATTTTGGAAATATCACAATGATTTGAGACCTAAGAAGAACAGTCATAAACAAAACCTGCAATAAAATAGGGGTGTAGTTGCTGATTACGTGTATGACCAATGAGTGGGAGAGCATAGACAGCCACAATTGAGCAGTTTGTTACTCAAAGAGGGTACTCTACTGTAAGTAAAACTTCTCAGTAACTTTTGCAGACAATGCCATTAGTCCTGCAACATTGCATAAAAGCTAATCCCCTAAACAGACTAGCAGTAATGCTAAAGTAATCTGCGTTACTGAAATGCAATATATTGTCCAAATTAATCCATATGAAGGAAAGGTGACTGCACTTGAGTAGGTTAATGCTGACAGTTGGCTTTTTTTACAGAAGTTATATAGCAAATGAAGCCTTGAAATCATTAAAGTGCAATATAAGGTTAGTATCCCACACTCCATGGCTTTGAAGGAACTTTGAAAAACAGAAGTCAAAGAGATGCCCTTTACTCAACTTCAGTTACAGTGGTCATTTGCATAACAACAGAAATCCAGCCAAAAGTTCTGAGTAGCATTACAAGGAAAGCAGAAAAGCAAAAGTAATTGGCTGATGCAGTGCAGTATTTCATTTTCAGGATTTTTTCTTCACTCAGAAATTCATTTGAGAATCCATACAAGATTAAACCACAATATTTAATGGTATTTGGGGTAAAATGCAAATTATTATATTCAGTAATATGTCAGGAGTAACGATATTAAAGGCAACTGAAATGTGAGAAAGAGATGCATCATCACTAGGCTGTGTGTTATGATAATTGTAGAGAAGGTACAGCAGAATAGTCAGTTTAGCACAGTCTCTGACTGAAAAGCCCAAACTGCCTGTTACAGTGCCAGAGGCTTGGCAGGGAGGAGCATCTGATAGATGAGAGGTAGCGACTTCTTAAGCCATGCAAATTCGACCACAAGGGCACACTGGATTATGCTCTGAAGTCTAAAACATTTAGGCATCTAAAGGTACTTAGTGTTGATTGGTGATCACCGTTTCAAAGTCTTTATTAAAAAAGGAAAGACTGATATAACACTAGCAGAAGTAACTTATAAAGGAGCAAGGTAGAGAAAAAGAAGGACATGTTACAGAAAAGAGCTGTAAGAAAAATTAGAGAAGCAGCTGAGTTTGCCTACAGTGGTGTTGGGGCAGAGCATGCCTATAGGGAACTTCAGGAAGGAAACCACCCCATGGAGAGCTTTGGGAATAAGATGACTCTTGAAAGAAACATGCTACTATTAATGCCTAATAATAGTTGGGCTGCATTAATAACTGCTGGGTTTTATACAAAGTTCTTAAAAAGACAGAAAATCCATATACAAAACTGTTTGCATTTTCTAGAGCGCTTATCAGAGTGGAGCAGTGCAAAAATACATTCATCAGTATTCCACCCACCAGTATATATACATGCCTCAAAAACCACCACCTCCCTTCTCTAGGACATACATCTTTACCTACTAAGAGAGTGGCCAACGTTGTCCTATGGCCTGTAAGTGTCAACATTCTTATACTACATCTGTGTGTATTTCAGACTGGTAGTTAAATACTACAAAATTTGGCAGTTGGAATAATATTTTGATATTCCCAACACTAAGCTGTTACACATAAAACACTGAAGTAAATTAGAGTGTCATTTCACCCATCCTACAGGTTTAAATATTTTCATGAGAGAGGAACAGAATTTACAAGGTTAGGGGAAAAGGCACCACTTTCTCCCATCGCTTTCTCCACACTTCCGTATTTAAATATGCCCTTGAAAAGTCTGGAATAAGACAAAATCTAATTGTCCTTAAGAACTGATTGTGACATTCCTTTTCCGTCATCGGCATCACCAAACCTACTAAGTACCCATTTAGGCTCTTTTTGTAGAAGAAATCAACTGGTAATGAAGGAGGAGGAAAAGTGATTTTCCAAAGAAAACAGCAGAAGTTTTCCCTCAGTTTTTAAGGCAGAATACAGGAGTGCCTCATTTTCCCCCCCCTTGGTGTCTTAACTATTCCAAAGCAACTAATAGTGGCCACTTGAGAGACTACCAGTCTAACCTTGAACAGCAGTTTCTTACATCATTTCTTTGTAGTTTATTTAACAGCCACAGTCCAACATAATGCCCATGTTTCTTACTAAAAAAATAAATAATAAAAAATCTGTATTGTAATCCGGCAGAAGGTATTTTCAAATACTACACCATCAAATGTACATAAAATTATATGAAACTAAACCAGAAGAATTAATATTAAATGCATTATTATCATTTCAAATAAAATGGGTATGTAGTAGATCATGGAAAAGAAAAATAACTAAATATGAAAAATGTTTGAAACTCCTTTGTGTAGGTGGCCTACAAGAAAGATAGGGACAGACTTTTTACAAGGGGATGTAGTGATAGCACAAGGGGGAATGGCTTTAAACTGAAAGAGAGTAGGTTTAGATCAGGTATTAGGAAGAAATTCTTTACTGTGAGGGTGGTGGAGCACTGGAACAAGTTGCCCAGAGAAGGTGTGGATGCCCCATCCCTGGAAGTGTTCCAGGCCAGGCTGGATGGGGCTTTGAGCAACCTGGTCTAGTGGAAGGTGTCCCTGTCCATGGCAGGGGGGTTGGAACTGGGTGATCTTTAAGGTCCCTTCTAACCCAAACCATTCTATGGTTCTATTAAAAAGAGCTCTGTCTCTTTACATAAGCTGGTAGCAATGCTTATTGTTTTAGTTGATTTCCTGTGTTAAATACCCAAGTCTTCCAGGCATGCAAACCAGTGATAACACAAATCAGCTGTGGCAACATAAGTCAGCTGTGATTATGCCTGTAGGAGTATGACTATCTGGAGCTAATTTGGGTAGTGAAAATGATCGTTTTTTCTCCAAAAATAGTATGCACTTATGTTCAGACCGGTTGAGAGAGTGTAAAGCAAAGGTCTTAGCCTCTCGTCTTTAAATATACGGCACTTTTTGAAAGATTACTGGTGTTGCCCTTTGCTTTATGGTCCATTGTAACCATGTTCTGACTAAATTTACCAGCCCATTTTACAAACTGTAAACCTCACTACATCTTCTAGAGGCAGGATGCAGTTACGCTGCATCCTGGCAGAGGCAGGAGCATTATGTTGCTCTGACCTCACCCAGACCATCTTCTGTCCACAAAGGAGAAGTTACGTGGATTATTGCAGATAAAGAGGAATGCAGAAGAAAGCAAGCATCTTCACCAATCCATACCAAAAGATTAAAAGAAAAGGTAGGTGCAAAACTGATTCCTTCTGATGTCCTCAGTATGGAATTTGCAGCCATGTTTATACAGCCTTACAATACAAAACCTTGTAGCCCTTGCTAAAGATTCCTTTTATGGTAAAAATGATACAGGGGAAAAGATCAATTTTTTTTCTGAATTTCAAGACTGCTAGGCCATCAGCAATATAGGCTTTCTAGGGATGCCTAGATAAATGTTTTCACACATGCAGGCATGTACAATAACACTTTTAAAGAACTACAATGCTCACAGCAGATTAATTTCCACTGTGCATTCATGAAGAAAAGATCTGATTTAGCAGACTTAAAATGTGTTCTTATGTACCATTAATAGCACTTGATCCATTTCCTGACAGTTAAGGGTTGCACAGGCTAATAAATATTTTTAGGTTTTTAGAAAGAATCTTTGCAATCTCATCAAGAAAGATTAAGTATATTAATGATATTTGAATTGAAATGCAGACATCTTTTTATCACACAGTTCTTCAGACCTCTTTGCAATTAATAGGACCTCAAGTAATGATAGTTCATAATGTTAAAGAACACTTAATTTTAAGAGAAAATTCTAAGCATCACAAGGTGAGGAAACATCACCAGATACTTTGATCAAGACCAGTGAAATCTGTAAGCCATAGTTACAGCTGTTTGGGGGACAATTTAAAAATCACACATGGAAAACTGAAACTAGAAATGAATGAGTGACTGCAAGAAGAGTTCTCTGGGTTATTTCAGTAACCTCTCATCCTCTTAAATGGTCTGAGATATTCCAAACTCTTATCTTCAAAGCAAAAGATACTTTCTCCATTTCTGAATTGTGAAATATATAACTCAAACCAAGCTAACAGCTGTATACATCAAATACAAAACAGAGCATTTTTTGCCATAAGAGGAAGGTCTCCCACATAACTTTCTCTTCTGATTCGGATGACAAGTAGAAAAGCCTATTAAATGTCATTTCCAATCGTATGCTTTGTGATCAGTCCCAAAGGTAAAATCCTGACCCCCACAACAGTTCTCACAGGAGCTTTTCACTGTAACGCAGTACAATGATAATTTCACTTTGGGAACCAACATGCAGTCAGTGTTAAAAAAACTATTTAATATGGTCCTGAGTTCAGCCTTTTTACATATTTAACAAGAATTCTGAAGAAATGGTATCATGAGCATCATTTTAGCTTGCAATGTGTGCACTGGAAAACTCACTTTTCACATTACAGAATTCTTAGTGAACTAACAATGTTACTGCAGGCGCTGATATTAACATATGCCCTGTATTTCCTGTTGTAAGACCCTCTTTTCAGTTGCTTCTGGCTTCCACCACCCAGGATAAAGTTCTCCACTGTGTCTTCCTCAACATGAGTGTTTTCAAGAAATCTTGGACCAGACTTGCATCTTCCTCCCAGAAGTTTTTACTGGTTTCCAGGTTAAAAAAAAAAAAGTACTCTTTAAAGCAGGGGCTTAAAGTGAGTCAGGTCTCAATAAGAACCTCACTGATGTTGCAAAAGACTGTCCATGGTGAAAAGGAATACAGTTTAATCCCCTTATTACCTGTATCCATTAACAGAAGTGATCATTTAAGTCATTTTAACTTTCCTAAATTAGCCAGAATAATCCCTAAAGCTAACAGCACCCTCATGCTGAAGAAACTGCTTTTTAAGTGCCACGCACCCCTTCCAGCATCTGCTTCAGGAATGTATCTGTGCACACTTGGAAAAAGCCAGACCACTAAGTCTCTGCGAAGTGGGTAACTTCTGAGAACACAGAATTTACAGAATCTTACAAATAGGGAAGAAGGTTCAATTGTGGCTACAATTCTATTTTTTCTGAGCAAGCACCATTTACATGTGGAAATCATTCCCATCTAACTTAATTTGACCCTTACAGGCTGACCAAAGTTGCAGCACAGTAAATCCCCCTAAATTAGCAAGGCAATTGCAAGGTGGCAGCTGAGTCAATCCTTTCACTTTTGGCTTAAGGACTTCTCCATGAGAGCTAGGAGTTCAGCATCACGTGTATGCTCCTAACTTTGTTATCAGTACCTAACTCTTTTCTTTACTAGAATAATACCTTTTATCCTGAAGTCAGTGATTAATGACAGAAAACCTGGATAAAAGTGAGAAATAAGAGGTACTATTACTCAGCTTTTCAGGGGCACCTGCAGCCTGGGCTGTGTGAGTTAGAATATTTCTCCTACCAAACTGCAAGGATCTGTTTGATGGCTACTATCAGTTAACAGCAGTTTCAAAGTTTTCTTCCCTGCCAATCAGAGACCCCCTGAAAAGGGAGTGGAAAACTAAGATATGACTCTACATTATCACCAGATTGACATGGATGGCTTTTTCTTACTTGGTTTGATTTAAGAAAAAAAACCCACAGCCACAAAAAAAGAAAAAAAAAAAGACAACAAAACCCTCCAGGAAAGTTATGTAAGGTACACTATTGAAGTTGCAAAGTCAGATATTAAAAATCCAAGGAAACGTCAAAAATAAAGGTTGCCTATAAAATGGGGTAATATTACCTCCTTATCTCCCCAGGCGGCTATAAGAATAGCTCATGTTTGTGAAGCACCCCGATAAAATACTGACAACTGCTGTAGAAAAGGTCAGAGGAAATGAATAATCCTGTCTCCAGAGCTGGATTTGAATAGGATGTTACCCAACATGGCAATGAAGACCAGCACTGCATACTGAACACTGAGGCAGCAAAACAACATTGAATAGCTGCCCACTAAAGGCAGGATATATCTCACCTAAATTTAGCTGTGTAAAAGGCCCACTCTAGTGTAGTCATGTAGACTCTGTTCTCACTGAAGAGTTGCAGACATCTCTGGGGATGGTTGACGATTCATCCCACCCCAAGACGGTCTTCTGAGATGGGCAGGAAGAATAACCATCAATAGCTCCTTCTATTTCTCCTTTGACTTTAGAGGATAATTAGACATCTGGCTTAAGTTACATCACTAATTGGTAGACAGCTGCATTGAGGTAAAATGAATCTGTCCTAAATAAGCACCATCTATCCTGTGTCCTAAAGGCTAAAAAAAAAAGGATATGTCCTTGTAACTTAAGATTACTTTATGAAGTACGTACAAAGGGCACTTCTAATGCATAACTTAATTCTGGAGATTTTCCAGGTTTTCAAGACTGATTTTGCAGACCCTAATGTGAGAGTGTGCAAGTGCATTTGCATGCTAATTAATTGGAAATATAAAACCAATCCAGTGTTTAAAACTATATAAATCCTCCAGTCGAGGCAAGACCCTGTGAATTACCTTCTAAAAGCCCATAAAGATTTCAGCTCAGCAGTCTGAATTAATGATTAAATATGTGAAAAACAAAACATTACCAAAAGTCACACTCATCTTTGGTTTCCTTGCAAAGAAGTTCTCCAATAAAGAGAAAATTTGAAGGAAGTCTTGAAAAGTACTTTCAAATATCGCTTCCATACTTCCTCTGTGTTTCACCAACTCCAATTCCCTCTCACTTTCTATATGACAGATGAGAATCCTACTTCATGCATATTTCATTTTCCTCCCACCTTCTTCCATGCTACACGAAGAAATTTTCATATTCTAGTGGCCAAATTCTATTGTGGTAAATATATCACACATTCACAGAATCAAAACCCAGCACCTGATAATTCCTCACCATAGGCCCAGCTCTGCTGTAAGGAAGCAGAAGTCATTCTTGCTTTTGCCCAAAGGACGTTCATTTGATTAACACAAATGGAACCGCTACTACAAAATGGGGTAAAAATATTCCCTCACAATACTTTAGAACCGAGTTTTAAAACAGGAGGGAAGATTCATTAAAATCTCTGCTCTGAATAGCCATCTCTAAACACTGGGAGAAAGAGGAAAGCAGAATTATTCCCTTCTTTGTAGCTTTCTGAATGTGTTTTCCTTAAGAAAGGACATGCTAGTGTCCTACAATAAAATAGGTTTCTTCTCAGGAAAATAAGATTATTCATCCACCCTCGGATATTTTGGTTTGTGAAAGAAAACTAAAAAAAGTCATTCTGTATCATATCCAAGTAAAAGTAGATTTTGAGTTAGCAGTTTGACCGGGAAAAAAATACTCCAGTTAGGGTTATGCTATACATTGTCTGCTCTTAATGACAAATAATTGAGGCAAATCTCTGGAAAAGGAAACACCTCTATCGCCCTCCTGAGCAAGCGTGACTGCCTTGCAATACAGTGAAATACATCTGTTTCAGCAGCACCTGAAGCACACTGACTTTGTGTAAGTGGTACAGCTCAAGGGAGCACTCATACACAGCTGCCAGCATTTCACACACAACGGCTGCTTTACCTGGTACCCTATACCCACTCATCAGAAGCAAACAGGAATACTCCAAGAAAAAAAGAGCTTGTCTGAAACACTTCTTTCTGAGCTTTTGAAACACCAGTCTGAGGTGCTGCTCTTAGGTTTATTAGTCAGTGCCAGGGGCAGCTGGAGGAGAGAAGGGGGAGGTTAACCACACTGCCATCATCCTTCACCTGGAGCTTGGAGTGTGACTGCGAAGTCATCCTGCTGCCCTCCATTTCTTCAGAACAACTTCCTTAAAGCAGCTAAATGGTCGAGTTATCAGCTGCCACAACTAAGCAGATACCAAAGCTTTCCTTTTGGGACAGCAGGGAAGGAAGCATCTCAGATCCTCCCTCTCAGCAGACCCTCATGCTTTCCTCTGAGGAAAAAGCAAGCAGGCACTTCCCAAATCCATGCGCTTTGTCCCCTTCCCAAGGGACGGAAAGCAGAAGAAACACTGAGAGCAAGTGGAGATTGCCATTCCTGGGGGGAAGCAGCAGTATATGCTGTTGAGGCTGCTTTTAGGAAAACCTTACTCCTACTCATTTCTGAGGAGGTGCTCACACTGCACATATCTGAGGCAGGGCTCCTAAACAAATACACATTGCCCTTCCTACTGCTCTCATTTAGCGTTATCCCACTTGTCCAGCCCTTGAAAGAAGAACTAGGAAGCTAAACAAAGCATATTCAGGCCTGGGCACAGTTTTAGCAGCCAGAAAACAGCTCTAACTTTTTTAAACAGCTCAGCTTAACACCCAGGGAAAGCTGACCTTGAGACAGGAAGAGTTACAAATGCCACAGACAAACAGAAATAAGGTTAATTACCTCAAAGCATAAAAATAATGGAGAATAAAATCTCAGTTACCCAATCTAAATTAGTTCTTTGCACTGAACACACCACTTCAGGGCTTCTATGATACTGAAAAGCAATGGATTGTGACATTTAGTCACCAGATACCCAGAGAACAAGCAGATGCTTAAAAGCCTGGGATTATGGCACTCAGATGCTTCAGTTCCTATATAACCTGCAGGTTTGTTTGGAGCTCCTCTAACTGGAAATTGCCAAACTTGTGAAAAAGTTGCGTCTACCTTAAGTGAAACAAGCATTAAAATGCAGTCAGACCCCCACTGTCTGAAAAACAGATCCTTAACCTCCAGCTCCAGCAGTTCATTAGACATTGCTACATTCCTATTGGAAATAAAACTGAACAGCACAGTGTGAAATTGATAAAGCTGATGTGATGTACAAGTCTGATATTTCACAGCTTTCCAAAAATAGAAACAAATTGACAGAGGCAATACATTTCCCAATCACCACTTATGAGCCAAAAATTTTCAATCACTGGTTATTTAAGATTCACACAGACATGCACTATATTTCCAGGATATACTCCAGAGATTGACTAACCTTTCCCTGAAAACAAAACTAATGCACATGCACAGCAAACTTCACCCTGATGGGTGAATACCAATTAGTGGGTTTAATTCCGTGTTAAGACCACTGCCAAAAATACTTCAGAATTATCTGCTAAACTTAAACACATTAGATATAACGCTGTTCAAGGCTAGCAGTTCACCTTTACATTCTGCATAAAAACAGGAGCAGCATCCAGTTCCCCTTGCAACACCTTTCAAGATTGAGACACATACTTCTTTTCCACCTAAGTCAAACCCCAAACTCTGAAATATTTTTTTAAAGGATCTGCATAAGTATGTTTTCAAGATTGTACCTCAAAATTCACACCAGACTTGTCTGAATTAGGATGAGGAACACCGGTGAGCGCACTTCAGGTGAGACTCACAATCTGAGGTGTGGGAGATCCAGTCAGGTTTCTGCACTGCCTGATTCAAAGCAACTTTTGGAGAAGCAAGAGATTAATTCCAGTTTAGAGCTGGGAGATGAACTGCATCTCCAAATCTACATGCAGTGCCACAAGCAACATACCTTCTAGAAAAATGGAAAATAAATCACATTTGTTCCTCCACAATTCACCTCCACCAAAAAAGTTGCCAAAGTGCTACAACTTAGTGAAAATTTCCAGATTCTATTATTAATAACAGCTCTATAAAAAGCCTGCAAAATCTACCAGCCCAAATCAGAGAAGTTAATCTAGCTGACCAAGAAACGTGTGAGCCAGTAAAGAGGCTGAACTGCTATATTCGTTATTTTCTTTAGAAATATGCAGAAAAGTTCCTCATTTCACCCTAACATAACAGAAGCCAGAAGAATGAGGACAAGCAATTAGCAAAGCAACTAGAAGACTCATAGCTCAAAATTCTGAAAATGCCAGCAAGGCTACACACATAACAGGATCTGCAAGCATCCAGCCAGCACAGAACCATAAAAAATCTTTAAGTATGGTTTTTCATGTTGATTTGTGAACCAGAAGGAACATCTCATAAAAGCGCAGAAAGCTGACAAATAAGTTTCGAGCGAATTGTGATAAGAGGTTGCTAGGCGAGAGAAGACAGAGCAGGATGGCAGTCATGCAACAGGGTCAAAGCAGCATCCATTGAGCAAGAGAGATGTAAAGTCAGTTGCAGATAAAATCTGTTTACAAGGAATGGCAATCAGAAAGGACAAGTGAACAGATTTTCTGCAATTCTTTGACCCAAGTTATCAAAGCAGTAACCCAATGTTACATTCATTTGGCTTACATAAAGCCTAACCAGAAATAAATAAGTATTGAATCATTAGTATGGGGAACATTGTAGCATCAGACCTAATGCCTTAGATTTATTTCCAAAATAAATTTTGCTTAAGAACATTATAAAATACTGATGATCAGAAATTGGAATTTCTCTTCTATTAGGAAATTCTGACCCATGAACATTTGTTTCCATCTCAGGACAGAATAAGATGTTGAATACTTCCAATTCGCACTGAATGTGAAGTTGTCCCCTCCCCTCCAAATCTCGAGGTGTCAAAACCTGTTGTCAGAGCTCAAGTCTAAAATTCTTCCATTGCACGTAATGCCTCTGGGGAGATGGAGCTGACATCCCTCACAGCCTGGACCTTCCAAACTGACTGCGTTTCCTGTGACTGCTGCAGTCACGACACTCCCCTGATGCATACAGCACCTGAAGACAGCATTCCCCTGTCCTGCAGAGAGAGAGGGCAGGCTATGGCAAAGAAGGGGACATGCCTTCACATCGTGTACTACAGCACTTCAGGCAGACAGACTGAAAAATGGATTCAAAATATTTTCTCAGTGAAAAACCAATGGTTTAGCCTACCAGCCTTTTCCTAATGAATATTTTAGTTTTTTAGAAACCAAATGCCAGGCACTCAAATTTAAAATCTTTCACCAATGGTAGTATATACTTACTGTTTTTAAATAATCCAATGGTTCCAGTTAGTGCATAATACAGCAAGTGCAGTATTACAAATAACAGTGTGGTAATGCCAGCATATTTGAATGCAGCGACAATTTTACCAGGATTTTATCCACAGTTTGAAAAAAAATATCAAATAAAACCCATTAAAAAACCAAGGGAAAAGCCACTATTGGAGATAGGGGTAAAATCCATCTGATTGTGTCATTTTTATAATCCTAGCTTTTGAGCTTCTGTGGCCTTATATTGATTTTCACTGTTCTTTCTCTCCTTTTTAAGTAATGGAAAGTGAACACATTTAATATAAAACAGATTTTGCTTTATTTTTTCAGGTAAGCCTGTTAAAAGTAGAAAATACTTCATCTACTGCACACGGAAAAAGCATAACATTAAGCATTTGACATTAAATCTTGGTAGATAAATATTGTCTCTATCTAATTACCTGTTCAAAATTGACAGAAGGGTAGCATCAGCTTTTGAAAATCTCAGCAGCAAAACTCCCACTGATACCAGTGGGTCTAGGATCTTTACTCAAAATTTATACAATGAAAATTTTCTTCCTTTCTGAACAAGCATTATCTCTTTGTGCAATAATTGGCAGCTATTAGTGTCACTTTGGTAGATACAAAGCTGCATGGGTCTGTGGGAAATTTATGCCTCCCAACATGCCATGCTAAATTTAAACCTGTTGCATAATATGCAGATTCATTGTCATGCATGTAATGCAGCTAAGAATATCTAAAGTTCAAGGGAAGTTAATATGCATGCAGACTAGAAAGGAGGGTTTAAATGCATTTTGGGCTTTACTACACAATAAAAAAGCACTGATTACTATTTAGTAAAACTATCCGTTCTTGTAATCACTTCAGTGAGCGTGCATTTCACTCATACCACAGTGGTACAAAGCACCACCGACATTAAAAATAGGAAAACAGGAAAAGACTTGCTTTTTGATTCTATTAAGCCATCATTTCAGTCCTACCTCTGGGCACACTGGTCTAAAGCAGTTCTGAGGAACTGCTGTTTTTTTCCTCCAGAACAAAAAATGGGAAAACTCCACGATGCCCTTCCATACGCCTTATAAAAAAAAAAAAAAAAAAAAAAACCACCACAAAAAAACCCTCCAATATCTATAAGAAAATATCTACTTTTCTGCTTGACCTTGAAAACTTTGGAAGACTTCTCTTGTAATTCAGCATTTTTACTTCTGCTCTGAACGTGAAAGCAAGAAAATACAGCACAGGTAGACATTGTGTATATTATCTACATGTTTTCAGAAACTTTAAAATGTCAGCTTAATCTATGTGAATGCTCTAGCCAATTTTAATTACCAATCATTACAAAGAACACAAAGGAAATAAGAAGGTTTGGTGAAGTTCCATCACTTTGTCTCCAGTGCATATTCTAAAATGAAAACTTCTGGAAACCTTGATAGATAAGAAAGGAGAACGGCTAAAGAACCATTGCCAATGTTTGCAACTTTTGTCAGTTTGAGGGTTTTTTTGTCATCTAACTGTTATCAACAAACATTTCCTAGAATAATTCCCTGGAGATAAGATAGTTCCTAACCTATAGCCTGATTCCCAGGTCATTGTTCAAGTTCCTTTTTCATCTTGAACTTGAGCCATCAAAATGCATTTAATATTAGCAGCCAGGACATCCTTTTAATGCACATAAAAATATTCCAGCACACATACCCCCCACCATCCAAACATTATATCACACAAACCATTTTCCACAGAACACATAAAATGTAGCCTCCATGATTTTCATTTTGGGACAAATACGTATTTCCTTTTGCTCTGTCAAGCTACTATATCCCCAGGTCCTCTGCACAGAATATTTATTCTAATTCTTTTCAGCTATCTCAGCCCTATGGAAGCAATTCACTGGAAGGCATCCCGAGGCTGTGCTAATACCAAAGAGTCCCCAGTGACTACGTCGAAGCATTTATTAATATCACCAGTGTGACGTGGTCTCAGAAGATATGAGAAAATTCTTCCCATGCTCTGGACCAGTTACCATGTTTCAGTGAAGTGTGATGCTGACGCAAAGCTATTAAGACCTCTGAACTTTAGATCATATCAGTTTGGTTAGTGCTCTCATGCTTGGCTTTTTGGTACTACCTGAGTCTGCCTGGACTAAACATACCAATCACCAAGTAAAATCCTCAATTTTTTTTTTTTTTTAAAAGGAAAACCAGGACCTGAAAACTTTCAAACAAAATGGATCAAAATAAGTTCAGTATTTCAACAGCAGAGAAAACAGATGAAATATAAGCATTTTGAAAAACATGAAAAAGCACTTGGAAAATCCTGGTGATTGTTCCTTGTTGTTAATTACTTTAAACCAGAGAAGTTTGACAGGAAAACCTTGAAGAATTAAGTCCATGGTAACATAGGTGGTGATTGGATCAAGATAAAAATAACCAGAGAGGAGGAAGAATAAGAGACAATTTGAAATACTTTGAACAGTTCCAAGCAAGAACTAAATGCTGGGAAGGATTCACCTGAAATTATGGTGTTCACCATTTTATAAATGCTTCTAGGCTTTAGGTCTTGAATACCACTATACCCTTTGCCATGATTACTGTACCCATGCTGCTGAACAGGAAGTTCTGACCAAAGGCAACTTCTGCAAGCACATAGCAACGTGGTCTAGCCATGGGCTGAGTCGGATCCCAAGGAATAAACATCTGCCAGCTGTTTAGGACACAGCTTTGAAGGGGAAGCAGGCAAACCAAGGTGTATCATCCCTTTGCTTAACTGATCAGCTGCCAAATGTAGCTTTATCCAACCTCAGAAATAGCCACACTAGGAAACCTAGTGAAATGGTGCCATTGTCTCATGTACAGGAGACCTGAGAAAGACCACACAGCTGAAGTTCAGGTGTAGAAAATCCACTAAGACACCCACTGAGGTTGCTTAAGCCTAACATGATGCCTCCAGAGAAGTTACAGAGGTAATTAATATACTATCTACACTTTTCACAGGAGTAAGGATTCCGTAAACTTCCCGGACAGAAGCAAAATGCCCTTTTTGCCTTTTGCCTTTCAGTTCTTGTCCTCAAGGTCTAGCACAATTCAGAGTTCAAGTTATCCTCTGCTAATACTGTTCTTTATTAACTGCCTTTCCTTTGCCCAAGACATTTAGCTTGCCTTTTGTGGTTCATCCAGCTGTCTGACCCACCTTTTAAACGGGTCAGTCAGGAAAAATTCTCTTTCAACAAGTCTCTTGTTAAAACACATCTTCCAGAAGACAGTGAAAACTCTCTGAATCATTAAACAATTGCTTATAGAAACAACAAACATGCAGCAAAATAGTGGAAATGTGACAAAGTAAGAATTCCTTGTTTGTCATCTGCTGTTCCTGCCCCCGAGTCCCATCTACACTACTACTCATACACTACACTATCTGTAGAACGAAAGAACTAGTACCTATGCCTACTGTTGAGCTATATTAATATATTAGATGGCCATAGGATAATAATACTGATAAAGTACAAGGGCTATGACTTGAGACCCAGATAGTAAACACTGTTGATCTAATGCAGTCATCACAGGTGTTGAGGTTGGATTTTTCTACTAAGTAACTTCATCTTGCTAGTATCTGGTAGATACTTTATATTACTCATTCATTTACTGTTTTTTACAGCACTATCATTAGATAGTTCTAATAGCTTAAGTTCTCTTCCATATGAAATATTCATGACTATCATTGCTATAGGAAGAAACACTCAGGGAAATAATGAAAAATCTTCAGATACCAAGAGAAGACCAGAACGTATTACAAGTACAGAGTAAGAGCTGTTGCACCAAAGTGTGCAGTGCCTTCATGACAATGTACCATGCTCTGTAACTGTGAGTTCAGGCAGTAAACAGATCAAGGAAGGTTTACTGCTGGGGATTAATAATTTTGTGTATGCTCCTTTTAAAATTGTAAATTTCAGTGTACAAAATGACAAATAGCATTGTTGCCCCATAGCAACTGATGTTGTTCTTTCCCTTCCTGACATCCCATCAGAGGTCTTGGAAGTGCTCAGTGCAACAAGACCTCCAAAGTTCTACCCTAGAAGAACATGCTGCTTGGAAATCATCTTACTGGTACCAAATTCAGACAAATTGAGTGGAGCCAGAGATTCCATTACATATTGAATGGTTAAAGAATTTGAAATGTCACAAGGAAAACATTTTGGAAGTAGGTGGGAAAAGTCTCACTCTTGACCAACATATGTCTCAGTTTTGTATGGATTATGTGGAGATGGTTCTATTAAAGCATTACTTTCTAAGTGGTGGTATTCTAAAGGAAAGTGGTTGATCTGAGAGGAAGGATAAATACAAAGCAATAGGACAGGTTTATATTAACTATTGAATTTAGAATATTTTTTTTTTATTTGGGAGCTTGGTAGAGCAGTTTTAAAATCACAGATAAACCTAAACAAATATGTTTTTAAATGGAGTAGACATGTCTGGCTGTCTCATTATTTAGCTGGCCTCATGTTTCTTCTAACTAGGAGTATTAAGCTGAGAGATTAAGCTTTAGAAAAACCACTCCTCTGAAAGAGAAGAGAGAACTAGTATCCTGCTGCTGTAGTCTCTCATATTACCCAGAGGGCTGAATGGTACAGACTGGTATAATTCCTTCAAGATCAGCCTTTAAAGGCTCATTCTACTTACATCCTCCTGTGACTGACTATCCATGCAGCTTTCAGTCTTTGTTCAGTACCTGCTGTTGTGTTTCCTCTCTGTGACAGCCTAGCTATCACAAAACACAGAATTCTTTTATTTGAAGAAAATGTACTGAAGACAAAAATCCATCACAAACAAAAAGCGTTTTAAAGGAATTAAAAATTTCTCAGATACTGCTGTAAGAATCCCTATTTAATCAGTACTTTGTTCTGGTCCCTGCATCTCGATCTCAATCTCCTTCACTGTCTCTATTTGCCTGGCCTCTTGAATCAGAGCAGACAATGCCGTTTCCTTCACTGCTTGTGCGTCTAGCAAATAACTTATTTAACTGCTCACTAATAAGCAAAGAGAAGAGAATTTATCACTAAAATAATCTTGAAAGCTTCCACCTCTTATAGATAGCATGTTCCTATTTAAACAAATACTGGGAATGAAACACTTATTTTTCTGCTTACTTGCTAACCCAAACCCTGTTGCATTTCAGAATGATGGAAAAACCTGCAGATGAGTAACTGTAATCCCAAAGACTCAATAAAAAATTTATTTCCAAGTTGCCTATAACTTTAGAGCCTAAGAACCAGAAATAAAAACCCAAAGAATCAAACATCTTAAAGTCCTCCTGGTAAGGAGCATCCAGCATTTTAAATTTCATTCTAAGCCTTCAGGGTAGAATACAGGAAATGTGAAGGTCCTGCTGACATTTTCCTTCTCAGGTTAGAGAGTTAATTACTTTGAAAAGAGTCAATAGCACAATTAGGGTCATTGCTACCTCATCTTCTGAATAGCTCCTTGATCAGTAACAGCTGCTTAGATCCTGGAAAAAAGAATACATCTTCAGCAACTAGCACAGCAGTTCTGACTTCATTCTGGGTCCTTTGGCACTATACCAAAATAAATTATATTCTTAATGAAATGCAGAAATGGATACAACTGCTAACACTTTCCTTAGATGCAGTCTACCCATCAAAGACCTAAAAAGAATAACCAAACACAGGTTAGGGCTAAGACCAGCTTTTCTCACATTTACCAGGATTTTTTGAAATTGCGGACAACATGAAAGTATTGCATTGATGTAACTGACCTTATCTACCTGTACAGTGAAGCCAGCCTCTTAGCAAGAAATTGCTTGTCTCCCTGATTACATCTGTCTTTTTCTTCTTATGACCAGCAACAGGACCCACCATCTGGTGATCAGCAGCCAAAGGCCGGGAAACAAGCTGGGGTCTACCAGCAATGCAGGGTGTACAGACAGCCTCTCAGGGAGAGCCGGGGACTGGAACGGAGACACATATATACTCACACTACATTGTTCAAGCCAAGCCCGAGTGCTGCGTCCAAGCTTAAAGGGCTTTCTTAAATGGCAGAGGGTGGGGGTCCCAGCTGAGGGCACAATCACAGCCTACGTACAGGTGCCCACAGGGCTCTGATACATACATAAGAACATGCATACATGTTCAAAGGGTTGGTTAGAGCTAATAAAAAGGCCATCTGCGTGTCCTGAAGTTATTGTCTCTTGTATTAGCACAGAGGAGAGTCATTTGGGTTACGTGCTCCAGAAATCTAGAAGAAAAATAAAACCTACTTTGCCGTCTTAGGTGGCTGATTTTTTTCTCTGAGAAACACAAGTCACCATACAAACAAACATACATGCAGCAACTGGCAGATTTCTGCGAGCACTGGAGCTCTTGAGCAGACTGACAGCCTCACTCCCACAGAAGGCAATGGGAGTTTTGCAATTTTGCCAGGGCAGGGTTTGACCAAGGAAGTCAGGAACAGACCTAAAAGCCTTCCTAGGTTAATCTCCCTAACACTCCTTGAGTGGCACTGGCTGTTCAAGAGGCACCATCTTAGACAACTGTGAGTCAACCCAGAGTTACTCATCCACTCCGAGTATGCTCCTACGTGATGCACGCTTCATGAATGGGGACTGCCACTGTCTACAGCTTCTCTGGGAGAAGCACCTCCCTCAGGGTGCTGCAGGATTTCTGGGTCAGGCGCTCCAGGCTCTGGTTTGAGGGTGTCTGGGTAGAGACCACGGCCAGGCCCAGGCCCGGCTGCAGTGTGGTGGAGCTGCAGCTCTGGCACGGCCGAGTGCTGTGGCCTCAGCCAAAGCAGCTCCCAGGGGCAGGGGCCAGCCCCGGCACCTCTCCCCTCAGCGGGAGCGGGGAGCCAGCCCCAGACCCCACAGCCAGGGCAGGGCTGCTTTCAGGGCCCGGCACTGCTGTGAAAGAAACCATGGTAGAAAGTACCTCCCTCTGCCATCAGAGCAGTTCTGGGATTCAGTCTCAAACACCTGAAGTATCTTCGAGGCCAAATTAAATGAATTTTTTGAGGTATATTTTACCTGCTTCATTAAAAACAAACATGAGGCAGGAGCGATGCTTTTTCTTTTAAATCTTTCCTTCTCTTTCCCATTTCCTCTAAACAAACATTATGCAATACATGTTAACTTTTGCCTATGAATGCCATTAAGAAATTTCTTTAGAAACAGTTCCCAGGAGAGTCTTTATTTCTTTCAGCCTTGTAGACCGCTCCACACAGAACAGAGGTGTGAGGAGATGGAGCCGTAGGAGAAAAGGAACAGGAGCAGAAACCACGGCTGAGCCACATTCAGTATCTGGCAAATGATGCAGAGGGATTCTTAAGCTGCCTCAATTCATTTGCAATTTACTGTAGGAAATAAGACACTTACGAAGAAGGTCCAAAATAAAAAAAGCTGTGTTACAACAAATATTGAGCTATCCCCAACATATTTCTATTTTCAAACCTTACGATCCCTTTAGGGCTAGAGCCCACAGGGACCTCTCCTGCCCTCTCTGTCTCAGCAAAGACACCAGGAACCAAACGATTTCTTTTTCCCTAATCTCATGATTCCCTCCTTTCAGCAATTGTGTATGGATATGCTGCTTAGGAAGCATGGGGTAATTTCCCCTCTTCCCTGCTCTGCCCGTGGTTCTCCTGCCTCATGCTGTAACATCATAACTTTCCGGAGCTGATGACCCCTCCAAAGTCTGTGCACTTTAGCAAGTCAGACCAAACTTTATTTTTATTCACACAGAAGAACTAAGATGAGCTTTGTGAAGGAAAAAGCGAAGGACAGATGGAGTGTGCTTAGAGTCTCTCTTCCGCACTCCCCTGCTCTATTCCACTGTAAGCAATGGCTGGGCCGCGGTTTGGGGAGGCAGGGAGGGGGAGGCAGGGGACCGACGGAGCTGCCCGTGGGGCCGCCGCTCCTCAGGTAACTGAGATTTTGCTGCCACCGTGTGGTCACCATCGTCTCTCCCGCCATTTTCTCTGCTCGGGAGGAACCAACCCGGGGCGCCAGGGAAAAGGGTCCCCGCTTCCGAGGCGGAGAAAAGCGTCTTCACCCAAAACTACTCACATGGACGTGCCCTCGGTCAAACCCTAATTTTAACCCTAAAGCCAACCGGTCAAGGCCAACTGAGTTTGACGCACACGGAGAACAGGAGTGGCTGCTCTCAGTAGCTAGTGGCTCACCGGTTTTGCCCAGTTTCTGAAGATGCTGCTCTTCTGTGGTTTCTGATGGCTCTGCGCTGGTCCCCCCGTGTCATCCCTTAGAGACGGACAAACAATAGTGCTCAGGGCAGAAACAGCTGCTTTGCAAAGAAGCAGCCTCGAGCAGGTTTCTTCACTTTCCTCCCACAGGACTGGCAGTTGATGATGGTTTAAAATCTTTAGCACCATTCATAACTGAAATCGGTCGAAATGTCTTAAAACAGCATCAATAGGAGCAGCTCTCCAGGCACCACATGGCACAGGGAACAGGCTTTCAGTGGTCCGAACCTGCTCTGACACAGTCCTTTGGGCACCAGCTGTCACAGACACAAACACCCTGGTTAAGCCTGTTTCTTCAAGAGCATACATACCAGTGGCAGAAGTGCCTCTGGAGTTTGTTATGCTGCGTGGCCAAAAACCAAGCACACACTCTTTAAGTAGAGGATTTTTAAGGTTTTCTCTGGAGACCTACTGGAGTTAAGTGGGCAAAACCTTGAACATCTTTCCAGAAATCCTAGAACACACCTCTTCCTAAAGCTGTCCTATAGCATTCCCCACGAGGCACAGACTGATTGGACCCAATGCAGGACTAGAATCCATAACATTCCAGTACAGATCAGTGTGCTGATGAATGAACCTGGCTGTCAGCCAGTAAACCCTGGGCTCACAAACATAGTGTGAACCACGATGCTTTCTTTTTTTATCTGTTTCAGAGGAAGACAGTGTTATTCCACAGTACCTACAGACCAGGAACAAATCATTCAGTACAAAATTCATAATGTCCCAGTGACATGGTGACCAGGTATAAGTTCTTCCTAGGGGCCCTGTAAAATTTGTGGATCTAAACAGTGAATACAGCTGTCTTCAGTAAGCATGATTATTTCAGGCAAGGTGACCCACGGGAGTGAGATCTTTTGTGCCAGCCCATTTGCCAATACAGACACTCACATTCAAAACACAAGCACCGCAACCAGCACCTTCATTGCCAGTCAGAGGAGGAACAAAGACTAATTAATTGAATAAAGGCCAAATTATTCACTCTCATTATAAGCATGACATTGGAGAGAATCCCAAATGCATCCCGCGGTAACTTCACCTATTTTGTTGGATATTACAGTTGCCTCTGGGGGAGCATGTACTGTTATTTTTCAAGGGCTTCAGCAATTGTCATTCTGAACACTTCCACACGCATTTGAGCAGTCTAACACAGAACAAAGATGTCCTCTACTCTCATTCTGTCTTATACTGCTGAATTACAAAGAGAATGTCCCTAAATCAGATGTGAACAGAGAAGCTACTACTCCTTGACTTTGTTGCAGTGGCAGACTCCCTGCACAATTAGCTAAGTCTCAGAAATATGCTTCTCTTGGCATTTCTGACTTTTGATTATTTATTTTTTTTAACTACTTTACATTCATCTGAATCCCTCAAGTAAAGGTCATTTCCTCTATTATTGAAAGAAATTCAATGAGAGCTATTTCTATAAACTCCACCCCCATGTACTCTGCTAAGAAGGCCATGTATTATGAGTAATTTGCCTATACAAATATGGAAAAAGCACTGACAAAAACTGACTTGCAACAGTAACAAAGGCTCACATTCTTCTCCTTTTTCTAACAGGGGGACAGAGGCAATTCCTTTATGTTCTGATATGAAAAGCAAAAATCAGTAACATCCCCCACTTAGCAGTTAAATTTAAAAGTATACTTAAAATAATTTAAAAATAATCTTATGGGATGCAGATCAGACTCAGTTTTATACAAATTAAGAAACTTTTGTATATCCTTATAAACCAGTTTCAACTTACAGGTAATGAATGAACTTCTGCTCAGAAAAGCCAATGGCACAGACAGTGAGATCTAATGGACTGCACATGAGCTAGAAAGTAGTACTTCCAGAATTCTCTTTCCAGCTCTGACAGATCCTTCAATCCCTTACGATTCCCAAACCTTATCTCTATACAACAGAGAGAACCATGTTAAACTGGGACTGTGAGGACAAAGCAATATGGTTTTAATTCATTATGTACTAGAATATACAAAAAAAAAAGTATGTAAATCCTCCTATAGCTAGCAAATCTTCTGCTCCCAGCCATCATCTTGTTCAGATAAACATTTGTTTCATATCTTTCAAATGACTTCGTACTTAGGTAACAACCCTAGACCAGCTTTTATGATTACACTTGTTCACCTGCTGTTTCTGGAGGTCCTTCCCTACTACTGCTCTCTGGGCTTCATCATCTACCCCTATACCTGATCCTATGTGCCTCTTCCTAGGCCTCCCATATAATTCTGTCTCTGAGGGGCTTTAATCTGTCCCTTCGTTCCCCTTCTCTCTTGCATTAGGCAACGCTCCCATCTGCCCAAACTGGCTCTCATTTTCCTTTGCACGCAGGCAATCTGTGGGACCCATTTCTTTTGATTCCCTCTCCCACATCCCAACACAGGATTGCGCATATGACTGCCACGCGCTCAGATGAGTGAATGAGCAGGGATTTCATGGTTACCCAGTGTCCTCCCCACCTCCCAGTCCCAGCACAGCTATGGTCTTTTCTTTCCATCCAAAAGATGAGTCATTGTGTCTGTTGATATTTCAATACCCACAGCTGAGTCAAGACTTGTCATTGGGATGAGTTAATAAATTTTTTAATATGTAAGCAAGGGATGGCTAGAGGGCAGCGCTCGGACAAGTCTGGCTTTAGAGGCTGGTCTTGGTGTAGAGCTGCCTGCTGTATTTCTCTTTATACGCTCTGGACTGGGTGCAAATCAAGGTTTATTAGATCCAGACCAGCAAAGTGCAACCTCAGCGGTGCTGTCCTGGCCTGCATACATGAAAGGGTCTTGGGTTGGTCACCAAGCTTAGAGAAGTTGCCTGGCCTCTGATAGAAACAGTTATGGATGCGGTTGAACCTGCTGGTTCTGCTACCCAAATGACATCCAATTCTCCCAAAAGCCAAGAGAATTCCCACCACTGATTTAAGAATTTCCCCGAGCATTCCTAGGTGACTTAAGACAGCATTCAAAAAATTTCACATTAAATACAGATAGATGATACCAACTTGCATGTAAGCCTCCCTAGGCCACAGACACCATTCCTGGAAAAAAGCCCTCAGGAAAATAAACAGAAATTATAATGGTCCTTAATAAAAAAAAAATAAATAGCAGATAGAATTATTCTTTTCTGAAAACCCTTCAGAACTCATTGACCACGAATATTCCATATCAAGCCCAATGTCAAAAACCCATCTGATTTTTTTATTTGTTTCTTCCAGCAAACTCAAGACGTTACGAGAATTAACTCCTAAATTAACTCCTAGGATAAAATTTATGTCTTGTATCACCCCAGAGCATGCTTTATGATATTCTGAACTCCAGGAAACAGTCCATTAGGCATGAAAGAACAACTGATTGCCTCTTACAGCAATAACATTTAACACCAAAATCCTTACAATGACAAAAAAAAAGGAAAACTACAAAACAATACTAACTAACATATTGATGTCCAGCCATTTAACATCTGATGCACTTTATAGCACTCTAGGAGAGCTACAAGACCTACATTAAAAAATATTATTCTCTTTTTTCAGTTCTTATTCCTACTTTGCATTTCCTGTGCTCTTTATGAACACGGGTCTTTTTTCAATCCTTCTTAGTACTTTTTTATTTCACTTCACTCCTATTAACATATTTCACCAGAGACCTTGAGCTACAATAGCCTTATATACTACCAGCTTGGCATTCCTGTATATTAGCTGTCATACTAAAATTATTGTGCCTCCTACACAGAGGTACTGACTATAAGCAATTGATACTGACATATTTCTTTACAGTTCAATAATTCCAGGTAGAAAATTGGCTTTCTACCAAGTTAAAAGTAATCATCATTGTTACAAACGTTGGAGTGGTGTCTACTGCCCAAGCAGAAACTATTAAACATTTTGCTTAAGTTATAAAACTACCTTCATCCTAGTTTTTTCTGTCACTGATGCTACCTTTAGAAATCAAATGAGAGCCTACCTTCTCAAAAAATGGGAACTAAAGCTATATTCCTAAAATGTGATATATAAAGAATTATTTATGCTGATTAAACTGAAGAGCCTATATGGTCTTTATAGATAAATATCCAGAAGGAAGGAAAATTTTCACTGTAGTCTTAGCTGTGGAAAATGCTAATTCTGGCTTCAATTTCCAATTTTGTGCAAGCTAACTAGTGAGTTTGGGCCAACATTACTATAGAAACTACATCTTGGTAGTTACCCTTCCCACATTGTAAGAGACAGGGAGATTTGATTGTGTCCAGACGACGAGCAGAAGCCCTGGAAGACTTACCCAAGCTTGCAAAGGTACTTCAGGATCAAATGTGGTTTTGTTTCAGGTGAAGTGTGATTTATATATCAAAAACAAAGGAAGATAAAAATATTTATAAGTGCATATTTAAGAACTTGAACCTGAATCTTGGTAACTTGATTGAAGTCGCACAGAGAGTCTCTGACAGAAAAAGGATGTAATCTACGTGTTTCAAGCACCATGCAAGCACATTAGTCCATTTTTAGTGCTACTGAAGAGGCTGAGGTGGTATATTTTCACAAGCCATTGAACAAAGGCACTCCAGGAAAATCAGTGTGATTAGGACTTTTAGATGCCATTAAAAACACTATTTCCATCCTGCAGTATACTCCACCATTCCAACTGCATTTGAAACACATAGGGTTTGGCTTATCTTTGACATCTGAACCTTTATAAAGCAAGGTTATATACATTCTAAAGTTTGGGGTGTTTAATGCTTTAAAATGATGCACACCATTATTCAAACTGTGAAAGCACAGCCAAAGTATGTTGTTTTTTTTCTTTTTCAGATAGTAAAGTCTAGTGGTAATGTATTATTTACATGAATTAAGAAAAGGCGTAAGAGATTGAATATGGGGGTAAAAAAAGGAGGGGGGGGTAGCAATTCTGTATATATTCTTTTCATTCTCTGATACAGCAACAACTATTTTTTCACTTCAGAGTAAGACAAGCACATGCTGCTGAAGGACCAAATCCTACTGTATGGAAGAAAAAGTTATTTGGAAACCTTCCCTCAGAAATTGTGCAATGTAGAAATGCTCCATGTAGTCCTCAGAAACAAGTAAAATGATGCCTCTGCCAAACATTCAAATTCAGTCCTGGCTTGCTTCTAATAGAAGACCAGCACATAACTTCGAACATTAATATATTTATTTTTTTTCTGATGTCAACAATCAATATAAGGCTTTACTAAGTAAAAATGTCTGTGTTAAACAAGAGATAGCAAAATTAATCTTTTCGCAAGCTTATACCAGTTGTCTTTCATACTACCTGAAAAAGTCATTCACTTGTGAAATACTGCTCTGCTTTTGGAAAAAAACATTTCCTAGAACACTTCCAACCACATTTTAAAATCAGTAGACCTTTTCATACCTCTTATCACAAAGACTTTTTATTTCAACAAAGATACTCCACCATCCAACTGTCCTTCAAGTCTGCTTTTAACTTCACTAAAACAGGAACAAACTTGAAGACACAAAAGGAAAGACAAATTAGGTCACAAAGGATTGAGAGTGAATTTTCTGGACCCTTTTTGTACATGTTTTCCCATGTCACATCTGGTCCCAAAACTCAAAAGGCGGGTCCCACAAAGATGCCACTCCAAACACTCTGACAGAGCCAATGAACTTGGCACAGACCCCCAGCATGGCTGTCCTATCCATGGCCCCAGCTGTCAGGTATGGTGGGAAGGGTGACAGGACAAGGTTGTTCCCCAGCTACCCATGGTTTTGTAATACACCCTTGTCCTCACTGCAGGCTCACTCATGGCTTGAGAAATCATAAATATGATCCAAAGTACACTTAGAGCTTCCGTGCTAGAGAAAGGCAAACCATCCCCACCTGATAAGCAGGAAAATGTGCTGACCTGCAACTAGAGAGTCTCTGTTAGCTTTTTGTTCAAAAAGTTGCTATATTATTTTTTGAAATTTTGAAATTATTGCAGTTTAGCATACACTTATTCTTAATTTTTATTATCAAACCAGAGAACTATGAATCACATTTTTACTGAAAAGAAAACCTTTTTCTCAGGACTGCCTTCAGGCTTTAAGTGGATGTTAATTTGAAATGGTTTAGGAACTGGCAAGACATTATTTTATAAATTCTTTCACTAGAAAAAAATATGCTGTATGCCCAAGAAAAAAAAGCCTTATGTGCAGTGAACTAAACTAACCTGAGCAAACAGAAATAAGGAATATTTTCTCTCTACACTAGCAGAACAAGCTATAGAAGTCCAAAATGAAAGGAGTTTTATCATTTAAATAAACCGTTTCTAGAGACAGCCAGTAATTGATCCTGAGCAGTGGCTTGACTTTTGTAAGATTTCAGCAGACACACGTTGCTTGCACTTTTTCATAACACAATTTTTTGTTAGGCTCCTTTAAATAAAGGAGTTCACATCTATCATCATAATTCCATGTTTTGGAATTATGGAAAAAATAATTTTTATTTCAAATGCATTTACTTCTAAAACTGTTAGTTTAAGTAAAAATCTTTGATTCAAATCAGAACAGTACTTTAATCTATTTTTACCTGGCTTCCACTTCACCAATGAGTAAATAACTGGGACTGAGAAGTGTCTCAGATGACATTCAGGTTCTTAGCCTCAATGCACATTTCAACAAGGAAAACAGATACAATTACCAGTAGCAGCCAGGAATCAGGCTCTGCAGCTTTTTGTTGAGGGAATATGTATATTCAGACAGATACCTCTTTTAACATCAGTTGGATTGCTAAAAAGCCTCACAGTTTCATTTTGATACAGTTTCCCACACCATCCTCATTGACAAACTGATGAAGCATGGACTAGATAAGCAGTGAAGTGGATTGAAAACTGGATGAACTGCCAGGCCTAAAGAATTGTGATCGGTGGCATGAAGTGCAGCTGGACCAGCACAGCACCCCATAGATCTTCTGTCAGTCCAGTACTGTTCAACACCTTCATTACTGACCTAGGTGATTGTCACAGCACTATCAAGACTATCAAGCTGCAACAAGGCTTTTACCATCCCATACCAGGTTAACTTCAATGAGTAGTTGCCATGCCTTGCCCCAGCACGGCCACCAATCCCCCACAAGGTTTCTGAAGTCCATCTACTGTCTGAGCTGTTTCTTCATACTCTCCAGGCCAGCTCACCGTGCTTCTTGCCTCTGCTGCATCCCTCTCCTTATCTCTCCTACCTCCAGGACACTCTCTCTCCTCCTTCTGTTTCTTCAAGGTCTCTTTTCATTGGCTTCTCCTCTTCCATCCCCCTTAGAGCTATTTAACTACTTAGCAGGAACCAGCCACAGCTGCACCTTATCCACATCAGCCAACCCACCGCCCCTGAAGCCAGTCCACAGCTGTATATTATCAATGTTAATGAACCCAGCTTCATTCCTCTACAGTTCTTCTACAGATGATGGGATAGAATCCTCAGCAAGTTGGCTGATGACACAAAACTGGGAGAAGCAGTTGACAGACAAGCTGGGTGTGCTGCTATCCAGATGGACCTGGACAGGCTGGAGAAATGGACTGACAGGAACCTCATGGAGCTCAGCAAAGAGAAATGCCAAGTTCTGCACCTGGGGAAGGATAACCCCATCCATCACTCCCCCTCAGGCTATCCAGCTGGAAAGTAGCTTGGCAGAAAAAGCCCTGGTGGTTCTGATGGACCGGCTGCCCTTGCAGCAGAGACCAGAAGCACCATGGGCTGCATTACGAAAACCATCAGCAGCGGGCTGTGAGATGATGTAAGAGATGATCCTTCCTCTCTACTCAGCACTGCTGAGACATAGCTGCAGTGCAGGGTTCAGTCCTGGGCTCCCCAGTACATGAGAAACAGGGACATACTGGAGCAAGTCCAATGAAGGACCATAAAGATGATGAACTGGAGCATCTGACAGGAGAGGATGAAAGAGCTATCTATGTTCAGCCTGGAGAAGAAAAGGCTCCAGGGAGTCTTATCAATGTGTATAAATACCTAATGGGAAGAATGAAGAAGAGGGAGCCAGACTTTTCTCAGTAGTGTCTGGTGAAAGGGTAAGAGGTAATGGGCACGAATTTAAATACAGGAAATTTCGTTTATATAGAAGAATCTTCTTACAGTGAGGGTGACCAACCACTGGCACCCGTTGCCCAAAGAGGTTGCGTAGTCTCCATCCTTGGAGTCACCTAAAACCCAGCTGGGCATGGCCCTGAGGTACCTGCTCTAGCTGGCCCTGCTTTGAGCAGGGGGGCTGCTCTAGGCAACCTCCAGAGGTGCCTTCCAGCCTTGGCCACTCTGTGATCCTGCCTGGAGCATTTGCCTTTCACAAGCGTGTTGCACTACTTCAGAAGTAGGTTTCAAAATAAACACTCTACCAGCATTTCCAGGCTTTGCTTATCAGACTGTAAGTGACTCTAAGTTTATGAGTCTAAACATTGAGCTCTTTTAATCCAGACTCTGGACTATTACATCTCTCAATTATTAAGATGAAGGGAGCATTTTAAGGGAAAGCATTCTGTTTTAATATGTTGGTCAATTTGCCCATTTATTAGCTTAGCAACAGAGAGATCTATTTCCCTTTTATGTTTGCAGCTACCATAATAAAGCAGTAATTAGCAGTAAGTAGTACCTGATCAGGGTATGGGATAAAAAGAGGTAACTCCCAACAAGTACATAAAAACAAAACCTATATGAACAAAATTAAAATAGACAGGGGTTAAACTTTGGCCCTATTCATTTAAAACAAAATCTTAATTCCCTACAGGGCACACCATTTACTGCTGTAACTAGGCCTGTAAAAATGATCCATAGTCAAAACGCCTAAAATAACTATGGTCACAAAGCTTTCATGGTTTAAAGGTTACCTGCAGCGGATGATTAAATTGCAATGAGCTGAAGTGAGGAGAAAGATCTTTTAATCATTTCAGTTTCTGTTTTATTTTTCTGTGTGACAGTATAATCTGTCTTTTCATGGTTGGTACAGAAAAGTCTGCATCAAACAGATCCTGGCATGGTCCTGGGGCCATGTTCTCTGCTATCTGAGGGAAAGGAAAGCATATCTCTGTCACAGTATTAATTACAGGTCTGCAGCTATGTAACAAGATTGGGTGAGACAGGCTGTACTTGAGGTCCACAGTAATACAGCGCTATCTAGTCTTCCCATATTCCACCCATGGATTACAACTACCTGAAAAAATACTAGCCCCAGAAGAAATTTGCTGGATGATTTCCTCCTCCTGCTAGCTCTCTCCTGGAGGCTGAATTATTTAAATCAATTCCTTTTTGCATACAATTTGCAGAGAGTAATGTTGAATTTCATATTCTGCCTTTTATATTGCATGCAATCCAGATCCTCATTCATTGTACGGCTACTATTAATTATCACAGGCTAAGAGGTTTTGAGGTATTTTTCCTGAGAGCAAATTCCCATACCCTCTCTAGCTTGTATGCTTTCACATTTTCCCTTTGGTAATATATTATTTTACTTTCAGGCTTTTCATTCGTTAATCTATTTTGGACTGCATTGCTCTGCATGAGCTGAGCTTCTGAAAGAGTCTTAATCACTCTCCAACTGCATTTTTCTCATCATTCTCTTTAAATTTCTATTCAATAAAGACAGCAAATGCAAAAATTATGCTGTTCCACATCAGCATTCAGACCATTTTTATAAATAATGAGGTTTTAGGGTACTGCTAAGCCTCATCATAGTCCATTAATAATCTCTTTCAAGAACGTAATTTACTTATGCTATAGCTACTTCATATGTCCTTCATTTCAAATCCTGTGAGTTACTTTGCCTCCGCTTACAGAGGTCAAAGGCTAAGACTGACATTTTCAAGAAAAAAACTGGTGAGAAGTCTTTTAATAAACTAACCCACCAACAGGGATATCCGACATCACTCACATCTGCACTATCAATGAAGGCACTACTTGGCTAAGATACTGACTGGTGCCAGAAGGAGCAGCTAAAGTCTTGTTCTTTGCAACAGACAACCTAAACGTCCATCATTATGTCAGCTTTATGTATAATTTCATTTTCCTGTTCTGTTTCTTCCCCTTTTGTGGATAACTGGCTAGCTGAAAAGGGTCACATAGACGTAGTCCAGCTGGCTGGACAAAAATGCACATGGCTCTCAGCTTATCCGAAGTAAAGCAAAAATACACTATCCTTGGCTGTTCTTGTTACACAATAACAGGAAGATTTCGGTGGGAAAAGAATGTTGCAGGTGGGAACAGATAACTACAGAAGAGAAACTAGGGGCGGGCTTGGTATTTAGGCAACTAACCAATAATGAGCTTAACTTTTGTAATATGTATGAGCTAATTATAAGAAGGCATAAAAGGTGGCTGTAAGGTACAATAAACGACATCTGCTGATCACTCATATTGAGTGACTGTGTCTTCCCTCCGTCGCGACACCCTTTCTCATCCACAAGACTCAGGTTTATTTCTTGCATGTGCCATTTTTTTCCCTCTCCTGCCCCCCCCCCCCCCCTTCCCTCAAATCCCTTGTTTTTCCAAGTTTTGCTAGCTCTACTTTTCCAACTTGGCAAAACCACCAGGGGTTTCAAGAGTCTTTTTCCTTTCTGTGTAACTATTTTTTAAAACCTCAATACTATACTTGAATATACCTTGCTATTCTTGTCCAAAATTTCAGAACAGGTTATCACCTGCTAATTCTACCACTGTGCCACATGGAAGATGTATAGGCTATGCTGTACGCATTCTTCACTGTTACCGCTCCACACCATGGCTAATGAGGTAACACAACATATCGGAATGAATAAAGCTGAAAAGAAAATGAACCACTGTCAGAAATCTTACAAACTCCTATATTATTGTTTGCTGAATGCCATCTGTGTGGTAGAACATGCATAAGTCTACGATATTTGAAACATCTTACAATGAGGAAAAAGGCAGAATTGTAAATGGAACAAAGGGGTAACAAAGGGGAGGTCAGTCATAAACCATTTATCATCACGTAGTAAGTCATCAAGACTGTGGAGTCCTAGCTTGTTAGCCAGTCTCCATTTCGCATAAATGTTCCCAAGCAATTTCTGTGTCACATGCATATGAAAAATCTATCTTAATGAAGTAAAAACACAGAACAATCAATGTCTCCTCTTCTGGTCAAGAACAAAAGCTTTACCACAGAAAGGTCTTTTATTTATTTTTATTAAAATAAGTTCCCTCTTTCCAAGAGAATTACTGATATAAATCTTCGGGTGACTAAAGTTCTTACGTATCAAATGAGCAATTCTCAAAGCTGAGAAAAGATCACAGTACACACCAAGGGCGACAATACAGAAAATCATTGTCAGTCCCATTTTTCAAGACATGTACAGCATAAGTTAAACGCTTGCAAAGCACAAAGTGGCATTAGTACCACCAAAGCCAAATGAATTTGTGAGTGCTATACGCCGTTTTTCAGTTTTCCACTCCTGAGCTGTTAATGGAACATAATTGAGATCAAACTCTGCCTCTGTTTTCTCTAAGTTTAGAGTAGGTGGCAAAATTCCATGGTAACAGGACAGTGCAGTAAAAGCTGCTTCAATAGCTCCTGCAGCCCCCAAGAGATGCCCGGTTGCTCCTTTTGTTGAGGAAACTGCAATATTATGTGAGTGGTCTTTAAAAAGCCTCTTGATTGCTCGATTCTCAGCAGCATCTCCTAGAGGTGTAGAAGTTGCATGTGCATTGACATATGTTATGTCTTCTGGTTTGATCCCAGAATTTTTTATTGCTGCAGACATACACCTAACGAAAAAAAAGACAGAATGCTGAAATTGCCATTACATTTTTGTTGCTAAAATACCTGTACAAACCAAACGCAAAAGAATAGGATGCTTTAAAATGTTTATCAAATGTGAAAATCTGCACGACATACTTTACTAGAGATGTAAATGACAAGATATGGATTCATCTAACTAAACACACTAGCATCTACATTTAGCCACCTAAGAAAGATAGTAGTGGTGAGGCCCACTATAAAATCAGACTTGCTGCTAAAAATCCCCCAGTTGGGAAAAATACAAAGAAAAAGTAAGAAGATACAACAAACAATCCCTACAGACTACATTAATAAAGCAAAAACCTTTTTCAATGTAAAATTTGAAAACATTTGACTGGGAAATAACTACCTGAAATTATTGCAAAAATTTAGGTTCCCTCCACTGAAGTTTCTCTAGCATAGCAAAATATTAATGTAACATTCAGTACAATGGTCCAAGAAATCCTCTTCCCATGGTAAGTGAAAAGAAGATTCCCTAGTCTTTACATTTTGTTTTCCCTCTTATTTACAGTATTAGGGAATTATGAAGAATAATTGCTCTATCAAACAAAAATATTAGGAAATTAAAAAAAAAATTCTGCACTCATCTTCCCTGCGAGCTTTTGCATGCTTTCCAGAGGCTAGAAGATGTCAAGGAGACAGCACAAATTCCTATATATATAATGAAATTTATTGAAAGTCACGCTCTTCTACCCTGATACTATGTTCCATTCTGACTCCCCATGACCTGTGGACTGTGACTGCCTCTATAAAACATGCTTTTTTATGACAACCACAGAAGGATCAATACAGCTCCATACTGTGATTTTCTCACAGATTTCCCCCAGAAATTAAGAGATGAATCACACATCTCCTTGCACACACAGGTTAACTACATATCTCTGAGCAGAAGAACACTGACTCTTTGAAACTTACGAAAAATAAGGAAATAAAAGGAAGCTCAAAAGAAAAAGATACCACAGGCTGCTAAGCATCCAGCTTAGCATAGGATGGAGGCCAATTATGCTCACTGTCACTACACAGTGAGCCAACATCCATGCAAAAAATACTACTGATCAACCATGAGGGAAACAGACACATTTAGTTATGTTAGCTGCAAGAAATACATTTACTTAAGGAGATGACACATTAATTGTGTTGAACACACTCTATATGCATGCTTCTGAGTCTGGCTTTGCCCCTCCCTTCCTGCAGGTTTACTTCAACATATGTATTAGTCTCCAACTGAAGTAGTTACTAGAAGATGAGAAAAAATATATTACCCTGAATTTTTTTGATGTGGCAAATAAAATTCCTTACAGAAAAGAGAAGCATATACATTTCAGATTTAATATATGTACCGCTGCAGTAATGAAATATTGGTTTGAAGACTGTATTAAAATGTATTATCTCATCTCAAGGGTGGAAAGGCTCAACATTTTGGAGATACCAAGATTAAGTTTCAGCTACTTTCCCCTATGAATTTCATTTATATGCTACTGCAATCATAAAATATATGAAATTCTGTTACAATATATTGCCATATCATCTCAAGGGTAAACAAGTCTGAAAATCTGAGATAAGACACTCCTGATTACTCAACACACACCTAAGTCTGCAGAACAATTAAGTATGAATCAAATAGCATAGAGAGAAACCTGGTATACTACACTTCCTGGAAAATCTGTTAACCCAATAAATATGCAAACACAGGTCTACAATACCATGCAGAAGTTTGATCTATTTTTGCAGTGATATATTGAATTTTTTTATTAAATATTCACATATATTCAGAATAATGCAAACTAAATCTTTACTAATGATTCCAGTGTTAGCAATAGCATTCAGTCTATTCTAAGCTCACAAACTTACACATGTAATTTAACCGACAATTAGGTCAATGATAAAGATGAGTATCATCCACTTATGAACTGTTTTTTATAAGATTAACAATAATGAAGCTTTACCATCTCACTTAACCGTACTGAAGTGTATTTCTGCTACACCCCTACACCAACACTCTTAGCTGCATCAGAATGAAGTATTTAAACACAATTGTTGCACCACCATATGACTCAAGTACTTTCCCTATGAAGAGCTGAAGTCTTTTCTAAAGAAGAATAGCCACAATTAATGCTAATTACATGTATGGTAATTATTCTAACAAACTATATCCTCCAAGTGCTCTACAGCTTTGTCACTTGGGACTTCTTCAGGAACGCTATTCCCCTTTCAGACCACAATTAATGACATGACCTGCTTTTGCAGTGGTGTCTCTTTTCTCTATGGACAAAGTCTGAGGAACCTGAAAAGGTTCTATCATACTACAAAAATCTTTAAAAAGAGGTTTCCGTTGAGACTTATTTGTGTGAACAACTGTAGGCACCAAACACAAAATTTTCACATAAAGTTTTCATAACTCTATGCAAAAAGGCTGATTCTAGCAAGAACTCACCTTTGCCTTGTTACTGAAAAAAGAAAACTGGGGCAAAACCTTACCAGAAGCTCTTTCATTTTTCAGATTAAGTTTTCAGGCTTTTGGAATATTAATTCAAGATTGAACAGCATTTCTCTAGGAAAAGCATACAATAATAGAAACATATGTACCCACTACAATTAACACATGAAGTTGCCTTCAAAATCAACATATAGTTCTTACCTGAACGCACCATCTCCCTCTGGATTAGGTGCTGTTATGTGGCAAGCATCACCAGACAGTCCATAACCTAAAACTTCAGCATAGATCCTAGCACCTCTTTGTACAGCACGTCCATATTCTTCCAAGACCAGCACAGCAGCACCCTCTCCCATTACAAACCCTTCTCTCTGCGCATCAAATGGTCGACAGGCCATTTTAGGGCTTGAGTTAAAGCTTGTGCTGAGAGCCCGAGCTCTTGCAAATCCAGCCAAGGACAAAGGACTAATGCAAGCCTCAGTCCCTCCAGCCAACATGACATCAGCATCACCAGCAGCAATAAATCTAAAGGAGTCTCCAACAGCATGTGCGCCTGTGGTACAAGCCGTTGACACCGCATGATTCGGCCCTTTTAATTGGTATTTAATGCTGATATGGCCTGCTGCCATATTGACTAAAATCTTTGGGACAAAGAATGGGCTGACCTTGTTATAACCCTTTGTTTTAAACAAAGCGGCCGTATCAGAAATGTCTTCCAGTGGAACCATTCCCATCCCAATTGCCACACCGGCACTTAAGCGATCCTGTTCAGACTGGGGAGACCAGCCAGAGTCCTTCATTGCTAGCTCTGCTGCACCGATGGCCATCACAGTGGCAGAACTCATGGATTTGATCTCTGACTTTGACACAAAGCTTTCTTCGCTGAACTGACCCTCCTGGTTTCCCCTTGGCACACAAGCAGCCACTTTACATGGGACACCTGCATATTCTTCCCCATCTAGCGATGTAATCCCACTGTCTCCTTGGAGAAGGTGCTTCCACACAAACTGAGTCCCCACACCAAGAGGGGACACTAAGCCAATACCTGTAACAACTACTTTCCTTCGACATACAGGCAGTGACTTGCTGAAAGCTCTTCTGTGGTTTTGTAAATGCAGATTTAAATTCAGATTCCAGAAATGAAGATTTGCAATCTTTAATAGATCACGTGAGCACTGTGAGAACATGGTGGAAATTGATCACTTCAAGCACATTTCCGTAACTAGGGGGAAAAAAAAAACCACAAACACAACAATAAAACAGCCAATGTGAAAAACATTCCAAGTACACTAAATTAATAACCTGCTTTTTAAATGAAAGCCTATTTTCAGCCCTGCAGAAAGGGATGAGGTTTCCGTGTCTGTAACCAGGATCAGTACGTGTTATGGCAGACAGTGCTTAGAAACATGTTCATTTTGTGAATGCCTCTAGTGCGCTCTCCTAGCATAAGCTGCTAATGGGTATGACTTTGCACCAGTGTGGACTGTGAGGCACTCTCTGGTTTTGCTGCAAAACTCCCCCTGGGGCTTTAACCACAGCTGGCTGGAGGGCTGGAGGTATCAACAGTGAACATTAAGAGCTTCATTCTTGTAAGGGAGAAAGTGTGCGTTCACCTGAAAGTGTATGCCCTACCATTATCGTGTGAAGGATGTTGTCATCACAACTTTTATGTCAGACAGAATGGTCTACAAAACTCAGAACAGGAGTCAAGAAACTCCTCCTGGTTCTGTCACCAAGGTAATTACCTATCTTGGACAAGACTCCTCGTCTTTCTACCCCCACCTACCTTTATCACTCTTGGGGTATTTAGACTGTGGGGGGCAGTACCTCAAGTGCATTGGAGCAAGATCATAGAATCACAGAATCATTTAGGTTGGAAAAGTCCTTTAAGATCAAGTCTAACCGTTAACCCAGGACTCATAAGTCCACCACTAAACCATGTGTCTAAGCAGTGCATCTACACGTTTTTTTAAACAATTCCAGGGGTGGGTGATTCCACCACCTCCCTGGGCAGCATGTCCCAGTGGTTGAAAAATGTACCACGCCACCACCTCCCTTGAAGGTAACACGACTAGATCCCACGTTACCGTGAGGTCTCAGGTGATGGCAGAAGGCCACTGCTCAGCACAAGCATTTCAGGCGGGGCGAGAGGCCCGTGCCACGCAGCAACGCGCTGCAGCCCCTCGCTCTCACCCTGCCTCTGCCACCACCGCTCGGGAGCCGGCCTGACCGCACGTGGCCGGCATGCTGAGCAGGGCAGAGGCTGCAGCTCACCAGCACCTATGCTATGGGCTTCAACGGGTCCTCGCCTCACAGAAAGGGCAACCTGGCATCGCCAGGTCTTTGGGCACATGCGGGGAGCCGCATGGGGACCATACGGGGCCACCGGGCGAGCGTGCGCCTGCTAAAATAGACAGCCCTGCTCCTTCCTGCGTTGCGGCAGCACAAGTACGCAGCAGCGCTATTAAAAAAAAAAAAAAAAGCTAAAAACAGTCCTTACTAATATGGGTTTTTTAAAGGAGCCTGCTTTAAACCCGGACCCAAATTTGCCATTTTAATTTTTTAAGCCAGTTAACTTGGATTTTATAAAAAGAGGCAATAACGTATGTGCAGAGGTCTTTACAGCAGTGCGTGCCTAACAGCCAAGTGCAGCCTTCAATACCGGTATAAAATAATCAGGCCTGGCCTGACCCACGCTGCGCTACGTTACCTACTGTGCGCGCCGAACAGCCACCGGGAGTAACTTGGAGTAACATGCCCCCGGGAGCAAGAGCTACCGGGCGCCACTGGGAGTTCAAAGGGCCTTAACTACTTTTAATGTTTACACCCTGACGCCACGGGGCTCCCCTGCGACACCCCACGTTTCAGCCGGGCTCGCCCCGCCCTGCGCCGCCACTGCCGTCCCGGCCCGCCCCGCTAGGAGCAGCCTGCCCCGCCGCCCCGCCGCCGGCGGGAAGCCCCTCCGCTCCCGCAGGGGCCGGCGAGCCCCCGCCTGCCTGCGCCCTAGCCCTCAGCCGTACCTCCGCCGGCCGCACTCCCCCCCCCGCTCCACGGTGGTTGGCTCTGCCTCGCTCCCCCGCTCCGACGGCGCGGTGCTGCACCACCCGGGAGGCTGGGGGGGGTGGGGTGGGAGGGGGGGAGGCACGCGACGGCTTTGTAGCCGATCCCCGATGCCACGATTGCTGAGGAAGCCGGCAAGGGAATCGGTAACTCGGCGGTGGACTGCGCGGCCCGGCGGCGCTTCCCGCCCGCGGCGCGCGGAGGATGGTGGCGGCACTGGCTGGAGGCGGTGCGGCTCGGCCGCTTGGTCGCCGGTGTAGGCGGGCAGGGGGCGCGGCCGCTTAAGTAGCCCGATGAACTGGAAAGGGCAAGGAAATTCCTTCCTCCGCCAAACCGCATATTTGAAACACGCAAGGGAAAAGTAAAAAGCCTACCCCCCCAAACGAGCCCACGGTCTCAGCGATACACAGGAGGGTTGCGCTGAGGTCGTGAGGGAAACTTTGTCGTTGCCCGTCGGTTCCCTTAATGCTGCATGCGTACTGCAGGGCATTTCAGCACTGAGCTGGCAGGAACTGTCAGAACTCAGCGGTAAACAGTACGTAACCAGGAAGGCCATCACACACATGCACGCTGCGGTCTCTGCCAGGCCTACTTTAGGTTCCACCGTAACTAATTCCTTGGCACAGTTTTCCTGCCTACGCTTCGTTCCCTTGCTGTAGTCCCAGTCCCCATCTGATCTCTTGTTATGCTGCACCCTTCAGGTCCCCATCCTTCTCCAGCTCCCAGCTGCTGACAAGACTGGCAGAAAAGACCTGGGGGTGCTGGCTGACAGCCGGCTGAACATGAGCCAGCAGTGTGCCCAGGTGGCCAAAAAGGCCAATAGCACTCTGGCTTGTATCAGAAACAGTGGGGCCAGCACCCTGCACCAGCACTGGTGAGGCTGAACCTTGAATAATGTGGTGGTTTGGGCCTCTCACTTCAAGAGGGAAGTTGAGGTGCTGAAGCGTGCCCAAAGAAGGGCAACAAAGCTGGTGAGGGGTCTAGAGAACAAGTCTTGTGAGGAGCAGCTGAGGAAATGGGGTTGTTTAGCCTGGAGAAAAGGAGCCTCAAGGGGGACCTCATTGCTCTCTACAGCCGCCTGAAGGAGGGTGTAGCGAGGTGGGTGTCTATTGCTTTTCCCAGGTGAGGAGTGATAGAATGAGAGGAAATGGCCTCAAGCTGCACCAAGGGAGGTTTACGTTGGATGTTGGGAAAAATTTCTTCATTGAGAGGGCTGTCAAGCACTGGTAGAGTCACCATCCCTTCAGGTATTTGAAAGATATGTAAATGTGGTGCTTAGGGACATGGTTTAGTGATGGACTTGGGTTAACGGTTGGACTCGATGACCTTAAAGGTCTTTTCCAACCTAAATGATTCTATGATTCTATGAAAGTGTTCTCCTCCACATGGATGCTGAAATGCTGGCAGAGAAGACAGAAGTAAGCAAAGACAAGTTGATTACTGACTTTACAGGAGTGCCTTTAAAATATATGTACAAATGGGCCAACTGCATCAACACGTGAAAGTAAACTATGTTGTTGCTGCTTCCAGGAACCTAGGTGCACGATCTGAACTGAGACCATGCTGCTAGCTATGCCTGAGATGATATGTAGGAACATACTTAAGACAATGGCACCATGAAATATATTAAGTCCAAGAGCTATCATGGCAGAGCACAAAATGTGTGCCAAAGTCTCATCAATAAAGACTTCAAGCATGTACTGCTGGAAAATAAAAACAAACAAAACAAAACAAAAAAAAACAGATGCCAAAAAGGAGGGAAATGCAATATTTAATAAAGAAAAAATAAACACTTGTGTAGGGTTTTTTTAGATGAAGATTCTGCCTTTAATATCCTTTTAGAAGTAACATTCCTTGGACATTTAATTTAATGTGTTAGTAATTTGTTGGAAGTTGGTGCTTGGTTTTCTAATTTTTCACACCACTTTCCTATGAGGACTTCCAAAGCATTATTTACTAACAGTATATGCTTTATGTACTTATGCTACGCATATGGTAATACAGTTAAATCTTTGAGAGGGGAGCTGACATTAAGAGCCACATACCTATATGAAAAGCATGGAAAGGAAGTGAAAAGCTGAAGCAGCAGCCAAGAAACAAGGAACATAATCTTAAATTAAAATTTTATTACTTTGATACCAATTCCATGATTTTGAGGGCTGAATTAATGACTTAAAATATGCTAGTAGGATTAATAGCTAATCTCAGCAAAAGTTATTTGTGTTGGGTTAAATCTCAGCTTTTGAAAGGGATAGGTACCATGTTCTTTGACCTGTCTGAGCAGGCAGCAGAGGTAGAGAGCAAAATGTCAGCCAATAATCGAAGCCTGCCTGAATTTTAAAGACCTCTTTTACTTGGAACTTTTAAAATCTTGCATTCTTAAAAAAGCAAAGCCCCGCAGACATTTTTGTCTAAGATTCTCCGTTGCAGTTTGTTCACTAATGGCACAAACCAGACCCCTAGAAAAAGCGGAGACGCAAACTAAGGGCTTGTTTCGCCATTTGGACAGACTGCAGGCAGGGCTGGAAGGGGTGCCAGGGCGGGGGGCGCAGCCGCGGCGGCGCTCCCGTCCCTGCGGCACAGCGGGGCTGCCGCTGCGGCACCCGCGGGCAGCGCTGCGACAGGGCGGTGCGGAAGGGGCCTGCGTGCCTGTCACACTGCCGCCTGCCAGGGGCGCCTGAGGCGGCCCTGCTGCACCAGCGCCACCGGGCACCGATCGCCACGTCGTTAAAGCCGCCAGCACGACGCTCCTGCAACACCACCGCCTGCCGCCGGGGCTGGGGGCGGTGACACCCCCCTTCCCCGCCCGCTGCGCATGCGTGCTGCGGCGCTCCCGGCGCAGCGCTGGGTGCTGCCGGCGCCGCCCGCCTGAGGCGGGGGCGGGGGGGGTGCGCGCCGAGCGCCGCGATGGCGGCCGCCGTGGGCCTCTCTTCCTCGCCGGGCTCCCCCGCCGTGAGCGAGCTTTGCCAGAACGGGCGGGAGATCTTCCTGGAAGCTTCGCGGCTGCTCCTCACCTACGCGGACAACATCCTCCGGTGAGCGGGGCGCGGCGGGAGGCGCCCTGGGTCGCCGCTCTCTCCAGCCGGGCCGGGCTCGGCCGGCGGCGGGCGTTGTTGCAGGGTGCGCGCCCGGCCCGCCGCTCCCCGGCCCGCCGCCCCCCGGCCCCGCGCCGCGACAGCCCCTGCCCCTCGCCTGGGGAGCGGCCGGCGGCGCTTGTGGCCGCCGCCTCCTCAGCGCGGCCCTGAGGGCGGCGGTGGCGCCCCTCACCCGCCCAGGCGGTGGGGCCGCGGCCCTCGGGGCCCTGCTGTCCCGCCGCGGGGCCAGCGCCCGGCTCCCGGCCGTGGCTGGCCGGTCGCAGCCGTGCGTGGGTGCCGCGGGGGCCGTGGGCGCGGCGGGTCCGGGGGAGCAGCGCGCTCGGGGTGGGGGGAGTCCGGCGGGGCGCTGGCGCGGCGCCAGGAGCGGCCGGTCACGGCACCGGCACGCCGGGCGCTCCGGGGCTCACGGCAGCACAGCTCGAGGTGCGCCCTGTGGTTCGGTCTGTTACGTAATACCGGGGCTCAAAAACATCTTGCTGCTTTTTGTCGTTATTTTAACATAAGATTACTTTTCGCACAAGTGTGTAGTAGCTTGGATTTTTATTTCTTTCTTGATTGCTGGTTGGGTTGTTTTGAGGTCACCTAAAGGTCAGCAGATGCATAACAGGTGATGCTAAAACAGTGACTTGATTTTTCTGTTGCCTTTCTTTTCTGACGTGGTAAGACTGGGTATCAGGAGTTAATTACAATTGTTTTGTGAGGTGGCTCTGGGGGGTATACATATGCACCAGTATGTGTGATTGACCTTGATGTCTTCAAGCAACTCAGGACGTTCCGAGTGCCCCTCCCTCTCAGTATCTGGTTTGTCAACCACTCACAAAATCCATGCTGTGTGGCAGAGAACAGTGGGTCCTGGGCTGTCCCATTTTAAAGGAAGAAGTGAGATAAGAAGGTGTAGGAGAGTCGAAAGAGGAGAGGGGAGCTGACAGGGAGCCCTTCGAGAAGTAGAGAGACTGCAGTAGTTTTGCCCCCATACCAGGAAGCTGAGCATAGCTTCCATAGTGGGCCTAAAACCATCCAGCTGAGGAGTTCAGTTAGAATGCTGCCAGGCGGTGAGGGGTGTGAAGTTGTTTTTAAGTATCACCGCAGAATAAGCACTGCTGGGTAGGGCTAGAAGAAAACATATTTATCAACTTAAGTTGCAAACTACAATTTGGATCCAGTTTGTAACTCTTGGAGTTAAGCGTGGAAGGACGTGAACTAAGTCAAAGTTTTAGAGAGGTTTCATACACTGCCTACGAGGTATGGATGAAACTGAACTTCTTAAAAAATCTCTTGTGAATGACTAACACTGCTTAGTGCAGTTGCCCAGCTTTTAAGTGTTTACTTAGTTTGCAAACATGATTAAAACTTTTGATTTCTTCAGGAATCCTTATGAAGAAAAATATAGATTAATTCGGATTGGAAATCCAGCATTTTCCACGAGGCTGTTGCCTGTCAGAGGAGCAGTTGAATGTTTATTTGAGATGGGGTTTCAAGAGGTGAGTATGATTTAGTAATTTCTGGTGTCTTCATCAGTTTACACACTAAAATTTAAAATTGGTTGGGGTTTTTTTTCTGCTTTGCCAGTTGTAAGGCACTAGATTTTAAGCCAGTTGCTATTTTCTTTCAATTCTTGTATGCAAATATCTGCAGTTAACCAACAGAAAATTCAGATGAGGCTACTTCAGAAATATGGTGGAGTCAGAGCTAACCTGATCTGTGATAAGCCCGGTTTTCTGCTGATCAGGTGCACTGCTGGTTTGCTTAATTGTCAGATACATATCCCTGCTAGCACAAAGGAAATGGTGGGAAACAGGGGTGAAAACCCCTTCTTTCAGTAGCAGCCCACTATTAGTTGGACATCAGACTGCGCCATTGGGCAGTAGTTTCCATATTGTAAATCTGTGTGTTGAAACCAACGTTTGGAAGGTGGGGGGGGAAGTCCTGCTCTTCTGTTCCTTGTTCCTACCATCAGTAGGGCTTGTGTGGCCCCATAGTGAGTTAGCTAAGGGAAGCTGATCTGATTAAAAAGTAATCCTACCCCCTCCTACTCCCCCCCCCCCAAAAAAAAAAAAAAATTCAGCCAATTCACAGTGCAGCTGTGCAAGTACTGGTTTTGTTTTGACAGCAGTGGAGGGCAACAGACTGTTGAAATAGTGGGAGGGTGGGGCTTTCACCCATTTAAAATAATTATGCAACTGAATCCTAAAATAGTCTTGAGTGAGTCTTGATTTTGTTGTAGTCAAAAAGATGTATTTCGAAGGTTGGGTTTTGTCCTGAAATGATCCCTGTCTTGGTGGAATTCAAGCTACCAAACCTTGTTAAGCTAGAAGGAGCCTTTGTAATTACAGGAGAGCTGGGGTTAAAACCCAGCTCTTGTTTAATGGTGCAAAGCTCTTGCTCTGGCTTTGCTTTAATTTGTCTGTTTGATGCTACACTTCTGTATGGGTGCATATATTATGTTATTTAGGTCCAGCTGTCATGAGACTTCTGCCTGCTCTGGGTAAAGTTACTGTAGTTGTCCTACTTGGGGGGGGGGGGGGGGGGAAGGTATGCTGAAAGAAATGGTGACAGCAGAGAGAGAAATAAATGGTCTGTGGATTTATTCTCATGCTGGTACTCAGGAGATGACTTTTAATGATGTGTTTTAGCCAAGAGGTTGTCAGTGTAGCTAGTGAAGCACTTAAGCAGTAATAACAGTCATTTTAAACGTGTTAAAGTGCTACTCGCGACTTCTGTCAGATCTTTAACAGCATGTTGGCTCTGTCCCATGGTTATTGTGTCAATTGAGGCTTGAGCTCATGAACTTCTCTTCAACTGTGATAAAAAAAGATTGTTCTTTCTTTTGTCTCTGCTTGGTAAGCCAGCTTTTTCAATTAAAAAATGAGGACTCTTCTGCTGGATTGATACATTCCAATTAGTTTTGCAGTGATTGTAAGAGTTAAAGTGAAGCACTGCATCTGCAATGATAGGTGACCTAAGATAACTGTGGATAAAAAAATTACTTAGTTTAATAAAAAGAAGTGCTGCAGTGATAGAAACTGAAACTCTTGAAGTATGAATGTTTCAGGATATGAATGCTTTTAGTAACCTATTCCTTCATGTTAAGTACACTAATACTTGCTTCTGCCATAATCACTAATCTTTTGTTTTGCTGCCAGTAATCATGTTATGATCAAAAATAGGAACCCAAACATCAACCCGGTACAGGTCTCAATAAGAATATTTCCTATCTGAAAACTTACCAAGCTTAAAAGATAGCACTATAGAGTTCACAGCAGACGCCATTCTAGAGGCTTCTTCCCCCAGCATTGGCTGTCCTCCTGTGCTGCCTAGCATTTCACTGCTGTAGAGTGAGAACTGAGCATTTGTGTGTTTGTTGTTCATTTCTGTTGTTGCTGCTTTCTCTGCCAAACTATAATTGTTGTCCATGTGTGGCTCTGCAAAATAAATTACTGACAAAAGCGTGTTGTTACGAGCCTTTTTTCGACTGTAAGTTCTTGATCTACAAGCTTCTGCTGTAAGGGGCCTGATCTGAAGGCTGAATCCTGCCATCCCTTAAGGTGCTAACTTCCAGTATATGATACATCTGTTAGCTATAGATACAAATGGGCTCACTAGCTTGGACCTGCATTAACTGCTGAATTAATTTGTTTATCTTTCAGGGAGAAACTCATCTGGTTTTCCCTAAGGAAGCTTCTATTGAACAGCTACGTAAAATCAGAGACTTAATTGCTGGAGAGAGGAGCAGCAGACTGAATGAGTCAAATCAGACCCACAGATCAGGATCCTCTGAAACCATGGCCAGCACTCAGAGAGTTGCACATCAGCCTTCAAGACCTGCTGACTCTCTTCTTGTCCCTGCCCGTCAGCAACCAGAAACATCACTTGTGCAATCTCTTGAAATGGTAATTGCAATCTGGAAACTTTGTAGGTGCATTTATATTCAAGATTAAGATTGAAGAAGAGTTAGCTGTTGGGATTGGTTGCTTAGAGAGGCTTTGTAGTCTCCAAATCCGGGCATTTTCAAGACCTGACTTGGTAAATCCCAGAGCAATTTGGTCTTACCTCATAGCTAACCATGCTTTGAGCAGGAGGCTGGACTAGAGGAATTTTTTATTTTTCCAGTGGTTTCTGAAGTTCTTGAGTGTTTTCGTTGGTTTTGATTTCAACATGAAACATGGTATAAATAGACTATTAGCAAGAGATTTTGTTGAAGATGTCCATAAATGTTCTATTGATCAGGGTGTCATGAAAAAAAAAGAAGGTTCATTTGTATTGGAAGGGAACAGCAAGGTGGGGGAACAAAGGGAGGGGTGGGAAGCTAAGGCTGGGGCTGTATACCATGTTTGGTATTTGAGAGCCAGCGAAAGAACAGGAGCACAACCATAATGTTTATAATTGTAGCATTTCAGTTAATGTGTTACGACTTCTGTGTGAGCCTCCTGTGAGGAAAGCTTTCTTTTTTTCACATGTAGCTGTTGTGAGAGACAGAAATTTAGCCAGGCAAGGACAAATCTATAGTTCGGCTGTGTGTCCCATGTGTAAGGGTTGAGATGAAGTTCCCTATCAAGACAGAGAGGCAGAGTTCTTTCATCTGATGTTACTTGGCCTGATGGGAGAAGGCTCTTCACACCTCATACAACTCTGAAAAATTAAGTTATACCTTTTGATAGAAGGTCTGAAGGATGCTTTGGTTTAACTTTTCTAAAGAGTTTTTTCCCCCTAGAACCAGTATCACTTCATCTTATATCAGCTTTAAGATTGAATTCTTCCAAAAGCTCACTTTTCATACATTCTTAAACAGAGTTTGTGTCTTAAATTATATTATCAGTATATTATTGGATACAGAAATATTACATGCTGTTTCTTCCCAAGACTTACCCAAGATCAATGGAAGAGAAATGGCAAAGCATAGATTAAAGTTATGGGGAGACAGAGCACTCAGTGATGCATTATCACCCATAATGTCCATTGGGAAGGGAATTGTTGTAGGCACTTGAATATTGAGCCATTTAATATAATTATCTTAGCGTGCTAGCAGTTGCCTCTGAATATACTGACTTGGTTTATATGAATTTGGGGTTTGGGCTTTTCTTGTCTGCTTCTTGGTTTTTACTGTTTCAGCCACTTTTGCAGCAGTGGTTGGAAGTGATTGTGAAACCTCTAGAGTGACTTGTGGCAGTACTGACTAGTACTGGAGAAGCTTTGAAGTTTTAGAAGTTGCGTTGATTTTGCAGTGAGAAAAATGCTGCAGATTTCAATTTGACAAGATGTATTCTGAGGTTAATCCTTCTCATTTGTAGTTAATCTGCCCTGACTTATGCTAGCAGTCAGAGTTGTAGATCCATTTCTCTGCAACTATTATTTTTCCATGCCTCTTGAGATTCAACATGGATGGTGGGACTGAATACTACAATTTAGAGACTTTGCTAACACAATGTTGGTATTCTATTAGAATGTTGCATTTCAGCTGATCTCTTGAGGAAATTGCACTGATGGCTCTCTGAGCCATTGCGTTTGGTCTGTGTAGTCTGGGTTGCTTGGAAGGAAATCTGAAAAATACCTTCTGGCTATTATTTGGTCATTTTGCTTGCACAGTAGTATGTGTTTTGTTTTTCAGTGAGTATGCTGCAGCGGTATAGTTGTGTTACCGTTATATGTGCTGCTGTCAGATGTCAAGAGAGTTCTAGGGTGGGTTTTGTAGTGCAAGCATTTTTATTTCTTGCCTATGCATTACACCTGTGAATCATGGGAGCCCTGGTAAGCGCAGGGAGAAGTGGCTTAGTTGATACAGCACAGGAACGTAATGGCACACTTCAGGGACCTAACCCATCGTTATTATGCCTTATCTGTGTCTCTTCTGCATTTCTTATCATAAGGCATTCTTGAGACATGTAGGAAGGAAGGCAGGCTTTGGGTAGTGATTTGAGTGGATGGATTCTGATCTTCATGGCTGACATAGTAATTATAGGAGGAAAGAGGTATCCAAACTTTGCAGTGAGGTTCACAACACTTCTAGATGTTTATTTAAGACTTCATTGATATACAGTGGCTTCCATTAAACCATTAAGCACTACTGTAACACTGATGGTGTCTGCCAGTGGGGCAATCTGAATTGTCAAAGAATTTGGGAGATGTTCTGCTGTGCTGAGCAGTATTTCTGAACACTTTTTCAGGAAGCTGGCAGAACATGAAATTCTATAAGCCATTGGCAGTCCCTAACTTCCCTCATTTCTGTGTTTTCAACTTGCATTAAAGTGAATCTGAACACAGTTGGGTTTAGGATGTTAAAACAATCACCTGCAGCTGATGAGTGGCAGTAAGAACGAAACCAGTTCTGTTTCAGCAGTTACAAAAAATAAGGACCAGTACTGTCCAGCATCAAAATAATCACTCCTAATTTAAATGCTCTTTTGAAAGATGTTTCCTTCTGAAGAGTTTTCACACTGTGCGTTATGTTGCATTTGCTGCTAGCGTTTCAGGAAGGTGTGGGATTTTTGATGAAACAAAAATTAGTTAACAAGGCTGAAGACTGAAGCATGATCTAGCAGTAGAGAAAAGGTTATTTAGCAGTGCCACAGGCTTCCCCCCAAAACATGCCACACCCTTAATTATAAAATCCCATTTCACTTTCTGTGTTGTCCCACTTTAAATGGGAGTAAATAGTTTGCTCAGCTACTAACACCACTACTATTAACTTTAGCTATTTATTTTAGTAGATACGGGTGTACCTTATTGGGTGCAACATGTAGTTGCCACTAAGTGACGCTTAGGATAACTGACTGAAGATACCTAGTTCTTGTATTTGATTTCTAGTGAAAGACACTGTCCAATACATGGTCACAAGGCTATCCAAATCTTTATCAGAGTTGATCTGTGAGAGAAGGAAGAAGAAATAGACAAGTAGCATTCGTGAGTAAGAAACAGGAAAGCAACATTCATCAATAGTAGGCTTCTTTGAACTGGTGCAGCAATGTCCAGGAAATGGAGTGAATTACAGTTTCTTCCATGGATTTCAGATAAAAGATGTCCAAAAGAAAAGCAGGGGGTGGAAACTAAGTCAAATTTTGTTACAGAGGTATCTTTAAGAAAAGCAGTTTTCTCCCAGAATCAGTATACTTGGGACACCATTCAGAATGCTCAAAGATGACAAGGCTGGCTTTACAGTTTGGGTGGTGGTGTCCAGAATTTTACTGATATCTTTACAAATAAATATTTCGCCTGTTAAGCAACATATAATGTAACTGTAAGTATAGAATTACGACTGACTAAAATAGGAGAGCTTGGTTCTTCTCGCTTAAGGTGAAAGTTCATAAATCATCTTGTGACTGAAAATCCTTTTGCAGGCTGCAGATATCTTGAAAACACTTCAAACAAAATTTGAGCATCATGTATTGATGTATGAGAATCCTTCTATTCAGCAGAAAGCGCTAGCTTCAATTCCCCTCCAGCAATTGAAAACGAAGGCTCAGAAAAAGCTAGCACAAGCTACAAGACTGGACAAAGGTAATGCTGTCAAGTTATAATGGATATGAAACTAGAAATATTCTTTCAAACATTGGAATGATGCGTGTATCTACTATGCTTTAGGTATGTGGATTTGGTCACATGCTTGCAGGTTCCAATTGCTGTCTCTAATTCAGAATTACCTTCCTAATTTTCAAATTTTCTACTTCTCTCTTTCCTTCTGTTTTTGTTTTTGTTTTTTTCTTTTTTTTCATTTTTGTCATTCATCCTTTACTGCTTTCATGTAGAAATTCTGAACTCTATTTCTGAATTAATAGTTAACAATGCAGGGGAAAAAATGAGATGAGCATGTACTGTTACATTCCTTGCATCTAGAGTGGAATAGCTACAAGAGGAGGGGAGCTTCTTGCTTGGGTAGTCATTGTTTTGAAATTGTTGGAGTGCAGTGTTCCCATACGTACTACAACTGCAAACTCAGAATAAAATTTTGAAATACTGCTTCTCTTTTTGAAGTGATGTTATTGGTGAGACACTGTATGAGACCTTTCCAAGACACAATTGATACAAAAAATCACCTCTTGCTAATGCTTAAATGAATAGGGTTGTTCACATGCCATCTTCTCAGAGCCAGAAGTGAAACACAGGCATAAATATTTGTGGCATCAACGGCTAAAACACGTGTATTTCCTTCATAAATGCAGATTTTTTTGAAGGTACAAAATCTTTGTCAGTTAAAATATTTTTAAGTGACAGTTTTAGATTTGTTTTTGCAATACAGTGAAATTTTACTTGTATGAGATAAATATGTAAAAAAACCCCACCCAAATGATTCCAAGACCATATTTAAACAAAAAAAAAAATCCTTTTCACTGTGAATCTTTGATAGAAGACTGAAGCAATTCTGCTAACTTGATGGGAGCGCTGTTGATTTGCAAACCAAAAATAAGCTTTTCTCATCTTTTTTATGAAAGACTTTGCGATGTCTCATACGGCCACACACTAATATGTAATTGTACCTTTGGCATTAGAGAGCTCTTCGTCAGTGGATTTTCTTAGTATTTTTTTCTCTTTTTATAAAGCCATACTGGGAAGTAGGAAACTAAATGAACAAGTACAAAGCATTCTCATTCAGCAGCATAGAACGATGCAATGGGGAAAAGAGACTTAACAGTAATGAAAACTTTAAATTCTTTTAAAAAGGAAAAAAAATCCAAGCATCCCGCTTAGACTCTGCTCTGATACTGCTTTGCACAGAACTTCCCAAGCCATCAAGCTGATCTAGATGGCTTCAGTCAATGGCTTTGAGACCTGAATTTAGATACAATAATGGGGCAGGGGTGGAACTCCACTGTTTTGGATTGTGACAGTTTGAAAACATTGAAAGAACTTTATAGAAACATTCCTTTGGGAATGGACTGTGTATGAGATGTATGGGTAATTGGCCCTTTCAGCTGCTTTGGTTTATCTGTACTGCTGTTTTAAGACTGTCACCTGTGGGAATAACTGCTTAGTGCTGGGGGACACTTGTTTTTAGGACTTCCCTTACAATGCTTAATAGACATTTTTGGCTCATAAAGACTGTGCTAAAGAGTCATTTGATCAGAAGTACGGATATTTTTTTTACTGTTTCCCTTTATTACTTTCATTAGAAAGATGGATTGTGCAGTCAAGAATAGCTGCATGTCACAGCCGACTGCAACTGCTTTCTGTTCAAATAAATCACATTTGTCATTCTTTCCATGCAATGTTTTCATGAAGGATTTATTTTGCAAACCAAGAGAAGGATATTCATATGATAGCAGTTAAATTTTCATAGATGGGTTCTGGTTTAAATATTGTTATCCAAGAAAAGAAAGTATGGCCTGTGCTTGAAATCTTCTCATTTTGAGCAGTTTCATGCAGTTTTTTGTTCTTTACATAGACAGTTTGACGTTACTCAGTTTTGAGAATTAAGATTTTCTTTTTTGTGTGTGTTTAACATATGAAGCTTTTTTTATAACGGGACTTCTGAATTATAATAAAGGCCTAGAGATGGTGATTTATGTAGATACTGGAAAGTTCAACTAAATTATTTTTCCATTTGACCTAACTGTGCTGTATAAATTTTACAGGTGCACATGTGAATGAAGAGGACTTCTTACTGTTGGAGCTCTTGGACTGGTTTAAGAATTACTTTTTTCATTGGGTGAATAATCTTCCTTGCAGCAGGTGTGGTGGGCAGACAGAGCCTAAAGGTGACTACTTGTTGCCTACCGAAGATGATCTAAGGTGGAATGCCAGTCGAGTGGAAAATCATTACTGCAACCAGTGTCAGTTTTGTAACAGATTCCCAAGGTGAGCATACAAAGATTTGCTTTGTCTTTTTCTTGTTGTCTTTCAAGAAACAGCTTTGCATTTGTGCGTTTTGTGAACAAGTGATAAGTTGTTGGTTGAAAGATTAGAGAAGCTGATTTAAGAAACATGATAAAGATAGTTGATGAACCTGCAATTGCTCTGTAAGATTAGAGATTTTTAAAAAGAATATATAGCTTTCTCTTATGTGGCCTTGTTCTTGTGGACTTGTTTGATTATTATTATTTTTTACTGTTAAAAGTACAACTTTTATTTAAAATTAATATTGGCATAGTGTGTAGGTAGGGTTTTGTTATTTCAGGGAAAACTTGCACTTCTAAAGGAAATCAAAGGGTAATGTGTATCTTTTGCTGAGTCTATAGCAAAAGCGTGAATATCCATTTTTTAAAAAATATTTTTGTTAACTCTCAAAAGACCAGTATATAAAAATCATGTTTTAAGATGAAGTCTAAGTCAATTTTGAAAACTGAAAAAAAAAAAAAAAACCCAAACAAAAAACCTTCAGTGCTGCTGTAAACATGATGGAGTCATGTGAGTCAAAAGTAGCATTCTGCTTGCGCTTGTTCTGTGCAGTACAGCAATCATTTCCATTGTCTTCTGTGGTCTGAATGGCACTCGTGACAAGGACAGTCATGATGTAAAGCTTTTGAAAGGTGAAATGTATTTTCAATAATTTGGGTTTTATTTTGATTTTCTCCTGTAGGTATAACAACCCTGAAAAGCTTCTGGAAACTAGATGTGGACGCTGTGGCGAGTGGGCTAACTGTTTTACACTGTGTTGCAGAGCTGTAGGTTTTGAAGCTAGATACGTTTGGGACTGTACAGGTATTAGTATTCTAAAATATTGTAATGTTAATACAAACCTGTGCAAAATGAGGTGATATATCTTATGGTTCTCAGATTATATTAGGCATCAGGCAGCATATAGAGTTATGCAGTTCAGCTAACAAAGACAATATGAATTCAGTTTACTTCTTGTCTGATGAGGTGAAATGTATCTCTGGAAGTAAGGCTATATGTTTGACTTCAAAATGATACAATCTTGAGTTAATTCATAAAGGACTGTGATCCTAAGATAGAAAGAGAAAGCTCTGGTAATGTTTCTGAATGTAGATGAACAGAAAATGAGGTCTTTTTTTCACCTGTTCCTTCATTTAAATCAGGAAAACTTACAATATTATATAATAATTCATTATTTATCCTTGGTCTTTGTTATATAGATCATGTTTGGACTGAAGTATATTCTTCATCTCAGAAAAGATGGCTTCACTGTGATCCATGTGAAAATGTCTGTGATAAACCTCTTCTCTATGAAACTGGGTGGGGAAAGAAGCTTTCTTATGTAATTGCGTTCTCCAAAGACGAGGTAGGAGTAATGATGTTAATAAACTTGCCCTGAGGCAAGTGTGCAATATGTTCTATCTGTATTTCCAGAATTATTATAGAAAAACATACTTTGATTAGCTAGCCTCTTTAAATGAAGCAAGATACACGGGAATTTTTATTTTCTTCTTCAACTTGTGCTTGAGGTTGTTGATGTCACCTGGAGATATAGCTGTAAACATCAAGAAGTGCTCTCCAGAAGAACAGCGCTCAGTGAAGCTACGCTACGTGAGACAATTAACGCACTAAATAGAATGGTATGTAGTTTTTCTTAAATGGATTTCTTTAAGTGAAACATAAGTGTCTTTCCAGAATGTGAAGTCCTTGAACAAAGGAATGCATTTGGTAACCTGATAGGAATGTCCGTGCGGTGTGGAATATAAAATGCTGCTAACTATACAGACCTCATTTTACACTGAATACCTAAGTATCAGTCACAGTGCTGAATCTGTGAAATAAGATGAAAAATTGTATGTAAGAGGATGATCATATTATGTCTTACACAGTCAAATGTGTGTGTGTATATACATGTACGTGTTAAAAAAAATTCTGTGTATACGTATATTTTTTTTTCTTGATGGCTTTGGAGTAGACTTGTACATAAAAAGATTTTGGGGGTAAACCACAACTGCTTTGTAACTATGTGGAATCCCTGGGGGTGGCTGAGCGTTTTCAATAATACTAAAACTTGAAAACAAATGAGGGCTGTGTTTCTTATAACTATAAATACTGATTTATTTTCTGTGACTCTTTAAGCTCTAGGAAGCAGGAGGAATGATTCACAGGCTGTGTCTAAGACTTTCAAGAAGTGTTGATACCATCGGCAGAGTTTTGGCTCAGAGCCATGTAGACTGTTCATGCCTGATGTCCCCAAAACACTTGGAGCCATTTGCCATCTGCATGTCATAGTCACAAAACATGAGTGCACTCAGCACCTCTGCTAAGCTTTTTCCACTCCCTGCTTGAGGCAGGGTGAACTTTTCTTGACTCAGTATTCTAGAATGTCACAAAACCTTGAATGACCTGTGTAAGGTTCCATTCTGTCCCCACTTCCTTCCACGACTAGTTCCTGTGCATAAAACTTTAGTTCCAGTGATAGTATACAGCTGATGGCTTAATAAAGAGAGATTATGCCTTTCTTGGAGGCCTGCTGGCTTGAGGGTTATAACCTTGCGCTAAGAGTATGAAGGAATTAAGCTGGACTTAAGTTTGAGGCCAGGGCCTGAAATCAATAAAGAAAAATCAGTTACATAGCAGAGTGGAGCACTGAGAAATTTAGCGAAATAAAAGGAGGTAAATGAGAAATTCACATTGAGAAATGCATGCACTTTGTGCAGGGTTGCAGGAATTTAATGGCATCCTCTCTGAGCATTGGACCCTTACTGGCTAAAAAACTGATCTGAGGGGCCTTTCTTCTGATCGACTGGTGATAGAAACCAGTCACCAGACTCCTCCTCCACCAGTTGTCTGTAGGGAAAGAACATGGGAAATGGGACACTATTAAGTTAAAAAAATCAACCTGACAATATTAATGGGATCAGGAAAGTATGTGCAACTGACTCATGGGCTCGCTTGCCTCACCTCTTTCTCGCCTCATGAATGTCACCTTAGGATCATGCTTTGTTTCACTTAAGTTTAGAGAACTCCGGTAAAAAAGTGCCATTGCCATCTCCAACAGGTGGTGCTGCGTGTTGGTCTATTGGCACATTTCTTACTCCTTTCCATCTACTTTACAGGCCTGTGCAGCTCATAAGCTGACATGAGCAGTTTTCAAACAGAAAGATTGGGCATTCTGCTCATGTTTTAAATGAAAACTTCATTAAAAACTGAGTACAGGGAAGAAAGCTATACATGTGCTTCCAGGACACTCCTTTATTTCTCCTGTCTTCCTTTCTCTGCCCATAGCCTGGCCCTTTCTTGTCTATGCTGCATGCTTTCCCTATTGCTTTCCAGTATTATTAAAGCTGTCTTGTGATTTTATTAGAACACCTTAGTCAATCTTTTTGATGATCTCTTATTCTGAGCAACAACTTACTCCCCCTTTTTATAAGCTGAATGATACTCACACTCCTGGCCTCCTACACGCGCTTCCTTTTGCTCAGTACCTGTTCAGCCTGTTTGATTAATTTATTAAACTAATGAATTTAAACCCTGTAAGTAACTGCTCTTACTCCTTTTTTCTTTTGTCTGATATAGTTGGAATTGGATTTCAGGGACTTGGAGGCAGTTTGTTTTAGCAATCTGAGGGCAGGGCCTGGGGCTTCCAACATTAGTCCTAGCCAAAGGGCCTTTCCTAAAGTTCCTGCTAAGTTGCTAACGCAGTGGGAATCAAGGGGCCATTAAAAAGTTGCTATTTGGGGATCTCTGTTATATTGGGCAGCTTCTGCAGTCAGTAGAGGAAGGGTAAGGCAGCTCACCCCTACAGCTATCAAGACATCTTATAGCATGTTTTCATTACTCTGCTCAGTCAGAAGCGTCCATTTCAGCTAGTATGCAATTTCCTTCACTGCAGCCTGTTCAGCAGATAAGTGACGTAGGCAGAGGCCTCTACTAACTTTCCCTTTTCCCATCATCTCCTAGAGACTGGTTCCATGCTAGGATGGATTATAGTCTTCGTATCTTTTGATGCAGAGCTCCAGCACTGCATTTCTCAAGCTCAGTTCTTCTAAGTTGCAACTCAAGAGAAGCATGGTATGCAGTATACGTTGTCACCTATACTGCAATTTTAGTACAAATGGAATCTGAGACATTGTTGTTGTTCTTTTCTGCATCAAGAGCAATGATTGTGGTCATTATTTCTCTGCATGTCTGTCTGTTTAGTCACCGAGCAGAGACCATGCAACAGTTCAAAGCATGTTGAGTGACTCACTGTTAAATGGAAAACAGGCAAGGATAATTTAATCTGTTTAGTACACTGTTTTACTTCTCAGAAATACTGTGTGTGTTTTATTTGTGTCAGGCATTCCTAAATGGGCATGTAGCCTCTGGATTACCAACCATCTGATGTTATTCTATAGTACTGTATCACACCCTGACTACAAATTTTCTTCACCTACTTTGTATGGGCATTGCCCTATTCCAGTCCATTGTATATCACCCCTATAGAAATTGGGGAGAAGACCCTCAACTTTCTACTGCTTTCATTGGACACTGGATGGTAGGACAGGGAAACACACTACTTATTTTTATTTGCTACAGGCCCCGTTTTTTGGTAGTGATTGTGAATGGGTCTAGCTACAGCCACATCAGCTCTTAAAAGGCAAACTAGTATTTTAGGTTGAATTGCAACCATTTTGTGGTGATTGATTTGAGGTGAACCAGTATTCTCTGTTTAAAGGTTTAAAATTGAATTTTTACCCTCAAATTAACTGTTGCTTGCCTGGCAGTGGGTCCACTTAAATCATAGGTTATCAATCTCTTGAAAGCACAGAGTCCTTCAGGAACCATCAACAGCATAACTTGCACATGATGCAGAACTGATTTTAAAGCTGCAGTTCACAATCGGTCTTCCTTCCTTTTCCCTTTGTCTGCCAAAGAAAGGTGGGGCCTGAGCATGTGTCTAGAGGGTAATACCTTAAGAAAAAAACAAAAGCAGGAAGCTTGAGCCGTGGCAGTTGATAATGGAGTTCTTGGAATCCCTTTCAGTACGTGGATGCTATTGATGACAGTGTCATTTGTAGGAAACTTAGTTGCAGGTTTTCCCAGCCCAGGCAGCATTGATCTCTGCAGCGTCTGAGCATTATGCACATCTTAACTGCTGCTAGTGTTCATATGCAACAGTTTGCTGGATGGAGTGAGATGACAAGAATTGGCATACTTGTGCTTTTTATGGTTGAGGAACTTCCTTATTTCTTGTATCGTACATAAAAGGCCTGTCTTCTGAAGTAACTTTTTTGTGCTGAAGCACTGCTCTTTAACAGCTGCAGAGGAAGGGCAAGGAAGCCTCAGTGTGGCATCGCTAACTTCAGTCGTGATGATTCCTGATGCTAGGTTTCCCTACATCAAAGTGGCTTGAAGAAAATTGTAGATTGGTGTCGTTAACTTAGAGTAATCCATATCAAACTTACTCTGAACTGGCGTGAGATCTGTAGTACAGCATATGGGTATTCGAAGTGCCCAGGCAAGTGTTAGATTCAGGAAGGTCTGGTGTTTCATGAGCTGCTGGAGTCACTGCTTGTCATCCATCAACACAGAAGTGTATTGCCCTCTTGCTGTGTTAGAACTGGTGTTTGGCAGCTGGAGTTTGTTGAGCTGGAGCTGTTTCTCATCATTTCTCTGTATCTGCTTTTCTTTACCAAGTTCCACGTGGTTGTCTGGAACAAAACCTCCTCAAATGCCTTTCCTGATCCTTAATAGCAAAACTTTCTGGGGTCAGGACTGCTTTTGAGATAATTGGAATACTTACTGCCCTGAAGTTTTGGGTCCTAGTGGGCTGAGTATGCATGCCTTGGGCAATCACCAAAGCAGGAAAAAAAAGATGATATGTAATCATTTGCATACTCAAAATTGTACTTAATTTTCCAGCCCTGTGTGGGTGTATCCACAGTTAAGGAAGAAGTTTTTGCATGTCAGCTCTGTATATTTGATGTGAAAATCATGGAGACAAAACCCCAGCTTCTCAATTAATTTTTTTGAAGTTTGTGCCCATAGTTTTATTCATGGGAGCAAAGAAAGTGTTATGTAATTCTTTCTCTTTTCCACTAACTTACCAGGAAATGTACGTGACACGCTTTTCTGTTTTCTGATACCTGCAAAAATATGAATGTCATAGATTGTTTATGATAGAATCAGTCACTGTGAAATAACTGTTTCGGAGACCGACGGAATCTTTTGTTTGGGCTTAATCACAAAACGAAGAATGTTGCCAATCAAATCGCTCCACCTTAGAAAAATTCGACCCAAAAATTATGCTTGCTTTCTCTTTCCCCCAAATAATACCTAGAACAACTGTGGTACAGAATACATAAGAATAGCTATAAAATATGCTATGGAAGTGTTTTGTCATCCAAGCAAATGTACAAAAACCAGCACAAACCTTATTTTAAAAGAAATCCACATAGTGCATGCAAGTTCACAGGAAAAGCACCGCTGTTTAATAACCATGCAGTTATGACTCATTTATATTTGTACATGTGGTATAGAATCAGTGTTTGTAACACTCAGTCTAGACTTTAAATGTTGGTCTCCTTTTTTTATTTTTTTTTTTTATTTTCAGTTCTCTTTCCCCTCCATTGGTGTAACTAGAGCAGAATTACAAATACTATTTTTCTGGATTTTTTACTTTGTTTCTTAAATGTATTTTCAGAGACAACAATCTTTGTCAGAAAATAGAAAAAGAGAGCTTTTGGAAAGAACAATTGTGGAGCTTGTTGAATTTATTTCTCCTAAAACACCTAAACCTGGAGAATATGGTGGAAGGACATCAGGTTCACTGGCTTGGCGAGTAGCCAGAGGTGAAGTTGGTCCAGAGGTATTTAACTTTTGCACTGGTGACCATCTTAGAGGTAGCTAACTAGAGGTTCTATGATTATGGTCTACAGAGGAATAGCACTTTATGGTAGGTAGCCTACAGATTTAGTTCAAACAGTGCAATTTGCAAAAACATGAGGTGCAAGTTTAATGTGAAATCAGAAGTCCACAAGTAATTTTTGAGGATTAGTGGTGGTGTGTTGATTCTAAAAATGTTTGGGAATCCTTGATCTAAAGTGTGTTTTGCATGTACAAGTTCATAAAAACCACTTTTTTTCCTTTTAAGTAATTACAGTGTGACAGAATTAAAAGTTTAAGGCAGTTGAAAGCAATTGGGAAAACTTTAAGAAATGTTTATTTGTGGTTTTATTAGTTTCCATTGGTTAAAGCCTGGAAGTAGGTTTTGACCAACTGTTCTTGTTAATAAAACAATGTGGGAGCACTTAGGATTGTGTAAGTGGAACAATCTCTCAAGTTTGAGACAACTTGAATTTACAAACTCAATTGATTTTTCCTATCAATGTTTTTTGACTGTTTCCAAAAGCAAGTTTTTATTTTTAATTATTTTATGCTAAGATACAGTTTCTCAGAACCATAGCTATATTTGAGTTGAGCCAGCATGCAAAGGTATGGCTTACCCCATCACTCGTTACATCAGTTACTTAGTGATCCTGTCGTGTGGAATGACTAAAAATCCTAAACAGAATCCTAAACCTTCACAGTTAAGTGAAATTAATGAGTTTCTTAGGGTTGTTTAACTTTGAGATATTAAGAGTTTATTTCAGTTCTCCATAGTTTAGAAGATTGAATTTCTGCTTTTCTGAAACGCGTAAGAACAATGAATCTTAAAAAAAAAAATATAATACTGTGAAGTTAGGAAGTTTGTACCTTAAGTTTTTTTACATAGATTTGTAAACTGTCATATACAAGCAGCTGTGTATGATAGTCACAGAATTATATGTTATTCAAAATAACCATTTACTTATTAATTGTACAAGAAATATACTCCACATGAAAAATTTCTATTCCTAACGGTAATATCTTACTGAAATTTGCTAATTTTATATTATTTTATTAATAATTTACTTCTAAAAGTAATTATATGAAAATTTCAAAAATAAAATTACTGCTCCCCTTTGAAAAAGGTGCAGATCTATTGTTGGAAACTGGTTTAAAACTTTCGTTTTGCAGAAATGCTTTAGTCCATGACCTCTCTTAGAAATGACATTTTTTTCAGTTGACAGCAAAACTGAATTGGGAAATCATGGCATGCTGTTTAAAAGTAAGATAGTCTTACTGAAATGTCTTGGGGAATGAAGGTGCTTGTATTTTTTGCCTTTTTCAGAAAAGAAAAGAAGTACTTTTTATTCCCTCTGAAAAAGAGAAGACATCTAAATTCTTCCACCTCATCTACAATGTAGTAGAAGATTGTTACACACGTATTTCCAATAATAATGAAAAAATAAATGGCTGGGAAACAGGTGTTTGGAAGGCAGAGTCTGTTTGGAGAAAGGTTGAAACGGATTGGAAAATGGTAAGGATAACAATTATAAGAAGTGTAAAATCTACCCTGAAAGTACAGTAACTCCAGTAAAGTAGAAAACCCTTGCCAGTGTTTGGCATCAAAACCTCTCTTGGTGCCCATAGAATTTAGCTAATGTTAATAAAAATAACTGTTAAGCTTCGGGTAGGATTACCAGATGATTTAAGAAATTGGAAATAAATTTAGCTTGTCTTTCAGAAAGGATAACTGAATTTTCTGCAGATAAGTAAAATCCTTGCTGAAGTTATCAAATAAAAAAAAAATGGCATTCTTCTTAACGCTTTTGGGCAAACATAGAAATACTGTCTTGTTGAAAAGCAGTACTTCTCTCCAAAAAAGATGGGTTTGTTCTTGTTTTAGAGAATGGCTTTATCATATATCATATCTCTTTGATACACAGCCAAAGGAAGAAATTGTTTTCCTAAATATTACGAGTTCCGTCTGGAAGAATGCAAAACCCTGTTAGTTACCCAGATTATTGTATACCCTGCCCAGAATCCTTTCCATCTGTCGGGACACTGAGCAGCAGCAGAGTCGTATGCTCTAACCTAAGAAGAGAACCGATGCCTGTAAGATGGGAAGGGGTCATTTACTAGCAAACAGTAATTCCTGCAACAGCTACCACTATGGAACTGAGCGTTCCTGTCAAGGACTATAGCATGTCATTGCTTTCTTCCCATGTCATTTCACTAGTCTGAAAGGTCTCTGGCCAAATACTCTTCTAGCGTTGGCAATGGCTTACTTCCCATCGATGTAAAATGGAGCTAAGTATATAACTGTCTTCTGAAGTTTTCTGTGCTGGGTCTCTACGTAATTGACTTGCAAAATGCGATGGGGGAATAGTTTGGGGAAGTTATTCTGCATAAAAGAGAAGGAATAAGGGACGAAATAATAATATATGGAGAATAAAAAATGTTTCAACAGAGTAGGCTAATAGGAGAAGTAACAAAAACTCAAAATGAGGGACAACTGTTCTCTGCTTCCCTAGGATCTGCTAAAAATCTAATGGCATGTTATATCTTAAAGTCTCCAATGATCAGTTATCCTCACTTTTGCAAGAAACATACTACCTTTGCACTGAAACCAACTGCAAGTCTGCTGTTCTGCTTAGCTCTACTAATTGTGTAATACAGGGAGGGTCCAATCTATAAGACCAGACAAAAAGGTTTTACCCTTGTTATTTAACAGCAACTCAATTTTTCTAAATAAAGGATGAGAGGGTGGCCTTGAGAAATCGGGAACTACAGATCCAGGTGTATCTCAGACTTGTGGGTAAGGCAGGAAGAGCATCCTGCTGAAAGTCTGTGTATGAATCTAAAATGACTTTTTGTTGTTTGATTGTATTACGGGAGACAGAGGGAAAGGTTGTTTGGTGTTTGCCTGTTCTTTTTTGTAATGCCTGTAGCAGATCTGCAAGGTATGGATTTGGAGATTGATTCAGCAGCTGTCCGAGAAACTTGCCAGCCAAAGGAGCCTTCATACTTTGTTTATCATTTAGTATGTGATGAACAGAAAGGAATTTAAATACAAAAGCCACAGTAAGAAAAAGTAACTATAGATATTAGCCCAAGAGTAACAAAAAAGAACCATCAGTTACCTATTCTGTCTTTGCAGTGTTGTTGATCGGAATGATTCAGATAGATGATCGATTTGGCCGATCTGACTGTAGCCTGGATTTGTGTATGTTCTTGCTATTCTGTATCACTTGACTATATGGTATACAAATTAAACAGATACAAAATACAAATGTAATCACATTACCTAGAGGTAATTTGGCACCCAGGGCTCAAACAAGCAGACTGCAGTAGGTGATAATGAGAATCTAAGAACCTGTAGATCTGAAATCCATGGATTTCTAAAAGCTTGTTTTCCTGAAGAATTGCTCCAGTAGAAGGAATTTGAGTCTTCCCCGCCCCGAATTAAGACTTTTTTCAAATGACACTGGAAAATGAGTAGCCAGGTATGAAAGTTAGAGGACAGTCAAAAAGACACAGAAGGAAACTAACTTCTGTTTTTCTGGTTAAATGCTTGGATTTTATAATGGAAGATGAGACAGGTCCTAAAAGCATATGTTTAGTGCACCTCAACCAAGTAGTAATTAACGGATTTTTTTGCTTTCCTTGCTTAAATATGGCAATTCCGTGGGAACTGATCAAGGGAAATCTCTTGCTAGAAATAGCTAGGTACTTAAAAAATACAGTGTGGAGATCAGCACTTTCATGAACATCATTATATTCACATGAAAGCAGGTTAAATTGTTTGATTTCCATAGTTGATCTTCACACCTAGGGAACATAACACCTCACACCTTTGGGGTTTCTCAGCTTTCTTAAACATGGGAATTAGTATTTTTGTCTGGTTCGTAGTAACACAAATTCTGCTTCATAGTCTGTCAATGACATTTCTATATTAGGGTGAGATCTTTAGCAAAACATACTACTGTGTTTATTATTTTATTCAGGGTGGTTCTTTCCAGATTGAAAACTAAAGAGCTATCTAAATCCATTCAGTATGATGATAATCAGAAGCTTGGACATGACAGAGTTTTGATAAGTTTTCTTAACTAAGGATTCTGAAAGGATCATGGCAGCAATCTGTAACATCTTTTACCTTGGTTTGCTGATAATAGATAACTAGACTTGAAAGGACCATCAGACACTTACCACAAAGTTATCATGAGGGTTGGTAATAACTTTAATGAATGTTAACCTATGGGCTTGACTGAAGTCAGGTGAAGTTTAGAACAGCATTGGGAGTACATTAAATTACGCAAATCTCCTAACAGTTCAAGTAAAGTTAATACAGGATTTATATATGGCTAGCATGTATAATTTGCTTTAACCAAGACTTGTCAAGTCCTAGGACAAGTAGTATGCAGCCACATCTGAAGAATCTAAAATGCTGGTTACACAGTTTTCTTCATCAGCGATACTGACCAACCAAAATGAACAACAAAAGTGTGTGGGCTTGTGCATTTATATGAAAAACAGAAGTCTGCTTTTTTGTAAAAATAATAAACTTAGGTATTTTTGTGGCTTAAACTTCACCAGCTATGTTGAAATAGTGTTCCCTAGTGAAGGACTATGAACATATACTATTACCTAACTGTGGAATAGACTTAAGGATTCAGAATGAGGTTATATTAAAACTGTAGATACTACCATTTTGTAATGTTTAGAGGCTTGATAATGAATGAAAGCGTGTTATCTTTAGATGTTATGTCCTTGTTACACACATCTAATTAATCATTGTTGGTGGTCTCAGTTTTTGATATGCTAACTATGTCGTCTTTGCATTTAGGTTTATTTAGCCCGAAAAGAGGGGTCATCCTCTGCTTCCATCAGCTGGAAGTTTGAGTGCAAGTCAGTTGGTCTAAAAATAGATAACATTTCAGTTAGAACAAGCAGTCAGACGTTTCAGAGTGGAAGAATTAAGTGGAGACTTTGCTCTCCAACAGCAGAAATTGCTCTGGTAGGAGGTAAGTGTGGACTTTAAATAATGAATTATATCAAGCAGCAAAGGTGTAACTGGAAATAAATAGTTTGTATGGAGAGAGCACTGTCCAAATACTAAAAAAATAAATGCAAATGTATTTTGACTTTTTAAACTCAGTTTTTCTTAGCAAGGTCAAGAAAGTGCTGTGCTTTTAACCAAAACTGGTACAAACACCGGTTTTATTAATATACACACCCCCTACCTGCAACAGAGCAGGGTTAGCAAGAACACAGAGTGGATACAAGATACTTTCGTGTTTTACTAGGAAGGATAGATGCTTCTGTGTGCGGTGGCTTCAATCTTTAATAGGTCCTCTAAGGCATGAGCACTTAACAAATAATAACCAAAAATTTTCAGGTTTTGTTTTTTTTCCTTGCCACTGACTGACAGATGAATTTGAGTAGTTGCAGCTGAGATCCTTAAACATTTATTACAACTTACCCTTCTTAACATGCATTCTAGCAGTATATGCTGTCTGGAGCAGTGGCTTACTGAATTGTTTATCTCTTCCTCCAATAGATAAAAATCTTTACTCCTATTCAGATTTTTCTGGTGCAACGGAAGTTATGTTGGAAGCGGTTCTAAATGGAGGGGATGGCGAAGCTGCATGGCAACACACACAGCTGTTTAGAGACAGCTTAACAGGATGTGGAGAAAATGGCTTGGAGATAATTATAAAACTCAGTGACCTCTGAGAACCTGAACTGAAAAGATGTTCTTTGGAGTCCATGAAGACGTTATGCCACAGATACAACATGAAGATTTGGTTTGCAGTTACTGTTCATCCTGCTGGCAGCTTATTTCCTGTTTCACTACTTCCATTTAACCAACTTGAAACTGCACGTGTATTGAATAGGTAAACATCACAATGACAACCTCTTCGCTTTAAAAGCAAACACCAAAATCAAGGCATTGAACCATTACATACCCTTTTCTTAAACTTTATGATGAAAAGGCAACAGGTTATAGGAAGAAAACATGATCATAACAGCACAGAGCAATTGTAATTGATTTTAATTTGGAGTTTTGGGGTTGGCTTGCTGGGGTTTTTTTTATGATCTACTTCTTGGAAAAACAGTTTGAATTCCATTTCCTGATTACAACAGATGGTTGTGATGATTTAAAAGTATTTTAAAGAACAATAGAAGACTTAGACATTTTAAAATAAAATTATGATTTCGTGTAATAACCAGAAGAGCTGAAATTAAGATGAATTTTGAAACAATCTTGAAATGGTCTTATTACATAGCTAAGTATTAAACTTGCGTTTAATACCTAAAATTGTTTGGAAATACGATGGTGTGCTAGGAAAATAAACTAATTTTGAATGGAGTGTTCATTATCTACCTAAAATTATCATGGCTTGTGATATGAAATTGAGACTTAAAACTGAGTAAGAACGTTAGAACTTTTTTCTATGAAAAAATAGTTTATTCATTATAAATATTTTTAAATGATACAAATTCATATGTGCCCACTTTTTAAAAGATTTATTAACCACGTAGGCTTAAATCACTTTTTGAGCTGTTGTCTTGAGTTGCTTTGAATACTATTCCCAGATTTGATGTAAAAGCGCATACAGTTTTTCTGTTTGTTATTGAAGTGTTTAAATTTCTTTTCATTAAATGTAATTAAAACTGCCACCCAGGAGATGTCAGATGTAGAAGTACTGTGACTAAAGTACAGAGTGAATGTTCAGGTTAGGTAGCCATCAGAAAATTTGAGGAAGGCTATGGCTGGATTTTACAAGAAATTTTCTATTACAGGACTATAACGCAAAGTTAAAACTATAGTTTTATTTTAAAATAAGTGAAAATTAGGGATGGTGTTCTCAAGATCAGTGGTTTTAAAGCTTTTTGTTCCTTTTTCTGACCCTTCTACCACTGTATTCATTTGAAATGATTGTCAAGAATAGTTTATGTTGAAATAAATGTTTGCTGACCTTTCAATGAATCCAAGCAAGTGTAAGACTATTCAGATTTTATTTGGAAATTGCATATGCATAGTGAGTGTAGGCATCAAAATTGTGTCACAGGCATCTTAAAAAGTAGTAGGTTATGGCAGCTCAGGAGTGACAGAATGATGTATGATGGACTACGTACTTTGCATCAGAATGTAAATTGGCACTTTGAGTGGAATTAGAAAGAGCTAGTCTCACTCTTAATACAGAACAGCACAGTGACGGGGAACTGTCTGAAAGGGTGTTCATCAGCACTTGACTAATGCAGAGTGAATTTGCCAGTTTCCATTCAAAATTCCTCCTGTATTTAGTTTCAGCTAAATGCTAGTTCTGAGATTTTCTAAAAGAAAAGCATTTTAGACGCATCTTTATACCACGTTAGAAGAAAAAGAGCAGAACAGTGTGGTCAGCAGGACCAGGGCAGTGATCGTCCCCCTGTACTCAGCACTGGTGAGACCGCACCTCGAATCCTGTGTGCAGGTTTGGGCCCCTCACTACAAGAGGGTTGCAGACATGCTGGAGCATGTCCAGAGATGGGCGATGGAGCTGGGGAAGGGTCTGGAGAACAAGTCTTATGAGGAGCGGCTGAGGGAACTGGGGTTTAGCCTGGAGAAAAGGAGGCTGAGGGGGGACTATTGCTCTCTACAACTACCTGAAAGGAGGGTGTAGGCAGGTGGGGGTCGGTCTCTTCTCCCATATAACAACCAACAGGACAAGAGGAAATGACCCCAAGCTACACCAGGGGAGGTTTAGACTGGATATTAGGAAAAATATCTTCACGGAAAAGGTGGTGAAGCATTGGAAAAGGCTGCCCAGGGAGGCGGTGGAATCACCATCCCTGAAAGTGTTTAAAAAACACATAAATGTGGTGCTTAGGGACATGGTTTAGTGGTGGACCTGGCAGTCCTGGGTTAATGGTTGGACTCGATGACCTTAAAGGTCTTTTCCAACCTAAATGATTCTATGATTCTAAAAAAAAAAATAAATTGACAAAACTGTTTCCTCTTCATGATTTTGATAGCTGAAAAAGATACTGCTTTTTAAGACAGAAATTATTTCTTGTGTTGTATTACTTAAAATAGAGGACTATGAGGAATTGTGGAACAGCTTAACTGCATTTGATAATTTGAAAGCAGAAGGCAGAATAAAATTAAAAGCAGTAAGATAAAAGGACTTCTCACAATTTTGGTCGGAATCTCTGGGGGAAGAGTAATAGCTGCAGATAACTTAATAAAATAATCCACTCAAACACTAGAGTAGTTGAAGTCCATTACTAAAATGTTTGAATGAATTAAAAAAGATTGAAAGATGCCTTTTCAATCTAATTAATCAAGAAGTACTTCTGTATTTGTAAGATCACATGCAATAATAAAAGTGCTTATTGTAGGAAAGAATTAATGAGTAGAAACCTCTGAACAAATAGAACTAATCTGAAAAAGTTAAATGGAACTTGTTCAGGTGTCTTTTGGAGTACCCTATAACCAGTGAACGTTTTGAATCTTTTCATGCATAAGCTGTCTTAAAGACACTAATTTTCTCTGTTGATCTCTATTTCAGTGCCGCTTTTAATAATTTTTTAATTATTTTTTGAAACCAGAGGTAATTCCTCATCAATAGCTGCTTGATAATAACTTACTGTCCTGAATTTGCAGTATTATATGCTGGAAAAATCTGTGCTACAATGTGCTTTAGAAATACAGGTATTAAATTATGCTGGCAATGATATGATACTGGTTGAGTTATAGGAGAGGTTGATTGGGCCATATGTAGCTAAAAGTCAGTTCTCCCTCAGCTGCTTAGAGGTTTGAGGAGGGAGAGGGTTGAATGGGTAAAGAAATAATACTGTTGCCTGGAAATGTATGGCTTAACGTAGGTAAAACCTACATTCGTGAATTCAGTTTAGCGTGGTGCAGTTTAAAGATTTACTAGCTGTCCAGTACGCCGTGGGTGCTTTCCAAAGTTGCACTGGGGTGTACCGGTGAAATCTTTTAAATCAAATTTTACATAAACTCTATGCTATCCAATTAATGCTTGCAGATTAATTTAGGAGTGTGTGGTTTTCAGCAGAACTATGTGGGAGCCTGTGCACAGAATTCTTCCTTTCAAACAAGTATTTGTTGTACGGCGCTGTTGTTTCCCTACGGTTGATCATACAGCTGTTAATTTCTTCATATCCTGTTTTGACTCTGAATGCTGCGTGCAGAATAGAAACCACGAGTGGCAACCCATGAAACTGTAGCAGCAATTTCCTATACCCCAGGAAGCTGCTGGGAAAATGTATCTTTAAAACATATGAAGGAAGCCCCTTGCAGACAGTGTATAGAGAAAGCACAGCTTATACGGGAATCGAGTGAATGTAAGTATTAATTATATACTTGGTCTGAGAAGTAGGTAATGAAAATTATCTCATCTGATTCTGTGTGGCAGTCTGTGACCTTTAGTCTTCCATTATCCACGAAAGGTTTTTCACGTATAGGGCTTAGGTGTGAGATACAACCCCTATTATGTGCAACATCAGTAAATGTAGAACACTAAAAATAAAGTATGTTTGTCTCCATAGCACAGTGGAATGAAAACAGATGGTAAGCAGCACATGTGGCTGCCAGAAGCTGGGAACACCCTTTTGCAGAGTTCTTGCAGCTCAAAACAAAACAAGCCAAAAGAAAGCTCCAAGGGGGGCAGAGATTGTTCCAGGCAGATACCACGATGTCTGTCCTCTTCTCCATGCCTACACTCCCCATCTCTTTACCTTTGGTTGCTGAAGCTAGAAGTGGAAATATATTACCAGTTAAGAATCTGATGTACCTTCTTAGTATTTGTCAAAACAGCATTTGTTAAGTACAGAAATCTCTTAATTTCCACTATAGATTCAGACCTCTGGTTTTGGACAAAATTTTAAGATTTTGCCCACGTTTTGCAACAAGCAATTCAACAACTTAAAAAAAACGTGTCAGTGTTGAAAGAACTACTGTATCTTTGTTTAATGTCATGTGGGGGGGTTGAGAAGAAAAGTAGAGACAAGTGACTTCCTTGAACACAGTTGCTGGAATAGACCTAGGTCCTATCTATACTCTGAATATTTTTAAAAAGTTATTGAACATTATTGGCAGTAGTTCAGCTTCCTTTGTGCTAGCTCTTAAGGTTCTTCTATGGGATACTATTGTTGCCAGCATTGCTTTATGCCTTGCAGTTTATGGCTTCTGTAAACAATTATCAGTGATACTGTGTTTACGGATCCTTGGTCACAGTATCAACGTGGGTAATAGCACCAGTATCTGAGATAAGATTATGTGTTATGCTAATCTTGACTATTTAACCCAAGCAGAAGGACAGTAAGGATTAAAAAAAAAAAAAAAAGTCTATGGTAGGTTGATAGTTTCTTCTTCCCTGAAGTTACTAATTTCAGGACCAATTTTGACACCTATCCTGTAATATGGCACTTAAGAATGGCAAAGTAACAAGCCAAGGTCGAGCAGCCTCAATTATCTGCATTTTAGGTGTACAGATATTGTGAAAAAGTATAAGGGTATAAAGGTGACCATCTGCCTGTCTGAATAAAAGAACAGGGTTTTTTTTCCTTTGTTTAGATTGTTATGTTTATTCTTGGGCTTTGTTCTTTTGTGGTAAGCTTTGTAATTAGGCTCTTAGCTTCGTTTATGATTAGCCTGCTTCAGTCTTTACAGCTTTATCTTTCTCTACACATTTACATCTAATTTAAATACATTTTAATGTGCTTTTAATTTATATAGATATTTGCCACAGTATGGTAAATATACTGTGACAAAAATTAAGTCAATTTCTTTACTTTTATTTGATAAGAGGAGACAAAAGGAATAGATGAAAAATATTAAAAAAAAACCTCAGCAAAAAAACAACAAAACCCGGTAGTAATTAAAACATGACACTCAGAAATTATCAAAAATACCAGGATTTAATAAAACTTAAGGGGAAAAGAAAATGTCCTGGACTACGTAAGCTAGTGCTGGAAAAATGTAACTTCCATGATAGACCCTATTTTTGAGATGTTTTTCTAGGTGCTCATTTGTATTTAGGTCATTTCAGTAGAAGAAAAATGCTCAGGGTAGTGAACAGCTTTTTTGAAAAGCAGTCTTAAGATTTAAGGAATATCCATTTCTAAACATCTTTTATTTTTACTAGTCTAAGCTATAGAAACAGTTTTTAAATTAAGAACAGGATGCTACTGCTTGATATAGATTCATTCCTTTCTTTGTTCCGGTGAATAATCTGGGTCTTTGGTTTTGGAGAAAGTGTGTTTAGTGAGATATCATAACCAAGAGTTCTGAGAGCACAGTATCTGTAATGATTATGAGATTTCAGTGTGGCACTGAACACCGACAGAGACTTGAAGGGCTGAGTCTTAAGTACTGGCTAGCTGTGACCTGTTAGAGAACTTATAAATGAGGAGGGAAATGATTTCACTGTGCATTTTGGTTGTAATGTTTCAGTGTATGGTCTGTTTATTTGATCCTTTTATTGCATAACGCTATGTGTTGTTTCATGCCCTTGGAACTTCAGTAGTATGTATGTCTCTCATATCCTTGAAGTCCAAGGGGAACACGTTTTCCCCCCAGAACATCAACTAGCAGCTGACCTCTGTCACAGTCAGGAGGAAACGCTGGACTTCAGATAAGCACTTTGGATAACAACATACAGACTCCCTTCTGAAACAAGTCATAAGGAAGCCGGGTGATGTCAGAAAATGAAGACATCCAAAAGCAATGTTTAAGCAGAAACTCCTAGTAAAGGAGGTGGGGTGGAGCAGTTGATCACAGCCTCTTAGAGCAGATACAAATGGCAGCAAAGTACAGAATGGAAGGAGAGAGACTCGCTTCTTCCCCTCTGGATTACTGTGATGAGGAGGATAGAGGGTAATGTAATCTGTGTGTGTCCATGCTTGCATTATATCAAAAGTCAAAATAATGCAGGTAAGCTGCAGCAGTTTTTGCTTTTAGCCAAAGCACCAGGGAAATAATTTGGTATATTAAAAACAATTTCACGACAGGCAAAAAGATGTAAAACTTTATTGGCCATAAGGGAAGTGCCTGTTTGTGGGCTGCATGAAGAATTCTGGAGCTGTTCCAGTTTGGTTTAGTAAGAAGCATGGCCCAAACTGGTTTCATGTTTTGTTTGGTTGTTGGATAGTAATTTCTGCCTAAGTAATACTTATTGATTTCCATGATGTTAGCAGTGATAGTTTCAAAGAAAATAGGCCAAAACAAAAAAAATAATTGACAATAACAGATTGGAATTTTAAAAAACCCTCAACAACAGAGATAGCACAAACAGAAAGTGTTACAGGCTACAGTTTAATTTCAGTACTCGAGAACAGAAAAAAGTAAGGTCAGGTTACTCCTGATTAATGTCAAATTGGCATCATTTGGGGGGTTGTTTAGGAAGCTAAACTAATTCTTTCATTTTTTTATAAATCGATTATGTTTTGGAAGGAAGTGTTATCATTGTGGAGCCTTACAAAGGTACAAAGCAGCAAGTACCTGCTCGAGTATGAGAACTACGTATGAACTGCATTTGTAAGAAGTTGTCTCAGCCCCTGACAATATTGTTGGTGTATCGGTTATTTCTTTACTTCAAAGTCAGTCTTTGATAATGAATATTTTAATAAATCTGTTTGATTTTTTTTTTAACAAGGCTGAAAACCCAGGGTTCACATTCAGTGCAACAGACATTGCAATTTTTCTTGACGTTGCACTGTGACTAGCTATATTCTGCAATTTTATTTTATAGTTTTAAGGCTTGCCAGTAATTCATATTTTGTACGCTAGTTTATTGCTGAAAAAGAATGAATGACAGAAAGGTACAAAGAAACGGGCATTCATCCAGTCCCAATATATAAATAACCCTCTGAAGACACAGGAAGATTTACATGCGTTTCTGGCCAACAGAAACAAAATCCATGATAGGAAACAGACGCTGAAGAGAAACAAGCACTTGCCAGAGTACATTTACGTTTTTAAACTTTTTTTATTGCATTTACTTCACATACAGGACTGATTACTGGTCTTGTGAGGAAGTTCAGCTCTTTGCAGATATTCAGTGAAAAATACTAAGTCCATCTGTGAACAGAGTGTGGAGGCATCATGTGTGCTAGTGAAAGAGTGGCTGGAAGATTGGATATGTGGAAAAAGGGAAAGGGAAATAATATCATTCATTTTTAAAGAACAGAATATTTACTGGCATGTGATAACAAATTCAAGTGGAAATCAACTAGAACCTATTATACTCCAAGAACTGAACATTATATTCATAACTGGAGAATATTTTATTGAAAAAATTATATGGAAGAGGCACTGCAGTCATGTAGTGTTACTCGTGAGTCAAGCAGGAGTCACTACTAGCAGTACTGAGCAGTGGATTTTGTATTTAGTACATGTTAGATTAAGGAAGCCAGCACTGTTACATAGGATTAATTATATGAGTAATGAGATGGATGTATTCTACAGTGCTGTGGCCATCTCTTGGAAGATTGCCTTGGTTAGCCTGTGATATCAATTGTCTCCTGGGGTAACCCTCCCTGTTGCCTTCACTGTTAAAAGCCCTTCCAAATTTCTCTTCTTCTAAACTAGTGGTTTTCATCCTTTAAAGCAGTCTCTGCAGTGGAGATCAAGGCAACTTTCAAGTGAGTCACAGGTAAGATCTGGAAGCTTCCATACCATCCCTGGATTCTTTTTTTCTTGCTTCTCCTGTGTATCGCAGGCTGATCCCCCAACGCCGTACAACCTCCATGCATTCCCCAGCTCGTGATGGCTGCTGTTCCTTCTTCCCTGGTGGGCAGTGGGAGGAAGCAAGCCGTGCGGATGACAGTAGTGTAGCATGGTCTGTTGAGCGAGTTCCTTGAATGTGGTCCTCTGAACCCGCCACAGCCTTTGTTGTTGGCAGATTTTGTTTACCACCTGTTATTGTTTTAGTTCCTACCTGCTTTTTATTCTACACACGCTCATGGTATGTTCGGGGAACTGAACCCTCAGCCTGTTATCATTCCAGTATTGTGTCCCTCAGTAATCATCCCTCGCTGGTGTCCTCCTGCGTTCCCAGCATTGTTCCTGTTCCCAGCAGGTCCACTGGCCACCATCAGCACCCACCGCAGGCCTAGTGACACAGGCCTTTCCTCACATCTGTTTGAGACTCTCCTCCAGGAGCCTGAGAGGTGAGGGAGGTGGTGTGGGGGGCCCCCAGAGCAGGGGAAAGTGAAGCAGCAGTTGTTCTAAGGGAAGGGAATTAGGACCAACATTAGAACCTCATGGTTTTGTACATTTATGCATATAGTTCAAAGGGCGATGAGGCTTCTGACCAAATTAAACCAGCAGATTTTATTTCTTGGGGAAAATTTCTCCTCGCACCGCCTAGAAAGGTTACAGAGGAACAACTGAAGAAATTGCACTGGGAGAACTCAAAAGAACCGAGTGAAGGATTATACGTGAAGTTTGCATGCTATGCCACAGATACCTGCTGGAAGGATATGAATGCTGTTGAACTTCCAATTTCACTCCAGAGGATGACCCAAACAAATACTGAATTGAGAATAATATTCTTATTTCCTGTCTTTTTGAAGGATTAACTATGGCTTTTTATAATCTGCAAAGACCTGTAGGAGTAAGAATGCAAAGCACAGCATCCTACCATTAACTTGCTAATTCATTTAGAGGGAGTTTAAATAGTAGTTTCACCTATTATAGTATTTGCATCTTCATGCTACTCTGTTACAGAACCTGTTAAGCAAGCCCTGTCCCTGGTGTAGCTAACAACCCTGGAGGGAATTCCAACCTTCTGGATCATGGGATATCCCGCCATGAACAGCGTGGGAGTAGCATCGATTGAGGGCGGGTTGACAGGTGCTGCAATCCTTGTTCTGCTCATGAAACGCAGTATTTAATAACTGATCATAAATGACCAGGGAAGATTTAAACGTTAAACAGAAGCTGGAGGGAGGCGTGGGAGTGCTGTGTTCCGCACGCGGGCTCTGTGGGAGGACATCTCTTGTACTGGGTGGCTTGGGAGTGCTGTGCCGCGCTACCCAGGCGTTCAGCTTTGTGGCTCAAAGCAGTCATGCTGGTTTGATGAAGCAGCTTAGCACTGGAGCACGTGCCGTGGGTTATGTTTGATCGCTGTAGCTTGGGCTGGGCTCCTGTGGGTTGGTTCATGTGCCTGCCTGTGTGGCCTGTAACTGTGCTCTGTCTTTTGGTGATCTGAAAGTTGGCACGGTTCCTGCGTTGCTGTACTTGGAACAAAAACTATCAGAAAGGAAAGGATTGTTTGCTCTGAGCTCCCTTCAATTCTGCGTAGCAACTTGAAATTAGTAGCTTTCATAATTTGGGAGAATGGATGTTCTGATTAGAAAGCAGAGGGAAACTTTACATTTTATTTTGAGAGTTTAATGTCAAAAAGGACAATACATGTGTAACTGATCACTTAAACTTTAGCTATTCTGTGACTTGTGTAATTTCATTGTGTTTTCAGTTTTTATGCTAGTGTGGTCTTTCATCATCGTTGCTCTTGTCCCAGAGTCTTTTGAGAGAAAGTGTAGAAAATAATAAGAAACTGCAAAAATGCAGGTTAGCAAACCCAAGGTATTTGCAGGCATGCCTTTGGAACTAACAGGCACCTTTTCAATAAACTAAGGGTAAGATGTAAAGTAAAAAAAGCAGCTTCCATGATTCCCTGTCAAAAGTCCTGAGCGAAATGAACTGAGCAGAAAAATGTCGTGTTTCAGTAGAGTGTCCAATATGTCTCAAAAGGTATGGGAACATAGAAGAACCTGTAAGGATATCTCTGTCTTTAGGAAAAGAACTAACTTTAGAACTTGTTACAAGGTAAAGGAGACTTTTAGTGTTAATTAAAGTTTCCAAAAATACTAGAAAAGATATTGATGCATAAATTGAATTTTCTACCTTTTGAAGAGACATAAGAGGAAGGAAAATGATAAATGGGACAGAAACTGATTCTGTGTTGGAAATTTCTGGATAATGCATATTGCCTCTTCATGAAAACCTGACAAATTCATTGCGCTTACTATCTGGAAGTAAAAGAATGTGAGCAGCTGTAAGGGTCGCAGTAAAAGAAACCACACTACTTCCAGATAAATTTAAAGAGCTACTTCCACCCTTCAAAGGCTTTCTGGTATAAAAGCTTCCAGCAGAAGCGCATATGTGGAATAGCAAAGCTCAGTGGAAACCAACTAACTGAAGAAGGAGGTGAGTTGTTATTACAGTTCTATAGCAGAATGGTAGCAACTTGGGCATGAGCTTACTATGAGAAGAAGTGCACAGTGCAAGAAAATGTATTCTTTCTAGTTGTTACATAAGAAAATAGTGTATCACTAAGTTGTTCTTTGAGTTTTAAAAGAATGTGGGATATGATTACTGTGTAGCAATGGATTTGCTGCAAAAAGATAATGCTGGCTTTTTTCATACTTAGGTCTGTCAGTAAATTAAAATATTACTTTTTTAATGTTCTTTGCTTCGTAGTTTGCAAGAAATGTAGGAATATTCTAAAAGAACTGCATCGATGAAGAACGTTTTTCTTTACTACAAGTTAAATGCACAGTAGATTTCAAAAATAAATGTATAAATAATGAGGCCTACTGTTTCCATATTCTTTAGGTTATTTGGTACACATATATTGAACCACAGGTATACATTTATAAAGCCAGGTTACTTTTAACACATCATGTAGGTGAAAAACTTTATTCTAGAACATAAAAATTAATTCAGTAAGTATTAAAACGCATATATTCAAAGTCATTCAAAAGATTGTTTTCCTTCCTCACAGGTGACAGCCAGGAACCCTAAATCTAAGAAGGAAATGCTGTGATCAGGATTCAGCTATCTGAGGTGCTTAGCAAAGGAGAGATGCTTTTGGCAGCCACGCTGGGCTGAAGATCACCTAGGCTGAGGTTCCTACATTCTAATGCACATGTGCCATAGCAAACCGCTGCCTAAATAATTCCTGAGTTGTCAAACACATAGTCCTGAAACACATAGAAAGGTGTTGCTACTGCAACTTCTGCTACCTCTGCCAGCAGTGGCTACAGTCATAGTGAGCAAGATGCGCATAAGAATCGCCAATCTGGATGTTTTTACTTCAACTGAAGACCGAGGTAACGTGTTCTTATTTTTCTTTAAGAAAAACAGGAGGGCACCAAGGAGCATGAAGAATCTACACAGGTAAATGGGAGACATGTAAAGCAGGTAGTGGAAAGGGAAGATGAGCATTGTTAGTTGGGTAAAAATAGAGCAGGAGACCATAACGTAAACATTCAAAAGTATTTGTTGCATTTGGTACTTTATTTACCTGTTGTCCTAATAAATACAGCAAGAGTAGAATGCTAAGCAGAAACACCACCATTGAAACAAATAGCAGAGGACAGCTATGTGTTACCTTGGAGAGAAGCATTCAAGACCCAGAAATACCAGTATGTTAAAGAATCTAAAGGGTTAAGAAAAGGTATTTTTTAATGCATTTCTGATCTTCTTTTCTATTTTCACCAAATATTAATATTAAGCAAAGTGTATGAGGCAGCTAGCAGCGATCATTTTTAAACACTGTTTGTCTAATCATCTGAGCTGTTGAATTACACAACTCTTGTTGAAATAAATAGGGACTGCTGCTACTGAGCTCTTATAAATTAGGCCACCTGAGAAACTGTGGGATAGCTGATCTGAAATGCGTAATTGTCATGGAGTTCTAAGTTCGGAAAACGCTTACATTTAAGATTAAGTAGGTCATTGAGTCTTGTGTACGTTTTACCTTTTCGGCTGTACAACCCGCTTTCATTTTTCTTTTTAAATATTTTTGGTTCAAGTATACAGCTGATTTTTGTAATTACTTTCTCAAATACTTCTGAAAAATGTATTGTCAAAAGCCCAAGAATTTAAGTAAACTGAAACAATGCATTTGAGGAAATGGAATTTTTAATAAACAGGTTACTGGAAAGATAAACAACTTAAGTCAGCTAGACATGAATATTTAGATTTACAATATTATTGCATAAACTTCCTCTTCTAAACTGCTTTGTAATTGTTAGAAATACACACTAAGCACATTCCCTGTGCTGTGGGCTATAAAAGAGTAATTCAAATTTTAGGGCATCCAGTACCAAATCAAAAACCTCATGGTCTAGTGATTCAAAGCACTGAGCCAGTATAATCTGAAGCTGCCAGTACAAATTTGCTCAAAGGGAGCGGTTCATTAGTTTGTTGGGTAGGTAACTTCAAACTGCCTGTCTGTGCTTCCGCTGTTCTGTGCCTGACTGGACCCTTCATAGTTAGCCCAGACTTTTCTTTTTGGTAGTTCCTTCTTTTTGTCTTCCACCCTTGCTGTGCTCAGATGTATTGTTCATTGATGTTCTCACGTGTGCCTGCTCCCTCTTTCAGCTGGATGTTTGCACATTCACTCAACTCTTTTTGTTGGTCTTTGCCTCAGATCTTCAGTTATTCAAATATTCCAAAACTTGTGGCTTCCTTCTCTTTTTCCCTTTGACCTCAGCATAAGCTGTGTGGGTGCACTGGCCGCATCTTAATGACATGCTCTACCTCGGTGGCTCTGAGCAGAGGCTTTCTTGGGTATTCCATGAAACTTTCCTCTTCTCGGATTACTACAAGAACCACACAGCTCAATTTTGAGAAAGGAAATGCAAATGCACATCCTGACCTAGTCGTCATTGATTCCAGTTGAAACTGGTGGTAAAATGAAGCTGTGCAGGAAAGCTTGTCTTTTCTGTTCCCTGCCCCACCCCCACCCCCAGTAATTACTAATCATATATCAGAACAGAGATAAAGTATCAGAGGTAATTTGGATTTTAGCTCAAGAGGGCAAAGTGCCATCTCTTTAGACACTTCCCAGAATAGTGGGCTTCTCTGTTGGCTACATCAGTCATCACTTTTCCCCACAGATTTAGCGTGTCCGCCCATGCCTTGTATAATAATAACTCCTTCACCTTCCTGTCATCCCAGGGATGAGCAGACATGACTTCCTGCTGTTAGGGAGCAGTCTTGATACTCATTCTGGATTCATTGTGGATTTCTGTCTGGAAGGCTGGAGAAATACACTGGTAACGGGGACCTTCAATGAGCAAAAAGTGTCTTGCTGGGTAAAAGTGAACCGCCACTCACGTTTCCTTGCCCAAAGAGTCTTGGGTGAACTGGTAGGAACAAAACTACATCTCTTCGCCGAAGAGAGAGAGCTCCTTTTCAGAGGAGCTGGGATAGAGGCACAAGAAGAAAGGGGATATGTGTTAACACAGAAAAGCTACCCAGCTGAGGGAAGCCTAGCATGCTTCACTGTGTTCATCACCCTGAGCTCAAGGGAGTCAGAGACTTTCTGAATAGCATGTCATGCCTAACCCTTTGCTGGCTGTTTGCGTTCTCCATGCTAATTAACAATGCCGTAACGCAGTTGGTGATTCCCAGCCTCCAAATGATTGCAGCAGCCTGCCTCTCAGCTCAGTGTAGCTGCTGATGGCCATTTCTATGCCATGTACGTTCAGCACAGATCTCCAAAAGCATTGCCTTCGCTATTTTATGTTTCTTTCCATTGTTCCCCCTACTTCTCCCCAAGCATTTGCAACTCTTCCTGCTGCTACCAACTGTTTAAAAAACCCTCAGATGTTAATAGCATGGATGTTCATTTTATTCATATTGAGAATTCCTCTCAGCAGGGCCAGCTCAGCCTCCTTTGTTTCTGCATCTCTGTATGCACCTTCTCTCGCTGCATGTGGTTGCTGCGCAAGGAAGCTTTCTCCTAGACAAGGAATTTCAGTACAAATGTATTTCATTTCTGTGACCAGCTCCTGCCTTAGCAACAACTGTTTATGCTGCTCAGCGCAAGTGTGTCACAGTTTAAGGCTGAATGGACAGTGAGGAGGCTAGATGGACTTGGGTGATATCGCGCTTATAGGCACAGATAAATATTTAATATTAACAAGTGACACGACTTCACTGTTCTGTGGGAGAGACGGTGCGGTCCAGGGGAGAGGCCGAGTGGGTCGGTGCGATGGCCTCAGCACAACGTGCCTCTCCCGCAGTAGGGGAGATGGGGTGGACAGGAGGGACAGGTGGTACAGCGGTCCCAGCCACGCAGCAGGCAGCCCAAGCACAGGACCCTGGGGTCCCCACAGCTAACCCTGGGGCTTCTGCTCTACCTTGTCCCCAGCAACACCCCGTCAGCAGCACGCACAGCCTGTCCTGCTGGAAAGTCCTCCACACCTTGGCAATGGCACAGTAAGTAACAGGTTAGTTGTAAGGGAGTAACTGGAGGGTAAACAGGGTTTAACCAGTCCAAACTCTATGCCAGACTGTCACAAAGTAGTGCATTGTTCTTGGGCGTTTAACATGGAAATGACCTGGTGATTTTCAAAAGGCTGGTTGGGGAACAGTCTTATTCCAGGAACAGCCACTGACAAACATGCCAGGGATACGTCAGGCAGGTGGGTGAGTCCTGGACACGGTTCAGATGAGGGTGTCAGGCCATGCACTGACAGTGTACACCCACAGAAATCCACTAGCGTGTGCTGTTGCTAGTTCAGCGAAGTTGTTTGAAATACAGTTGTGTAAATATGCATGATGTGGCTAAATTTATATCATTAGCTGATCCAGCAATGGGTAGACTTTTCTTAAATGCCTTAGAACTGTGGCCTGAAATTCATTCGCAGTCGAGGCAGGATGAGTATATTGATAACTGTCATATTGTGCTACCACAATCCTACTCAGTAATTTGATCCGTTATTTCACAATGATGTTAATAAGTTATGATGGAATTTTGAAATGCAGTAGAATATGGAAATTACCTTTTTGCAAATATGAATATTTTATATTGAAACATGCAATGTTTGTTTATACCTTATTACAAATATATACAAAGGAGAATGTGTAGTGTAACCGGGTATCAAGTTAGTTTCATAAATATTTTAGATCAAAATTGCAAATTACGCTTTTTCCTGTGTAGTTTGTGGAAAACTGAGAGCTGTGATCACTCATTTAGGTAAGTGATTGTATCTGACTATGTTCTCAGAGTAGATAAATATACATAGTTTCACAAATAGGCAAGTTTTATGAAAAGCCACATAGAAAGAAAAGGTTTTATTAAACAGCATGTAAACTAGAATAGGAGCAGCAAATAATATTCTTATAATAGATGGGAAGTTTGTATATACTACATATAGAAATACTTAAAGATCATACATACAGCTGTCTTACTGCTGAAATAATTAAACACAACATAATGTTACAGTAAATATTTTGCTTACTGAAACTGGTTTAAGTGGACAATTGTTTTGAAAATATGTAGGGTACTTCTATTTATGTTACGGTCTCCAACTATGCAAATAAGTCTCCAATGAATTGAAATAGGAACTTTGTGTATATTATCTCAAGGGGATTATTAATTTAATATGTCATGCTGTAAGTGTAAGTTTATTTGACATAAACTGGTAGTGTGTGATTGGGGCAAGTGGCATGCAGCGAAGAAATCCCACTCCTATCAAAATGTAATGGTGCTTAAGTTCAATTCAAGCTTAAATCTAATTCTATGTTTGTTCTAGCAGGGATCACCCGAAACGTGATGAGCAGTCTAGTTTCACTTCTTCACCTCTGAACTCCACGGAGGCAGCTGCTTGTAGTCTCATAAGAACTTTGTCACACAATCCTACCTGGCTAGGAATGCAACCACTCAACATGCACGTATGAGTATTAAGGATAAAACCAATATAAACAATAAGCCAGTAACATGCCATGCTGGTAGCATAGTATATGATGAGAGTTAAATGAAAAGCAACTTGGACAAAGTAATTTCAAAGATGGCTAAAGAAAAATGCTTGGAGGAAAGTTGGTGTTTCCTCCTGTATTTACTCCAGCGTAACACATAGACTGAACATGTCTGACCATGCACATTCAAAGATCAGCAACTGCCAAGAAGAAACAAACTCCCTCTGTCTTTCTCTAATGTATATGGAATTGCCTGTCTTCAAGCTAGATCGCTATCTGCTCCTTGGCTTAGGATAAATGTTTGTGAAAGGCACGCTTCCCACAGTAAGAACAGCCTATTTACTAAACAGCTGGAGCTAATGAGAACATAGTACACAGTGTTTGGGACTGGTTCTATTTCTGCTGTATACATTAATGGTTCTCTACCAACGCAAAAAGCTTTGAACAGATGTACTCATTCTGCTTTCTCTGGTCCTCCTGATATTCATTGCAGCAGTCTTGGTTCACTACACACGATGCATTTTAACAGGTCCTACATATAAATTTGATAGTCGGACACACGCCCCCTCCTCTAATCAGCAAGCCCCAAACTCTGAAGCACCAGGCAGAGCCCTGCAGGTCTTGCCTTACCCTTGTTCTGCAAGGAACACTTCCTCTTACTTTGACCAAAGCAGAAGACACAGCCTATAGCTCCGAGGTACGAGTGGCTGCAATAAAACTGGGCTGGAACAGACAACTTACTGTCCCTTCTAGGCTGATGCCATTGTTTTCTGTAATCCCTGTGCAGCACTTAGATATTAGTTTAATAGGTTCCTTAGAAACCGGCAGAGTAAAATTATGCTAAATAAGCAGTATTTACTAGAAATTCTGATCCTTCCCTTGAGGGGCAATTGAACATTACAACTGAATCCTTAAAGGCAGCTGCTCCGTTTCCAATCCCTTTAATTCTCAGGAAAAGCATCTTGCAAAAGGAAAAACCTTTAAGTTATTACTGTTCACTTGAAATTATTCTCTTCAGGTACCAATTTGTCTACTAACTGACGTGCAGTGCTCCTATTAATCCCTCCTTTTCTGACTTTACTTTGGGAATAATCCAAGGAGTGAGAACGCACTGCACTGGGCAGGGCGTTTGCATTTCACACAGCAAAAGTGGAAATCACAAATGGAGAAGCTGCACATCCCAAAGCATTTTTTTAGCCTTGTCAAAAATCTATGACTATAATATTTATGGTCGTACGTATTTCACTATTGTTGGGAAGGGTCTTAAACCGTAAATATTTCCCATGTTCACACTTGGAATGAGGTGCACCGTAGGGTTCCTGCGCAGGCCGTAAGTGGTCTCGGAGGTCGGTGCGAAGTGACACCACAAGGTGCTTTTTCCAAAACAGCTCTTCGAGCTGTGCCCGGGCCCGGCGGGTGCTTCGGGCCGTGCCTCTGCAGCCAGGTTTATAAACACACCCTGCCCGGTGCTCCGGGACCGTAACCTGCCCGCGCCGCCGCGCCCCGCGGCGGTAGGTGGCATCGGCGGCCGGCGCCGCTCACGAAGCCGGCGGCGGGGGGCAGCCGAGCGCCGGGCCCCGCCGGCCGCATGGCCGCGCCCCCGCCTTACGGGCTGCGGCGAGGGGGCGGCGGAGCCCGGCGCTGCCCGCCCAGGACGCGGGCGGCGAGGCGAGGCCGGTCCCTCCCGGCGGCGGGACAGGCCGGCCCGGGCGGGGCGCTGCGGCGGCAGATCGGGCCCAGCCGTGGCGCCTTGCCCCGCGCCGCCCCTCCCCCTCCCGCGCGGCAGCGCCCCCGCGCGGCGGCACGGCTGTCTCCTTGTTGCCACCCGCAGTGACGTCTCACGCGGCCGCAGCCGCTGCTTCCTTTGCGCCGATTGGCCGGCGCCCCTCGCCGCCCGCCCGCCTCCGGTGCGTGATTGGCGGGCCGGCGCGGGGCGCAGGGGGAGGGGAGGGCGGCCCGGCCCGGCTGCGCTCGAAGGCGGCCGCGACGCGGATGCCGGACGGGGGCAGCGCAGTTATTGTCTGAGCGCGGGGTCCCGGCGGGAGCGGCGCGGGGGGTGGGCAGGAGGCGGGGGAGCGGCACCGGGCACCGGGGACGGGGCGGAAAGAGGAGGGGAAGGAGGGCCGGGCCGGCTCCGGGTGTCGGCGACCGGCGTGTGCGTGCGTGCGTGAGGGGAGGGGGGGCGGAGGCTGCGCGGGCGCTCGCGTGCGGGTGCGCGCGCGCGCGGAGAGGGAAGGCGCGGGCGGGGGAGGGGACGAGGGGCAGATTTTATTATTAATCTATTTTCCGGGCCTTTGTGGCTGCGGGGGGGAGGGCCCGGGGGTGAGGGGCAGGAGGAGGGAGAGAAGAAGAGGAGGAAGAAGAAGAGGAGGAGGAGGAAGGAGAAGAGGAGGCGACGGCGGGAGGCAGCGCTACGGCGGCGATAGCGACGGCTGTTGTTGCCGCCGCCGCCGTGAGGTACAGGGACCGGCAGTCCCTTTAAACTAGCGAGAGCCGCAGGCCCGGCTGGGCCCGCCCGCTGCCTCCCGGCCTCGGGTTGGAGCGCGGCCGGCGGAAGGGCCCTTTTGTGCGGGCGGCGCGGCCCTCGGCTGCCCTTCCTTCCGCGGCGCGGCTCCGCCGCTCTGTCGCTTTCCTCGCCCGCTCCGGCGGATTGTTTTCCTTCGCCTCGGCTGCGCTCCCTGGCATGAACTAGGAGCCGGGCCGAAGCGGGTGGGGAGCCCTCGGGCGGGAGTGCCTGTGCGTGCGTGAAGGCGGGCGAGGGGCTGCGGGGGCGCCCAGGCCCGCGCGGCACCTGAGGGGCCGGGGCGAAGCGCGAAGGGCGGGCGCGCTGCGCGGCTCGGTGTCGGTGTCGGCGCCGGCCCTCTCGGTTGTCTCCTTGCGCCCTCGTCTCGGCTGCGGAGAAACGGGCAGAAAATGGCAAAGTCTGGAGGAGGCGGCGGCGGTGGCGGCGGCGGCAGCGGGGGACTGACTTGGGTGGTAAGTTGTGCGTTTGTGTTTTGTTGTTTGCGGGCTCTGCTTTTCTATTATTATTTTATAATATTAATATTGGCTTTTTGCGTCCCTTGTGTGTATGCGTGGAGGGGGCGCGGGCTGGCTTTAAACGAGGAAGAAGCTGACGGCTGGCGTGGAAGGGGATGGATGCGCCGCGGAGCCGCTCGGTGGAGGGGTCCGGGGCGCAGGGAGCGGAGGCAGAGGGGGAGGACGGACGCTCCGGGCTGCGTTTGGGGTGGGCGTTGCAGGAGGGGAGCTTGCAGCCGTGAGGGGCTCGGCAGGGCGCTCGGGACGGGAGGGAGAAGGTTGGTCTGCGGGCAGACAGGTAGGAAGGAGCCTCCTGCTCTGGGGGGAGCAGCAGGGCTGGCTGGAAGTCGCTGCCCTCCTATGACAGGCGGGCGGGCTGTCTGCCGTCCCGTAGAAGTCGGAGTTACTGCCTGTTGATGCTGGAGCAAAGTCGTCGCAGGCTGCCAAAGGGACTATGTGTTAATCCCAGCTTCTCTCGTAACTGTCTGGAAAGGCAGTATCTGAAGTTGGTAGATGGGCGACAAGGAGGCTGTCAGGGACATTCAGGGGGCTGGAGCAGCATGTTGCTACTTTGTATCTGGAATGAAACATTATCTTCCAAAAGTTGTAACTCTGTAACAGAGCCAAGAAGGGGTTTATTTACTGATTTAATGGAATGGTCCGAAGTAGTAACAGTTGCGAGGGTGCAGGTGATAACTGACTGTAGAACTAGTGAATCCTTTTTAAAAATCCATTTTAAAGCCCTTTGAGAGTATTGTCCCTGACTCAGTAGTGCAGAGGGATGCCCTCCTCGCCTGTACTAATAGTGGATGCTCTCTGGTTTTGGTAAGAACTGAGGAAGGAGGAGCAAAGATGACCTGAAGGGGTCTGGTTCAGCCAATCAATAACTTCCCTGCCTTTGTCTTGCTCAGTGTAGGGTTCGAAAGAGGGTAGCTTATTTAATGTTTAAGCAGGAGACAGTATATCTTGATATATAGATGGTGAGGTAGCCGCATTTTTAATCAGATGCATATACTTTACAGAGTTGGGAACTTTTAAGAAGTCTTGTTAAAGAGCATAGTAGCAAACTTGTTCTTATGTTGTCTTTCTACGTCTTTGAGCTGTTGGAAAAGAACGTGAATAGCGTTATTAGGGTGAACAAATTCTGTGTATTCTGATTGTGGGCTATTTCTGTGGCTCTAATTACTGCATTTTATGTTGGTAATTTGCATTTTTATTTTAAGAAGCTGGCAGCATAGAAAGGTATATAAAAATGAGCAAGTTTCTGGGTGTGCCACTTGAAATTAGACTGTTTAGGTATGGGAACAGCCGAAGTGGAGAAGCTGAAATTATTCTTCTTTCCTTCCTGCAATACTACGTGATCTTTATCAACTGTGGTCTTTGGATAGCTCTTCAGAATTGTTTTTTACTGGCTGGGTTGGACCAAGTAATTCAAAGTTTTACAGCTCATATAGAAAACTGGAGAATGAAGTGTGAAAATCACCGAGTAGGCATTTTTAATGAAACATGTTCTTAAATGTAATGGGGATGAAATTATGGTGAGTCAACAGTTTCCTACAACTGGAAGTAATCAAACTTCTCCTTCTCTAAAAGCAGTAAAAATTAAAGTGTTTTTGTTAACTTAGAGTAGTTGTAGGGAAATAATTAGATTTTAGTTAAAACTGTGTTTGCTTTTTTTTTTTTTTCAGAAAACAGTAGGTGGTTGTTTCTCTGTCGCATGCATTTTAAATGGTGAAGATAGGACTTCTGAGCCAGTTCCTAAAGCCAAACCTGTTCAATGCCAGTTGTAGAACACTGGCATACAAAAAGGCAATATTGATGTGGCAGTGGCTAGTGATTGGTTTGGTGTGCCAGGCTGAAAAATTTCAGTTCAGGTGGTGGTTCATGAGTAGATACCATATCCTGGCTTTGAAATGAGTCGTACAGTGCTAGGGACAGTAATAGTTTCAGCCGTCGGGTTTTAATTGGCTCACCATATATCTGCTGGATGTGCAACTACTTGCTATTTGCTTGTAAGTTGTCTTGAAACGACCTTGACTTTTTTAGACTTTTTACTAGTGTGCTGAAACCACTAGGATGCTTGCTTCCTTAGTAATGTATTTAGTATTGTTAGTGGTTTCTTAATAAGACCATGAATTAAACAATTGAAGGGCAACCGAAGTAAGGGTAGTTCTAAAGATGAGGGAACATTTAAAACTTAGTGGGATGTTAATTTATGTTTCAAACTACCTAATTCTAGATACATAACCTGGTGCTCATGTTTCAGTAAAGAGTTTTATGTATAAATTCAGCTTTGGTTGTGATTTAAACAACATCCTTGTTCATCTGTTCAGCTAACTAGGAAATAATTAAATGCAGTTGTGAAAAAGGAAGGGTACTTCCTGTGATAGAGAATTTACCTTGGAGTGAGTTTCTAAATGAGAACGACATACAAGCATCAGGTGATACCTGCTTTTGGAGTGAGTTTCTTAATGAGGACATCATAGATGCATCAGGTGGTACCTACATTCGGTTTTAAAAGCCAGATGACTTGCTGTTTGTTTCCACGAACATTTAATTCACCTGTGTTTTCAGCTACCTGTAACAGAACTTAAAGGAATGTAACTAGCAATGGTTAGCTGGTAAGTAGGCACAGTTAAAATGTTTGTTGGGAAAATCGTTTAGCATTATAAAACTGAAAGTAAACCAAGATAACCTCTGATTTATCAAATGCAATAGTTACTTTTTGAGGAGTGGGTTTCTTGTCTGGTTGCTGATTTATTATTTTTTATCAACTTGCAGTTTCGACCAACAGAATGATATTAATTAGTTTTGGCAGATTTCCAAGGGTCACTCATAGAAGTATGAAGTTGTATTGTTAGTTACAAAAGCCTGGATTTGTAACTAGAGGAGTTTTCATTGGTGAAATGTAATGGCATTTTTCTAATGCTGGAAAAACTTACTTCGAACAAAAGAAGTAATTCTTATTTTCAGCCTTTCTGTGTGTTTAGGGACTACAGCAAATATAATAGTACTTAATTATTTTTTTTAAAAGTGCCTTTTATAGTGGAAGTGAAGTCACGGCAAGTTAACACTGTGAAGTGTGGTGGTTCTGATACAATGGTAATGCCCAGAAAGCTATGGAAGAGTTTCATGCAAGCAGTACTTAATGATTTACTTCTGTCAATGATTTCAGGGCTTTCTCCTCAACCCTAAGGGCTATACAAGTCTAATAAATGGAAATGGAGACTCCTGATAATAATTTAATACTTTGATCACCACTTCCCTTTTCCTGCTCATTGTGAAAGGGGATAGGTTTCAGTTCTAGGAAATGCTAGCTTGACATGAATATATGCTGAGTGTTAATATGACTTTTTTTAAAAAAAATATCAGATCTGTGTGCTCTTTGAATGGAGCAGAATGGAGAAAATGTATATTAGTAGATGGAAATAATGTATATATTTGGCTTATACAGGTTCATACTTGCTTTGAATAAATACTGTAGTTGTATATTGGTAAGTGAAAAGATGACAACCTTTCAAATAATCAAAATTCAGCTATTAGCACTTCAGTTTCAAGGTTTGCCTCAAAAATATCTTTTAACTTACGGTTGTCATGTTTTGTAAAAAAAAAGAATATATATGTAATAGAGAAGATAGGACAGTAGGCTCAACAGAAAACAAAATGAAACAAGCACAGGCACACACACACCCTCCACCCCAACAAATAGTCCCCCAGTCCAATCCTTCTGTTAAAGGGACCTTGTCTGTCTTTTACTGTTTCATTTGAAAACAAATACTCTCAACTGTGATAAAAGGATAGCTGGATAGCTTTGTTTGACTTGGCTTTCAATTTTTTTTGAAAAGGATTCAAACAGGTCTTCTTTTGAATAACGTCTGATAATTTCCAGTGATGTGCCACAATTCTTTTGTTATGGATTCTACATATGGTGGTTTCCAAATTTATGGGTAGGCTTTTTTCATCTGAAATCTGAAGTGGGTCTCTACTGTACCAAGGATCTGCCCACTGTATACTGAGCCCCAACTACTACTTTGATTTGGGAGCAGGGGCTTTTGGGCAGGAGCAAGACAGGAGTTCTGTTCCTCTGCCAGTATAGTGCTTGGAGGAAGAGTGTCTGGATATGACAGGGTGTCCAAGAGTCGTAGTGTGTTACTGCTCTATCATGAATCTATGTCTATAAGCTGGCAGGATTCTGCCTGCCTGAAGTACTGACAGTTAAGCAAATGACTAGTAGTATGACCAAATCCTAATCCAATGTTCACTTTTTAGAAATAAGCATACTGTTCTAGAGGTGATCCAAATGTAAATAGTTCTTCATTCTTTTTATTACTGTTTATTACCACTTTACTAATTTCAAAAGCAGGAGTAGGTGGTTGTTCCTACTGCTGAATCACATAGACCCAAGCTAAAGATCAGAACTAGCTTTCTGTTGTTTCCATATCTTTATCTGGTTTAGGCCTTCTGTTTCGTTGCTGGCTGAAGCTAGGCCTGGAACACGGTTGTCGTATGTAACAGTTGTGACATACGTTGTTAGTTGCTGCCTTATCTTTCCTCTGCTATATTGTGGTGTCTGCGCAGGGGAGGAAAAAAAAAAGTGTTAACGTTGTTGCCAACTCATGTTTCAGTGTTCCTCGCTTGCCTTTTATAAGCATTTATCTTTTCTTTTCCTATTACCTTGACCGGGGAGCTGGGAGTGGTTTTGTGCCCTATGTGCTCCATGCTCCCCGCCCCCGCCCCCCCCCCCCCCTTTTTTTTTATACAATAGGAGGGAGGTCATACCTGAAGTAGATGTCCCAGTGTGTTGCTGTTTACTTTTATTAAACATTTTGTAGGCTGTGAGTTATGTAGTATGTCAGCAGTTGAGGGGAAGTGGCATTCCCTCTTGCTCTTGTTGAGTTTCTGATGTTGGTGCCCTTAAGGATGTAGTGTTGCAAAGAGATGTGATTACTCTCCTGAATATTCTAGCACTAGAGGGAAATGTTTGTGGCTCAATTTTTGGTGAGTCAGACACAACAGTTCTGAAGTGGTATTCCTTAGATGTTATGGCTTAACTGCCAAAAGAAAGTTGTTACCTCTTATCCTCTACCCTCCACACCAACACCCAGTGAAATAGTTTCGTAAGTCATCTTACTGGTCCAGTCCTGTCCTTGTGAGAGCGCTGAATAATGCAGGGTGAAAGAAGTGATAGAGATGGTATCAGGTACAGGCTTGGTGATGGAACAAGATCAGGGCTACTGCTTTGACTGCAACTGAGCCAGTCCTGCAGCTTAATAACATGCATCTTCACCCTGTGTATTCTGAGCTGGGAGGAAAACTTGTTCTACGGCAGGTGATTGTATGCTGAATGCATAGAAGTGGGGAGGTAAATTGTGATAAACTCTTGGAAGGAATGTATATCTTGGAGGAGGGAGTAGAACTGATTGAAAAAATACATGGGTTATTAAGGTGTTTGGTGTGGTAGGTGTACATTCAAGCATGTGTACTCCATTCTATCTGTCTAGATCTGTGTGTGTATACATTTAACTTCTAAGCTACCTGTGATGTATTAAAGAGTAAGTAAGGAATTACTTTATTTGGACAGATAAAGTGAGCTTTCCAACTAAACAAGCATATATGTAGTCTAAGTTAGGCAGTTTAGGTTTGAAAAAGATTATAATTTAAATGTAATATTTTATTTTCATAGAATTTATTTTCCAGAAGTAGATTTTTACCTTGCCTGCAAATGATCTCATGTGCCTATGTCCAAAAGCAGTCTTCAAATGCATGTTTATATTACAATTAATAAAAAGCAGCACATGTGATTCATAGCTGATGGATATGAGTGATTCCATCCCTTAGAGTGGGGTTTGTATGCATTATAGATCACATAGAGAGAACTTGGAAATGAAAACTGGTACAAGAAACTCTCATTTTCCTCAATTAAAGTAGTACATTTCTTGCAAGTCACCCACAAGGAAAGTATTATTCTGCGCTAAGTAGTGGTTTTGAAAGTTTTCAAAAGCGGATTGAGCAAAAATATGTAGTTCTAAATGTGGATAATAGTGTGGAGAAGCCTGTTTTGAAAATTTTATGCTTGGAGACCTAGTGGTGTCCTCTCAAATCAAGTACATGTAGTGAAACCCAGGTATTTTGGAAGAATGTATTTTAATGCTAATATCCCAAATATAAACTGACTAATAAGTCAAGACATGTAAAATGTTCTTCTAGAACTTTGAAAATAAATACTAAAATTTAAAGTATAATTTAAGTTCTAGAAACCAATGAAGATAACAAGATTAAACGTGCCAAATGTTTGTTCTTGTAAACACAGGAGAAGTGTTCTTCAGCTCTTAGCAATAGTAATTTTTCTTAAAATTTCCTTGCCATTTTCTTCAGGTAGTTCAGTAGTGAGTACTCAAAAGGTTGATGTGAAAAGCAGGGAAAGATTCTTCCCCTCCCTGGTAAGTGAGGATCTGCTAGTTTTAAAACTTCAGTGTGATTGCATTTGCTTTTACTCTTATGAACTGTGTCCTTTTTATGTTTTGAAGTGTGTGTTAAACTTTCTATGATATCAGCTCACCTGGTTTCATTTAATAAAGCTATTTTAAAATGCTGTCTGTGTCTTAATGCGATTACAATTTACATATAAAAACAATTTGCCACTTAATGTACTGCTTTAATTTTTTATTTTTAAAAAATTATAAATCTGTGTATTTGTTACATTATACACATCTAAGCAATTCTGGTTTTTTTAGTGAGTAAGAAAAAAGGGCTTTAGCAAAGTTAGTGTAAAGGTCGCTTGAGTTAGAATTTTTGAAAGGTTCAGACCTAAACATCAGATCTGTATTTTCCTTGGTTATACATATTTTAAAAAACTACCTTAAAGGAAGAAAAAAAATAGGTGTACAAGAGGATTAAATAGCTTAATCTATTGTGTGTAGGTACTGCTTTCCTGATTTGTGAGGTAGAATTGCACTTGAGATAAACAGTCCTCTTCTTGTGAAAGCTGTGTGTCTTGAAGAGGTAATGATTTCTCTTTTTTTTTGTGAATGAGCGCGCCTGGTTAGGCTGAGGCTTCCTGTTCGTTCTTTAAGACATTGAACAGTTGAGGGAAGAACAGGTGTATGAAAAACTGAACAAATGTTTGCATTAATGAGGTGGCAAAAAATCACACACCAGCTTTCTCAATATGCGAAGGAATCTTCAAGGAGAGAGAAGGAACAATATTGTCTTGTCATGACAAAATCACAGGAGCTAAGATAGAAAAGTATTTATTTATAAATCAAAAAGCTGGGGGTGGGTGGGCAGGTGAAGCTCTTGCAACCAGATAACTTGATATGTAATTTTTCTATAAGGGCAGTTAGAATTCTGGGATCATCCCCTAAGCAGAGCATCTTTACCTATGAGAAAGGTGCTGTGAGCCTCACTGGCGATATTGGAAAGCAGCTGTCGAATCTCTGGTAGCTCTAAGGTATTTTGACTTTATAGAGAAGATAGTGTAGTAGTGTATGAAAATTTCAACCTTGTGTTTATTCCCTTGCTAGTTGTGTACCATGGTATAAAGGTAGAAGAGTGGCAAGATGTCTGGAGAAAAGTAACACCAACTTAGAGCAGCTGATACAGAGAGAGTTGTAGTGCACGCAGCCATTCGTGGTTGCTCCCATGCATCAACACAGAGCTCTGTTGGCTGAGGTAGTGTTTTTCATCATATGCTACTTAGTGATCCTAACTTAGTCTTTTCCACCACCATTGTATTACAATATTGTCATGAAAACTTTGAAGTATGATGTCACAATCTTGGAGTAAAACGGAGGCAAGTTGCTTGGAGAAGAGCAATTGCTAGAAGTGAGGCAGTTACTCTATTGTGCTATTAAGCAGACCTGGGAGAAGATTTTTCTTAAACTCACAAATAAGAATCTGTGTAAGCACGAGAGGAATCAGCTGAGGATGGGAAGTTCCTTACCTGGGTTTGCTGGTGGAGGAGGGAGGTGGTCCAGATACTTTAGAGAAAGCAAACCCGGAATTGTATCATGTTAACCTGTTTTCCCTGATACTAATTAAATCTTTCAGAATATGCTATGTAGACTATCACTCAACTGGCAAAGAAGAAAGACATACATGTCAGGTAACAGAAAGATGATGAAAACACTGAACAATGTAAAAATTAATCTCAAAATATATTTGAAATTATTTTGTGATTTTTGTATATGGTACTTTTTATGGAGGGGTGAATTCTTCTGCCTGCCAGGATGCAATTCTTAAACTGCAAATTAAAGGGTAGAATTTTGATGGTCTTCAAGATCACTTCAGCACTTAGTGACCAATCCTGAAAGGTTTTTCGTAGTAACTTCTGTAGGAATGTTGTGGGAGGATGAGTGGCTAAGGAGGGGGCAGTTCTGGAACAGTGCTCAGGCTTTTTCAACTTGTTGCTGCCTCTGTTTTCTTCCCCCTGAATTGCTCTAAATGTCTGGAACACCAAACCTGTGTTCCTTTCTTACAGAGTTCACTACAGGATTGAGACTAGAATACGTAATGTATTTGTGCAACATGTAAAACATTTCAAGATTTGTAAAATCTCCAGAGGAGCAGTAGATGTTGCATAATAGGAAATGAATGATTAACTCAAGCTACTTTTTTTAAAGAGCACTGGATTCATATTTAATGTGGCAGAAAAGAACAGATTTTGAAAATATAAAACACAGAAAACGTGGCTGTGTTAGCATAGACACTTCAAATAATAAGAAAGCAGATGTATCTGTTATTGTGGAGCAAACTGTGGTAAGCTGAGAGGAAGCAGTGCGGTCATTCATAAACTTCTAGAGTTTGATGTTTGGGACAGTTTTTAAAAAGAAAAAAATGTCATTGACTTCCATGGTATCTTGTGTTAAGTGAAGAAGATGCTGTTGCTTTTCTGTTGAAGATTCTAGGGAGCAGACCCTTAATGGTTACTACTAATCATACTGTGTTCTTTTTTAGGTCACATGTTAGAAGTACAAAACCCTCAAATCTTACTGTCAAGTTAGTTTAGTATTTCAGCGCAAGGTAGACATGCAAATCACATAAAGGTATACCCATCCTAATATACTGATAGCTGTTACATTCATAAATGTTCAAAAATGTGATTCTGTTGTACAGTGGAGAATTACTTATCCAATGGCACTCTTCAGTAGGAAGCAACCTTTAATGTTTGGGCTCTCCTCTACCACTGCTGTAATGTAGCTAGTAATTCTGAAGCTGATTAGAAAAGACTGGGCTTTGGGTGTTGTGCAGAATAAAATCTTCAAGTGGATTCAGTCACTTCTTCCAGCTCATTGCAACTTGACTCCTGTTACTGTGTTACTATGCCAGTTAACATGAGCTGAAAAACTACCCTGTTTCTTTCCTGCTCTATGTATTCTCTTGCAGCATGAATGTCTTGAATGTTGTCTTACTAATGTCTGAAACTTTTTCTGCAGTTATTTTCTACAGTTCACTTATTAATATGAAGATAGTTCAGCAGTGTAAAATTATCTTGTGGTATAATATGGGTTAGCTTGGCTGTAGAACCCATAGGATCTGGAAGGAAAGATCATCACAGTGCTGTTCTTGGATTGTGATATTTCACAAAAAGCCTGAATGGATTTCAGAGATTTTGTTCATCAGAGGGATCTCTTGGGTTGTGTTGTTCCCTTTCAAAGTAATCTTTTCAACTGGGAAATGTAAATGTGCTGAGAGCCTAGCATACTTGCACAGCATTCAAACTGGTGATACAGTTAAGCATTAAAAAGGGCAAGGGTATAGGCAACACTGAGTTCTAAGGAGGTGCTGCCAGATGCTGATAACATAAAGTTCTGATGTCAGTACCTCTTCACTAGCCAAGAAATCAAGAAGTTGAGGGCTTGTGTATGAGCTGATTGATGAAACAGTGGACCAAACATATGGTCATTCAGTGACCAAACCACTTCAAAGCATTACTGTTACTCTGTAGGAAAACTGTCTTACATTGTCTTAAATTTTAACATGGATAGATTCCTTTCCTGTGAGAGTCTTACCCCCTACACCCACTCACCCCTTCCTTGTCTCTCAGCGTTAGCTGGAAAAACAGATTCTTAAAAGACTTAATTTGTTACCAAAGCATTCATAGATGTACTTTTTGATACTGGGTAAACAATATCAAAATTATAGTATTGGAATAGAACTTTTTAGTGGATAGACAACTAAAAAATTTCAGACCCTTAAAAATGTAACAGTAAAATTCAGTTAAATTGTCATCATGCATGGGCAAATGTTAGACATTTGCTTTTAAAGAAATTGGTAAAGATCAGGATCTGAATGTACTGCTGATTGTGTCAAAACTTATGCCAGATAAAGCGGAGCTATTGCTGTAGTAACTTAATATAAGTGTAAGTAAATTTATATTTAAAACAATACGCATAATTTTCTGGTCAGAAGTAATTATAGTGTATGTAATATTTGTACAAAAGTGGTGGTGTTCACTTTTCAAAAGTCTTGTGGAGCAGAAAGCAAATCCATACATTTTCATGTAAGCCTAGTGTGCTACTGTATTGCGCATAAATATCCTAAAATAAGAATGATTGTTTTGTTTAGCTATTTAATAGGAAGATGAAGTGATGTAATGCTAAGCATGTAATTTTATGGTGCAACTAATCAATCTAATGATATCTGCTGAAGAATATGGGTATTTTTAACCTTATCCTCCTAGCTGTATATTTCTGCTCTTTTCGTTGCACCACTACTTGTCTGATTCTCTAGCAAGCTTGTTCAGAAAAATAAGCTAGTAAACAACTAACTGCTGCTAGTTGATGAAAAATAGGGGGAAGTTCCATTTATTCTTTGAACTGGCTTATTGTGAGGTTGGTTTGATTTCACTATATGGAGCAAAGAAGCAGGGGAACAGGAAAGAAAGGAGGAATGTTTCCCTTTTGGCAGCAATTAACTGTTTTGTTTTTCTATAACGGGGAGATCTGACCATCTTCAAACCATTCTATAACTGAATCATCATAACAAAACTTTATGGAATGTGATGTTTTCAGAGTCCAGAGCAAGTTCTCCAAACCAGGAGATAAAAAATTTAGAAATTTAAAATTAATAAACTTGTTGGTCTCACTGGAGTGAGACTAGCTCTGGGTGAGTTTACTGGGAACTCTTTCCTATGATCATCAGCTTTGGGGAGGATATGAGAGAGAGATTGAGTTCTTGCTGCTAATGGTATGCAGTGGTCTATGGAAACTTGCTGTGGTAACAGGGAATTGTTACTTTTGTGTGTTTTCATCTTGGCAGGAGGGCCAAACCATTTGTTAAACACAGCAGGAGTGTGGTTTATTTTGAAACTCCCTCCAGTTTTGTTTTCGTGGTGGGAGGTATTCTCAGCCAGAGTTTTCTTTGGAGGAATTGCAAAATGTTTAGGTAACAATGTATTCGTTATCTAATTTTTGAAGTCAAGAAGAGGCTGTTACGATGCAATATTTAACATCACACTATAGTAAAGTTATCCATAAAATTGCCTAGAAACTTTCATATTGCACCTGTAAATTCTTTTGTGATATAGCATATCTTTCTCAGAAGAGATAGTTTTGTTTTGAACTGTAAGTGGTAGAAAATCTACCACATTCCCTGAATTTCAGTACTTAATTAACCTCCCTAGGTTTTACAGCTTAATTACACTCAGTATTTACTGTCTTGTCCCACTAAATGTGCTTATCCTACACTTTATTTAAGGGAATGTAGGACACATAGCATGTGCTTTTCTAAATTCTTATGTCCCAGGGCTGCATTTGCCTTTCAAGAGAAAAATTGTTGCATGTAGTAGTTTTAGGAGGTTAAGGCAGAAAAGACAAAGACCAAGTGAAGGTAACTTCTTGTTGACATACTAATGTCTCTGTTCATTTATGCTTTGTCAGTCTAGAAAATGAGCCCATTTTTGCCACCTAACATGGGGAAGAAAGAATGGGCAGGCTAAAGAAAAACAGGTATTTGGGGGTCTTTTGTTGTTGTTTGGATATAGTTTACAGTGTTGAGAAGATGACAACAGTGGTCAGTATAGGATTAAGTCTGTGTAAGTGGGGAGAGATATTAAAGTTTTTTTCAGGATTTTCAACTTGTTGTGACAGTGTGAGATTCAGCTACTTAAATAAAAGTGAAGCTTCCACATAAAGTAAGGAGTCAAACCAAAGATGTATATTCCAGTTATGGCAACACTGAAACTGAGGATGAAACCTAAGTTCTTTGCTGTTGTTTTACATTTTACTGCCTATTTAGATAGGAGTAGTTCTCTGGGGTTGCCAAACTGTCCAGATCAAATGTGTATTAAGATTTAGCTGTATTAAGTGCAGCTATTTGCAGCGTAAGTAACCAAACTCAGCATGGTGACTCAACATGATTTTGAAATGCAAAGGAGGTGACATGACCCAGTTTTCATCAAAAAAGGTAATAAAAATCTCTGACTTAGTATGGATGTCATGCATGCTCAGTTATATGCAGAAATGTCAATGGATGAGACTGTAGGAATTAAAAAAAGCAAAATGTGAAGAAAGAAGATGCCAAACCCAAGTATATGAGTTCTTAGGCTGAAGGTAGACAGTAAAAGTCTTGTTGCCAAACTGTAATCTAATAAAGGCTACTTGGGTTCTGACTCCTGAGATCGCAAAAGGGAAGAACGGCTATAGCTTTCACACAGTACTAGGCAAATTTACAGCAAAAACATCTCCAAAAGAGAAACTCTGCAGTTATACTGGAGAAAGTAGTTACCATAATGAAATATAGTTATGTTAGCACACACAATAGTCTTGATAGAGCAAACTGAGCAGCAGCAGCTGTTAACTGAGAATCGGTATGTTTTCCCATACAGTTACCACTATGCTGTGTGTGTTAAGTGTTGAAAATGCTAGCCGTATCTGAGAGCTCAGTATGAAGTGTAACTGGGTATCTATAAAGAAGAATGCACAGTGCAATAGGTTACAACATTCCAAACTACTTAGGGATGGTCATCTTGTTGGCTTATACATGTATGTGGATGTGTATATTTGTCATCAGTCTGGAGGGTTAGGAAGCATGAAAGACTATTTGGAATCTGTAAAGTCTTGAATGTCACCAGAATGTGGGGAATGTCAAAGGGTGTCTAAAAAAAAATAATATTGAAAATTGGCAACTTGAAGTTTGCAAAACAGACCCTGAAAATTGGGTAACCTGTTACCAAACAAAAACCAGACTTACTGTGAAGCAGAAGACTTAAGCCCTTTGTGACACTTTGTTAATTCTCTTTAGGGGTTTTCTCGTGCAACAACAGCTGGTGCTGTTTTGAAAAGTGTTATTGGAGCTTTAACACTGAAGATACTTCGTACAAGACAGAATACAAAAGGCATTATTGAGACAATTGCAAAATATACAGAAGAGACTGTCAGTTTAGTAACACTGCAGTTCAGTGCTTACTCAGTTAAAAAAAAAAAAAGGGGTGGGGGAGCTTTCCTGGTATATTTACTTGAATTTTTAGTAGAAACTCAGCAGATGAAAGCACTTTTTTAAAATTTATTTGTTAAGTTATCAAGGAAAAAGTAATGGGAAGACTGTTGGATATTTGTATCCATAGATATGTCATGGATTTGGTGATGAAGAATTTCTCTCTTTTTGGAATGAGTTCTAAACATCACTTGAAATCTAAAAATGTCCTTCAAGATGGAGATACAGGGATTCGGCTTGGTCTTCTGTTTGAGTCCAGCACATCCCAAAAGGCTGGAAAACTGCAGTTCAGCGAACTTCTGACGCTTGCATGCCTGCATAATAATATTATGTTGTGTATTGAATGCTTTCTGGCTTTTGTTTTTATGCTTGTGTTTCAGTAGTGTGTTAAATTTTTAAGTGTTTATAATATGAGTTTATTGTAGGATTATAATAATAATGGAGGATTGTACAAATAAAATCTGTCCTGCTCAGTGACAATAAAATTTAAATGTTTAAGTAGATCATACTGAAAAGGTGTTTGTGATGTCTTAGTAAAAACTATAGAATTAAAGTTCTTTAAGACTACTCTTCTCCTTTTTCTTTCTTTTTTTTTTTTTTTTTTTGTAATAATCACTGACCAGGAGGAAAAAGTGTTATGCAGATCCTTTCTTTGTTTGGTTCCTCCCCTCTTAACACACTAATTGGAACATGATAATGTGTTTTATGAAAGATAGACATAGCTGTCACAGAGAGTAGGGTAACAGAAGTTCTTTACTATTGCTAGGTTAAAGCAAACTCACTACTCCCCAAGAAGTGACACTTCTGCAGGATTAGCTCTTGTTGGGCATCAAAGTTTGTCTAGTTGTGACCTCTTATTCGCTGTCAGTGATGACAATCTGTCAGTAGCATCTCAACAGAAGATACAGTTTTGATACTCCAAACACTTCTTACTGATAAGGTGGAAATTATAAACTCCTTCAAGCTGTCAGGAAGACTTCCACTGGAAAACCGAGACACATTTCCTAGTGTTGTATTGAAGGCAATGGCTTGTAGGAATCCCTTCCCAATAATTCTTTTCTGTAGTGATTTTTCACAATCTAGAGGCAGTCATTCAGTCATGATGAAATGGGCTTTTTCTAACCTACTGACTCTTGCAAACATGTTGTGGCACAAGTAGAGCTGTTGGAGATAGCCTAATAAATTCAGGCCGCAATTTTCCTAAGATCTGAGTTCTCATTCCATGTTAACGTGTTCCTGGATTGTCATGCATACAAGTAGAGGCATTTTAGAGAACTGTCTCAGAACAATCATAAGAACACAGTACTGATGTACGTGACAACTGATAAAACCTTGGAGCCTAAGAATAGGAGCAAATTGAATAGTTCTGTTTGAAGAAGATTCTGGTGGTCTTTACACCTGTAATTCTCTTGCTTTCTGTGTGAATTGCATTTCCTCTCTTCCCTTCTTTCAACACCTACTTAATCTGAGAAGTATTATTTTCTTTTCCTGCTAATCACTGGTCCCATTAGAACAAGTGAACATAGTAAAGCAGTGCTAACAGAACTGTGGAATCTGTAAGTGAGCTAAGGGTGACTGATGAGGTATGATGTCAAGGATGATCATAAAGTGAAGCCTGTGAGGTTAGAAAGATACATATATAAATATATATAAACACATACAGTGAAACTCATTGGAAGCTTGGACATCTCCAATGAAATGAAATAAAATTTACATTGCAAGTATTGGCAGTGCTTCTCTAGTAACAATTCTCATTCCTCTTGTTCTGTATAACAGTTTAATCTATCTATTTGCAAAGTCCTTTTTCTTTTCTGCTTGCTTAGCAGGTCTATGGCTAATGTTTTTAGGGTGATGGTGGTGAGGTTGTCACACTTTAAGACCAAATGACAGTGTGGAGGCTAAATTAAGTTGGATACTAAAACACTTTAATCTCGCAATACATGCTGCAGCTTCCCTGTTTGGTGGGAGATGTGATGTGCTTCAGAATAAAACTCGTGAGAGCTAGTGCTCTCTGCTGCATGTAATCGTGGTGCAGATTGTGGGGTCCCCTGGGTTCTTTCCCCCTCTTATTCTGGGTGTTGTCAGTTACAGGACTGGGTAGTAGAGAAGACTTGATTCTCATTTTGTCTGTTCAGGTTTACTCATGGCCAAACGGCTGTTTACATCAGTGGTGCACATGGTCTGCTTGTCTCAAAGGTTCTTGAAGTACATGTTTCGTAGCGTTTCCATAAATAAACTAGAAAAATGTGATCTCTAAATCTGGAAGAGAAAGGTAATTTCCTTTGTTCTGAATAGAATGTAATGCTTTATTCCTGTGCCTGCTGGCAGGGGGTGGGTGGGTGGGAGCCGGGAAGCATCAAAGCTTAAATAGTAGAAACTGGGAAGACAAATTGGAATAATACAGGGAGAATTATCCTTTAGTTGTATGCTGTAGGTTATGTTTGGCCTTTCTGAATCTGCTGAAGTTGTTTGGGTGAATTTATTATTCTTTGCTCCTTGTTCCTGTGCTTATATGCTTTCCTACCCTTTGCTTTCACTGCTGTCCAAGGCTGCAACGAAGGCTAGATTGAGAGAGAACTGCTGATGCTTTTTTCTGGCTGAGAAAGTTACATGGTGACTGGTTAATCCAGGGTGGGAGTTTAGCCTGTATTTATTTTATACAGAGATTTACCGGGAACAGCTAAATGGGAGTGAAATATTTACCTGAGTGTCAAGTGGGTTTTGTCCTCATTATTTGTCTGGTCATGTAACACCTGCCTCAAAGTTGGTAAACCCCCTGTAAGAGGAAGAGACCATTTCAGGTATTAGGCAGGTGGTGACAGAATTTTTTTCTGTTATGTCTGTTAGCCAGGCAAGTATATCATGTGAGTTCAAATTATGTTTGATTGGTATTTTTAAGATAATTCCAATTTAGAGGTAAAAACGTATACTGTAAAATGCCATACCTAGTCTCTTGGTAGATATGCTCTTATTATCTCAGAATGGGACTTTCTGCATTTGGTTGCTCGGAGAGATTTTAACTTTTCCTTTTGTGTGGGTTTAGTTCAGTGGAAAGGAGGTATTTGTCAGGAAAAACTTGCTGAAAAATGTACCAAATCTCTCTATCCTTCCCCCAAAGGTGCATTAGTTTTCTGTAACACTGCTTCTTCTTCCAGTTGAGGCATTTTGCACCATTTCCAGCCACATTAGGCTTGAATTCTGTTTCAATTCCAACATTAATCTGTGATTCTCCTTTTTTACTGTCCTTGGCTTATTTCATCATGAAACATTCTAAACTGGGATTGTATCAGGTTTAATTACTTCAGTTAGAGAATGTGAACTCTAACAATTGAGAAGCCATAGGAGAGGCGTTACAGTACTGAATGAATGTCTGAAGTCAAATATAGAAAAGTAGTTTTACTGTGATTTTTCAGAACGGTGTTCAGTGGTTTCAAATGCTTAAGCACAAAATGAATGATACAAATACTTAACCTGAGGAAGTGGCTCTTTGGTAATATATTGTTGTTCCCTTATTTTGGTTTATCATGCTTAGTAAATCACTAAAGTTTGAATGTGTTACAATTTGTTAAGAGACTGTATAATCTGTTGAATTTTTTTCTATTGAGAAGCTAGTTTGATCTTAATACATCTGAAAACAACATTTAAATTATATGTCAAGTTTTGATTTCATTTAAATCTGTCAGGTTTTGTTTATATCTAGAGAGTGACAGATTGAGTGAATGAAGTTGATTGTTGGAATCTTTTTTTTTTTTAGACATTATTTGATAATCAGATCAATGCTTCAAAAAAGGAAGACTCAGAAAGCATTAATAAAAATGACACTTCAAAGAAGATGTCTGTTGAGAGAGTTTATCAGAAAAAGACTCAGCTTGAGCACATCCTCCTCCGTCCAGATACCTACATTGGGTCAGTTGAACCGTTGACTCAGGTATGTGTCACTAAATTTACAGTTTTAACAGTGTTTGTTGTTTTAAAGAGGAAATTACTGTTCTGGTTAATAAATAGGTATGTCTCTACTTTTCTGAATGTTCTGAATTATCATGCTAAAAACTGTGATCGTGTTTACGTATGCATGTGTAGGAAGGGGTCAAGAGAAGACTTTTTAAAGCAGTGCTTGATTCACTGGAAAGAAAACACTCAGAAAATGTTGAATTTCAGTCAAAATATAAACACACACTTATGTGTGTTTGCAAACATGCCTATGTGCATGCAAATATATATACATGTTTGTAAGTAGCATTTGCTCTAGGTCCAAAAATGCTTTGGTCTGTTTGTTTAGGTAGAGAACAGAGAATTTAAGCCACCTGCTGGCACTTTTTTCAGCCATTTTTGTGAAGTTGCAAATTGCTTCCAACTTTGCTGTCTATACTGTTGAAGTTCTCCACCAAGCAGAAAATAGTGGATTTTCATTATGGAAGTCTTTGTGGGTACAGTTGTAATTTTTGCCAAACTTCTGCTTCTACTTTTGTCTCATATAACAGCAACAATCAGATTGGAAGAGTAAAGTTCCTGAAGTAAATAGATATTAGAGAATCATAGACTGGTTTACCAAGACAGTAAATTTTTTTATTATTTTTTTTACATGTAGTTAATGTGGGTTTATGATGAAGATGTAGGAATGAATTGCAGAGAAGTTACCTTTGTTCCAGGCTTGTACAAGATCTTTGATGAAATCCTCGGTAAGTATTTTTAATGATAATGTTGCTTTAGCATTATGGAGTACACTTTTCTGAGTGCTCTCAAAGCACGTTAATTAGTATCCAAGTTTAGCATTATGGAGAGCACTTTTCTGAGTGCTCTCAAAGCACATTAATTAGTATCCAAGTTTAAATCACAGACTTAGAGTCCCATTGAGCTACACTGCATTAACATTTTAGTGCATCCCAGCATTATAGAACAATTTAAAGAGGGAAGAGTTTTCAGTTGAGCTTTTAAGAAAGTGTAAATATTTGTTACTGAATGTCCAAACTAGATCATTCTTTGTGATCAATATTGTTACAAGACTTTTAATCTGCAAAGTTGGTAAGCACCACAGTTTCAAGTAACATTTGAAGGAAGATATTCTTTTGAAAGAAGACAACTGAAAGTTGTCCAAGTGTTAACTTAGATCATCATTTTGTTAATCATTAAAACTACCTCCTTCTGTACAGAATGATAGTGGTGGTGATGGTGTTTCTTGCATGGATCATTTCTAGACTTCAGACAATCTAAAAATGAATAAGTATCATACTTCCATTTAAAAAACATGGTGACTGAGGCACAAACAAATGAATTCTAGAAAATTCTGAAGTGCCTGAGTCACTGTGACTTACTAGTTTATGATACTTTCTTGCTGACAGGCCCACACTGAAGGCTCACCAGCAGCAGAGATGCTCAGCATCTGAATAGTGTGCTGTCTGCTGAACGGATATTTTGGGTTAATTGGCATGTAATCTTGGGCTAATCATGTCTTATGAAGTTATGTTGTAAAGATTGTTTGGGTTTGCATCATAAATTAATTTATGGTCTGCTGAGGTCAATGGAAATCTTGTCATGACCTTCACTGAGTTCAGAACTTCTCCACACCTCTAAATCTGTGCTTTACAGCATTGCTGTTTTAGAGGCAATGAAGACTGTATCTTTGTCAGGTGGAAGGGAACAATTTTTTTATTTTTATTTTTTACTCGTTCAATTTTAGTAATATGGGAATGAAAATCTTTCATCACTTCTGTTTTGAGTGCTGCCTCAGAGATGAAATTTACAGCCTTTTCACAGGAGGGAGTCCACTTCCATCTTGTCCCATTCAAAAGGGAGATCATTATTATATTGTTCCCCTAGTGTTGTGTGGCCTGTTGCTTCTTTATGTAGCACTAGTAAGTTCTCCACAGACTGTGGTTTGAGATCTAGGGGTCAGTGTAACAACACTACCAAAATGGGACATTGTAGCTGTGCATGCTTTTGAATGAAACTGCACTTAATGATTTTAGCAAAAGCACCTTGAAATGTTTTATCTTACACTGAGATCCTTATAATCTATTAAGATACTGTCCCTTGGTGTTTTGGGGTTTTAGTTTGATCTATCTTATAGGTGATAAGACAAATGCTGAAAATGATTGTAATGTGTTTTCATGGTTAGGTGGCTAATAGTGACATGTCTGATTTCTGTTGTTTGTAGTTAATATACATTGGAGTGCAGTTTAATTAAATTCTGATCAAATGCTAATTTCCTGTTATCATTCTTCTGATCATAAACTGTATAAACTGTTTACGAACTAACTTAGAACTGTAATAAGTCTCACAGGCTCTTTAGAGATAACTTCTGCAGTCAAAACACCCTTAATGGATGTGACTTTTTCAAGATTAGTTTTCAGTTGCAAAAGGATGTGTAAGATGATCTGATACATACAGTTTTCTAGAGTTTTTAACGTAAGTACAGCAAGGGAAGAATAAAATGCTCAGTATGTTAAGGATAGTTACAAGAACAGGCTCACAAAATACACTTCTATATTTATTTCTAAGATAGTCTAACTGCTAGAAATAGTAGTTGTAGGAAGGTTAAAAAATACATTTTTGCAGATACTTGGTCATATTTATAGACTTCAGTAATATGATAAAGAATATACACAGAGATGCCAGATTAAGAAATACCTGACCATTGTATCTTGTGGTGGAATATGTATACAATCAGTTTTACCAATCAAGTAATTAATTATTGCTCCTAAAAAGTGTTAATTTGTGCTGCTTTGTTTCATAGTAAATGCTGCTGACAATAAGCAGAGGGACAAGAATATGACTTGTATTAAAATATCCATTGATCCGTAAGTAAAAGCATGTTTTCATTTATTTTCCCTACCAGTGCTATTGTAGTTCACATTTGTACAAATGATTTTACTAAATGAAATTGGATTTTTTTAAAACAAAATAGTATTTTTTGAATTACTTCCATTAATCTAAAAATATTTAATATTTTAAGATGAAAAGGTGAATTAAAAGTGGTTATTAGTAAGTACTATCATTCTAAATTTATAATAATTTGCTCTCCCAAACCACTCACTAATGTTTGATTGAATGAAACTTAAGACAGAAGGTTATAACATTCATGATTAGATGAAAGCTTGGCAGTACATAACTATAACCAGCCAGGTTACTCATAAATACCAACCTTGAGGTTTAGTAACATGATTCTGCATCTCTTGAACTTCTATGTTAACTCCTGTAGCATTAGGATAAGATTACGTTTGGATTAGCTGTATCACATTGAAACTGCAGATTGTAAATATGTCGTTACCACTGTTTTTAAAAATTGAATACGAGAAGATGTTTCCTAATAAGTACCACCATAGTTAAATAGATGTTGATTGGGTTCCTTTAACATTACCGTTTCAGTGGCATTTAACTGAATACTGACTGTTTTAGACACCTAATTTTCACACCTAATCTTTAGGATAAACATGCTGAGAAGTAATTTTTCTGCAAGTTTCCAGTGCATTATCAGTTTCTGTAGAGAAAATTGCTTTTATCATGGAGTGAGAGGGGAATGTAGTGTAAATCTGCCTGACCTGTCATGGTTTTGAACTCTCTAAAACTCCAAAATGAAAATTCTGTGTGAGAGCTACAAGTATTAATGATGCCAGACCTTGATGGATTTTGGCATTGATGCATAAAATAAGTTACTGTTCATCGTAACTGGGAAGTAACAGTTTTAAACAGATGATAACTTGGCTGTGTCTGGGTGGACTTCAGTGAAACTTAACAAGCTACATCTCTGACTCAAGCATAATTCTGTCAGTAAACTTCAGGATGCTGTTGCAGATCATGCTGATAGTGAAAGCTCTTTGAACAGATTTTTGGGGGTTATTTTTATGATATGAAATACTGTCATATCGACAATTATACTCCTTCTAGGACATCTAATAAGCACAGTGAAGTGTTTTTTTGTAATAGAAATTGATAGTTGTGAATAAACGTAGTAGGAATATGGTCTTTTATTGTATTTTATGTAGTTATTTAAACAGTAAAATGTATGCAGGAGTCTGTTTTCAAGATTACATTCATTGGCTTAATGTCTTCGCTATTTTATAGGGAATCAAACATTATCAGCATATGGAATAATGGAAAGGGTATACCAGTTGTGGAACACAAAGTAGAAAAAGTATATGTACCTGCTTTAATCTTTGGCCAGCTACTAACATCCAGCAACTATGATGATGATGAGAAAAAAGTTACAGGCAAGACTATTTAACATACTTGGTTTTGTTTGATTAAGCCATTGTTTGCCTTTCAGTATGCTTTCTCTTCTTTTTCTCTTTCTGTTCTGTTTCATATCAGATGATTAATTAGTCACCATTGCTATAGCTCTTTGTTACAGTAAAATTACTGAAAGAAAAAAATCTTACTCCTTAACACCAGTGTTTATAGAGAACTTTACCTTTACATCTTTAATGTCAATACTCATTATTCAGTAACAAACAACATGTTTTCATATATTAATTATAACATGTGTAAGCATTTAAACATTTGTGCCCTTGAAATGAAGGGAAAAATAAATCTAATAAATTATGGTATGATTCATTATTCTAAATGTGAAGTAACCCTAATGTGAATCACGAATGAAAGCTAGTTTTGTTCTGTCCTACCTTGTATATTTTGCCCATATTATGATGTGTGGTTGCAGTTACGTGGATCCGATCGTGACATAGTTTTCAGTTGGATCAGGGTTTTTAAGTCACTCGCTTTTCAGCAAGCAACTGATATATCAACATATGGGAAGCAATGGGAGCATTCTTGCATTGCGGGGAGGAGCAAACTGCTCATTTTGAGGCAGAAGCAGTTGCACCAGATTGGAGGTAGTGTGAAACTCCATCTGCGGCATCCTTTGACAGCCGTTGACATGTGGCCCAACTTTTGTCTTACATAGGAACATTTTGCTTTATTGGCATACTCTCTGTATACCATAAATATGGTTCTGCTGTAATAACTTACTATATGTTGTTTTTTCAGGTGGGCGCAATGGCTATGGTGCAAAACTTTGTAACATATTTAGTACAAAGTTTACAGTTGAAACTGCTTGCAAGGAATACAAACACAGCTTTAAACAGGTATAGAAATGATCTCAAATTTTTCTTTTCTTTGCTGTAATTATAAATTAAAATGTAACATGATTTCTATATTTAATGAATATTTCATGAAATGAATCATTTAAAATTCAAACAGGTGTGTAAAGTTTACAGGTTGGATTAGTTCCGTCAGTAAAATTGGTACTTCTATGTATTAGAATTTGTCTGGGATTTTTTTATTAAGTAATAACTTTTCTTGGGAGTGTTAGGTAACTAAAAATGAAAAAAAAATCTTCTGTTAAAACTAAGTATATTCATGTGCCTGTGAAAAGGAATATATTTAATTGAAACATTTTGTAGTTGCTGTTACATAATTTGTCAAAAAATCTTTCTACTTAGCTGTGCAAACAATTATCTAGATAATTTTCTGTAGTGTTAAGAGAAAGATTTTTCAGTGTTTATGTCATGAATTTTAGTATTCAGTCATGAATTTCATTAGCTGGACTTCAGTGCAGGCCCCCCCCCCCCCCCCCCATTTGAACCCATTGCTCATTGTTATTATTGACGCAGTCCAAGGATTGAATGTAATGTGATCTACTACATAAAGCTTTGAGATGGCCACCTTGCTAAAAGAATTTTACTAAGCTCTTCTTCTAAGAGTGTTAGATTCCTTGGCTTTGGAATCTTTTCCAGTTGGTGGCTTCTTTGTCTTTTTTTTTTTGGACAAATAATTAATTTCTGGTTATGCTGCCATGTCATTACATAAACAATACATTTTGATGGTTTTACCTGACTTTTTAAAAACTTAGTATTTTCTGCTGATTGCCAAAAAAAATTAATATAGCTTTGAGTGTACTTCTTGAAAATGACATGCTTTACAATTTAGATGTAAGCGCTACGTTTTCCTATATTTTCAAAAATTGTGAAAATACAGTATAACAACTTTGATATATGCTGTGAGTAGGCATTCTGGTTGGTCTTATAAATGTGCTCATGTTCTTAAAGAGGGAACAATACCAAAGCTCCTGAGTCAAGTCTGCACAAGTTGGTTTGTCAAGAAGCATGCTCTGCTACACTGTACAGCCACAAAGATGCTATCTCAGAGACTACAGAATCTCTGCACAGGGGCTAATAAACCTCTCTATAGAAGTGTTACAGACTGAAAGCATTAAACTGGTGGGCAATAAGGACTGTTTAGCCAGTTCACTTGTATCTAATTTAGTCAGTTCTGTGGTGGGCTCTATTTGCATTTGTGTCCATCAATGTGATGATAACTGCATATTTACAGAAACCACAAATCTACTGTCCCAGATACTTGCGCAAATCTTGATAAAGCAATTCATTTTATGCATAGTGTTTTACAAGATGAAACTTCTAAAAGAAGTCTGAGTTTATGTTGTGTAACTCTTGCAATCCTAGCACAGATGAAAAATGGAACAGAGAATATCATGTATTGTAAACTAACATTAAAATGTTTTGTTTCCAAAGACTTGGATGAACAATATGATGAAGACCTCTGAACCCAAGATTAAGCATTTCGATGGTGATGACTACACATGCATTACCTTCCAGCCAGATCTATCTAAATTTAAAATGGAAAAACTTGATAAGGATATTGTAGCCCTCATGACAAGAAGAGCGTATGATTTGGCTGGGTCATGCAAAGGCGTCAAAGTCATGTTGAATGGGAAGAAATTACCTGTAAGAGCCTCATTTGAAATATCTTAAGTGTACTGAAAATTTGATGTGAAGAATAGTAATTGTTACCTGTATTACTCATAGGTAAATGGATTTCGCAGTTATGTAGACCTTTATGTAAAAGACAAGCTGGATGAAACTGGAGTTGCCCTCAAAGTTATTCACGAAGTTGTGAATGAGCGATGGGATGTGTGCCTCACTTTAAGTGAAAAAGGGTTTCAGCAAATCAGCTTTGTAAATAGTATAGCTACCACAAAGGTGAGTAGTTACATTAAATGATAAAAAAATGTAAATGATAAAAATGTATGCTAAGGTTATGCCCAGTCAGATAGTTCATTAAAAAAAAAATAAATAATCTCAGTTACTAAACATAAATAGGTGAGAGAATCCTTTGCATGAGAGGAACTGGTAGAGCAATTGGATGTAGTCAAAATACATTCATAGCAGTATTTCTGAATATGCACTAGTTTTTAAAACACTAGTAATCATTATTAGCGATACCAATGTCTTATGTGAGCATAATACCTGGTATTAATTAAATATAAAATGAATGGAACTATTTTATTCTTCCTTTTTTAAAATATTGTAATAAAATAATTCTGAAATTAAGGTAAAAAAATGTACAAATCCTTTAAAAATTAGTTGCAGCAAGTTTTGGAGGGCAAAAAATGGCTTTTGGTGTTCTTGAAAAATGGCTTTCCGTTTATTGCTTTATGATGTATAAAACTGGCCTGAACTATGGAAATTAATTTTTTTGTGTTATTTTTATTTGTATTATATAAGAGGATCTAGGTGTTCTCTGTACTTACTAGCAGCTGTAGTAGTAGTGAAATGATACCATAGCAAGTCTTCAGTTATGATAAAGCAGCAATATGCTCAGCATATAAAGTACAGTCTTCGTGCTTCTCAAATTGCTGGCGTGTTCAGGCACCGAGGCAATTAACTGAAATCAACTAGTGCAACTCTCATTTATGCCTGTTTGGTGTACCCCAGGTTTAGGGATCTGGGATCCACCATGGTGAAAGAAAGTCTTTGTCGTTTCTGCTATTCGCAAATTGCATCAGATGAGTGATCTAACAGTCAAGCAATTCTAGTCATTGATGAGGCAGTTTTTAGGGAATCTTAACCAGGAGCTTCCCAAAGATGAGAAAGATAAGAATTTTTAATCAGACACTTAAACCTTCCTTGCTCACAGGAGTCAAACAAGAAAATCCTAATGGTAACACAAGTGGATGATGGGCACCCATGGTTACACTAAGTGGAGTCCCAAGTCTAGGCAAGTGCCCAGGACTATCAGTGTTAATCTTGGTGATAGACGATGTGTAACCAGTGTTCTGGTGTTATATAATTTTTACTGCGTAACTTCTTCCAGTGTGATTTTCAGTGTAGCTGAACCAGCATTCAGTGGTAAGGGGGGTAGTTAATTTCATTGCAGAATATTTACTTTCTAAGTGTGCATTTTAATTAAATGCTTATCTGCTACTTGTCAAAACCAGGGATAACAAATGTATCTGGTAGTTTAAAGGTTAAAACTTAGTTTTAATTCGGGCCTCTTTATGCAACATAAAGAAGAAAAATAGCATGACCTTAAAGATGATACCTTTATGAAAAATAAAAAACTCCACACCTTTATGAAGAAGCTGGCAATGTAGAAAAACGTAATACTGATTGATATCAGGTTAAGAAAATGTATTTGAAAAAACTGAATACTTATTGACTCCTAAGTTAATGTATTGCATACACTTACTCAAAAGATTTTGAATTTGACTCTTTTGGATCAATTTTCACCCATCGTGCAGTTACACATACATTGTTATCATATATTCTTTAAGAAAATTCATAGAAAAAGTACTGTGTATTCTTCAAAGGTAAGTGTTGTAATTTCTAGTTTTTCCCACTCTCCCGATCCATGCCTTATGTGTGTGACTGGATGTGGAATGTTCGGGGCGGTGAACCACCTCACCAGCAATTGATGTGCAACTACCCACTGATGAGACATAATGGCTAGTAACTAACTGCGTCAACTGCCTGTTCCCTTATCTGCTAACAGGTGAGGAGCTCATTTCAGCTGTTTTTTGGTTATTTATCGCTGTTTGCTGAAAGCTTTTCATTTCTGTTTCTGGATAAATTTCACCCAGTCGTAACTTCCCTTCCACCTTTTTCAAACTTGCCTTAAATTCCAAACAAGTTTTTTTTTAGGTTGATGGGTTGTGGGTTTTTTTGAGGGGTGTGTAGAAGGTCAGGCAGTATGTTGAGGCACAACTCCCTTGTTTTGTTCTTGTAAATTTGTTACCTTGTCCAGGTCCCTATTTATTCACAATTTAGCCGCAGTAAACCACTACAGAATTTGACTTCGGGTTCTGAGGCAGCATTTGAAAGAATGTTTGTAGCTATTATGGTTGTGCAGATAACCTTTACTGAGACTTGTATGTAACTGAGTAAATATGGTCTTCTCAAGTTCTGAATTTTAATAGTAGTTGTAGTAGAAACTTCAGTTATTATTGTAGCAATCTAATGGTATTTTTAATATGGTGGCACTGCTAATTCTTAATACTACTAATCATTTCAGCAGAAATGCTCAGCTAAATCAGATGCAGTGTCAGATAGCAGACGGGTGGAGGGAGCATCCCAACCTCTTAAAATTTGCTGGAGTTCAGCAAGAAATTCTGGACAATTCCAGAGCTTGACATTTTGAGATTTATTCTAATAAAATAAATAGAAAACAAATGCAAAAGAAAATAAGATTTTGTCTAGCTAATTAATTGAAAACTTCAATTTTATAATTAGCTTCTGAATTTGTTTACCATATCAACCATTTGTCTGTCCATAGAATTTAAATATGACTTACCTCAGAATTAATTGAGGCTGTTCGTTATGGCTGACAATATCAATAGCATATGTATAGGAGCCAATCTAAGCTTCATTTTTAAGATCCCAGTTGTTGGCATTTCATCCAATACCCTTGCATCTTGAAGGCTGCAAGGCTGGGATTCAACCGTAATGGTTACCTTCTGGGAAAAGAAGGTTATGCAGTTTTGGTACTCTTTCTCAGAATACAGTAGTCATAATAATCACTGACAGCCCTCTAGATTTAGAGGGTATTTTTCAGTCTTGTATTAAAATGTGTTGACAGTTGGGGCAGTTATAGGCTGTTATGCTTCGATAGTGGGTAAATGTGCCACCTACTGGTGAGATGGTTGAAAGGTTCCCGACTTTGAGCTCTGAACATCCCTCACTCATTGCTACACACTAAGAATGGACACAGGAATGGGGAACTCTTAGAGTAACTAATATCTTCTAAGAACAAGGATGCCTGGTAAGTAGCTATTTTTTGATATGCCAGATGCTAGTTTTAGAAAAATATTTGGAGCGCTAAAATTGTAAATAAATAAGTAAATAAATTGCTAAAGTTGTAAATACAAAGATATGCTGAGATATTCCTGTAAGCATAAGTTTTCAGTAATGTGGTGAGTCAAAGTAACGCATTTTAAAATTGCCATTCAAATGTGGAATTTTTGGAACATGGCATTTGATATCTTCCTGTAGTAGCTTTTCTGTACGGTTTGAAAATTGATTTATTTGTCTCTGAAGTGGCAGGATGTTGATGTATCAACTCTCACTTTAATTCTCCCTGTGTTGAAACTCTTGTCATTCATATGTGAATAAAACCTGTTGTGTTTTAATTTTGCTGTATTTGGAGGTTTGGGTCGGGAGGTTTTTTGTTTGTTTGTTTTTAAGAAGAAATGCCATGAAAAATACTTACATGTATAGTGCTTCTAAAACACACTAGTGGTTTTTGTTGCTGTTTAGTAGGTGATTCTAGAGACTGACAGAAATCATAGATGGTTTCTTTGAAGTGCAAGTACTGGTTTGTTGATGACTAATGATATTAACCATCTTAAGTAATTTCTTTACCTCCACTCTTTTTTTTTTTTTTAAATATCTACTTTCTACATGAAGTTGATTACACAGCTGCTATCTATCTCCCATCAATTCAACCACTTTAGATCTTCACTCTTTTCAGACTCATAGTCTGCCGTAATTTTTGGGTTTTGCTTGGTAGTTGTTTGTTCTTTCTTTTCCTCTGTCTTTTTGGCTACTGTTTTTTCTTAGTTTTATTGTTTTCCATTTCTTATTTCTTATCTATTCTATACTTCCTCATAGCCATCAAAAGCTTTTTTTTTTCTTCTCCTCAGTTCTCTTTTTAAAACAGCTTTAAAGCAGGAGGGGTTTTTTTGTTTGTTTGTTACCTAATGGTGAATGTCTCCATAGACATGTTTTCTTTATTTCATCCATCCTAATGCAGATTGGTCTGAACAGGAACCATTATTTAGTCTGTATTTTTATGAGGCATTCACTGATACTAAGCAAAGGTGATCTGTGTAAAATACTGAGCACTGACCTAGGTATGTTTTAATTGTATAGCATATGCCTACATCACTCTATTCTTCGTTACAAGGTAATAGATACTAGTGAAAGCATTGTGAACTTTCTGTAACAGCCAGTAGAATTTAACATTTTATTATTTGTACCTTTTTGTCTATAAATTTAAAGGAAGGCATTTGAATCAAAAATGTAAACAGCTTTCAGATATCCAGGGTTTTAAGACCGTTCACAATTTTGACATCTTTCCAAAGAAAGCCTGCCTCTTTACTTGTAAGGGAAGTTGTGTTGCCTTGGACTTCTACATATTTAAGCATACTTATCACCGTTAGTTTAGACTACAGTAGTCGTTGTTCGGTAGAGTTAAAGACTAGAGGATACATAATTTCAAATACTAGTTGTTCCTAATCTGTTTTATCTGTGATGTAAGTTTGTGCTGGTTTAGGCTTTACTGGTGGTTCTGGTTCAGATTACTTCTGCATTGTGGAATATACTCCCTAATTGTTAGGTTCCTTTTACACATGTAAATCAGTAGTCATTGTTAGCATGTAATAGATCTATAATAGACCTCTTTTTTCAAGAACACTTATGTGAAATGCTTTTATTTTCCAAGCAATTTAATCTCAAAATTACTTGTCTTCTAGCAGTATGTTTGGGGTTTGTTGGGTTTTTTTTTTGCTTGTTCATTTTTTTGGTGTTTGGTGGTGGGTTTTTTTTGTAGCTAGTTTAAAGTTTTAAGTCCAAAGAGAACTGTAGCTAGAGAAGGTGATAGAAGCTTTGGGGCACCTTTTGAAGATGTTCAAATGCTTAGTGCTTCCCTATTGAGACTGAATTTCATCAATAGTAAAACCACTGTTTAAACATTGAAAATAGTATTTTCATCACCGTGCTGTATTGCAAAGCATGAGTTATATATGGCTTCAAAAAGGGAACTTTTCAGGGTCTGTTATAGTTGGAAGCTGAATACATTGCCTCCACTAAAAGTTTTCTTGCAGTAATGGCTTCACTTGAAATATCGAGTTCGAAAGACCTTAAGCAAGGATAACCAGTACCCGGTCCCCCTTTTTTCTAGGGTAAAAGGAAGAATTGTGACAGTCACTGTGAATGATTCACTTTCAGCTGTTACAGTGCAACAGAGGAAGCAAATCCTATATATTCTTTTTTTTTTTTTTGCACTGTAATGATACAAGAAATTGCTTATAAGCCTTTTTTTTTTCTTCTGCATTTGAGCAGCAATTGTAAGGGAGTCCAGCTGACTGCTTGTTTGCTACAAAACAGGTGGCATCATGATTGTGTAGCTACAAGTCATTGCCCTGTGATCTCCTAAGGGGTTGGTTTGCCAGCTTATGATTAGCTGCGTGCTCTGTGTGTATCTCTTGTTGTTCCATCAGGTATGAATTTGGGGCAGGTTTAGCCTCTGGTGAGTCTTAAGGAGAACTACTCGTCTCCTTAAGGTTATCTTACTGTGTTCTTTTAGCGTTTCCTGAATCTCGTGGTTGGCTATTTGTAGTTTGCTCTCCATTTTCCCTTGCATAAGCCCCAGGCTAGCAAAGAATGCTAACAGTGTTTATTCAAACAGTTCTGTAAATACAGCTAAGAAAAGGTGAGATGACCTTTGGGAGGGAATAGGCATGGATGCTGTGTATATGAGGGTGCACTCTTGAACCTTTTTTTTATGAACTAAATGGGAAAGTTTTAATTTGATGAATGAATGTGTGGTGGTTTTAGTTCAAGGTTATTTGTGTGCCTGTTAAAAAGATACCTTTTGACAGCCGTGTGGTGTTTCAGGTACCATCCCAGTGCTATAGAGTAATTTTCAGATCTGCCCTACTCTTTAAGTTTTTTGTATCCTGTTACAAGCTGTTAGCAGCTACATTTCCAGTCTACCACTGTACAGTAAATGAAAGGTCTCCTGCTTCTTCTGTTCCATGTAACATCTGTCATCCTCACTTGTATGAAGACTGAATAACATGAAAGAGAAACTTTTAAAACAAATTTTCCTTTGTTATGCTGCAACTTAAATTAGGAAATTCATGCACATGAAGTATGATGACAGGAACTTTGTTAATATGGCTAAAATCTATTAGGAAATTCAATGGTTTTGTTGTTTGTGTTTTTTTTTTTTTTTTTGTCTCTTCCCTCATTAAGGGTGGTAGGCACGTTGATTATGTGGTGGATCAGGTTGTGGGCAAACTGATAGAAGTGGTGAAAAAGAAGAATAAAGCTGGAGTTTCAGTGAAACCATTTCAGGCAAGTAACTTTTGTACAAAAATATTGAAAAAGATGAATGTGGTAATTTTGTTGAGTAAATTGGTTTCTATGTTTTCAACAGGTGAAGAATCATATTTGGGTTTTTGTTAATTGCTTGATTGAAAACCCATCATTTGATTCCCAAACAAAGGAAAACATGACGTTGCAGCCTAAAAGTTTTGGGTCTAAGTGCCAACTATCTGAGAAATTTTTTAAAGCAGTAAGTAAATCATGCTCCTTTTTTTTTCTGTGAAGCAGAAATTGACATACTGGATTGAATGCATTTATGTTATGTAGCAGAAGATTAATTAGTTCATTATGGTACCCTGGTGACATTAGTATACTATGAAAATGGGATGGAGGAACTTCTGTTCATTCTCTGGCCTTAATAATGGATGCAACGACTGTGTTTTGGCTGTTGCCCTGGATTTAAAAGCGAGCTTCACCTGATCATCTCATCTGTGGCCTAAACATAGGCCTTGACAAGTTTTTTGTGTTACATTTTTCTGAAGTTGAGAATGTTGTCAACCTTATTCATTGATGTCAGTCTTACTCCCTTTCACTGAAACGAAAAGAGAGGGAGGGAACAAGTCACGTTTACTTTTCTTCCAGTAATAAAGGAAATGCAAAATTGTGGCTGTAGCATTCAAAGTGATCATTATTGTCAGGCAACAAGTTTAGAAATTTTGGCTGTAGATGGGTTAAGAATTGGTACTCTAAATGAATGTATTAGTAGAAACACATGGTAGAGGGTTTTCCTCTACTACTATTTTATACAAGGAAGGAAAAGTAAAACTCTGTTAGTCAGAAGTCAGTACACAAAGTCCTGTTTAGTGCCAGTAACATAAAGGAAACTCCAGTACTAAGGAGAATGGTGCCACTGCTAGTACTCTTGGCGTCAAAACTCAACTTATTGTATAGTGGCTTATTTTTCTGTGTCACTGCTGACATTCTTAGAGAACTTACTGGAAGAAATAACACAACTCAATCTTGTATTCGTTCTTCAGATTTCGTTATATATATTGTATTTCTATCAGTAGGTTCGATTTACAGTGCTTCTAATATGCCCAGAAGTGAAAATTGATCTCCAGAGGTGTTAAATGTGCAGCAGAACCTCTAACCAATGAGTACTCTATTATGGGGGATAACAAAAAGCCAAAGCTCACAGTATTTTCCTCCATTTGTATTTTCTTTTGATGTGAAACCAAACCTAAGACAGTTTTATTTTAGAAAGTATGCTGTATTTTTGCTGCCAATGTGTTTCTTAAAAACTGAACAGTTTCTCAAGTGGTTGACATAGAGCCTTATTCTTGAATGCTTTTGATTGTCTTTCAGACACTTTCAGTCATTTCCAATAAATATCCCATAAGGTTACTTTTTGCTGTCAAAGTCAGGAAACAGGTGCTTGATACCTAAAATGTCTCAGCACATCAACCACACAACGTAAGACTCAGTCCTCTTTTCCTCCTTTCACCAATCATGCAATGGGTGGAAAAGAAGCTGTGTGAATGTTGTGTTTTGGTTTTGTGTATAAAATGCTAAACAGTAAGGTATGTGTTAATTCCTTGACCTTTTCTATGTTGCATTTTTAAAAATCAAGAGGGCCTTGAGGACCAGTGTTAGATCAGTGACTTAAAATTGAGATATAAGAATCTGCTGTGTGAAGGTTAATTTTTCTCACCCACAATTCTGATCTGTTACTTACAGGCCTCTAACTGTGGTATCATAGAGAGTATTTTAAATTGGGTCAAATTTAAGGCACAAACTCAGCTGAACAAAAAATGTTCATCGGTGAAACACAGTAAAATCAAGGGCATTCCGAAACTGGATGATGCTAACGATGCTGGTAAGAACACTTACCTTACATAGATTTTTTTTTTTTTTTTTCACAGACATCATAATTTTAAACCTGACTTTATTTCTCATCCTTATGTATATCTTTTTAATAAAAGCCTTTCTAGTTTTCTAAATTTTCTAGAGCTGGAATTAAAGCATGATTTTGAGTTTGGTATTTGGAACAGTGTCCTCTCTAGGGTAGAGAATGAGTAACACTGGTTCAAGAGACCTTTTTCATGAGATTTTAAATGCCATTAGGTTCCTATCTGGGAGTATAGGGCAAACAGGCAACCTCTGCTGGCTTGCTTCCTAGCACAGATAGGAATCGGGATCAGATGGTGATCTTTGTGCCAGTCGCAATTGAATGGGGGCTGTCCTTGAATTATTTGAGGGGCACATATGACTAAGGAGTTTGAAATGTTGCCAGCCTGTGTTAGTTGATTTTCATACATCCTTACGTTAAGCAAAGCTAGAGAAACTGCAGTGAGGTAGGTAGGTGCCTTAAGTAGGTTAAAAGCATGTAAGACTGGTAGAGAGGCTTTCTTTTTTTCCTGAGCTCCAGTGTTCAAGTCATAGATGACTTGAGATGATGAGTTCTGTTTAATTTTCTTCCCTTTCTGTTTTTTATTCCTTGGATCAGGTTATTAATTTTTTATTGAGTTTTTCCTGCAGTATTTTATTACTTTTCCAGTTATTCAGATGTCATATTTTGCCTCAGAAGTTGATAACCATATCTCCTTTATCTAGTGTTTTACTTGTTGTATCTGTATTCCTTAATCAGATGCATGTTACCAGTATTTTTCTTGTCTAGAAGACTGTGTGCTTGGAGAAATGCTGTGTTTTATGGATATCAAGCCTAGCGCTCATAAATAACATTGTGAATGATTTCTGGATCCACTTTCGTCATGATTTTTTTTTTTTTAGCTCTGCTTTGGAAACCAGGCTTCAAAATCAGTTTTTACTAATTTTTTTTCACTAGGGATGAGGGAAAGGAAGAACTTCTAACAGGGGAGCTAATACAATTAACCCTGAAACTTCATCAGCTAAGGAGGCATGTAGGGATTCGTTTGGGCTCAACACTGATGCTTAAAGTTTTGCATGGCTTGGATCCCTTTTATCCAGGGGTAAACTGCTACCTAGTTATTGTTACATGGGGAGCAGGAACTCTGCTTCTCCCAGGGAGGCTTGCCCAGATATTGGTTTATTGAAGATCTGGAACATAGTAAGTTTCTCACATTGAAGGCGTTGCACATTTGGGGTGGACACACAGGAAGACAGAGGGGCATTCAGTTTCTGAATACAATGTGTGTTGTCATATTCACACTTGGCCTGACTTTCTGAAGTGTAACGTTATATATACTGGTAGAGATGTTTTAAACGGGAGGATCGTAAATAAAAAGTTGTGTAGTCATTTCTTATTAAAGACCGAAGGTAACATATCCACTTGGTCTTGGAAATCAATAGGAATTTTTTGGTCTTGTTGCACTAAGCTAATGCTGTAAAGAGGATCAGTGACCTCAATAAAAATCTGCTTTCATTGAGAAAGGGAGGGCAGAAGATGATCCAGAAGAGTAACTCCTTCAGTGTAGCTGCATGTGTGTTGGTTGCTCTGCTTTTAAGAACATGTTCCAGTGAACTTTAGTTGGTGACTGCATCTGACTAAAAGCTTGATGTTTCTTGACATCAGGGGAAAAGGAAGTCCTAGTGCTGTGGAAATTCTTTAATGAGTACACAGATAAAGACTGTAGAGCTGTCAGTCTTTATGTCTTTTGGACCTTAACAGAAAAGTTTGGGGATTCTCAGGGTCAGATGAAGTAAGCATGGTACATGCTCTTTCTGTGTGTGAGAGGTGATGATTACTGCTGCTTCTTAGTCCAAAAAATTCAACTCTGCGTATGAATGTTAGCTATGAATGTGCATGTGAGTAAGCATATGGTGAAGAGTTACACAGTTGTAAATCGTCTTTTCAAAAGAATTTCAGACTTTCCCCTAAGTTGGAGAAAACGTTTACCTAATGCATGAAGATACAGTTAAAGGGAGATTGCTTCAGGACATTCATACATGTTATCTGTAATCTGGCAGCAAAACACAGTAGTGTTATTTCATGTAGTTGTGTTTCAGGACAATTAAATATTTTTAAGGATCCCAAAATATTGCAGGATTTTTTTCTCAATCAAAATTTGATTGCAGGAATTACACTTTCATAAGCACCACAAATCAGATGAGGGAACAGGGTTGGTTTCTATTAACAGGTGTCAGTAGTTGGACTGAAGTAGTCCAGTGCAGGTGGGAGAGAATAGTGTCTGGCCACAGACCCTTCTGGCTTTAATTTTTCCTGTGGTTTTTAGATTTTATTTTTTTCTTCATGGGTGAATTTGTAGCTGAAGTCCAGCATCCACAGGTTCTTTGGGTGCCAAGTACCACTGAATTTTTGAATTGGTACTAATTAATACTTAGGAATAAGAGAGAGATGCACTTGTACAGCGATGTACTTGCTGCAGATTTCCTCCCCAGCTGAAAAGAGTGAGTCCTATACCTGGTCATTCTTCTTTCTTGAGATCTTGATGAGGTATGTATAGTTCTGTGGCTTGTTGGAGGAGAAGAGGTAGAAATGAAAGGAAGAATAAAGAACCAGGAATAGGAATACAGGATTGTAAGGGAGCAGCTAGATTACCAGATCTGGTGAAGCATAAAATAATTCTTTGAACCTGCCAGTTCATGAGGTTTTCTCTTTGAGTTCTTTACAGCTGTGTTCAGGAAAATACCTGGCACATTACATTTCCATGAAATTAATTGCTAATGATTGCAGCTGTTCCAGAAGAAAGTGCACCTGGTTGATACTCAGATGAGTTTGCTGCAGTTCATTTAGGAAAAAAGAATCTCTCATATATTCTAAAACAGTAGGCTAGTATTTTTCTTGGTATTTTGATTCCACCTTGCTGATAGCGTGGTAGCTATTGACACTTTCTTTTTACAGTGTGAATAGCTGTTTAATTTAGATTATATTAAGCTATACATCTGATTCAGAAGACCAAAGATGTTGAATGAAAGTTCTGTGTAATAGGAAGTGTGGGGTGGTTGTATACCTACCAGCTCAAGGCAAATCAAAGCACCTATTTTAAATGCCAATATATTCAAAACTATCTTACTAACAGCAGGTAAGACTCAGCTGGCTTGGAAGCTTTTTGCATCTTTCCTGCCATTTGGCCTTGATAAAATAGCAAAACTGCATAATGAGCATTTACACCCTTAGAAAAGGCTGGATTCCTTTTTTGAACTTGCTTATTATTTAGAACCTCAAATCCACTATTGCACTTGCAATAAACAGAATATATATGTCATACCAGTTTTGAGCACACTGGACACAGGCACCGAAATGCAGTGTTATCTTGCAGAATCAAAATTACACTTTTAGTAAAGTTTTGTTTATTCTGCTCAATAAATATCTGAGAATGTATAAGAAGTGCAAGTGTTCTGATCTCTTTAGCCTTTCTGTCAAGTTTTTCTTACAGTTGCCTGGCTTCAGCCAATGGACAATAAAAAACGAAACCTGCAAAAGTGTAATGTAATAGATTACTTCTGAAAATATACTGTGAGGAAAGGGGAAATGCAGAATGGGAAATAACCCTGTGTATAACTCGGGCATGCATAATGTATGTGTGTAAGAAATCTGCAGCTAGAAAAATGAAATGGTAAAGGCACATAAACAATTTTTTTTTGTCTATTTTGCTCCTTGTCCGTAGCAATCCATGGTGTATTGCTAAATGCAAGGATGCTCATTCTTGTGTAGTTTTAGTGATATGGAGGGCCATCCCTAAAAATAGAAATTCAGCCTGTTTAAATTACCTGATGGAGACTAGAAAGAATATTCATGACTGCTGATTCAATTGCATTTCTGTTATTTGAGTTTAAAAGTTATGCTTTCTGTTTTTTTGCCTTGCATCTACTTCTTCCTGGAATGCAGGTGGCAAACATTCCTTGGACTGCACATTAATATTAACAGAAGGAGACTCTGCCAAATCTTTAGCCGTCTCTGGCTTAGGTGTTATTGGTAGAGACAGATATGGAGTATTCCCACTCAGGGGTAAAATTCTCAATGTTCGAGAAGCTTCTCACAAACAGGTAAGTAGTCTTGTCTCCTCCTTCTAGCTGACATGAATGTCTCCTGTTTATTTTTGATTTCTAGGGTTGTATCTTCATACTTCAATTTTTCTTTTTCATGAAAATTTTGTGGCTGGGATTTCATAAAGTACCAGCTACTTTAAAGCCTGGAAATATTAATTGTAGTACTGCAGATGATATATTGGGTTGATAAAGTTCATTTCTTCACAAGCGGAAGGAAATTCTGCTATGACTCATATTAACATTTCACATGAATATTTAAAAAACTTAAAATTTTATATTCTCTCCGTTGCCGTATGATTTCATTGACTTGCAATGTGAGGCAGTAGCAGCAGCATTACCCCATTGCATTACTTCTGCTGTCCTCCATAATTTGTCTGTAAGAAGCGTTGTATGGCAGATGCCCATAGAAATAGTGGAAAGAGAAGGCAGTTTTGTGAGATGACTTTGTTACATGCACTTTTCTCCCTGCCTTCCTGACCTCGGGCTGTGGAGGAGAAAGTGTGTGGTATAGTCTTGAGAATTTGCATGTACAGAAGAAATATTTACAATTGTGAAGGCTGCAGGGGGGCTGGGGATAAAAAGATTATGGAGTTGAGGTAGGGGTGCATTGAAAAAGTAGCTATAAAGCCCATCTCAAAAAAAGTGGGATATTTCTGAATTTCTGCTTATTACACTGACCGCAAAATTTTCTTCTTCTATACAGATTATGGAAAATGCAGAAATCAACAACATCATCAAAATAGTTGGACTACAATACAAGAAAAGCTATGAAGATCCAGAATCTCTGAAAAGTTTGAGATACGGAAAAATTATGATCATGACAGATCAGGTGAGTCTGAAATTCACAGGTTTTAATAGACAGAGCTTCTTAAAATGTGTTTTGCTGCAATTTGGTAGCTTACATTTTTATGATTATAACCTTTCCCTGTGTTAGGACAATATGGATATATGCAGAGAGAGCCCCTAATGTGTGAGGTTTTTTTATGGGAATAATTTATCTGTATTTTTTATTATGGGAATAATATCTGTATTATCTGTTGTTTTGTTTACTCCAAATCAACAACTGAACTTTGCTGCACAGTAACAGACCCCCCAAAGTAATAATAAAAACATGTATAAAGAAGAATGCTTTTGATAACTCAAAAATACATTGGAAGTAAGGGCAAAAGGAACAATACATGAGGTAGTAGTACTAGAAAGTCAAGGAGAGACAAGAATGCAGGCAATTATTTTTGGGTAATCTCATTAAATGTGTATCTATTGTTCAGATTTTAGAAGGCTAGGAATCCTATGCTTTGGATATTTGTGAAACTTTTTTTTCCCTGGGAGGTTGAACTATCAAGCATCTTAACACCAGTGAGAACTGTGGGCCAGGCTTGGCTTTCTTCCACAAAAGTTCAGTTCTGTGGTGTTTGGGAGAGCTGTCTAGCTCTCGGAGAAAACATGGCAGAGGCAAAGAAACTTTTGAACAGCGACTGTACACTTGGCTTGGAAGAGCTTATTATTAGCTCAGGGATAGTGCCATTCACAGGTGGTTATTTTATACCCAGGTCCAGTCTGGAATCCAAATTAAAAGTAACTGTTCCTTTCTATGTTTTCTGTCAACAGACATTGTTTTGATGTGTGCAGGTCAGTGAGTGGGTTTTTTTGTGGTTTGGAGGGATCTGATGTTTTGTAAGATTACCTCATCTTTTCATGTTGTGATTCAGGATCAGGATGGATCTCACATAAAAGGCTTGTTGATCAATTTTATTCATCACAATTGGCCATCACTGTTGAAACATGGTTTTCTTGAGGAATTCATCACTCCTATTGTAAAGGTATGGGGTTTATTAATGAGATTTTATGTATTACTTACAGCGCAACAGAAAAGTTCATTAGGTGTTTTGTTTTTTTAAAGGCAAGCAAAAATAAGCAAGAACTTTCATTCTATAGTATTCCTGAATTTGACGAGTGGAAGAAGCATATGGAGAATCATAAAGCATGGAAGATAAAGTACTACAAAGGTTTGTTTAAAACCAAATAAGTGAACCTCATGGATTTAAACTTACGTAAAAAATGGATGCTATTAAGTTTTATTTGTAACTGTTTTCATGATAGTATCTTCTATAATGATTTTAATAATATTTCCAGTAAAATAAAAGGGGTAAAAGATAAAACTTAAATTTTGAATATGGAGTAACTGTTCCTTTGTACTGTACAGGTTTGGGTACCAGCACTGCTAAAGAAGCAAAAGAATATTTTGCTGACATGGAAAGACATAGGATCTTATTTCGATATGCTGGTCCTGAAGATGATGCTGCCATTACACTGGTAGGAACATATAAAAGTGCTGCTAGATGATGCATTTTTCGTTTCCATTGTTTGCTGAAAATATGAGGAAGTCCTAACAGGGATTTTTTTTTTTTTCTGGAGTAATTGAAAAAAATGCTTTTGGGAGAGAAAGCAGCTTTTGGAAAAGATTTTAAATTGTGGAATAAGAGCTTTTTCCACACTACAATATCAGCTCTACCTTCTGCGTAGTGGCTTTGATAAACTTTGTATGGTGTGGATATCAAGAAACATTACATTTAGAATTGCTTTTAAAGACAGAACATGCAGAAGAGTGTTCAGAGTAAGGCAATACCGCCTGAACAAATGACGTTTCACATCTACTTAGGGATTTATGTTTTGTTTCTGAGCAAGTAAGATCAAATAAGTATTATTTATTTATGGAAGATGTATCAGTGTGGCGTACGTGTATTCATGCATGTATTCTACATGTTTGAGTTTGAAGTCTTAGATAGTTGTGTGCAGGAAAGTACTTGTGTTTCAAAGAGAGCTTGTGGCAAAGGATGGTGTGTCTCAAATGGAGCTGTTTTCTCAAGAAATGTTTCACCTTTTGTCTCCTTTAATTCACTATTTTAATTGTAGGTGATATTAGAGGGAAAAAGGTATAGGAGAGTGAAAAATAAAAATGGGAAAATACCCATCCTGGGCAAAACAACTTTTTCCTTATACTGTGGATCCAGTAAAATGGTGTGGTTTGGTTTTACTAGCAGAAAGGTATCTGTTCTGTTGAAGAAAACCAGCCTGATGTGTCAGAAGTTATTTGTACCGCTCATTTTAGTTCTGCTCGAGGTGCACATTAAATATAATCCATGTATGTGTTTCCCCATTGCACAGAAGTGTGTTCATCTAGATAGAGAATGAGTCTGTATATTGCATATACATTAAACTAATTGGTGGAGAGACCTCGAACTTCCTGATTAAAATTCTGAGCTCTATTTCTGCAAATAGACCTCCGTATACAGGCTGATATCGGAGGCCATATAACCTGTTACAGCTGATCCTCACTGTTATCTAAAATGATATTCTGTCAATTCGGGATGAAGCTAGTCATCTCTGTTACACTGGGAACAACTACTGCGTAGTACTGAGGCTGTTAATAGAAGCTTCAGTTACACTCCTACCCACATTTTCTTTGCTGATAGCTATAATCCCAGCTCCGAATTTACCTCTGGGCATAGTTGTTGTAAGATTATGGGTCCTACCAAGCTTTGTGATAGCTGTAATCTAGGAAAACAAAAAATACTTCACATAGCAAGTTCTTCTGCATTCTGGAGAACTCTTTTGCTAGTAAATGAGGTCTTAGAATAGCAGTTTTAAGTAGAGAAAGAAAAAAACATTTTTATTCTATTAAAGAATAAATATTTGAGAATAACTTTTATTCTATTCTGTTAAAATATTTTTTATGCTGATCCAGGTCTTGGTCATTTGTCACTTCAGTGGTCTAGAAAACTTATAAATATGCTGAAAAGAGCCAGGAGAAAATCATAAGGATTCAGTAATATTTTTACAAAAGCCTAATCTTAAGCCTTCAGATGTCTGGCATTGTGAATTGTTGAGTTTTGTTCACAAAGGAAGTCAATCTGATGCGAAAGAGGGCAATAGCACTTAGTCCCTTTCTCAGAGAGTAAGTTACTGATCTTCATTATTTATTGTGTCATAGCATAGTTTCCAAGGAAATGAAACTACTCATTGAACTCTTCTGGAGTGCTCCAGATCGAGTCCTTGAAAAAAGATAGCACTGATGAGTGTTGTCTTATGCAGTAGAGTGGTTGAAATCAGGACATGATGGAGTCTCTATATGTTATTCCCTGAGAAAAAAAAAAGGCAGTACTTCAACAACTCACAAAATTTTCCTGAAGTAGTTGAAATTAAGCCACATATTCAGTTTTTATGTATTCCTCACTTAGTCCTCTGGAGAAGAAACTCACTGGAGCAGATCTCTCTTTCTATATCAGGACAAAGTCTTTCAGAACATTCCTGTGTCTTTTTGTAGTGATAAGTGGTTGCTTTGAAGTGATGCCTTGTCATCATGAAGACTAAGATTAAGGCCTTTAGTTAGCTGGCCTAAATGCTGGTTTATTCTTTTAACGCAGTGTCGATTTTGTTAAGTTGTCAATCTTAAGAGAACTAGGGCCAACCACTCAGGAACAGCTACAAATTATTAGCATTCTGTGGCTGACACAGCAAACAGGGCATGGAGAGGACAAGAAGAGCGTGGTATTTTTTGTAATACCTTCAGTTAATTTTCTTGATGACAGCTGGTTAAAGTTAGTTTAAATTATGAACCCAACCTTAAAATTATTTGAGGAAAGATCCTAACACCTTTAAACTTGTGTATCAAAGGACAATTCTGATGTGAAGCGAGAGATAAGAATGATAAGATTTGTCTAAATGTGTACAGATTTCAGGAATAGAATATAAATTTCAATTATGATCAGTGGGAGACCTGTCAGTTTGAAAAATCTTGCACAACTATGTCTGAAAAGTCATGTGCTTGTGCTCCTGCATAAACATTAGTTATATGGATTATCTTGTTGAATTAAGCATTATTGAATACTTGATCAGCTAGTGCACTTAAAATTCTGACTAAAGTAACACATATTTACACAAGCATCTATATGCTGATAATTTAGTGTACTTGGAATCTTTTCAGGCCTTCAGTAAGAAAAAGATTGATGACCGAAAAGAATGGTTAACAAACTTCATGGAGGACAGACGACAGCGTCGGCTACATGGCCTTCCCGAGGTGAGTCCTAAATCATAGTAATAAATCTGGTGGGTGAGATTTAAATGTAATATAGTTTTGTACTGAGTGAATAATGCATGTGTTTTTTTTCAGCAATTTTTATATGGTACAGCAACAAAACATTTGACTTACAATGACTTCATTAACAAGGAGTTGATCCTTTTCTCAAATTCAGACAATGAGAGATCTATCCCTTCCCTTGTTGATGGTAAGCTGATAGTTCATTATGATTTGTTGGAACATTCCTCTTTATTGTTGATTTTTAAACCTGTGGTTTTTATTGGAAATCAATGCATTCAAGTAGAGAATGTAAGAACTTTTATATTTTTGTTTGTTAGCATTTAGATGCTAAGGAATTGCCATAGTTCTCCTGTGAGGAAGTTTAAGCTTTGTTGCACAGCCTTTTTACTTAACCAGGCCTGTTCCCTTGACCATACATGTGCTTTGCTTCTAGTCAGACCATCAGAGAAAGCCAGTCTTTTAAGTGCTTATCATAATTAAAATTCAAGTCGGCAGCTGAGTGCAGATGAAGATGCAAATGTTTTTCTCTCTTCAGTCTTAAACCACAGGCAGTATTTTAGTGGTTACTGACCTGTAATCCTTCTGGGGTTCTGTCAGCCATGTTTGCTAATGCTCCCTTTGCAATAGCATGAACATTAAAAGAAGCAGCTTACTACGCTACAGCTTTATTTGTAAAACTGCCTGCAGACGGCATGAGCAGGAATTTCTGCCTATATTTTTGTCAGTATGCATATGCTTAGTAAGATACAGGAAAAAAGGCCTTGATGTTTCACAGAGGGGAAAAAAGAGCACATTTATCTCCTCTTTCCTCTACATTTTTTATAGTGGAGGTGGTCAGCCGCCTTGATGCTACAGACCCACACCAAAAAAATGAAGCAAAATATAAGAGGTTTTATGTTTTAGATGAGAAAGTAGGATAGCTCACAGGTGGGTAGGGGTAGTAGCTTCCTAGTAGGCTGGATCTCCAGCTCTATTGCAGAATAATTAGATTAGGATTAGGTGTGTCTAGGGAATCAAAGAATGTCAGTCTCTGTTTCAGCTTTGGACTTACTTCCTCCCGTAGTCGGGTATTAGGATAAACCAGTAGTCTCTAGGCAAGCATTTCATAGTTTACTGTTCTGGGTTCACCACAGAGCTGCATGTTTCAAGAGGTCATTGTTCCTTATAACATCCTCTACCCTGACTGTTTTCTCAGAAACAGCAGAATGGTTTTTCTGAAACTTAAAGTATGAACTTGCAGTAGATAACTTTTCATTTGAATTGAAGTTTTCCAGGATTGTGTCTACGGAAGTGTAAGGAAAATGAGAAGGGAACATATTTATTCATCTATTTATCTGTGTGTATATATGTAATAGAATGTATGTATGTATATTAGTATACATACTACATATAATCACTCTGTTACACTTATATTATTTATAACACCATATATATTATACACTATACATATATAGTATGTACAGTATTATATGTGTAATTTTATGTGTTATATATAATTGCTATGAGTGTTTCTGCCAGCTTTGGCTGTAAATTCTGCTTTCTGGGCATAGGAAGAATGAAGAGGAAAAACATTACATTACAATTGTAATCTCTTTACAATTACTAGTTACCACTTTTACTTGTTGGTGATTCTCCTGTGTAAAGCAAATCCTCTGTTACATGCAATAGAATTTTGGTAGAAAAACATGGTGCAGGCCCATTGTAAAGAAAATTGAATGTTTCATATTTAAATGAAATGTAGATTGGAGTCAGTGTCTTTTTTTCAATTTTTACTCTTACCTTTGACCAAGGTTAGTAATGGGAACACATAACAATATTTTAGTGCATTTCAGAATTGTATGTGATTTAAAACACTGAATGGATCAATAAGCATGATCTAGAACTGGTTATCAGTTCTCGATAACATGCAGAAAAACTGCAGTCCCGTCCACACAGATGTTGTACTTAAAGTGTGCCTAAACAATAAAAAACAAGTCAGAAGATCAAAGACACTGGCTTCTTACATAAAAAAATTAGAAGACCTAAAAGGGAGACAAATAACATATCTTTTTTTATATTTTAATGAGTATTTTTAATGACTGAGGATTTCACACTAAAAGTAAAATTTCAGAGTGCTTTAAAATAAGTGTAAGCTACAGTTGCAGTTGTCACTGCTGAATTTGTGTTGATATTCTTCAGAAAAAGTTTTTGCTGAGTAGACTGGAAAGAAACAACTCAACTTGTAGAAGCTTTACATTTAGGATAAAGTTTATTAGAATGCTGTATGCTCCATAGTAGTGATTGGCTGAAAGGGTTATGTTTACACTGTCCTGGTAACTTTTCCAGTTTGCCAAAATAATTTTTATTATTTAAAACCCCCCTGATGTATTAATTTGGTATTTTGTTAATATTACACTGAATTTGTTTCCATTTAGTGTTTAAGCTTTTGAGAGATTAGAAATGACAGTAAGACAAAACAAGTTTATTACTTAAAAACATATGCTTGTGTATGTTGAAAATGGGATATTCTTCTCAATAGGTTTAAAACCAGGGCAACGCAAAGTTTTATTCACTTGCTTTAAGAGAAATGATAAACGTGAAGTAAAGGTTGCTCAGCTGGCTGGTTCTGTTGCTGAAATGTCAGCTTATCACCATGGGGAGGTGAGTATGAAGGATGGCAAAGTTGTGAAGATTTTTAGCCTATATAAAATATTAGGCAAATGTCTGCTGTATTGAAATTGCAAACCTATTGACTATAAGTCTACTAATCAAACCACAGATTTACTTTTAAAGAAAACAAACCGAACAGTATGCAGCTTAATAATACAGCATATTTCCATTCTTTCCAAGCCTTTGTGCACAGTGGTATCCCAAATAGTTTGTGGGTTGTGGCAAAATAGTAGACAACCAATTGCATAGGTAACTTATAGATTCTCAAATCATAGGAATATAGGAGCTCCACGTACTAGGACAATGTTTGTCCTAAACGAGAAATATAATCTTGTAAGAAGAAGAGATACTTTTCTTCAAAAACCTGATACAGTGTTCGAACAAAAATTATTTCTAGCTCCTGATTTGTTTATATTTATCTGAAATATTAACAAGAGTTGCCATATTAATAGTCTCTTTCCATCTCTTCTTTTCTCTCTTTAAAAGCAGTAAGTGCAGTCAGTTTGCTCCCCATTCATTCCTCCAGAGAAATGCTTTAGAAAAAATGGAGAAGCCCAGGGGTTTTCATAAGCATAGATTGTAAGGACGCTTAAAGCAGGGAGGCAATGTGTCTGCAGAAGAGGAAGCATTATGTTTTGCCAGCAGCTCTTACAACAGGTTTACAACATTCCTTTCTCAGGGAGACTACTTTTTTGAAATATAATTCAGATTACTCACACAATTTTGGGGCATTAAAAATATATTTTATTGGCTGATTAGGAAAGACTGTCTCTCTTTATTACTATGAACGTGTATTTTCTTGCAGCAAGCATTAATGATGACTATTGTCAACTTGGCTCAGAACTTTGTTGGAAGTAACAATGTTAATCTGCTACAACCTATTGGTCAGTTTGGTACCAGGCTTCATGGTGGGAAGGATGCTGCCAGCCCTCGCTATATTTTCACCATGTTAAGGTAAACAGAAATGTAAAGCTAAATGCATGCTTTTAAGAAGCCTTGTTAGAAACTCATCCTTTCACAACACTACAGGGTTTTTTTTATGGGCAAGGAGTGGGGGAGGATTGGAATATTTTGATAGAAGCTCAAATTCTGCTTTACATCTGTATGTTTTTGCATATTGATTTTCTGCATGATTTTCCATGCACAGAAGTTCTGTGGGGATCATAGCTTTTAAGGAATTAAACTTTGAATCATAAGGCTGAAGACTGAAAATGTAGATAATTTTGATTAGTTACTGAACTTAAATTGTGACATGCAGAAGTGGCTTTCAGTTTCCCTGTCAGTATGAAATCTGATCAGTTTCACAATAGAAAGTGTATTGGTACCTGTCATAATTCCTGCAACTCAGCATAGACTTGAAAGTTGAGATATATTCTTTTCTTTTCGAATGAGTTTAGTCATATCAAGCTAAATCACACATCTATCATGACTAATGAAGTCCTAATTTAATGATGCTGAGTTTTCACAGCTAATACCTTGAAATTCAATTTGGCATGCAGTGTTAGAATGTGTTCCTTAACATAAGTTAGAGTATTTTTTAAGTTATGTTGCTTCTTTATTTGCTAATTTCAGTCTGATATTTTGCCTAAAATTCGTTGTAGTTTCTTCCTTTCCTCTAATTGTAAGCTTTATGCTTAAGTATCAGGTTGTATTCCCTTTCCTATGTATGTTTTTTCTGTAGCAACCTGGTTTTTTTGTAGCAACCTGTTTTTTCAAATTTTCCATTTTGCATGGGGTGCTGGAAATTGTATTCACCCAGGGCAATGTTCTATATGAACAAAGAGTCACTAGGAAGAGCACCGTAGCATTTTCAGAGACTGCTAGTTCTGCAATTAAACAACGAAGTTTTGCAACCGTTTGCATGCTGTGTTGCTTTCTTACTGGGTGACCTACTGTCACATTGAACTGTGTGTTCAGAGTGCTTCAAAATTTGGTATTTTGTATATGTTAAATGTCATCAGTTACTAGTGTGTCACGTGCATGTGTTGTGAAGGAAACAAACATGTTATGGATGCACATTGGGAAGAGCTTGCTTGTCTCAGGAGGCACATACACTGTATTTTCAGCTTCAGAATGGCAAAGAGAAAGGAAGGCATGAGAAAAATCTACAAATAATCATATCTAGACCCATGGACTGTCAAAGCATTATGTACTTACTGAACTCCAGTTAAACAGTTTTCTTGTCTTTCTTTTTTAAAGCCCTTTAGCAAGGCTGCTTTTTCCATCAGTGGATGACAACTTGCTTAAATTTCTTTATGATGACAACCAACGTGTAGAGCCTGAATGGTATATTCCCATCATTCCTATGGTTTTAGTAAATGGAGCTGAAGGAATTGGTACTGGATGGGCTTGCAAACTTCCAAACTATGATACCAGAGAGATTGTAAACAACGTCAGACGAATGCTGGATGGCTTAGATCCCCACCCAATGGTAAAAACAATAATATATACTGGCGTTTTATGTTTGCTACACAAACCTTATTTTGTACTTACAAGATGAATTCATATCACACTAGAAATTGTTGGATATCCACTTGATTGTTGGAACATCTGAGTTGGATTGTCCCAGTAATTTTGCGTAGGAGCTTTACTTGACTGTTGGGATGAGGCTGGGGAAGTTCACCTTGAAGCAAAAAACATTGCAATTAGTATTTTTCCCATTATTTCCCAGGACTTTTTCTTCAGTCTGCTGACTGTAAGCCTTCACAGTTGCCAGTCTTACAGGGTATTTATGACATGGCAGTAGAGTAAAAAGCTGTACCGCTCTTTCCTTTTTGAAGGTACTATTACTTATCTTCAGCCAAAGTTAACATTTCCTCTGTCCTGTCTGAATTATACTTTCTTATATGTCTGTAAGCACAGGAAAAGATACTGTCGCTGTTCCAAGGAAATCAGCAGCTTCTAAACTGCATCCAGCTTCTGTTCCTTTATTTAAAATTTTATAAAAAGTCTTGGAAGTGGTGTACGCCTGAAAAAATTTGGACAGGAAAAATACCTGGGTGAACCCAGAATATCTATAACCAGCAGATGAAATACAGATAACGTAGCCTTTACAGTGGCTGGATAGTGCTACTTTGCTTTGTTTACCAAGTCACAGAAGCAGAAACATCTTTTCTTCTCTACTTAGAGCGCAGTTTGCTGAGTGCGCAGTATCAATTTTCATGACGTAGTGAATTTCCTTTTGCAAATTCTTGGGAACAATGAACAGATTTTTTAAATTTATTTTTTTAATTAATGCAATCCATTGCCCTTCCTTTAGGACTCCTAGGCCTTCTGTGTAGTCTCACAGTCAATTGAAGCTTCACTGTGGTTGAAAGAGGCAGTTCTGCCTCCATCTAGCTCCTTTCTTTATGCTGGTATGTGTTTGTGGCTGCATGGTAAGCTGGATAAGGGAATCAATTCAGTTAAAGAAAACTCCCCTCCCTGTTAGTTACTTTTTTAAACTGGATGGGTTCCACTATCTTTGCCAAACAGCACAAGAATGAAAAAATGGTTAGGGGAGGTAGCACCACTTCTGTAAAATTATTGTGAGACTGGGGTGTTAATCTGCTTTCTGTCATGCCTTATCTGTGCTTGCAGTTTTATTTAAAAAAAGAAAAAAAGGAAAAAAATAAAACCAACCCAAAACCCACAAATAAAACAAAAAAACCCACCACCTTGCTGGGCTCAGCTGCATCTTCTTAATCGTTTATCTACCCTGTAGATGTTAAGATACTTGCTCCTGCCACTTGCATGTCTTTTTTCTGTTTATTCCGTAGTATTTTTCATATGACTTAAGTTTTTCACAGGCATGAGAGGCTGGTTGATGATTTAGTGCAATAAAAAGCAATAGCTGTATGGTGAATGGGAAACAAATATTCCCCCAGTTTTTTATTATAAAGATTATTACCACTTCACTGGTTTTTGCAATTTCAGCTCCCAAACTACAAAAACTTCAAAGGAACCATTCAAGAACTTGGTCAAAACCAGTATGTGGTCAGTGGTGAAATATTTGTGGTGGACAGGAACACTGTAGAAATTACAGAGCTTCCTGTAAGGACGTGGACCCAGGTAAGTAACAGTGAAAAAAAAAAAAGTTTCATAGTAGATTATTTAATCCTACATCTGGATGAACTTTTAACACAATTTCTGATGATTATACATACGTGGAGGGGAACATGGTTTGATTCTTTTGTGTGCCTTTGTAGGAGATGGGTTTCTCCTTGTGCTATCTACCGTCCATATCACAAAGAATACCTGCTTCTCCTGCTGAATTGATATTTAATCCCTTTTTTCTTTTGAGTAGATTTTTCTGTTCTTTTTAGATGCCTTTTAATGTTTGTGCTAGTCTTGGCCTGCGTTTTGCAGGTTATACTGGTTCTGTAAATTATAACTTATCAAATGTAATGCGCAAAGCATTGAAATCTTATGTTGTTCAGTTGGTTTAAGGAATTGAGGGTTTTAAGAAGTGTGTTTGTCTTTTGCTAAACTGTTTTTAATAGGTGTACAAAGAACAGGTTCTAGAACCTATGTTGAATGGGACTGAAAAAACTCCAGCATTAATTTCTGACTATAAGGAATACCACACTGATACAACTGTGAAATTTGTTGTCAAGATGACAGAAGAAAAACTTGCACAGGCAGAAGCAGCTGGATTGCACAAAGTCTTTAAGCTTCAAACAAGTCTTACTTGTAATTCTATGGTAACTTTTTCATGTTTGGCTATCAGAATCCTTATTGTTGCTTGTTGTGAGCTCCAGTGTTTCTGTGTGTACTTTGGTACTTGGTATTGAACAGTGTATCGTGTATTTGAAATTGTTTGAATATAAGAAAATTGTACTGATCACAAATACGAGATCAATATGGATCAGCAAATCCATTTTAGTCCTGATGAAATCTTTCAAACTAAATTAGACAGGCTTAGGGTGGTTAGTTTCCTGTAACTGAAAATTTCCTCTGCAACTAACGAAAAATGATTAATGTAAAGCAGATTATACAAAACTTCCTGCCATATTATAGTTAGGTTTGAGTTTTAAACTTAAGACAAGTTACACTTTCAATATTACACTTTATGCAGGACTATTAGTCCTCTAATTGGAATTAAATGATCCAATGTTTTCACGAACATAAACACTATTTTAGGTTGTAAGGTGTAGAAAACACTACCCTTAAGTTTCTGAGGATGTAATAGTGATGTAAACTACTCGTATGGTTTATTCTGCTTGAAGCAAGATGGGAGTAAGAATGTGAGTAAATATGAATGACTATTACGGGAGGGATTTGAATTGTAAGATAATTCTGCTAGAATGTTTCCAAACAACCTGCCTTTCTGAAAACAGTTCTTATTTTTTTTTATGGCAGATACCACTTTCAGATATTATCACAAAGCAACAATACCATTACTGTTGCTGTTGTTTTATAAATCAAAAGCTGTGTGAAAATAGATGAAAAATAAAGACTATAGAATTGGAAGAGTAAAAAGGCCTACCCATTTTGTAGATTGTGCTTGAAAAGCAAAACTACGAAATCAAGGTGATAGTATTTCTCACAGGTTTAAGTGACTGTATGAACTACTGTGAGAATGTCTTCAAATTAATGTTTATCAGATTACAAAATCTTTTGCAGCTTAATTCTGCATTTTCTGCATACTGAAATAGATAGTGAGGGCTGCTTTCTGTGTGAATTAATCTGCCCTAGTGTAAGCATCTCTAAAAGTTAATGCAGGCTAGTCATTGTTCACCCAACTCCCAAATAGGTATTTTAGATAGATGAATTACCCTCTAGAGGGGCTTATTTCTTTCAGTTGGCTATAGAGGCCGCCCAGGGTGACTAGTTCACCATAAATGTCTAAACTGCAGATGTCAGAATTCAGGCAGGATTGATTCCACCTGTGATGTAGAAATGATTTCTTACTTTGTTTGTGCTTGAACTTGAAGGATGGCAGTTTTCACAGCTGAAAAGTGGCAGATTTCACAACTGAACTGAAAGATTATTAAAGATGCTTTTCAACTGTTAGTTAAATAGTTATAAATCATTAGGTGCTACTGAACTTGTGCTTTAATAGTTAGATAAAATTAGTCATTCAACTGAATTAATGTTTCTCTGTATAGGTGTCTTCCTGTTTGAACATGTGACCATAAATCTCATTTTAAATATACTTGTGAATAAAATCTGTCCAGCTATGTGCTGTGTAGTTCCATAGCAAGGTTTGAGTTCAGTCTTCAAAATACCACTTTCTGTGTGGTGCATGTATGTGTGCAGTAGAAATACACGCGTACACAAAGGTTAACAAAGTTGGAGTTATGCAATTTCTCAAGCAGTATATTATGTATTTTGTAGGTGCTATTCGATCATATGGGATGTTTAAAGAAGTATGAAACCGTGCAAGACATCTTGAAGGAGTTCTTTGATTTGCGGTTGCATTATTATAGTTTACGCAAGGAATGGCTTGTGGGAATGCTGGGTGCAGAATCTACCAAGCTTAACAATCAAGCTCGTTTCGTTCTGGAGAAGATACAAGGAAAAATTACCATAGGTGAGTAAATGTAAGTTAGAATTGTTAACAGAGGGGGGAAATCTGGAAAAGAGTTAAATATAGTAGAATGTACTTGCATGTAAGACATCTATTTTCAAGACACTGATGGTTTGGTTTTTTTTCCTCTTTCTCTCCCTGCCGCCTGGTTGTGTGTGTGTCTTGTAGAGAACAGATCAAAACGAGATTTGATTCAGATGCTGGTCCAGAGAGGTTATGAATCTGATCCAGTAAAAGCTTGGAAGGAGGCACAGGAAAAGGTAATAATCTGAAGTTACTGGGTGAATGCTGCTAATGTTATAAATTCTATTAAGTTAGACTACTGGAAAACAAACATCTGAATAAAATAATTTATAACACACATAACACCTTAAAAAGATTATTCATTACTACTTTTAGCTTCCAGTTTTAAAAATATGTGAAACTTGTATAAAGATATTGTCACATAATGGTATCGCATATGGATAATTCTTAGAAGAAAACTAGATAGTACAAGCCTTAAAATGAGAATGCAGAGGATTGAATTTCTTAATGTACCCAAATCAAACTGGCAGCTTGATTTCTGACTAGCTGATACATAAAATGCTGCATCAGTTACCCCACATATATAACTGATGTCCCCCTTATTATTTATGTCATATGATTGCAGAATGTAATTATTGATATATAAACTTATGCATTAGATTTCTGTAATGAAACATCAATATTGTAAAGCTATGACTTTTGGACTTAGTTTAGTAAATGTGACCTTGACCTATATCTATTTCTGTTTTTTTTTTTAAAAAAAAACCCAAGAGGGATTTTTGTTGTTCCAGAAGAGATGTGACAAGTTTAATTTCATGCTTTACTATGGGAAGATGAAACTACTTTGAAAAGCAACTTCAAATCCCTGTCAAGACACCCCTTTTCTACACTGTTCCCACTGCATTCCCTATTGGTTTTCATTTCTCATTTGCTTTGCTTTGCGTTCTTTTGCTACTGTATTTTAATTGCATGCAGTGTGTTGTATTTTATAATGAAACTATTATTATGAGAAATTTTGATCCACTTCCACACCACAGTGTATACATTCAGGGCTTTGATAGCAATTTCTATCTGAAAGACCCTGCTCATTTCTGAAGAAAGAGATGTACATGAACATCCCAAGGGCAAAGGTCTCAGCCCTGTGAGATAGCTAGGACGGTACCAGTATCTTAGCCAGCAGCATACGAGGCATATGGCTAGCATCAGGTTAAGATTTGTTTTCTTAAATGAAATAATTAAATAATCCAGTTACAGAAAGTCACAGGAATGTGGCCTTTTGGAAAGGTCCAGAAAATGTTAAGGTTATTGAATCTATGAGGACAGACCTTACTACTCTCTGGTGGTGCTTTGGAGCAGTGTTACAGTTTATGCATAGAGCTAAGATTATTAATACTTGTAATTGTAAATATTTCACTTCAGGCAGCAGAAGAGGAGGACCCACAGAACCCAAATGATGATGCTTCCTCTGCTTCTGGCTCAACTTCTGGCCCCGACTTTAACTATATCTTAAACATGTCTCTATGGTCACTCACGAAAGAGAAAGTAGAAGAGTTAATTAAGCAGAGAGATTCAAAGGTTAGTACACTATGGAAGGCTTGTTCTGAAGAGATACAGTAATTACTGATGTGTCTAATTGTGAATGTTCAGTTTTGATAGTATTTACTTCAGTTGTAACTTAGTAACTTATGTTGTATCTATGTTCATGTTTTAGGAGCGAGAACTAAATGACCTTAAAAGGAAATCTTCTTCAGATCTTTGGAAAGAAGATTTAGCAGCCTTTGTTGAAGAGCTTGAAGTATGTTTTATTTTACATATCCTTATAAAAATATTGAATTAATTTAATGAAAAGCATTTATTAATTAATTCAAAGTAATATGATTTAAGCAAAAAACAATAAAGTATACCGCATTTGGGATGAAAAGCAGATAGACCTCCAAATATAATGGTAAATGGGAAATAAATTGGGTATTTGTGTTCCTAGTTGTATTCCTCAGGGATCGTCTTTTGCAGCTATACAATTTAATGTTTTTTTCCAAGTCAGCAAGGATAAAAGAAAAAGTACCAGGAGAAAATCTGTTTTCATATGACACAAAAAGGTGGGAGTAGTAACTGGCAATAATAATAATAGTAGTAGTAGTTCTACATGATCTAATTGGTTGTGAGTGTGAGGCAATAAATACTGTCAAATGCAAAGCTGTACATGTAGGAATTAAGTGTGTAGGCCATAAGTACTATATGAGGAGCTTTTACTTTACCTCATCAGTAACTCTGAAAAAATGTAAAGTCCTGTTGGTGGCTGGCTGGCTGAGCCTCAGCTTTGAGTGTTGCCTGGAAAGGGCTGATATAATCTTTTGAAGTGACACAGGATATTACAAATAAGGTGTTTGTTTTCTTTCTTCGTGTGTTTGTGGTACAGCTGCAGTTGGAACTGGTGTGTTCAGATGTCTGTATTCCAGCTTTATGTTCGTTTTGTGCAAAAAGCTGACTGAAGGACTGGAAAATGTGCCTTGGAATTACTGTAAAAACTAGTTGCTTAAATTAAACACTGAAAAGTTACATCGTTACCCAGACACATACATGAGAAATAGAAACTTGATAAAAGAAAGATTTTCAGTCTAGCAGGCTCCAAAAGTTCATGTTTACTTAATCATGAAAAAAAGTGTAGGGTAATGAAGAATTTACCCAGATTAAGTGGTGGTTTTTCCATTACTGGGAAGTGTGTTACAATTCAAGTGAGAATTAAGGGAAGCCTTGTGCTCCATGTGTAAAGGAGATGAATCTTAAGTAATCACCATGTTCTACTTTGTCCTCATTAAAAAAGAATGTGTTCCCCCCCTATCCCACCCCACCCCACCCCACCCGGCCTTGTTTGTTAGAAAGTAGAAGCACAAGAAAGAGAAGATGTTTTGGCTGGCATGGTTGGCAAACCAATAAAAGGCAAAGTTGGTAAACCCAAGGTGAAGAAACTTCAATTGGAAGAGACCATGCCATCACCATTTGGCAGAAGAATAGTTCCACAGATTACATCTGCCATGAAAGCTGATGCCAGCAGGAAACTGCTGAAAAAGAAAAAGGTAAATTGAAAATATTGCTGTAGTTAGATTACTTACTACGTAACTGCTGTATTTTTCTACTCTGGTAGCATAAATCCAAACTGCTAGGCCTCATTAAAGCTGTATTTATACTGTTTTGCTGACCTAATGCATGAATAAGTTAATACTGGATTTCTTTTATATTTGCAAGCCTCTTGTGACTACTTGCGGTTCAGGTGTTTTTATTGAGATTTCTTAATTTCAAGACGTTTCAACAAATGACAGTATACTCGTCTACTTTCACTATTATCTTCTGTAAAACTATTCCAGTTCTATCTTAAAATATAAAGGTATAATTTGTTTTATTTTGCCCAACTTTTTAATATTTTTAGGGTGAAACAGATTCTCTAGCAATAAAAATGGAATTTGATGAAGAATTTGGTGGTGTTCCAGCTGAGGGCGGTGGGGATGACTCACTGAATACATCAGCCACAGCAACTAAAACCCCTAAACCTAAGAGAGAAAAGAAGGAGCCTGGTAAGATCCTTACACAGTCATAGTTAATCATAGTTGTGTATACAAATAGGGCATTAAATTAAAGGTGAATAATGCCACAGTAGTCACTGTTTCATCTGATTTTCTTCCCTGAAGAGATGTGTGAAAACACTTGAAAGTATTTTGGTGAAATTTCTGTTACGTAAGCTGCTTTTCTGGGGGGTGGATCTTACATTTTCTACATCTGTTTTGGTTTTTTTTTTTGTGTGTGTATGTGTCTAAATCATTGAACTTGCAAGTAGAAAAATAGATTAGTTTTACATAATTAGACTAATTCTGTGCCCACTGAAATTTCTAGTTTGTATGCTTTCTGACATCGAAGGACATAGCACTCATCCTCAGTCTGAGTAATAGTGTAGATTGTAAAACCTGATTAAATAATTTTCCTATTGACATATTCAGTCATTCTGACTTTTAGAAAGTTGCACATATTATGGCTTGGCAGACCTACCAAATGTGTATGTTAACCTTTTTCCTCTGTCAGTAGGAATTAATTATTACTGTTGGAGAAATAACATAGTAATGGGGGGACAGCAACAAAACAGAAAGCTTAAGACAGAAGAGAAGGTTTAAGTATGAGGTTTAAAAAAAGAATAAAAAGTGGTTACATGAATACTTCTGAGAAAAGATCTGTTTTTAATTATTCAGAGGGTTATCCGACCTGAATAGATTAGCTGAGTACAGTTATGACTGGGTTTTCTACGTGCAGCTCAGGTCTACCCTCGCTGGTGGAGCCAGAGCCAATTAGCCCAGCTTGACCTGAGCTTGCCCTGCAACTGACTGAATGCATTGTTACTGCCCAGTGGGGTATCCTCTGCTTCCCATGTTAATTACATTTTTCCAATAACTGGTCCTGATCATATTCTCTGAATAATGGAAAACTGCTTGTTCTTTTCCTGGAAAACTCCAACAACCTTTAAAAAAATGGGAGTTTGGCTGCAGAGCAGCTAAAACTTCAAATTAGAGACTTTTATGTTTTTCAGTCATAAACCAGATTCCTTTGGCAGCAGCAGCTCAGGTTCTGTGTGAAATAGTTTCATCATATTCGATTTTTCTTCAGGAAGGAGAAGAAAATATACAACACCTAAAGGAGAACTTTTAAAGATAAAAATTTATGCTAAATGTATGTACTGTAAGTGATTAGAAAAGATGAAAATATTTTTTACCCTGACTGTAGTAAATGCTTTAACTTGTGGCAGGTACTAGGGTAAGAAGAACACCATCATCTACAAAATCCAGTGCAAAAAAAGTGAAGAAACGAAACCCGTGGTCAGATGATGAATCCAAGTCTGAAAGTGATTTAGAAGAGAATGAGCCTGTGATTATTCCAAGAGACTCTCTGCTTAGGAGAGCTGCAGGTACCCAAGCTCTTGTGCATTGTGCACTGTGACTGAAAGTTTCAACTGCTTTTTTTTTTTTTTTTTTGACCAAAGCCTGCCTTTAGGACCTTGTCTCCTGCAGATTGCTTGCATTACATTTTCTTTGTTGTGCGGTTAGTGAACAAACTCTTAAATGTCAGGACTAGGAACTCAAGATACAAAAGATTTTGTAAATTGGTCCAGAAATCCTTCCCTTATTCTAAACACTAGAATAGAAATTATCCACAATACTAATGAATTGTACAAGAAATAGACCAGACAATACCATTACAAATAAAAAAGTTACTGTAATGCAATTATACTGTCAAATAAGACCCAAAAGTCCAAATAGCTAGTAAAAATTTCTCAAAAAAAGTCTGAACAGCCCATGAAAAGCAAAAATATAGGAGACTGAAAGTTTGGAAAATACATAAATAATTGATAGTTTAAGAAAAACACAGTTTTGTCTGAAAAACTGTTGATTAATTTTTCAAGCAGTTGATGAGGAAGAATATTCAAATGATAGACTCAAAAAAACTTCCAATTGTAAGTGAAGGATTCTCATTCCTTGAAAGTACTTACCCAGTGATGTCTCCATAATGTCATTAGCTGAAGGTATCTGAGCAAACCACAAGTGGTGTGAGATGTTTGGTAAGACTTTTAATGATGTCCCTTTATTCTTCCGGGCTCAAACAAGTTTCTTTTCCCCCAGTCTTTAGTCTTGTATACTCTGAGACAGGGATTGTTTGGTGACTTCCATTTTATTTATGTGTTAACATAAGCAACTATCTTGAAATGTATAGTTACGTGATTTTTTTTTTGTTGTTGTTGTTGTGTTGTGTTTGTTTTTTTTAGCTGAGAGGCCCAAGTATACTTTTGACTTCTCAGAAGAAGAAGATGATGCCGATGATGATGATGATGCCAACAACAATAATGATTTGGATGAGCTCAAAGTAAAAGCCTCTCCAGTTACAAATGACAGAGAGGATGAGTTTGTTCCCTCAGACAGTTTAGAAAAAGATGAATATGACTTCTCCCCAACCAAATCAAAGCAGTCTCCAGAGTAAGTACTATAACTCAGCAGTATTTCATTACTAATAAATTTTTGAGTGCAGATGTCTCTGAACAAAACTGAGAAATATCAACTCGTTATTACCCTACATGCAAAATAAATTCCTGGGGAGGAATTAAAGCATATTACCTCAGCCTTGCAATTGACCTATGCAGAGGTAAACTTGATTTGCCAAATTATGGTGCACTGTCAGTAATATCGTCTGTTCACTGCATGTTTTTTTAAGATTCTCCATTTTCCATGTTGTGCCAGTCTGGTTTACAGAACTATTGGAAAAAGTGTAATTCTGTTAATTGTAAATGCCTGAAGTTCACAACTGATTTGTGATGTTAGGGGTTTGACTGCTGCAAGCATTATACAGAAGTGCTAGAAATACTCGGTAGTGCTAAACCAGGAATTTAATCTCATATGGATATTGTAACGTCTGCATATTTCAGTATGTAGTTTATGCAACTCATAATGTCTGTTTCCTGTTTGGAAGTAGGAAAACATCTCAAGACAAGAAAAATCAAGATTTTGGGAACATCTTCTCTTTTCCATCTTACTCTCAGAAGACAGATGATGGTGAGCTTGTTTTCACTGAGCTATTTAATCTCACAGCAACTGTCATGGAATATATTGGAGAGCTTATGTGGTATACACAAATTTCACACAGTGATGTTATAGACGAATGATGTCCAGATCTCTAAAGGGGAAAGGGGAAGGAGGTTCTGGTCTGTAGTGGAACAAAGCTTGTTGTATCATAGATAAATGTCTGTAGCCTAGCTATAGTATCGGAAGCACTTTTTTGAGATTAATTTTGACTGTTATTAATATTGATGTAAAATGTGCAGTGATGAATGAATCTTATTCTAAACATACTCTGTGATTGTAGATACAACAAAATTGGACAGTGATGAAGAGGATTCTGCTCCTGTTTTTTCATCATCTTTTGCCCCAAAACAAACAGAGAAAATTCCAAGTAAAACAGTGGCTGCTAAAAAGGGTATGTATGGGATTGTTCTGTAAGCCAATCCATTTATTTAAAACTTGTCTTCTCCACCTTTGCTCTTCACATCTTCAGAGTGGAAACTGAATTTGTTTATTTTGAACTTAGTGGAATTCAGCATAGCGTGTGAACTTCTTCCAGCTCCTTAATGTCTTTCATTCCACTGGTTACTGTAGTGTCAAAACTTAATACTTTCCACATATGCAGCTGGTGTTCAGCCTTTGATTAGTTTAACTAATGGGAGGTTTTTACCCTTGGTGAACAAGTGAAACAAGATGACCTTGGGGTTGAAGATCTAACTTACTTTAGAAGGAAGGAGAGAAAGTGCAACGGAGGAATCCCTGGGAAATATTTACCTCCTAAGTAGATGTTGTGGTTTAACCCCAGCCAGCAACTAAGCGCCGTGCAGCTGCTCGCTCACTCCCCTGCAGTGGGATGGGGGAGAGAATCGGAAGAATAAAAGTGAGAAAACCCATGGGCTGAGGTAAAGACAGCTCAGTAGGCAAAGCAAAAGCCGCACACACAAGCAAAGCAAAACGAGGAATTCATTCACCGCTTCCCATGGGCAGGCTGGTGTTCGGCCATAGCCAGGAGAGTGGCGCCCCATCGCAGTTAACGGTTACGTGGGAAGACAAACACCAACACTCCAAATGTCCCCCTTCCTTCTTCCCTCAGCTTTGTATTGCTGAGCATGATGTCATATGGTATGGAATATCCCGTGGGTCAGCTGTCCTGGCTGTGTCCCCTCCCAATTTCTTGTGCACCCTCAACCTACTCACTGGTGGGGTGGGGTGAGGAGCAGAAAAGCCCTTGGCTCTGTGTGAGCACTGCTCGGCAATCAGGAGAACATCCCTGTATTACCAACAGTTTCCAGCACAAATCTAAAACATAGCCCCACGCTAGCTGCTAAGAAGAAAATTAACTCTATCCCAGCCAAAACCAGCACAGTAAACTGTCACAGTACGTTCCACTTGGCACAGTTGTTTTTCTTCTTGAAACGGAGGATGAAAAGGCTCTCCTCAAACTTCAGAGGTGTAAATACTTTCAGCTATTAGTCAGGCTTTTAGAACTGATATCTTGCAGATTCTTATATTGTGGAATTATGGACAATTCCGAGAAGAGCGTGTTTATTATTTGGATTTGCTTCTATGGTTGAGCTCGGGTATTTGTAGGAAGAAGGTGGGTTTTTTTTCCCCTCTGTGTACTTTGGGGAATACTGGTTCATCTGTTGTTAGTGCTACTTTTAAGAGAAAGACTTGCACATTTTTCTAAATGTGTGTTAAAAACTATGCTAGACACTTGCCATAATTAATGGTGAAAATTATGTTTTTTCTTACCTAATAGTAGTTAAAATAGGTTATAAAATACAGTTCTTAACTTATGATAGACAGGGGATTTTGTTGCTTTCGGATCTTTGCCTTTCTTCCCGTATGTCTTTCAGATAATTTCCTTTTTTCTTGCTGCTCGATCTTCTCTCCTCCAAAAGCATTTTTTTTCCTGTGGTACTGTGGCCTTTGCTTTTTAAACCATCTTTTGACCAATTTGCAGCTGAGCTTAATGTATTAATTCTTCCTCAAAAAAGATATCTCAAGGAAATCTGCAAGAAAGCAGCCAGTTACAGTAGTTAACTTACTCTTTTAAAAATGAGAAGAAAAAAATCTTGTGTTATCTATTAGGTACCAGTGAACTGTAGCATCTTTTCATCCTCTCCCCCACTGCTTCCCTGTTTCTAATCTCTTTCTTGCTGCATTGTGTCTGATCTAATTTGTAAACTGTTTGAATCAGCGAACGTCTGAATGCTTCTCAAACACTTTCAGCTAGTAATTTTCTATAATACAATAAATGAAGATTGTTTACAGGAATAGCTGATCTCTAATAGAATAGTCTTTTATGTTAAACTTCTGTACTGCAGTAATACAAGAGAGAACTGGGTATGCAGTAGCCAGGCATGGATGCAATTTAACGTTCGATCTCTTTCTCCCTCTCTGTTTTTTGAAGGCCTGGATGCGATGAGTTGTTGTTAACCTAACTTGAAACCTTGCAATACAGCTGTGATCTGTTTCTCAGTATGTCATTAACCTTTACACTCACAAAATAGGTATAAACAGGCTCTCTTTCAAGTAAAAGTTAAATTTTTGCCTTCAGAGTAGCCTTAGGGACAGTCTCCCTCTCAGTGCATGCCAATAGGACAGGTTGCTTTCGCCAGTTTTCATCTCTTCTTTGCCCAGCTTAGACATGACCACAGCATCATGACATGGTTTTTGACAGTGCAGTGATAACTTAGCATGCTTAGTTCATTGCTCATCTGGTATCCTTTGAGTAGTCTCCTTGATTCTAAGTCCAGCTGCATGCCCTGTATCAGCAGCCCCTTCAAAACCTGTTTTCTGGTTCCGGCCGCTCATCCTCACACTGGGACTGACTATTGTGTGGCTGAAACAATTGTTGTTTGATTTTTCTGGGACTCCAGAGCTCGGATTTGTAAGGACAGAAAGCTGAAACTGAAGAACGATCTGTTCTCTAGCCTTGCTGTCTGTACAGCCACATCCACTTCTCCAGTGAGAAATAAAGGAATAGGTACAAGTTCAGCTTCTTTTCAGACTAAGACCAATTTGAGATGAAATCTCTTGACTTCTGGTGTTCACTACAGAGGATCAAGAGACTGCTCAGCTTGCTTTCCATGCACTATTTGAGAGGTCTGTGGTTCCAGTGCTTTATACTAAGCCTAAGGGAAATCTGAAAAGCAGTCTTGCTCTTCGGTTATAAGCAGCTGCTCACCTCGAACAGCCCAGATGTTGAGATTCTAGCAGTGGGGCATACCCTTCGCATCAGCTGTAGGACTGATACCATTTCTGGACTTTCGACCAAAAACTTGAACTTGTTGAGAGCCTGTGCACATTGACCCCGCTGCAGACTTCCATTTCACGCCATGGTACCTAGTGGAGAGCTTGGCTGAGCCGATGGCAGTCTAGTTGCTGTCAGAGATCCTTCCCACTTGTGCAGTCATTAGGTCTGTAATCTAAGGTAGCAGCTGAGAATCTCGCCAGAGTTAGTGCAGAGGGAATTGCACGTTCTGGAAGCCACGGACACTTGCTTTAGTAACAAGAGGTTTGCTGACCCTTGGACTTGGTGTTCTACAGGCAGGCTTCACAGGAGCTGACCTGTGTTGACAGGCTCTGTTTCAAGGGGAGAACAAGTGTAGTGTTTGTGGTGGCGTGTCATCCTTCCCTTTCATTCCCCAGTTACGTTGTGTCCGTTCCTTGTTTGTCAGTGAGAAGTCTGCCCCTTTTCTAACATCAGTTGACAAATTCAAGGACTTGGGGCCAGACGAAGATAGTTACATCTCATGATGTATGTGCTGGGTAGTACTTGTCAATGGAGCATACTTGGCTTCTGCCTGGTGTGCCACTTTTCCGTTAACAGCATCAGGAACTGTACGGTTCTGTAAGAGGATTGTCTAAAACCTCAGCTCCTGGTGCTGAATGTCGCCTACATCTAAAACGGATCTCTTCTACTAAGATTCTCTTGGTCGCAATTTCTGCTTGTCATCTTCAAGTTGATGAAACTTCTGAATCTTTCCCTTCCCTGCCCCCTAGTCTAAGTTTCTTACGCTGGCAAAGCTTTTTCCTGTATGAAGGACTTTATGGGACCTAAAATGTGCCTTCAGGTACTACTGCCTTTACTGATAACTAGCTACTGACTGTTGGCGATGCTTCTAGAAAGTATTCCATCTGCTTTCAGTTGTGATGTACTTTTTTCCAGGCTTACTGGTAGTCTTTGTGGCTTACTTAGTTTTACTTTACGCCAATACAGCTGGTTTTTCCTAGCTGAGATACCTAGAGAGACCCGTTTCAAGTTGCTTTCAAATATGGTTCCTGACTTCCATCCTAAGCATCGTTGCTTCCCTCCCCAAGTCTTATCTGAAATGCTGCCACAGCCAACGCCATTTTTTTCCCTATCCACGATGCTTTAGTTCTTGTACTGTCAGGACCTGATACCCGGATTACCTAGCAGAAAAACTGGAAAGCGGAAAAGCAGGAAAGACGTAACTGTCTTTGTGCAGCGACTCACCAGTGGGTAGCAGTTGAAAGCATCATAGCCAAAAAGTTTGCGGAGACACTCTCTTGTTGTCCGAACACGTTTGCCTAGTAATGCCATAAATGAAAGCTTGAGTTCTCACAAATGTCCACATTCCTGGTATCTGGAGCTTTCTTACCTGTATCTCGTCATCTTTGAGGTATGTGTACCTGATGGAGTGTAGGTCAGTAGCGTATCTCAAGGTTTCTGCAGAGGACTCACTTGTCTGTCAACATACAGAACACATTATCCGATGACCTTAAGGATCTTTTCCAACCTAAATGATTCTGTGATTCTATCCCTGGTCACCTATTATGAGAACATACCAGTGATTTGTCTCTTTAAAGGTGGCAAGCCTAGCTGCGTAGCAATAATTGACATTCTGTATGAAATCCACAGGTATGTCCCCTTCCTGTCCTTTCTGCTTTTTCTGAAGTTCCTTTTCACTGAGATTGCCAGAAAATGTCACAGACTCAGGTGCACAGTCTCTCAAACGCCTGTCGTAATCATAGGGAAGGTGGTCCTGCCGTTGTACCACTGAAGGCAGAAATGTCACAAGCGGCAAGCTCTGTCTGTAAACACTGTGGTGTATCCAAACGTGTTTATAGTAAGTTGCTGCTTGTAAGTTAGCAGTAACCGGTTTTGTGCTCAAAAAGATGAAAACGCATTTAATCAAAACCACTGGAACTTACCGAATGCACTGATGTATCTCAAAAGTATGGCAAAGGAAACCTCCCGTGTATTCCACGCAGTTTTAGCGTAAAAGCTGAAGTATATTTTCCCCAAGTGCTGAAACGGCTGATCTTGGTTTAAAATCTGTCATTTGTGCTGTAATTGGAGAATCTCATAAAATTTAATACTTCTAACCAATATAAGAATTTAACATATTTAATATCTCTAATCCTAACAGCAAAACTAGATGTGCCCCCTAAACCTAAAAGAGCTTCCAAGGCCAAGAAGGTGGAAATTATAAACTCTGACTCAGATTCAGAATTCGGCATTCCAAAGAAGACGGCAGCACCCAAAGGTAAGCGTTTCAGTGTCCACACCTGCTCTGCGTAACGCAGCTTCACAATCGTTTGTATAAGGAATGGGAACTAGGGTCTCTAAAATTAGAACCACATTGATTTATTAGTAGATTAATCACTAGCAGATTACTCAGCCGTGAGCCTCTTCCGTGACAAATAGAGTGTACTTACTTTTCTTGACAATCAATGCGTGAACTTTTTATCTGACCTTCACTGTTGGAAATGTATTTAATAGCTCTGCCCCCCACCCCCACCCCCTTCTTTTGTTCATCAGTTTGTTTGATCTCAGCTTTTTGCAAGACAGTAAAACTATGTTAGTCATTCCAGTAAGTAGTTATTTCTGGCTTTTTAATCCAATTCTTTGGTATCCGAGTTCTCAGCCCTCCCAACACACGGCCCACCAAGCGGTGTAATCTGAGCAGTCTGTAAGGGATGTGCCAGCGTCGATAGCTCGGGTCAACGCTAAACGTACTAAGCAGTAAAGGTGAAGTAACGGTGTGTAATCAGTACGGAGGGCGACCAGGGACCTGCGGTACCTCAGGAGTCTGGCAGTCACTGATCTAACCGAGTCTGTCCCCATCTTGAACGGACAGCTTGACTTGCTGGGGCCGACGGCAACTTCCTATTTTACTGCTGTTGTGAAGAAGCTTGGGTTGGGAACTAAATTTGAAGTTTCGTACGTAGATGTACTAAAGTAATTTTGCTAGGGCTTTTTTTCAGTTTGCTGAAGTCTGGAGTTTAATTATTTATTTTTTTTTTTAAAAAAAAAAAAGGAAAACAAAGTTAAATCATAATCTCTCACCTAGGAAAGGGTAGAGGGGCAAAGAAAAGGAAAGCATCCAGTTCAGAAAATGAAGGTGAATACAACCCTGGGAAGAAAACGCCTAAATCAACACCGAGCAAGGTCAGTTCCATCTCTGCTCCTTTCTCTTTGTAAAAAAGACCCTAATGGATTACCCCACGTAAAGGTACACGTTCTTATTACAGGTTGCTAATACGGTATTTGGGGTTTAGGTGCATTTAGAAATTAGACGTTAGAGGAGGCTTCTTTCAATTCTGAGTATTGAAAGGGAAAAACGTACAAAGCGTTACAACTGATTTGTCTTTTCTTTTCTAAAGAAGTCCAAGAAGGCTGCTTTTGACCAGGATTCTGATGTGGAAATCTTTCAGTCAGGCTTTGCCTCCGAAACTGCCCCAAAGCCACGGACAGGCCGGGCTAGAAAAGAAGTTAAATATTTTGCAGAGTCTGATGAAGATGATGATTTTGATATGTTTAATTAAGTGCCCAAAGAGCACGCAAATCTTTTCCAACAAATATCTTGTGTTGTCCTTTTGTCCCTTCTGTCGCAAACTTTTGTACATTTGACTTATTTTATGTGATAATGTAATTGATGGTTTTTATTATTGTGTGTAGGCATTTTAACATTTTGTTCTTACACCTACAGTTTTATGCTCTTTTTTACTCATTGAAATGTCATGTATTTGTCTGACTGGCTTGTAGAGATGTTCTAGACAGCTGTGCTAAAGCACATTTTAATTGTCATGGTTGCAAACAGCAAACCTGCCTTTTGAAATGAAGTTTAAACATTAAAAAATGGAAAATTATCGTGTGTGTGTAAAATGTGGACTGGAGGGACTACTACTACACGAGCTGTTGGTTTTTTTTTTTTAAAATAAATATATTTTATTCTTTGCCAGGAGACTCCATGGAAAAAGGTAAACAGTATATGAACATAGAAAGCATTGTTAAACAATCTCAATGTACAAACAGAGCCAGTGAAAGTACATCACAGACTTGCTAGAATATATAAAAAAAAATCCACTAGTGCTTTAAATGAAACCTAAGAAACTGACACTTTAAATCTGTTAACCATTCTACCACAGTTTTCACTCTGCTTCATGGTGATTTAACAAGGCCAAGAAGGCAGATTCTCTCCTTGTGTTTCTGGAAGTCCTAGCTGTACTTCCCTAGCACCTGGAAGGCCAGATAACCCAGCTAACTCCTGGCAGTTGCTTCTTAAGGAAATACCCTAGACTCACCGACTGGAATGCTGTAAATGAGTCTGCTGGTTATCATCCCATGAAGTTTCCCTAATGGCTTGTGAACAAGTAAACAAAAACATGGTAACACTGAAAAGTGTTTCTGCCTTGGAGGCTAGCGTTGCTGGAGAAATGGGTAGTTAATTGTGTAGCTAGGTCACCAGCCCGGTAAGAAACCACTTCTTTAAATTTTAAAGTGACATTAACAGTGGAACAACTGACATCTGAATAACTGATCTGGCAGTTAATGCTGATGTCTTTTCTGCCAGCGCAGTGAACTTTTGTATACTTTTTACAAGGAAGGAGATGCGAACTGAGGGCATCCGAGACAAGTTTTCATATTAAACTAAACCAGACGGTCCTTTAAACTTCCTTTTCTGGACGTGTACGGTAGTCCGTTTCGAATGGTTGGTGTCTTGATCGCTTTAGGTATGAGAGACAAAAGGAAAGCACCAAACATCCAGTATGGAAAGCACAGCCATACATTTGTATGTACAAAGTCATCAGAAATGCAACCAGAATTTAAAAGTTTGAGATCTGTCTCGTCACCATGCAATCTTGAATGTTCAGAGGAGAAAACAGAAGCTTAACTATTTTTTGCATGAAATGGCTGATTTAGAGTTTCAAAAGTTTGCATTTTCTAGTTTTAAGAGTTTAAACAGCAAGGAGTATATATCGATACATATGAAAATTTCTTGGTCCTTGTTGAGTTTTTATCTATATATATACACATATATAGATATATATTAAGTCCAGAAACTAAGCAGCAGTAAAAATGTTTTTCTTGCTTTTCATTCCTGTACATAAGGTATTAGGAATGTCTGAAGTAGCTGGAAAATGTCTTACTCCACCATAGGGGATTGACTGACACTGCTGTTATCCACTGAACTAGGTGAGATACTAGGACTGTGTTCTGCAGTATTTCCATTTGAGGTTGGTGTCAGTGGTTCATGTCCTTCAGAGTTCTCCAACATTTCCTGGATAAGAGGTGGCATGGATCCAGGAATTTCCATTTTCAATGTAATGACACGTTCTGCACCTTTAAAAAGAAAACAAGAGGGCCTTTCTATTAGTACCGTTTGTAAAATTTCCTTTTTTTTTTTTAGCATCATCAGTAGCAATTTCAGGGTATGTTATTGTAACAGATGTGACGGCTCCTTCTGTACGTGGTTTTGTGTGGAAGAAGGGAACGACTTCGGTCATACAAGAAGGGGGAGTTAGATGGGTACTCCTTAACTCATTTAAAATCATGACATAGCGCCTGATATTACAGCACAGGTAAATGGGATGAACTGCTGCTTTTCAGGGAAGGAACCAAAACAGCTTTAAATTATACTGAAAAGTTAAACTAAACTGTTCCCACATAGATGTGCTTATAAATTGGAATATACTTTACAGTTTTTAATCTGTACGCGGTATCTGCAAAGACTAGAATGACAAAAATTCTGGCCAATTTCTGTTAAATAGGTGAGGTGAATCCTGGAAGAGAACTGCAGCGATTTAAGTCAGAACATTCTTTCCCGTATAGAAAACTGTGAAATAAGATTCGGAATTTAACAAACCGTTGTTTTATACAAAAAATTCAGGCAAAAAGATACTTTTTTTGTAAAGTGTCCTGTAGCGTTCAGGCTTCTTTGCTTGTGCTAATTAACCACAAAAGTACACAGAAGCACTGACAGTGTTTACAGGTGACTTAACTGAACTGTTCGGTGTTCGTCTTTGGCAAATGTAACAACAGGTATTTTTACGCAGACGTGGTTTTGCAGGCTAGTATGCATAGGATTAAACAAAAGTACTACATAAATCCTGGTTACTCAGACTGTGCACCAACAACTAATATTAGTTTAAAAGAAAGAACATAAATCACAAAGGCAGACAACAGCGCCTGTTGCTCCTAAGGCGTGTTAAGGTTTCCTGGCCAGGACAGGCTTACGGGGACAGCTGCCTGAAGAGGCAGCCCCCGCGCAGTTCACCTGTAACTTGTGTGCGCCATCGGCTCGGTGCTCCCAGGAAGCTCTGTCCTTAAGACGCCGGGCCGCAGCGGCGCAGAAGCCTGCGTTTAAAAATCAGCCAAGACCCTGCCTGACGCCGGGCAGTTAATGCTGAGGGAACTGCTGAGGGATTAGTAAGTTACTACAGACAGGAATTCTTGAATGCTGGATGGACAAAACTCTCAGTGAAAAAAAAAGGGCTGTTAATTGGGAACAGCCTGGTCTGTAAAGCAGGAGGGTTCAGCTGCTGCTGTCGCTCTACACTGCTGCTGCTCGCAGTGACAGACAAGCCACGTTCAGAAAGGCCTCGACAGCAGCATCTTGGAATTACGTCTCGAGTAAAGTGAGGATATACAGTAAAGGTTCTGTTCCACACTGAGGCATGAATGTGCTTTACACGTTTTGCTGCTGATGGGGGAAAAAGATTTTTCTTTTCAGGACATCAGGCAATTTATAGCCGTAAACATCAGCATTCAAATACCTGGTCTAACACGTTGCATAGCATAACAAGAGCCTGTGCTTTTTAAACATGAAGGGAGGCAAGAGGAGCCAACAAAATTAAAGGGAAAATAGTCTGGTTACTGATTAACTATTCCAGAGAGAACCTCTGGATATATTCCACTTATCTGTGCTGCTGCAACGTACGTGCTGGAGAGAGCTCGTTGTCAGCCGCAGCGGTAACCCCAGACTGTAAGGGAGCACTTATGTTCATGCCTTAGCTGTGGAGCTTCAAAAAATCATCTACAAAGGCAATGACCAACTTTTTCCAAGTGAATGTTGATTAAAAACTCTCTTAAGTAACTGTGAGGAGCAAAGGGGCAAGCTTCCTAATCGGAAAGAAATTAATGCAGAATTATGCTGAGAGCTTCTCTGAAAACCATCTGCAGCCAGAGCTGACGAACTGAATCTGGCCGTGTTCCACACCCGCCTTCTGCTGTTGCGGAGTACTCGGTCGGACTGCCAGGTGGTTTTGTTGGTTACGTAGTAACTGCTGTAAAGCCACAGTAATTTTTCAGGTCTTGCAAACTTCCAATTTAATGGTGGGACGAGAGAACTCAGAAGACAGTCTCTTGCTTTAGTCCCACGCATGCTTAATTCTTCATTACGATACTTCTGATGTCACAGAGGAACATCGGTGTATAAGGAACTCTAGTGCGAGGAGACACTAGACTCGGCCGTTTCGGGTCATGCTTGCTTTGGTAATTGCTTTCAGCGATCATGTACCATCAAAAGTCATTATCTTCTAATGTACGTCTTTCAAATGAAACTCAAGACACACACACCCTCCTCCAGGACATCACCAGTCCTTTGTATGATTTAGTTCTACCATAAAACATTAATGATATAATTAAAGTTAAATACTTATGTCAGAATGGAGAGGAGAATCCTTTCTTGTGACTGAACATAAAGACAGAGCCGTGTTCCTGAGGAGCTGGAGGGCTCTGGCAAAGCAGCGGGAAAGTGCAATGGATTTCCCACAAGCAAGAACAGTAGAACGAAAAAGCTCCCCTAAATATTTTTATAGCTCAGTACTGCTCTAAGTTTATTTGGCGGTTTCAGTTGGATGGAGCCTGCTTTACTTGAGGGTAAACGCAAGCTTTAGATAACCTGCTAAGTGGGTCCTTTTAGGATACCTTTGCTTCCCGCTCTGGCGCTTTCTAAGTTATTCTTTTGGTACTAATCAATCCAATTAAATAGCTCACTTCTTTATATAAACATAGCTATAGCTTGATCTTTTAACTTATATATTATTTAAAGTGTAACAGTTCAGGTTTTAATGTAAAGCAAGCGTATCTATTTGAGTGATCTGACTGCTGCCCCCCTGAAGTCTTGTCAAAAACCACGTCAAATGAAATCAGTAATTTTTTTAAAAGCAGAAATCCAATCTCTACCTACATAGGCACCTGTACGTACAAGCTCATGTGCTTGCTTGTCTAGCAGGGGTAGCAAACCTGTGGCTGAGTAAGCACAGTAAGAAAGTGGAACTGCATCAACCACTGTGAAAAATAAGAACCGGCTGCAATTCTTTAGACTCCCTGTAGTCAGGCTGGTACATCTCCAGGACAGCTCCCCAGCAGTCTGGAGGTGGACGTACATGAAACTGCTGGACGCGTCTGAAATTGCGTCTTGGGGAGAGAGAGGGGTACACAAACAAAAGGAGCACAGCCACCTTCGAAGCCACAGCACAGGGTGTGTGGCGATGCCAGCGCCCTGCCACACCACGGACTGTCCGCTCTATGCCCAGAACAGCCACCCAGCCCGCCCTGGGGGGAGCCTGATTAAATGAAAGCCTTCAGCCACCCCCCTGCTTCAGAGAATTTATGTGACAGCTCTTAGACTGTGTGTTTCACGTGATCGGTCACATACAAGCCCACATAAAATGTTAAAACTGATCCACCTATAAGCATGGTTAGTTTGGATTAGAGGTGCCGAATCTCCAAAATCCTGGATCTAATCCGTTCTAAAGTACACCAGACCACAGTTTAGGGGAATTTGGGATGTGCCAGCCTTTCCCGCTGTCTGTAAACAGACTGGTTTTGGAAGCCATTAGGGATACAAAATAGACGTTGACTTGCACCCCCTTGTAAACTTCAACAAAGGTTTAATTCGAGGTTTTATCTTGTTTTAAAATCACTGACAGAGTTCACGCTAATGATTTGCTACCGCACTTATACCTAAGACGTCATTTTCACTGTAAGTTGCATGAAGAATGTAGCGCCATGTATGTTTAAAATAGAACCGATTTAAACACATAAAGAAGGGAAGAGGAAGGTCACAAGGATGTTTCTTAGACACATTAAAAAAATAACAACGCCGGTCTCTAGGCCAGTTTCCTCTGAAACCGAACACTGACACTCTTGCTGAATTAGGGGGAGACACCGTACCTTTCGCACTGATGCTACGAAGATCTGTGATTTTCATTAAGATCTTTGGGAACATATGAGGCTTGTTGGGTCGTCTCTTTCGGATGTAAATTTTCAGTGCTTCAAGCAGTGGTTCCTGAAGCTTATCCACTTTCATTGGTTCTTCAAGGTCCTGGCGATCTGTAGAAAAGTATCATATCACTCATGGTTTTAAATAAGTATTTCTTTTTACAAACTCCAAATCACAGAAGCTCCTCCATGTTCTTGATTAGAACTCCATGAATTTCATCTTTTCACTTATGACCCACACTCTGGAGTGGGTATTCCACAGGAAGCGGCTAAACCATGGCTTTCTGAAACTTAGACTCGTCTCTCCTTGGCGGCTGGAAAGGTTTGTCATTTGAGTGGTCCAGAACTACAAGTCTGCTCTTGTACCTCCCTCTCCAAGGGGAAAACACCTTGCTGCAAACAGTATTTCAGAATGGATTTTGTATGTGTCATTGATAAGCTACCTAGGTATACAAAGAGATTACCGCTAGTTTATTTTTTGTATCCATACTAAAATAAACTGAGTTACCATCAGGTATCAGCAGATGGCAGTGCGAGCTTGAGTGACAACAAACATCACCCATAAACCAGGATGCACCAGTCACATACCAGTGACACCTCAGAAACCACCAGTGCTTTTGATGGGTTATGGTTAGACACACACAAAATTGGAAAGATTTTGTACTAAAGGGCCATTGTCAACAAAGACTAGCTCTTGTTCTTAAACCTTCTGTTAGTAGCACCCGGTTTGTGTTTCAACAAAAGGGCCCAACTAAACAAGGTGTGTTGCCGTTGCTAGTCCAGATTCTGCAGAGGAGGAGAGAGACTAGGTGATTGAAACAAAATACATTTACAGAGGATTTTGGAAATTACTTGACACTTCACTTTTTGTGTTTGAAAACCATGATTTTACCTGACAATGCCCCTTTCAAGTTGTAATCAGCGCCCCCCCCTCCAAATCATGTCATTAGTGCCACTATGCCGATTTCAAAATGTAATCTATTCTTTTTCCAAAGAAAGTTATCACCAGTGACTTCTGTGTGAACGTAACTACATGTATATGCATGGCAATTTTGAGTAAAAGCTGTGTAATGGGCATCTTGCTGTAACAAAGGTCATTCTTACAGGTAACCACCCATATACCACTCATAAAAAATGCAGCAAGTATCCTGTACGGCAAAGAGCCTCGGTTGCTTGACAGAATGATTTGATTCATTAAAAACGTATCCATAATAAAACCAATAGCTATCACCGGTGGAAAATAAACCTTTAGTGTTAAGTGGTTTATATAACATACATAATAATATTTATATCTATTATATATAGATAGATGTTTTAGTACAGGAAAGCAAAACAGAACATAAATGAAGTTCTCAGCATCCTTTTCAAACGCATCTGAGTTCACGCTGTACGGTACCTCCACAGATTAAGCAGATGGCACTAAGGAGACCCGTTTCTGTATCATCCATTTCCAAAGGCAGGAGCTGGTTGGCAAATGTGAACACGAGATCAGTCAGGGGGCCAAATCCGGCGTTGTGCATCTGAGTTCGGTTTAGGGTAAGGCCATCTGAAAAGGTCATGGTGTCTTGTTCTGGTGTGTATCTTGTGCAAATTCTAAGGATCTGTGGAAGGACAAAAAAAAAAACCCACCCAAATCTGAAGAATTCAACTCATGAGAGGTTTGTTGCATTTTCTCGATGCAGCAAATGATGTCTGGAACTGCAGCACATGGTCACTTCAAAACAATCTCAAATGAAACCCCAGGTTGTTTGGTTCTAGTAGCACAAAAATTCTCTGGTACATCATAAATATACTCCACTGACTATGGATATTTTTTACAACAGAAATTTAAGAACAGAAATTTTCCCCCTAGTTATGAAGTAATCAAAATTTCTATGCAATTCTCACCACTTAGGTCACCAAGATTACCATAAGGCAAGATCATAAAAATATCTCACCTCCTCGCCCACGCATGTATTTCATTGACTCTGGGGATCAGTTTTGCAGACAGTGCTTTTCTGGGTTGTGTCTTTGGTAATGACCAAGTGTCTCTGTGGTACCTTGTGGGAGCGAGTGCAAACAGCCGTGCGTTGGTGAAGGAGGCAGAACATAAAGCGTGAGTTACTTGTGCCTGCGGGTGCCTGCCTTTCTGCTGTGACAGCAGGTAGGGAAACACCACCCCGTGAGCGCAACCCCTGCGCGAGCGCAGCCCTCCACCAGCACAGCTGCAGTTACAGTCTCCACGGAGCACTGCCTGTCTTGCCAGCCTGGGAGCCTGCACCTGAATGGATTATCAAACTTGGAACCTCCACACAGCCGCGCACGGGGCGGCTGGCACCCTGGCCAGCAGCCTGAGGAGCTGGCCCAGCTTTTCTTCTTTTACGGCTGTTGTTATTCCTGTGCACCTCCTCACCAGCCCTCCTGGAGGCTCTGGTGCTTCCCCCATGGGAGCCCTGGGCCGTGCTGGTGAGGGTGCGCACCCTGCCCGCCTGTGCAAAGCGCATCTTCCCACCGCGCCGCACAAGCCCAGGCGGTGTTGCTTTTGGCAAGTTCGCTTGCTCGCCAGCAGCCACCCCGCACTGACCCTGGATGAAAGAGCGTTCGAGAGGAGGATGGGATTCACACCTCTAACTGGACACAGAGGAATGCAAAACACATGAATAAAACACCGACGACGCTCTGCATTTTGTTAGTAAATGCCTCTGGGGTAACCGCGGTGTCAAGAGTGCTGTCACAGTGTGGCAGCAGGACCAGGGAGAGTGAGCGCAGGAATGCTTTCGCCTCTCGGAGCAAACCCGGGATGTGTCCCATGATAGACTCTGTATGGCACGAGCTCATTTGTACAGCTGCTATTAATCAACACTGCCCTAAGGATCAAATCAAAGAGATGTCCATCACGTTGACATATTTCTGTTACATATATCTATATCTATATCTCAATGCTTAATGTTTAAAATAATCAGAGGTGGGAGAAGGCTTATCCCTAAACTAAAATAAAAGGAAACCTTGCAGAAGTCTAGCTGATTAGCTGAGCTAAGACTACAGCTGCGTTTTTTCAGGGCTTGACTGTATTTATTTCCCATACAGCCATCCTACTTTGTTTTAAAGATTCAACAAAAAAGATTTACATGATTATAAGTGAGCACAGGGAGAATTTTAATTATTCCTATAGCTGCCGAAGCTCTGAGTCAGAGGCCCCAGCACTTGGCAGCTGACCAGTCTGGGCTTGGTTCTCCCACTTTCATCTTTGCCTGGCAACACTGCTCCAAATAAGCAGGGAGGAGAATCAGGAGGACATGACATGTTAGAGACCTACAGGGAAGCTTTTCTTTCTCTTCTTAAATTCCTTGGTTAAGAGACTTAACAGGGTCTATTTCTGCAGAAGACTCTTCAACTGTTTTCTGTCTCAGCAATATAATCTTATCTCACATTGTGGGTATATGCTGAAGCACAGAGACCCTATGTGGCTGGACAGGCATGTTTCACATCCTTCCCCTATCCCTGAATTAGAATAAGCTCTTGAAATTACTTGCCTCAATGACCAACCAAACGCACGGCACTCAAATTCTTCGCTGACCACAAATTCCTCACTAATGTAAGTGATCTTAAAAGGCTGCTGGTAACTCTAAAGGTTTTATGTAATAACCAAAGTGTATTTCAGGATTATTAGCAGAAATTAACATTATGAGGCCTGGCACCCCGTTAATAAGAGACAATATATTTACCATATTCTGTGCTGGCAGTAACTACCAGCAGTGCTCTCCCCTGAAGTTCTCTGTTGGTCATGTTTTTAACTCATTAAAAGGATTGTATAGAAAGCAGAAGAGACACACAGAGTTTGTTGTTTTCAAGAAAAGCGTAGCGTGAAAGCTTTGCGTGTTCATGGAGAAGCCCAAGAGGTGCTCGGTTTACTTCTCTAATGGCACGCAAGAGAAACTGGAATGCAGCTCTTCCTGTTCGAAGCCTGCACATATTGTAGCTGCCTTCCAGTGAGGGTGCGTGGCCTGGGATTGTCAGGTCTCCAGTTTTTGGAGGAACAAGGCTCTTCTTAAGTGGCACTGATTTTTCCCTTCGCTCAGCTGGGGAGAAAGGCAGCCCCTTTTATTCCAGTGCTGTTTTAACTGAAAAGCCTTAGCAATGACAATTCCTCCCTCCACACCCTCAGGACTCCCAGTCCGACAAACTAGCTGACAGGACTAGGAGCTAAATTGGGCAATGCTGTGGTGTTTTCTGAAGGCTGCCCGCAGCCTCCCCAGCAGCTGCCCAAGCAGGGCTGGCACATACGTATCCCTCCATCCAAGGACAAGTCTGGATACTGGCTGCCAGCGCCGCACTGCCCAGAGACTCCTGGTCCCGAGGGACTGTGGTGCCCCGGGGTGGTCACCCCGAAGAGCCCAGAGGTGGAATGCATGCCTCCTGCCACAACAGGGGCTGCTGGCTTCCGTGCTGCGACGTTCTCCGTGCTCACCCCCTGCTGCCGTAAGACCCGCTCTGTTTGGAGGCGCATGCTAGGGGTGCTCAGCAAAGACCTCCCAGCTCACCGCCGCCAGGGCTAGCGCAGAGGAAGGCCTCCAGGCTGGATCCTCATTGGGAATGAATTTGGGGTTAGGCTGCGTGGGCTAGAGCCCCTGCGGGCACACACAGGAAAGCTCTACGGGCCCTGCAAAATTTATCACTAAAACTGAAAGGGCCCGTGGAATTTAGCTCCTGGTAGGCTTGGGCAGCAGGTAGGACGGCTTTCTGCAAAAGGCAGACTTCAGGTTTTCATACCCACATGCTGCGCCAGCCACCAACTGGCCGAGCCTGCAGCGGCTCCGCTGGGCACTGCCGCAGATGCAGCTCAACCGTGCGTTCTCCGCGATGCACTGAGCTTGACTGCAGCAATCGGGTCTCAGGTTTCTCCTGCATTCCTTTGACATTATCCCACAACACGCTGTTATTAAACTCTGAGACAGATAATTTGAAATGTTTTTGGTGTGTTGGGGTTTTTTTTTTTGTTTTTTTCTTTTTTTTTTTTTTTAATTTGGGTCCTTCATCAAGATCTGCAAAACGCCATGGATATTGCTGATTCGCTGCTAAACCATTCTTGGGCAAACTTCCAGTGTCAAAGTAAAGCGGATTTCAAGCTCATATTCACTGAAGAACATATGGGAAATGTCAGCACTTCAAAATAAGAAATCACGGTATCTTTCTCCATTTTAAACTGAACTCCTAATGTCCTCAACATTGTTTAGATTTTGTAACCAAGCCAAGTATTTTAGTTGTCACTCCGCTCTTAAATGCCACTTGCAGCCATAAATAAAGATCTTGCCCACAATTAAAGGATTCTTTGTTTTAAGGAATAGTTGTATCTTAAAGCATCTGGGGTTCCTATGAGCCAGTTGCAAAGCACAAAGCAAAAACCCTACAGGTTGCAAAAAACCAAAACCATCCAGAAAGCTGCATTTACAAAATTGTTGCTACCATAGAACTCTTACTCGTTTTAAACTGATTAGTTAGGGCAAGCTGGGCTTTTTTTTTAAGAAACCCTCTTGCTAGACGCGAGCTGCCTTAGCTGGCTGGGCCAGTTTCCTGATAGGAAAAACCCAAGCAGGTAACCCTTAAACAATGAACAAACCTTCACAGCGCTGCCATACCCCATAAGCATGGGTTGTTTCGCACACACAAATACCTTCCTAGCATTAACATGCAGGGTTTTACAACAGAGAGCAAAAATGACATTATTAAAGATTAGCATTCAGAGATCTCTCAGGTTTTTATCCACTGGATTTAAGACAGGCTGGGCTTTGGACTCTTCACATTCAGAGCTTGGCAAGGCTGGGGATGCTCGACTGCTGCCAAGCCAGTGTACCAGCAGACAGAAGCACTCACTTTTACGAGGGCTACTGACTGAATTTTAGTCATATTTATCCCCGAAACCTTTGGCACCAGAGCAGACACAAAGTCCACCATCCTCAGCTGGCACCTTCAGCTGTCTTGCGAGGCTTGATGCTATTTCCCTTCCAGAGATTTTGCTTGTTTGTATATAAAACAATCCTTTGGCACACACCTAGCAGAGTTTACCAAGCTCCTGGCACCGTTTCCTTTGTCAGCCTGTTTAAGGGAGGGTTTAAGCACCCACGGCCACAGGAACCAACCAAGCAAAGCCCTTGGCAGGGTCTACAAATGCTTAAGACTCCCCATAGCTGGTGCTGATGGGCAGGTGGACAGCGAAGCCAGAGTCCTGTGGTGGGGGGAGCCTGGCCACGCTACCTGGCTGGGCTGGGAGCCCCATGCTGATCCTCCCATGTGCGGCAGCTCTGGGGACATGTCCAGGGGACTGCACAGCAGCGGGACCGGGAGTGCACGCCGGCGAGGCTCACACGATGCTCGGCAGTGCTTGCAGAGCAGACTGCAGGCTGACACCAGCAGCGGGTGCTCGCACAGCAGGAGGGGGAACAGTGTTCACTCCCCGTCTCAATGCACAACAAAATAAAACGTTCGAAACACTCATAATTAGGAGAACTAGCTTGCTGAGGGGGAAATATGTGCTATTAAAACACTGCTCCAAGTACTGAAGTTTAACTTAAATAAAGATACAGAGCTGCATTGCAATTCTGATTATATGCAGGTGATGTGGGTTTAATGGATATGGGCATTTCACAGACAGCGCACGCACTGCGCATTACTGTGCTTGTGGTAATTATCCCTTTTTCTTTTTAAGCAGCACATAAAATAGTCACATAAAGCTTGTCTAAATGTCGCGGAAGAAAGTTAAGACGTGGTTGCCGCAAAGAGTCCTATCTGCTCCTGTTTTTGGAAAAGCCTCAGCTCATGCCTGCTATGGGTAGTCATGGCACTTGCTACACTGTGCTCGCTCAGATATGTCACCTTCTCCAGCTTCATGAAAAATGAAAAAGAGAATGAGCAGGTGATTGGGAATGACAGGTCTCAGTAACGTTTCTGACTAGAGCTTGAAGGCTGCCACATGGCCACAAAGTAAAAGTGGTGAATTGTATTAAAGAATCGACCCTTTCTATCCATTAATCAGTTGAAATGAAGTCACCATTTACCACCTGCTTCATTATTCTTTTTCTAACCTAGCAACTAAGCTTTTATTTAGTCACTTGGATCAAAGGCTGCCAAGTGCCTTTATCTAGGCACTTCAGATAAAACTGCTAACAGAAAGGCTACCCCTAAATTCTTGATGTTGTCCAGCCAATGCTGGCAACGCCAGCCGCCAGCAGGACCCCGTGCAACAGGGGCTGTGCATGCTCACGGGGTAAGCTCCCACTACCCACCCCAGCAAAGAGCACCAGGAGCCCGCAGGATCCCGAGCAATTACAGAGTCAGGGTATGTTTTTTTGCAGCATGGCAGCAACAAACAGGGGCGGAAGCTTCAGGGCTGAAGTTTTGGGATTAGAGTTTGGAAGTGCAGATTCTTGCTATATCCTGACTCCTCCCCACCGTTTTTGGGTAGTTTCTGTATTAACTAACCATTCGTTACTGTTTACAACAGCAAAGCACAAAGCAGTTCCCGTCCTGTACCTCTGGCAGAATGCACTCGATTACTGTATGCGTGTTTATCAATTACTGTATGCCTGTTAGTGTAAGGGGAACGTAACTGTCTTATTAGGACAGAGCTGGTGATGACAGGCACGCAATTGGTAATGAACGGCCCTGCCCCACGGAGGGACCACACACAGGAAGGACGAGATGGCCAAGTCTGAATGAGCGCCTGGACGAAGGGGACAACGATAGGCGACAACGATAGGCGACTCTCGAGCTTAGCAGGGCAACCTCAACCTTCTCTTTTTTATAGGCCACAGAACAATACCCCTTCCCCTCTCCCACCCCTCTTCCTCCTTCATCAGTGTCCTCTAGATGCAATTCTTCAAAACAGCTTTTGACAAAACAAGAGGAAAAGGTCACAGCAGTTAACGTCCTCCTCAACATGACCCTGTTTGAAGCAATGCACTTGCAGAAATTCCAAGATTAATTACTTCAACTTCCAATTCCCTGGTTTAAACTCCTGTATCATGCCAAAAGTAAGCACCCTACAATGGGTTTCTTGGCCATGCTTGTCTGAATGAAGACCTGAAGGTTTGTGCTCTGAAGAAAATACTTAAAATATATTGAAAAAAGCCTGTTTTACTGAAAGTTACTGCTACAACCAACAACAAAAAGCATATTTGCCACTAAAAGCCTAAAGACCTCTAAGGTCTTAATAAAGAAATGCTGAGATCCCAGAGGGCTCCTCTGAAGGTCAGCATGACAGAAACAGAGCGAGACAAAGGGAGGGAAGAGAGCTTGCCTTGACACAGTGACAAGGCGAGGTCTGGGGAAAAACACCAAGCCTACCTGCATAGTTCCCTGCTGCAGGTTGTATGCCTGCCTATTTAAAAAGTAATTACATTTAGCTAAAACCTGTACCGAGTCCATTACAGCGTCCATTTCCACAGGTGCCTGCAGCACTACTAGTGAAAGGAGGAGGGGGATCTGTGTGCTGGATGCTTGCGCCTGCCGGGCTCCAGGTGCACCAGTTTCCCCTCTACAACCTACAGAAACCTCACTCTGAGGATCTGCATTTCGTTCCTCAAACCACCTCATGACCACAGGTACAGCAAGTTCCCAAAATGTCATACAGCAGATTGTCTTTCTAAGTATCCTTTACAGAGAGAGAGCATTACATTTTGGAGGGAGGAGGAAGGAGAACAGAAAGAGAATCAGATCTCTCTTCGGTGTTAACAATAAGGAAATTTTTCCAAAGTTGCACATATTTCATGTTAGCGCCACAATACCAAAACGTGCCCTTCTTGCAACTACACTGAAATCCACAAACTACAATAACTTATTTTGAAATGGATGCTCATCAAAAATAAGAGATGCCTGTAGGTGTGCTGCTCGTGACTGTACCAGGCTACCTGCTAAGTTCAATTTTGCAACCGTAAGGCCGGGGCAGTATTTGACACCCTCTCCCTGTCGATTACAGTAAAAAGAAGAATAGAAAACACAGTAGTAGTATAATAATGGTGCTAAAAATACATACCAGTATATCCAGGCAGGCTGCTTTAAGTAGAGTTATCTGGTCTGCAATGGTCAAACTTGTGAAGCCTGGCAATCGCTTTGCAAATTCCACTATTTTAATAATGCACTTTGTTGCAAGTTCACTGAATTTGTCCCAGAGCCCGAGGTCCAGTCGAACCCGATGATCTGCACTGGAGTTCTGGAAAGACAGACAGAAGGCACCATAAACCAACAACATCCCTTTCAGTAAATGGTTTTCAAGGGAAAGAAACAACAACCAAGTATTCCTTCCAGAAGTACTTTCTATTAACATTCCAGGCATTTTCTCCAGCTTGCTGTTGGGACGATGCTGGTTTTAAACTTGGATTAATCGCCTGAAAATTCCTTGGATATTTCTCTGTTACTTATGATGGCAGAGGCCATCTGTACAAGGAACACAAATGAACTTAAACATTTCCAAATGCCACTATCATCATTCTTCCTCGCCATTATATAATAAGTGCATTGAGAGAGACAATTTTCAGTTGTACTCCAGAAAATATAAATGAACAGCGGAACAAGAATATCGGGTCCTCATCTGGAAAAAGTAGCACAGTATTTGGAACGTAGTTTCACATACTTAAGGTCTTAGCAAATTGGTTCTACTTAATTTATCTGCTCTGTGGCTCTGCAAGAGTTTTACAGCTTTCTCAAGCTACAGTCTCCCATGACTTAAAAAGCACTTCTTTATATGACATTAAGAAAAACACCATGTGCACTGATGAATGCTATATGCTCATTCGGTGGTGCATCTCACATATACCCTACTGTCTGAAGTGTTAGAAGGACATTCCAGCTGCATCTTTTCAGAGACTGTTTCCATACATTCATGTACCTTAATTGAAAAGTCCGTAGTTTGCTAGGACGTGTAGCAAAATTCGTGTTAAGTTTGTGATTAAATTTAATGTTTTCATACCTTCAGAATAACCCGTTAACCCTTGAAAAAGTTGAACATTTCAGCCAAGAACCAGCTGACTCAGAAGTTGCTGTGATCTATTTGATGCTGGCCCAACAAAAGATGGTGTCATGGGGAAACCTCGTGAGTCATTTCCAATCCACCCGTGATTCCCATGGGGTGGCAAGAAACAAGTAGTGACAGAGCTCCAAAACACCCAAGGCTCCTCTCCTCCTGCCCTAGCATGCAGCGTGTTCCCATTTAACCAGCATCTGATCCAATGCAGTTTAGGACGTGGCCAGCAGGACGGTCCCCCCCACTATTTCACGAGCCGCCAAGTTTAGTGTGCATTGCAGCTGCCTTCGCTGTCCGAGCAGTCTCCTCTGCACTGCAAGAGGAATTTTACCTATAAAAATAGGCTGTAATGAATTTGCAAAAGGTGCTGAGCTGCAGCCATGGAAAACCCAAAGCAAATTTTCTCTCTTCCACATCTCATCTGAGCTTGTCGACTAACCAAGAAAAAGAGAGGCATCTCCATAAAACAGGCTCACCCACTCCAGATAGGTACTTAAGGCAGGGAAGGGAAGAACCCCTCAGATGGTGGCTTTCTCCCCAGCTGCAGAGGAAGCCGATGAGATTAGCTGCCTTAGTCTTAGCTGGTTGAAGTTAAAACATTAAATTAACTTTAAAATTAAAGGTAAATGAGAGGACTCTCAACCCAAAAGTCTAACAGACATGGCAGATAGACAGCCATCAAAAGGCATTCACAGATCACACTTTCTTAGAGGGAAACAGCTGTAGTGATGCTGCCATCATCACTACTAATGGTGCAGATGTCCACCTCCTTGGAAACTTTTGAAGCCATCAGCTTGCTCTGGCTCACGGGAAGGCCATAGAGCCTGAAGAGGCCAATGAGGGGACGCGGCCGCGATGCTCTGGCAGCCCTCCCAGGACTGCCTTCACAGATGCCACGACTACCATCAGCTGTGAAGGAGAAAGTCCTGATGGGCCCAAGGGCACTGCCAGCCTGACATTCACCCTCACTGCAACAGGGTGCAGATTCAATAGGTCCTTATTACAAAAAATAAATGCTAACCACGCTGAACAGTTCGAAGGTGCACACGTGCTCTTCCCCACTCTCCCTCTTTTGAAGGGGTAAGACGTTAACGTCAGCATTTCTATTTGAATTTTTATTCTGGGAACTTCCTCTGGTTTGTTTTGGTTATTTTTAAATAACAGAAGAAAAGATAGGAGAAAATGTCTTTATAATCCTAAACCTAAAGAATTGTCTTCAAAATGGTAAAAAACTAATGGGTTAACAGTCATTGTAATGCCCTTTGAAACATTTTTTTCAGCTACTGGAGTATGCATCCTTCAGATTTATTTTATTTCATCCTCAAGGACCTTGGTGAAATACAGTACATTGGAGGAAAAATAAGATCAAGATGTGCAGTCATTCAGGCTGTAATTAAATTTAATAGGCAGTTTATCCAGTTCATAGAAAGATGGCATAGCGGAGAGCTACACAAAGCAGAGCCTAAAGCAGGAAATCATTTTACAATAGGGTATCCATCTGGAAAAAAAGACGTTGCATGAAACCAGCAAGTGTGAACAAAATCTTCATCAGTATCATATGAGGTTACTTTATCATGCTGCAGTACCGACGACGGGAAGTTTGACATGTCTTCTATTAAGAGTAATGCACGGCCGTCTTAACAAATGTAAATCTAACTCACTATTATGCAAACTGAAGAGAAGGGGCAGTTAATAAAATACAAAATAACCAGGTGTTTTATTACACTGGATGCCAGATTCCTCAGCGTTGGAGCTAATGTGGTTTACACATCGCCTTTGAGACGCTACAAATGGAAGAGTTTTAACATTTTATTTGGTAATTAATGTGGTCTAAGTGTTATGGAAAATAGCTAGATATTTAGCAGCGTTTCTGAATATGTAAAACCAAAACTGACTCAATATCAATGTATAGGTTGAACAATAAAACACGGGGTTAATAAAATGCACGTCAGAAATGGAAACTCTGATTAAATTTGCCTGGGGATCTTCTCTAACCATGCTGTGAAAAAGATGCAGACGCTATGACTTTTCCTGAATATTTTACAGAAGCATTTTTTTGGGTGTCTTTTCCAGGAGCAGTCTTGCATGTTTTTCAGGCCTATGCACCAGCGCACATATGGTGGAACAATACTGTAATACACCCCAGTGGCATCTTTATCAGTGGAAAAGCCCAACCTTGCTATGAAATCCAATTAAACAGCCATTTTTGCCACATAAATTGATCCCATTTTTTCCATCATTTTTGTTTTTACATCGCAGGCTGCTCTATCTCCACATTAACGATACGGGATGAGGTACTCGCAGAAACATACACAGTAGCAGAATCCCTACCGTCTTTAAAATCCACTTTACAAAGGAAACAAGGCTCACAGGGGCACTCTGCCCTAATCAGGAACACTTGCTATGCCTCTTTAGTAAAAGCAGCAATGTACTCCAGCTCTGGCGAGTTCACCGAGGACCACAGCACACGCCTCTGCTCAGTCCCAGCATCGAGAGTTATACAGACAGACAGATACACGGACACCCCTCGGCGATGGCACAGAACAATAGGCATGTAACTTCTAAGCCCAGTACTTACAAAGGACAAAATGCTGCCCAGATGCAAAACCTCTTCACGTCCAGCCAGCCTGCCTGGGAGAATCCGCAGCAAGGGTCCACAGCGTCAAAATTATTTTCCGTTTTATCCTCCCCTTTATCATGGGGCTGAATGTAACAGAGCTGTAGACTTACAAATACTACCAGTCTCGAGGGACAAGCAGTATAGTTACACTCAATTATACTATAAAGTATGACATCTCCAGAGAAATTACTAAGGCACTCTCTCTTACCTGGATGACAGTAATAAAACAGATCTATTTATGATGGACTTTTGAAATCCATTACGTTTAAACAGCTTGCTGATTCTCATCATCGGCAGAACTATACTTGCCACTGCCCACCAAATGCAACTGTTAAATCAAACGACCCAGGGAATTTAATACCAGTGCTATTCTCCCATTATTTTAAGTAGACTTTTATTAACTATGCAAAGTATGGTAATTATTACAGATCGGGACACTTTTTCTTTTTAAAGAGCAGATGGATATAAAACCCCATCATTGAAAACGCTTCTCCAAAATAGTTTTTGAGCAGGTAAAAATACACAACGGAGGAAAAATACCACCATGTAACCTTTCCCTCTGGGAAATGCAAGCTGGAGTGCTCAAGAGTGAGAGGAGCCAGATACACAAACCAAATGTTTGAACAGATTTTTTTTATGACTGTATCTCTGCGAGGTCTTTTTTACTCCACTCTCTTAGAATTCTTTGCTCTTTTCAGCAACAAACAAAATAATGTTTTAAATCAGTCTGAATGCTTACGTAACTGAAGGCATACAGGGGCCACACTTGCAGAGCAGCTTCTTTCCCCTGCCATCTCTATCAGTACACAAGTGCAAAAGCTCATGAAATTCAAGTGAATCCACATCGATTCAATACGGTCACTTCTCGCTTAAAGAATTAAATAAAACCCTCTAAGGTTCCAAAAGCAATCTGTATGCTCCACAGCGTGAGTGCACCATGCTTCATGACTGCCAGCCTGCAAAACCATGCATAAAAGCAGGACTGGTGGCACTCTTCTACCTGTACTGGCTTGTTACTCTCAAGAAAAGTAGAGTGGCACAGGCTTCTAGCTCCCCTTGGACTCAGCATTTAGAAAGAGTTGTGTGCTCTCTTTTTTGACTTCTGGTCTCTGTTTCAAGTGTCTCAAAAGGAAAGATTGCCTGAGCCCTGTCATTCCATCAGCAGCAGCTGGTGGTGGTTGTCCAAGTTGTGCTCCCCTGACCAGTGCACACACCTCCCGCCTCCTGGATCCTCTGCCACTGCAGAAAGGCTTCTCCCCTACTTCTGGGCTGACTGGCAGCTGGAGATGATGACCACCCTTACTCCAGCCCTAGTGGTACTCTGTCCTTTCCACAGCTGGGCAGGGACAGTGTTCATAAAAACGAGCTCTTAACACTGAATTCCTGCCTAAAAAGCTGGAGCGGTCACCAGACCTCAGCTAGATGAGAGATTTAAATACTCCACATTTCACACGGAGACTATGGGAATGCAGTAAGAAGGCAGTATTTAGCACCACCACTATTAGTTTTGACACAGCTGTTGAAGGAAGTTGTATCACTCTCAAGGATTCATAGTAAGCCAGAAATAACTCTCTCAGTGCTATTTTGTTGTAGCAACTTGCATAGTACCAAGCCATGACAAAGCAGCAGGGACTTCAGCCACGTGCAGCGAACTGCTGTGGACTTCCAACAGACCGACGATCTAAAAAAGAAATCTCTTTCCCCAAGCTGTCCGATCTGGCCTGAGATACGAACGACCAATATCTAGCCTCAGACAGCGTGGTCACGTCACGGTTAGTCAGGACCCATAGACAGACTAGATTTATCCATTTATTACTTAGGAGTAAGGGCTCTGAAATTCCAACAGGGACATAAACTCACCATGGGGGTCAGGAGGAACCCAAGGACAAAGGCGTCAGCGGTGGGTGTGATACGCAAGACGACCCTCTCCAATTTCATCCACTTCTATCATTTCAAGAGCTAAAATATTAATGATATTTAAGCATCCAATACATAATGCAAGAGTATAGGTGCCCAGGTTTATCTTTCAGCCCTTCAGGATCTTTGGCCATTACCAGTACAAAGTACCATCACACCACCTGAGTGCACTCCTCTAAATCAGAGGTAACACAAAAGTATGTGCCAGCACGCCGACGCTGGGAGGTGTACCAACAGATCATTCTGGGATAGCTAGGCCGTTTGCAACGTGGCCTGCAAGCAATAAACTCTGGCACGCATACCAGCCTGGCTACGCATCCCAGCTGCGGACATCCGATCACCTCTTCTGCAAGGCATAAACTCACTGTCTTTGAACTGGGCATATTTTTTCACGCTTGTTCAGGAAGCACTCTTGCATTTGCAGGAGTGTGAGAGCCTGTTTGGAAGATTTTATTCCCTCCAAGATGAGGATGCAACTGCACATACTGAGAGGAGGGGTGGAGGGCATTAACCCAGGAATTTCCTTGAAAAAACACACTATGGATTCCACTGTCTCCAGCTTTTTGCCTTTGGTTATGTCACCAGCTGGCTGCTTTTAAGCTTCCAGCCTTGCATGCTGCACTAGTCCCTGGGGGTCTGCCTGTACAATATTTACCAGCATGCCTACCTGACTGTACTGACTACATCTCACCCGAGCAGGGCTAGCACCAGAGAACCAGGCAGAGGACAGGCACCTTCCCCAGTACTAACCATTTAATGTGGCTCTCAAAATCAAACGTGAATAAACATTTGTGAAAATACTTCCAGCAACATGAAAAACATGCTTTTTTCTAACATCACACTTGCACTTAAATACAAAGACTTACACCTAGACCTCAGACTTTTGAACCTTGCACTTCGTAAATAGATGAGTATGCCTTAAAACAGCAACCTGCTTGCTAAAACAGTGAATATTGATGCCACACAAGGATTTGCCTAGACCACTCTCTGAAACACTTGTTTCAGCAGCAGAGCATTTACTCAAAACAGAGAGCAATCCAGTGACAGAGGTATTTCACCTGGCCTGTGGGGCTTGGTCCCAGATCTCTGGGGCTGGAGGACAAGGACCATGGAGGCAGACTCCTCCAGCCACGCCACTCCTGAACTGGTCTCAGCAGCGAAAGCACATGCTCGACTACTTCAGGACCTAGTGCACATCCCTCTGAAACAGCCAGTGCTGCTACAACCAACAGCAAGAGCAGGCCCAGCACAGTCATTCCTCTACCAACAAGACACTAAACACTACCTAACAGTTATATTTTAGCATGCCTTTTATTACTGCATTTGCAAATTTGACATTGATTTTTCTCTCTGAAATCAATACATATCGCTAACCTTCCCTTTGTTTAGCAACATATATATATATATAAAAATTATTTTCCCAAATCACCCTCCAGAGAAACTCCCACAACGCTGAACTTCTTGATGGGAGGCTGATTTTTCATTTCTAAAAGCAGAAGACATTTTTGCTGCTTTGTGGTATTTCAGTACACTGGAAGAGGAATAAACTGCAAATGAGCATTTTGGAAACTGGCTTATTTAGACATTTCATATTTTCCTTGACCTTGGTAGCTTTGGGACTGTCACCAGTAATCCAGCAGCATTTAAGAACTCTACACCTACGAAGCTGTAATTTGCTGACGCACAAGCAGAGAGCATGTCTTTGGAAGCCAACAAATTTCTAATGAATGATGGCATGTAATTGACTCATGGACTCCAGGCTTGTCTCTTGGCTGGATTAATCCTTCAGTCTTTCACAACACCACTAACAAATTATTATAGTTAAGTGCAATTTCTCTTCTCCAGCATGCATTTGCGTGCATACCTGTGTTCCTTGGCTAAGGAGGTGCAAGGAGTGCATCTATTTAAAACATCTGAAGCCTCCAATGCAAAACTCACATCATGCAGGCATATCCAGAATGTAAATGTCACAAACTATACTTACTGTAGTGTATTTTCCCAGCTGACAGAGCGACGGGAAGGTTTCCTGGTGAGCTTTTCGGATCTTCTCAGTGAGATCATCCAACTCTGCTGTCATTTCATAGTTTTCTGTGGACTCCTGCTTTGAAGGTTCCTTCTTCTTTTTGTTCCTATCATTTCTGACAGCTACAGAAAAAGCAGAGACACAGATCTCATGTGGTTATTCACATCACCCCATGTTGCTTTTGTCGCTCTACTTCAAAACACTGCAAAATGCTTTTATTTTAAACATAAATTATTTTAAGTGAAGATAAAAATGTTATACACACAGAGAATACTAATGCAAGCTTAATTACTTAATTGTAAGAATTCAATTTAACGGGTAATGAGGAAACCAAAGTTTCATAGATGCTTGTAGTCGACGTGCCATCACACTCTTATAGTATCTACCTTCCGAGAAAGTCTACTGCAACTTCACATGCACTCTAAATGTCTCAGTAACTTTGTGAGGTGGGATTTTTCCGTTGTACCATTACAGCTGTGCACAGTGAATGGCTAAGTCCTCTGCAGCGATGCAGCTGGTATTTCATTGGATGTGAACAACACTAAAAAAAGACAGCAACTGTCTGTCCTCTTAAATCTCTCAGTACGGAAGGGAACAAAACTCATACTAATACAAAATGCACCAAGCAGAAGTTATTCAAAGGGAGAGTTAAATGTGAAAAGAGTAAATGAAAGAAGATGAAACACGTTAAACTCAAGATCTGAAGATCAAAGGAGAAGCATAAACACTTGAAAGAGTAAAAATGGCAGCAAAGCTATCTAGAGTTGCTTGCCATCTGCTCCTGCACTCAGATCAGCCGTCCACCTTCCCCTGGCCATGGGGGATTACTGGAAATGTGCATTGTGCAGCACTCGTGCTGTAATTGATTTCCCACATATTTGTGTTTTGTAATAAAATATGACAGCTGCTCCATCACCATGCTACTCTTTGTTCTTTTAATGAAAATAGCTTAATTTTACAAAACGTGCCCAGGAGATAAGTCTACGTCCGCAGTATTGCCAGTACTTGTGAACTTTATCAAGAGGCTTGTTGTTAGCTAAAGCTAACATCTTAAGCATAACCAGATGCATAAGGCTTTACAACAAAGCCAAGCAAAATCAATTCCTCTCCCCAAAGACTCCGTGTCAATATTAAACACCCTGAAGACAAAATGTTATTGGACAAATAAACCCCATCCTAACGTTCACTTGTGTCCAAAACCTCATGATATTTAGATGCACAGCAGAATGGGCGATGCCCAGAGCCACTCCTTGTCAGCTCTTTTCCCCTATGGATTCCCTAGACCCATTTCCACATCTTCTGTGGGTGCTTCCTACACACCTGTGAACAACAAATGAACACAAAGAGCAGCCAAATGGTGAATATTTCAGGAGAAAGAAGAGGTGTTGAGCCAGTCTCACCTACAGTATCTGTTCAAGAATGAATGACACACAGTTGGATTCATTTTCCTATGGGCGTCCTTTCTGAGAGAAAATTAAGAGTGACATGGGAAAACTGTGGGCAGGGAAAGCAGCAGAATCAGGGGCATCTACAGAAATAATATGTGTAACAGAAAACAAGGGACAGATGCAGTGAATATCGTTGCTCTTTCACGAGGCCATTAGGCATGTACACGATGTGATGAATGGCTCTGGTTTTCTCACTAAAGGTTTGACTTTGCAGCTGAGAGAACTCTGACCCCTATCCAGCAGATATTTTAAGGATGAACTTGACTTTAACTGTGTGAACAGACCCGCACTGAAGTCAGTTACGCCTCTGCTGGGTCAGGGCTGGGATGCTGAGCTCCCCACCGGATTAAAGCCTAATCTCAAACACCATCAATTCTGGTGTCTGGAGTAACACAAAGGAGGCCAGGAAGGGTGGACTAAAAAGGTACCTTCTTGTGAAGGTTCAATGCTACCAGCGTAGTCAGGTTTAGGATGGGGCGGGTTGGGTCCCCCCTCCGCTTCCTTTTACAAATATTCCCCTGAAGCCAATGCTCTGATTTGTTCGCTGGACCCCAGGGCAGAGTGCAAGTACAGTCTCTTGCACTGAAAAAACATCCAGGACCCACACGTACCTCTGAAGTGCTCCAAACTGCCACCTCAGAAGTAAAGCCTAATCACTGCTGTACTTGAGAGATAAAAGAGCTCCTTAGAGTATTATGTAAACTCCTACACAACCGCAAAGAGCAATAAGCTTTTGTAATAAAGCTCCATTTACTTATAGCTCTACGAGCTGATTGACAAATTTGCCAAACAGGAGGCCTCAGCAACTACTTATCTCAATAGCTTTGAACTCCTTGTGGAAGACAAACACGTTAGGCCAGGCTTCGAAGCAGCTGCCAGGAGCTCCCAGAGACCAGAAGGTAACCCCAGCAGGAACCACGCCACACTCCCGTGCCACCCCGGCACAGCTCCCTCTGCAGCTGTACCTCAAGTCCCTTCCCCTCCCCAAAGGCCACTAGAGGAACAGCTGCTGGTCAATCCACATCATCAAACTGGCCCAGCTCTGTCCTCTTTCTTTTTGGGTGCAAATCACTAAAGGGTAGGAAGAGGAGAATTAACACATCCTGAAGACTAGGAGCAGTTTTTGTTCATTGTTACCTTTTTTCTACAATTCCGACAGCCTTTATAATAATGCTAAAACCTGAATAACATTTATCTTCTTGGTTTATGTATACCTTTTACATTTCCTACATTTGTCTTTGCTAAGTCTGCGTAAGACACGGCAATGTTTCTATATTCCCTGTAAGATAACACAATAAAGTGCCGACATATAACACCCAGGCTCCAAAAATATAAAGAATTTCAATAACGTTGAACTATTATGCACATTCAACTACAACTATAATTCAGTACAAAAAAAAAGAGAGAAACAGATTAAGACAACAATACGTTTAAAAGAGTTAAATAAAAACATATAAACACACATTTACCCAGTAAATTTAAAAGCCATCACTGCCCTGGGAACAGGAACTGTCACACCGCATGTGGGAAGGGTTTTGGATTACAGCTTATGCTTACATTACATAAATCACACCTTTTTGTATCTCGATCTTTACATGCATATGATCACATCAATCCCCGATGCAATTTCACTGCCTTTTAATGATGATACGCCAGTGATGAATCTGTGTCACAGTTAATGCTGCGGTAGAAAACTCAGGTTATGAATTTCATTACTTGTGCACTAAATTCTGACTCAGTGGCTGCATTATTTAGGAGCTCCCGACAGGGGACAGTATGGAAGCTCTCTTGCCCTGCGTGAAATACTGGAAGTTAAAAAAACCTAAGAAAACAAGTAAGGTGGTGGCTTTGGGAAAGAGAATGAAAAAAGGCGTATCTTGATATGTGAGGAAGCCACATCTCAGTGCTGCTCAGATGGCTGAGCGACGCACGCCCATGCCTGAGCACGTCTGCTTCGATCCATCTTCCCATGACAGTTTCCCTGTCCCCTCGACACATATGCCAGGACTTGCACTTCCCCACCCAGAAACCTCCAGGCAGCCGCGGCAGGGTTCGTGAGCTGGCAAAGGTACTTTCTGTTGCTTTAGGTTTAAGGATCAGCCCCTAGCCTCAAACATTCACCCCTCTAACCTGACGGCAGAGGGGCCGAACACCATCTCGTGTCCCATCCTGCCTGTTCTCCTCACCCCAGGTTTGCCACTGCTTTCCTTGGCCTCAGACACATTGTGCCTCTTCTGCTTGAAGCGATGGGCAGGGCACAAAAGCTGCAGGAGGGAAGGATGCATTTTTCAAGAAAAGCAGGGCCTGCTGTAGATGAAACTATGTATAGGAAAGACACAAACAGCTTCTCTCGGAGGACCCCAACACTCTCATTTAGCAACCACGCAGCAATTCTCCTGCTTGAGCGGGATCATTTCAAGCGTGTCACAGTGCTGGGAATCATCCAGTCTTAAATTCAAGCCCCTCAGGTCCACCAAACTTAGTCACTGCTTGGCCTGTGAAGAGTCTGGGATCCAGCCCAAGAGATTTAGGCAGTTTCTAGATAATCAGGTAAAATTATGGAATAGCTAGTGTTCGTACTCCCCTCTGTCACAGGTGGTACAAACATGTCCAGGGGAGAAGAACCTGTAGCTCACAATGCAGTTTTTCCAACTACTTGCATAACCTCTGCTTCTTCAGATGCCCGGAAGATAGTTAGACAGCACCTTTCATATATTATAATGATTAATCAGCTATAAATTCATGACTTGAAGTGCTATCACTGCAGTTTTGCCTCTTGAAGATCCTCGTGACCTTTGAAGAGCTCTGTGTACTAGTTAGCTGGTTTTGTTCCTGTAAGGACAACTACTTGTGTTTCCAGTTAGTTTGCATTCCTGTAAAACCACACTTCTCTTGTCCCTAAATATTTTGGAAGTTACTTGTTAAGCTAACAAATCTCAAAAGCACCATAAAGCACAAAGAGCAAGTCAGTAATTGCACAGCACTGGGCACAACATGGGTTTTCAAAAAGACTCCTTTTGTTTGTGAATGTTGATGAGAAGAAAAATAGGAGGTGAGCTGAGGCAGGACCGCTGCAGACCTGCCAACTCTCCCCTTCAGGCTGAGGCTTGCTCTCCTGTGCCTTGGGAAGCCATCCACCTCTTGCCAAACACCAGGCAGCCTGGGCTGCTCGACATTACAGGCAAATGGTGCCAGACGTGGGCGGTGGGGCCACTGCACCCAGGGCTCCCAAGAGCACCAAGCTGCTTGCTAGGGTGGAAACTCGCAAGTCTCGCACAGCTCCTTTATGCTCTGACTTCTCCAATTCCAGCAGCAGCTGCTAAAAATTTCTAATTCTGGCAGAAGTTAGCAGCTGTGGAAAATTTCAGTCAAATACGCAAATTGCTTACTTATTGCCATTACCAAGTTTGATCCATCGGGATACATGTGTCCCCTCCCCCCCCACCACACGTCACCCTTGTCCCCATAACTCTTCAACAGACTGTGCTCATGGTAACAAATGGCAGTCCATAAGGACATCTTTCACAACAGTCACCTTGGAAAACCTCGAACCAAGGGAAACTTAGCACCTTCAGTGCCGCTGCTGCTGCACTGGGCTTTCTGACCCCATGGACAAAGCCAGCACCCAGCTGCACATCACATGTGGCTCAGTGCCTGGGAGCTGGAGGAAGCAGACACAGAGGCGAGGTACTTCAAGGAGATCTATTTTCCCAGCTCCAACGTAAGAAAAGCAACAAAACCACCACCTTGAAAGCAACACAATCACGCTTGACAAACTGACGCACCAGCAATTCCGAACGGTAAGGCTCCTGTCCACATTTTAACAGCAATGCAATTGCAAGCCAAACAGCATTAAAATACACAGAACACCAGGTAGTTATAAATAGATAGGTTTTTGTAGGTCGTGACTTCCAGATGAAATAATGTTTTCTTTTAGGCAAAACTGCTCAGTCTTTTTAAAAGAACAGGAAACTATCTTAAAACAAATTCCCATGCCAAAACTGAGCTTTGACATATGGAGAACGATGGGAAGCTAAGCACGTTTCAAACACAAAACTCTCCCTTCTACTGGACAAAGCCAATAACAAGTACAGAGTCATGTAAGGGGCTTCAAGTACAAAACCAAAACACATTGAAACCTGCATATTTTGTTGGTGATTCAGAGAAATCAACCATGTCAGCTGTCGGGTACAACTGCCACAAGAAAACATCTCGATTTCAGTGAGATAGTATCTCTCTACAGACTCGTATCAAAATTAAAAGGGAGCACAGAGAAACAATCATGGAAGAAATTTCATAAGCACCTGGCACACTTATCATTTTTCCCCAGGCACAGAGCGAGCACATGTATTACAGAATTCAAGCCCGTCCCCGGTTTCCTGTTAAGAAATAATGTTCAGCTACGGCAAACGTGCCCTGGCCAGTGCGCCAGGACCCCCAGTTCAACAACGGGGGAAAGCACCACAAGCTGGGAGGACATCGTCCTGCCAGCTGCCTTCACGTACGCTGGCTCTTCTAGCCACTAGTGGTATTTTTTTCTTTTTGACGAAAGTGAATCTGAACTCAGCCTTACAGCTTTGTATTATTCATTATATAATTGCTATGTTTTATTAGAAATATGATCTATTATAACCTTGAATATGGTAACTTAAATGACATTGAAAATTTGATTATTCTGATTATTAGAGAAGTGAGAAAGGTACTAAACATTTGTAAGGCTGATAATCAATCAGTGTATCCATCTGAGTGCAATAAAAATCAATCAGGAGCTAGTGCGTTTAAATCTAATTTTTTAAGCATGACATTTTCTTCTGAGTTTCTTTTTTAAATGTCACCCTCTTCTACAACAGTGATTGATTCTATCCCCAGGGACAGTTAACTCCAACTGTTTTATTCATTGCACTGAGCTCTTGTATCCACAGTCTTTTCTAAATATCAAATTAATGACAACAATAATATTTTCATCAAAATGTGAAATTCGGAAATACACATTCATGGAATCAAAACAGCAAGAAGCACAACAGTACATTTAAATCAGTTCAAATATCAGGGACCTTTTAACTAGCAAGCAGTGTATTTTAACACAGAAAATGGTGGAATTTTGTGTCTCTCCAGCTCTCTTCTTCTCCCCCACCCCTAAAATAGAAGGGCAAGGATTTGCTTGTTTAAAACATAATTCATTTAGAAATGTTTCAGCAGTGAACAATGAATCACTAGCTATAGGGAGTCCGTGAGTAATTACTTATGCCTCCAAAATAACCTTATTAGGCTATTGTAAGTATAGGGGAGACCTTTGATACCTATAGCCTAAGGGCCTCTATTTTTCCATTCATGCACAGGGGATTTATATGGTTATATCCTATTATAACCGAGGAAAGCAACACATCTCCCATTTATGTATGAGGATAACTGTGGGGTTAATATATCAAGAACTGAGTTATAAGAACAGGTTTCATTATATGAATGAATGATACAAATGGATGCTCTACAGCTTTTTTTAACTGGTCTGAAACTTGATCTGTGGTTTCAAGGATTCCATCAGCCTGAAAATTTTATTTTTTACATGAAACTTGGCACCTGCTATTGTCACATCCCTGAAATATTAGTAGATGTAATGAGCAAAAAAGGAGTTTCTAGTCCCTTAAAGAAAAACAATACTAACTGAACTCAGACGTAGGACCGAAACTGGAAAGCTAATGCAGAATAACAGGCTGAGAAAAATACCTCTTCAAGATAGCTGAAAAGTATAGCTTTGGTATTCTTTTTAAAAAATATTATTTTAAATTATTATTTGTATTGTTTCACTTTAGTATCATTTAAGAGGAAAGATCTTTTTTTTTTTTTTACTTTCTTTTTCATTTTAAGACATCTGGAAGCAAAACCAGCAGCTATCATACTTTGGGTGTCTAGAACCACCAATCCAAGACCCCAAACTGCTGCTGAAATAAAAAAAAAAATAGTTCTAAAGGCAGACTGAATGTTGCAGAAGGCTCTATGAAGTGCTTCAGCAGGAAAGAAAACCCCAAAAGCCCATACCCTGTTTGCAGGTATATGAAAATACCGCTAATGCCCATGTTTATATTGAGTGTAGTATTTCAGGACTAGTTCAAGTTCTGCAGAATGTGCCAAACACAGTAACTGCCGAGAGAATAAAAATCACAACTCCAGAAATACAAATGAAAACACCCCGCCCCCCTCAAAACAGTTCCTAAGAACAAATCAAAACCTCAGAAGTTGCAAAAACAGACAGACAGCAAACAAGTGGAACGAAACTGGAACAAAATGTGGTTTGCAGCATGTGGGTGTGGGCAGGCAGAAAGGACAGCAAGGGGAGCAGCTGAGTCAGAGCCAAGGTGTACAGGGTACAGGATCTATACCAGGGACTGAAACAAAAGCAACTCCTTGGTTTCCTTTACCATCTCCCTACGTATTGCAATCGAAGTGGGTGGAGAGACGTGATTATACATTTAATGATAAACTGTTTAAATAGCATTTGTCCTGTGATTCCATTTTCAAAGTGCTTTAATATCATCAACTAATTGCCAGTGTGAAATAGGACAATCCACATAGGCTTAGCAGCTGAGGCTTAAAAAGCTAGTGAAGGTTGTTAGTACTAACAACTGCAGGCAGAATAAATCACTAACATTTCCCATGAAGGCCCACCAATATATCTGCAATGGATATAGCCATACACATTGACTAAAACAAAATTTACTCATTGATATGTTTCCATCTGTATTTCACATAGGCATCACCTCAAGTTACTTAATGTAGCCAGAAATTCCCATCTGCAAGACAGAGCATCTCCATAGGCATGTCCCACAACATCCCTGTGCATCTTGTGGTGCTGTTGAATTATTCTACACATCTGCCCTTCCCTCCTCGTTCATGCCTTATCCAAGCTCTCTTAGTATTCTGCATGAAATCAGTCACTTCCTTACTCTAAATGTAAAGCCCACAATTTATAAGACCTACCATACCACCTGCAACAGGTTTGCAGAGTAACAGCATCACCCGGTGGATATTGCCAGTTATCCCTTTCCCTGTTCAAGTGCAGGAATGGGAAGGAGCTGTGGGAATCAATCGCTCCACCTGGGGAGGTTTCCCAAACTCAGAGGGCTTCTGTGGGTAACCCGCTGTGAAGTGCCAGCCTACGGACGAATCCCCAAGAAATTAAAACTCTCAGGGAAACAAAAGTATTGTACTTACTATCTACTGTTTTGGCTGCCCAAATCCCATTGGATTTACTGCTAACTACTGTGCCAGTCTAGCTAAAATTCTGCATACAGCTGGTTAAACTGAAATACTCTGGGGAACAGGAGGCTGGCTTTTCTGGAATTGCAGTGTCGTAACATATTAGCTAAAAATACACATGACCAAAACCACAATGTGATTATTCTTTCTCATCCTTATAGTTTAAGTGACCAAGTGCATATACAGCAGTTGAAAAACACTTCTAAATACTCAGCATGAAATTAAATTTCTATTAAGCTATAGTGCATTTGTTTTTTACCATAGGCTGGGTAAAGAAAAAAAATCCCTAATTTTCAAACTGAACTTCAGTCAGAAATCACTGAGATACCATTAAATCTGTCTCATCTGATTTTAACTGTTCAAGTGCCCTTTCCAGCTACCTTCTCAAAGCAACTGCCCTTTTGAGCTACAATCTTGAAGCCTGGTACACTAACTTTATGGATAGCCAATTACAGGTAAAAATATCCTGAACCTGACCTTTCTCTCCAAGGTCATCAAGAGGTAAATCAGTGTACTCATCTACAGATATTACATTAATTTCTCTTAGGAGACAGTCATGGTAGTACGATGCCTCGCAACTGGGAGAAACTGCAGTTATCCAAAGTCATCAATTCAATTTGTTGGGTATTAGCCAGGACCGCTGATGGCCAGGGAAGTGCATGGCTGTAAACTAAGAGCAGACACTGCACTCTATTCCTGCCCACTGCCTGGCCTGACTGTAGCACTTCATACACTTCAACCTGCTGTGGCTATTTTATTTCCTGCGCAGAAGAAAAGAACACGACTTGCTTTTTACTTAACTGGAAAGCTACCTACCATGACAAATTGCAGCCTTTCCTGACAATGCTGTTAACAGACTCCCTTAACAAAACAACTTTCCATAATACGCACATTCTTTCAATGTAATGAATGAGTCTCAGCTACAGGATAAATTCTGATTACGTATGATAAGACTGACTTTACAGGACAGCAAATGGGAAGGCTATGAAAAAAAGAAAGTGAGCTAGAGGACCCCTTTGCTTTGCCCACGTGCAGTTGCTCAGTACCCAGGGCAATGGCTCCCCAGAAGGAAAAGCAGAAGTTCAGGAGCAACGTCAAGACTGCGTGCCACCTGCATTTCTCCCTTTTATTATGGCTGGTTTCATGCGGTGAATACAGTTAGGCTTTCCCCAAACAGGATTCAACCCTGTGTTATTTACCAGAATTAAAAAAAACAAACCAGCCCCAACTTATCACCACTGCTGTTTTTGTCTTGCAGTGTTGCTACTCCACTGATTGCAGCAGAGTCCTATTAGTGTAAAACTACAGTAGCGTAGTGGGAGATCAGGTCTAATATCTATATCTGCAGATGGATAACACCGCATTCATACCTAAGTTTCATTTCTTTGTTTTGCCCCCAAGGCTAAATTTCACATTTGTACCTCCTAGTGCCTTGTGCAATTGTGTGAAGGTGCATCTAGCGAGAGAGCTGCCAACTGACAACACATCTGAAGAGGCTTGCGTGCGCAGTGTACTTCATCAAGCACAAAGAACACATTGCCTCCTGCAACCGTAAATTGAGCTCATGAAGGCAGAGGAACAGTTGTTTCAGGCACGTTTTAAGAAAGGAAGTCATAGTCTTGAATCGCAGCATTAGCCTGCGTTACAGCCTCAGCAGCTTGCAGCCCTGGCCTCCCACTAGGCCAGGGATAATAAAAGCAAAGAAATAGCTCAGCTAGTATTTACCTATTCCTCTGAAGCTAACACGGAAAACACGCCATTATGAACTTAACACAAATTCCTTCCTAAGGGCAAAGGCTTGTTGATACTCCTACTGAAAAAAAAAAAAAGAAATAAAAAAAATATTAGGATCAGGAGGTTATTTCCAGCTCTCAAAGCACCAGGGCTGACCTCCGAAGTGGTGGGCAGGGGACACACAGGGTGTGCAGCTCCACAGCCATGCTCAGCCTCCCTGCCCAAGCTCCCCTGCTGGCCAGCTGGAGCTGACACCGAAGGACCTGCTCCACCAGCAGAGGCAGCCCAGGTGCAAGAAAAGGAAACAACCGTATTACTCAGCCAGGTGGACCTAAAAGCACCAGAAGATCAGCCAAAAAATGTACCGTTAAGTCTCACATCGCTGTGCAGTCCAACGCAGCTGGTGGGCATGCATCTGCACCTGCTGGTGGGCTTGATCTGCAGCTGTGTTAGATTATTTAATTAACAGTGCCTGTCATTAAACTGTTTTGCCACATTACTAAAAGAAAGGTTTCACCAAACAGTTAAATAACATGCTCAAACAATACTATTGCATCTTACTGCATTTTAGCATGTTGTTTACTTCCTCTCTCTTCCCAAAAGCTGAGCAATTGGAATAAAAAAATCTGCAAATTTGTTGTTGGGGTGGGGAACTTCTTTATTCTTTTAAGATTACATCGTCCTTTCTTCACAAACTGTAACCTAAGGAGAAAGAAAGGAATGAGGTCAGGGGACTTCTTTTTCTTTCCATCCGCAGGATTTTGGGAAGGTCAAGCCAAGCCAAGCCAGCCAGCTGGCCAGCCAGCTCTGGGAGTGCCGGGCTGGCAACGTCACCAGATTCCCGTAAAAGCCTTGCTGAAGCTGGCTGCTGACACAGGTAAAGAAGTTTATTCACTTTCAGCTTTAGCGCCTCACTGCCCATCCTGACTCGCTACACTGGTAAGCTGAGGCACTTGAAATGTCTCTGCCTCCCAGGTTTTTCTCCAGGCAGGACATCCCTTTCCACCCGTGCATGGCAGGACTCTGCGCTGAGGCCCAGCAGGGATTAACCCACAGCAGCCGAAGCCCCCACTCGCGCCCCGGATCTCCACGCCTGGGGTAGCAGCAGGCTTGAACGCAATTCTTCAAAGCAAACGTGCCTGGGAGACAACGGCTGTTGCTTGTGTGTTTAATAAATACTGCTCCATCCATAATTCACATGCAGAAATACTGCTTTTCATCTATTAATGCAGGCTCTCCAGACATCTGTACTCCTGCTTTATGTAGCGGCAGAAGCATCATGGTATTACGGGGTCGAATTCCCTTTACACACCTGCAGCAACCTCAGCTGTTTTAGCACTCACGTTATGACATGAATCACTCCACAAGCCTGCACCTAATTATCAGACTGTCTATTTTGATATATTTTATCCGTTATGTACAATGCCAAAGACGTTCTTTAAAATATGTTCCAGCTACTCTTTCATATAAAAATCCAACCTGCTTTCTTGTCTGGGACTTAAGTTCTGAAATAGCCGGAGTAAGTGGACCAGATTAGTTAAAAAAGAAGGCATGCTATTAACTACAGGACTGGCTTAAAGAGCTTAATTCTGCCAGACAGGGTCAAGTAGCATCAAATCCTGATTTCTCCGTAAGATCTTTTAAATATCCCCAGTAAAGCCAGCACATAACCTTTTTACATTAAGCGCTTTCACAGTACACCAGACCAGCCTGATATAGTGATCATACAAGGAGCAAAGCAGATACTTGTTTCAAGAAAACAGCAAGACACTAAAAAAAGCAGCCATTTTTATTGTTGATTTGAAATCAAAGCGATTACTGAGGCCTCTGCAACTTCCAGCAAAAGACTTACTGCACACAAGGGAGTTCATTTTGAGAAGGCGAAGAGGCAGCAGGTCATCACAGAGTTAACTCAATAAAATAATAATTTCTACTTGGATAAACTGACCTAGTTTTCCCAGACTTCTCTATGAAAACAAAGGATGCAACTTGGATGTGAGATGACGTCTGAGAGGGAAGCCAAGGGCTGGGCAAAGAGTCTGAATTCCACACACAGCTGGTCCTCAACTAAATGACAGTGGTGGTCCCCAGCTGACATTACAAATGACAATCCAGCATAAGATTAACTGGCATTGCTAGTGGTTTCTACCCCCATCTTATCTCATTGATGCCAACAGCAAATCTTTCATGTCCTTCAGCAGTGTGGGATTGGGCCCTGAACGCATCATACATGGGTTCGGTACCTCCTTCCAGCTAGGATCGTCTTCTCCAAGACTATAGCAAGCGCCTGATGCAAGATGCACTTACAAAAGACATTTTTATGAGGTCCTCAGGATATTGTTCCTGGGCTACAACCTCCATGGGAAGCACTGGCTGAAAACTTGGATTTCCAAATCTGAGCTTTGTTCAATTCCTGAAAGAGCCCATGAACATCCAGCTCCCCAGCCAGCTGCGGAACTGCCCCCGAGCCCCAGGCTGCGTGGCAGACACAGCACAGGCAAGTCTGCCAGGGCTGGGACGCACAGCATGGAGGACAGGAACCAACAAGAATTCTTCCCGGCCCCCCTCGTAATAACTCATCCTGAGTTTATGCAAACCTGAACACAATGCGATGCTGACAACTGCTCATTTTGGGATTCAACCCAGCGTTATTTTTCAGCAAAGCTCTGTTGTGCTGGAACACCTCCAGCCAGCTCAAGTTCAACAATTTGCCCAGAAAAAATGTTCAATGAAGGGGAAACATAAAAGTATGCATAGAAAGAGGCCTGACTCCCTCTCTCTTCTAATCCATCACATAGCATTAGAGATTAAATACTCATTAAAAATATATATAATAAACTGTTAAAACAGGACATCTAGTGATTCCTCTTAATTGCCTTGCTCTTCCCACACCCTGGTTTCTAGGGAATATTTTAAAAATGTTCCTCCTCCAATCTGCAAGACCCGTTTACCATAGGGTTCTCTCTCCACCTCGTTCCCCCAGCCAAGAAAGAAGACCCCCAAATGCATGGGGCTTAATACTGCATACCCTGTGGGAGGCAGCTGATGTATATGTTCATGCCTTGCCACGCATAAATTCTAGTAGGAATAATGTTCCTAAAAACCCACGTGAAATAGCTGTAACTGACCTAGAAAACAACAGGAAAAGTTGCCAAGAAAACGCTTTGACTCTCTCTTTAGGACAAGCAGGATTTAAGCCCTCAGCAGAATTAAAGAAGTCAAATATTTCTGCTTATTCTCTTCCTTCCCTGTGTACTTTTCACTTTGTTATGGCAGAGGGTTGAACATAATGGGGTTTCTTTTTGTTATTAACAACTATCCTCTTGGTTTTATTTGTTCTCTTTTTTTATTATTTGCACTCCTTTTCAAATTAAAATTATTTTCTGGATGTTCTGATCTAGTAGCAGCATTCACCTAAAGAGGCATCCAAAGAGGGAAAAAAAAAGTATGCATTGAGGTTCTCTTCCAAATTATAGAAAGGGGTAAACTGAGCATCCTTCTTTTAGAAAAATGCTGTCAAAAGACTCTTGAACTAACACTTCTCCATGTCACTTGTTACAGGGATCTGGACTGTACAAATCTGATCCCTGAGCTCCTCAATGGGATAACCAGGTGGCGTGGCACTGTACAACCAAACACACACTGAGCTTTGGGAATTCCACACCCATCTTCATGAGACATCTAATTTGAAACACAAGAGCCCCAGCTTGCTCCCTGTCCAACAGAGGCACACCAATACTGTCGAAGAGCAACTCAAGCTTCACTACATCTAATGCTCCATCTTTTAGCATCAACAATTCTTCTGTACCAGAAAAAAACCTACCCTGATGACATTTCAGAAGCTACACTATTTTTAGTGGCTCTTCCCTGTTGCCTCTCCACTAGAATCAAAACAAACTGCGTCACGGATCACCTAGAAGAAGCATTATGGCAAGAAAATCAGGGGGGAGACGGTCCTTGTATGTAAGGAGCAGCTCACACAGCTACAGTACAGCCAGGGATGATGAACATGCAAGGTGCAGCAGCTCATCACATAAGGACATTCATTCACAGCTGATTTGTCTTCCCAGGTTGATGCCTCTAGGTTACAAAATGGCTAAAATCTGTGCAATGCCAATTTCAATCTTCTTGAGATACAGAAAAAAACTCTCATGCATTAGCTAAAATAAACATTTTATATTTAATTTTTAAAATGACAAAAAATACAGTTTCATCTTTAGTCTGCCATGGACATCCTCTAAAAGTACCCACCATATGAGAGCAAGTAAAAGTGCTATGCTTTGTAAGAGCACACATAACTTGTGGATTCTTTGAAATGCAATACTATTCACCATAAACTCCTGCAGTTTCTGGCAATTTCTATTTTTTTCTCTTTCTCCTACACTGTGTTACTAATTCCATAATGCAAACTATAATCAGCTGGTTGGGAGTTAAAATAAAAGCAAGGAAACCAGAACCTTTTTTCAGGAGACACAGGAAGAAGCAAAGGATTTGCAGCAGCGCCCGTTGGACCAGGGCTGACTGACAGGGGGAAGCCTGCTAACGATCCAAACAGGAGACAGAGCAGGTGAAAACATTGTCTCTGGATTGACTGATGAGTCAAGGAATTATGACCTCTCCTGCTCCTTCAACTGTGTGGTGATGTCTTCACCAAAACTACATGTTGCTGCCAAGGGAGCAAAGAACACCTCTCTGCCAGAGAGGCAGTAACCTGGCACCCCTGAGCCATTTCATGAATTGCACATGTGCCTTCTGCTGAAGGAGACAGTGCAGTGATGCCTGCAGCATTTTTATAAAGCCTTCCCTTATATTCCAGTATCATTCAATTCAGTATTTCTGTTTATGCTGTTTTAATCCACCCTCACTGCTAAGTCTTCCCATTTAATTTAATGCTTTCTTTCCAGGCTCTCAAGTTTTACGGTTAACAGTTTCCCAGGTTTAAGCACACCAAGTTCTGTCTCCAAGAAGACACTGACGGTGGAGCACTGACCTACTTAACATGGGAAAAAACAATCCCAAACGCAAAGTGTGCAACACTATCTGCCAGTAATCCTTCTTCCCACAAGTTTAAAGACAAAAAATGTTTAAAAATACAGTGTATTGAAAATGATACAAATGTAATACGCTTTGTAATCTGTAATTTCAAATGGTTTGTAAAGTCCTCCCTCAGAGGATTGGACTTAAATCATTCATTAACTTGAAGCTGATTGCTTTGTCCTGGAAAGGGGGAAGAACATGGATTTCTCAGATGTAACCCAATTTCCTATCAAGAAACAAAAGCAACCTGATGAAATTCAGTTACCAAAACCATCTAGTGCACCCCAAGCAGAAGTGTAAATAAATTACAAAATGAGCTCCTTCAGCAAAATCCAACTTTATGAGGAGTTTTAAAATTAACATTTCACTTGCTTAGAAGTTTTAAATAAGAAAGAAATAAAGAAAAGTAGGTCAGCATGTTTCCCCAGCATGTCTTACTGACTCCATTAAAACTGTCTGTCAGATGACTAACCATGCCTGTAATCCAACTAAAAGCATGTTTGCTTTCTGTTGCACTTTTTGCCAGAGGAAAGGAAGAATTCCACTTAGCTTTAACTCTGAAATTCAGGTAAATGTCTCCCAAAGTCAGATAATTTCCTCACATTTACTTACCAAATCTGTTTATATTGACAATAAGCAACTGGTTATAGGTGCACAGCACCGAGAAATGATCCCTCAGCTGATTAAATGCCCATCAGCCCCAGGCACTGCCTGTAGGGCTTTAAGCTACAACTTGTTAAAGTCAGTTTTCAGAGCTGTCGCCTGATTGACAGACTTTTCATAAGACCTAGATTTAAAAATTTAAGAGCTTTCAGAAACATGCAAGCATGTGAGTAAGTACTGGAGTAAGGTGAGATGGAGCAAACCCATTTCTGCTCACTTTGGGTCAAAGGAAATTGAAAATCCCAATGCCTTATCATCTTTCTTTTTTTCCTTTCATAGTATTAGCAGCTGAGTGTTATTCAAGTTAGGATAGAAAGGGTGTTATTTCTACTGGTTTTATGCCATCTAACTTTAAAAAAAACCTCCACACTTTCCATGCGAGTGCTGAAGAACTGGAGATTAACTGTTCTGATGTATTTTAAATTGAGCATGTGATACCAAGTCAAACTAAAAACAAATCAAGGCTATTTTTAGAGCAGTTCTAGGGCCAGCATCCCAGCAGGAGGAGCTACAACGTGTCAGCCGGCTTATTGTAGGCACAGCAATGGAAAACTCCCTCTGCAATAACAATTCATACAGCGGATGAAAGCAAGCTGTAAGAGCCTGACAGCAGCAGAGGGAAATCCATGGCCTCACCTACTTATGTAGAGATCTTCCTAAACTGTCTTTGAGAGCCTACTGGTTTTCGAGCGCCTGCTTTCCATCTTCCACACCATCAGCACATGAGTTCTCTCCACAGAGCGGCCAGCAGGAGCTTTGTTTCCTTCCCTTCTGCAGAGGCACCTATTCTATGCAAGACCATCTCTACTAAAGCGATCACCAGGCAAGCAAAGAAGTTTTCACATGCAAACCATCAGGAAGATGTACGTATCCTTACATGTTTCTTCCAAGAGGAAGGACCAAATACGTGTCTCCTCTGATACTGAGTCCTTCAGGCACATTCGGGTTGCTGCAGTTCAGACTTCCCAGAACTCTTGGGAACAATTTACTGCGTTTCTCACGAACCTTGGCTACTGTAGATAACATTTTCAGGTTGGCCTGACAACCAAATAAGCCATGTTTAGCTTCAAGGCCCAAGACACTGGCAATTTGCTCGTTCCCAGACTGATACTTATCTCATTGATATTTTTCCATCCTTCAGATTCAACGTTCAAAGGGAGGAGGAAAGATAGAAGAGAAACCACAAGGTGCCAGTATAGAAAGCATGACCTGCATGGCACAATGGTAATTAGGAGAAAGAGATGCATCAAAGATGTCCCGTGCCCCCGAACAAGAAAATGATCTGAATGAGGAATATGAAGCAGTGAACTGAGTGCATAAAGGAAGAATGGAAGCTCTCAAACAAAGCTTTTGAGGTCATGGGATTGGGGTCTCAGCAGTTATGTCTGCATGACCAAACAAGCGTGGCCTCAGCCCCGTGCTTTGGAGCACATGGACTGGGCAGGCACAGGCTACCTCTAGATTTCACATCTGCTCCTACAGCAGCATTGCCCAGCACAGCACAAGGCAGAAAGGATAACCCAGGGTTCTGCCTGCTGTGAAAGCAGCTGGGATACTAAACTCAAGAAGAGGCAAAGGCTACCTGCAATGCCAATGTGAAGGTACAGAGCCAGCGCCTTTATATGTATGATCGGGAATCATGCTGTAACCCCCGCCATGGCTGCCCCAAAACCAGAGTGGGGGACTAGGAGTAACAGAAAAAGGTCATGGAAACAACCAGATCCATGTTAAGTGGCTTTGTAAGAGGCACCCATCCAAAATGCTTTTACTGGGAAACTGACTGAAGAAAGCATGTGATGATCCCTAAAAACCCCCAAAGGTGTGAAATAACAATGGGAAGTTCCACCTATGTCAGTGCCACTAACTGTCTTCACAGAAGAGCCAGACCTCTGGAGAAGGTGGCACTTGGCAGGACTGGCACAGAAACCTGAGGTGCTAGCCTCATTATGGCATTAGCACTCATGGGCTCTGACAAAATGTGCTCCCTTAAATAAGAAAGAGTTCAATCAAGTCTGAGGACTTTGCTAGAGCCACAGAACAGTAACACACACTTCCCTGGAGTGTGCTGCAGGTGTAAGTAGAAAGTAGACTGTATGTGCATTACACTTTTTACTGGCTCTAGTTATCTCTGAGCTTCACCTATAGTGAAAGACAAGTTACTTGTGCAAGTACTCTGTACAGCTCATTCAGCTGAATTTCTTCCACAGGAGAAGATCACGAGGTGTTCAGGAAGTCCACTAGTATCTAATTGACACTTTCTCCTTTCTTGCAGCACATCTCATTCAGAGCATGGTCAGGTACTGCAGTACAAATGATTAGTATAATAACTGTAGAAGTGTCACAACTTTAATAAAACACCTTGTTAAGCAAGAACATAAGAAAGGCACACATTTAGAGTCGCCAAGGACTAGGATTGATGGATGCAGACAAAGGCTGCAGAGAGCACACAAGCCCTGGTAACTTCTGCCAGGATCCGTGTTGTCATAGAGACAGCAGAGCGCGATGAAAAGTTCACCACGGTAGCTATACCTTAGTGAATAAGTCTTAATGTAACTTCCAGCTGAGGACGTGTAATCAATCTCTGTATAGGCTTATTGAAGGAATTCCCTTTATGCTTACTCAGTCCTCAAGAGCCCAAAATGAGGGAAAAGGTTTTAAAATATATATTTTACTACTTCTAAAGACAAGCCAAGACCTAGTGCTTCTTTTGGATGGAGGTGGGGGGGGGAGGATAACCGTTTCTTTTGAAAAAGAAATTATGTTAAAAATTAAAAACTTGATAAAGACATTCAAGTCAAAAAAACCCACCCAAACCAATCCAAACCAAAAAAAGCATGGAAAGAGTAATCTAGAGCAGCCTGGCAAGACCGGCCACATGCAACGGTGTTTTCCCCCTTTCCCCAGACACTTCCCCCACAGAAGTGGCCGCAGCCCTGGCATCTCACTGCTGCTCTTTTCCCATCAGGTTCAGTCACCTCATTCCCCTTTACGCTACAGAACACAGGACTTTCCCTGCTCTCCGCTCTCCATGCCTTTCTCCCAGCGTTTCCCTCCCCAGTGGCATCCGACCCCTGGTTTATCTTACCGCAGGGCAGCAGCACCCCTGACCCTCCCCGGGTCCCTGCTCTGGGCTCCGTCCCACCACTTGGGAGGTACAGGACACTGGAGCTGATAACAAGCAGTGCAGAAATGGTGCCAGGCCTTGTTTATTGGCCGAGGTCTTTAATTCTTAGCTTACACAATTATGGGTTTTCAATGCAAGAAAGCGGGGAAAAAAATTTTGCAGCACTAGCGTGTTAAGGTTTAAAGTTACAGCCATTTGCGCAATGCCTGAAAAGCAATGAAATGAAGAAAAAGAGAACTTTAGGACACTATTCATACTTTTCCCTAACATTTTAGGATATAAAGATCAGACTAATTACCAAACAGTCTGGAGTTGAGCAGGGTTCACTAATCACACTCTGCTTGAGGAATTAGGAGAGAATTTACTTAGCCGCATCATGAAAGGTGCCAATAAATTGTTCAGCTGGAGAGTTAACATAATAAAAAAAATCATTTTTTATGTTATTTTCTTTAGCAGTTTATTAATTGCTGCCTGAAATACTTTTCTGAAACACAACGAGCTGCAAATGAATTCATGGGCTATTAATCTGCTGTACATGGCACTGGAGGGAAAGCTCATTAGGTGAGTTGATGCAATTACTGCTATTACATAACCATCTTCACAGAACATAGAGTAAATAATGGATAATAACATTCAATCTAAGTTGCTCCTTTAAACATTAAAGCTGGCAAATGAAAGCTAGGCAAAATCAGGGGGAAAGGCTAAAACACAAAACACACAGACTGCAAAAGCTGAAAAGAAAAGCAGATCTGCTTCTTTGAAGACACAAAACTGGTGCGAAAAGCCAGAGATGATGGGAAACAATGTGCAACAAGTAGAACCCAGCTCTCTACAAGAGAATTTAAGTTGTATATAAACCATTTTCAGTCACTCAGCATTATCTCTGGCAGAGGACAGACTGACACTAGAGCACTGTGGTTTTTGTAGCAGGAAGACCCTTCACGTTGGCTTTGCTCTCATCTTAAAAAAATCTACCCATCAGCAATACTGGGCTTTTGGCATTAACTTTTAGAAGTTCCCAATTTCTCAGCCTGAAAAAATAAATACAAACCTTCCTATCTGATCAGCAACTGAGAAAAATCCCGAATCCAACCTCAGTGAACAAAATGAAAAAACCTGTGATCTGTACAGCTTGGGCACGGTTTCCCCACTATCCATATACTCGAATTCCTAATTCATCAGTATTTTCACAGTTTACATCTTTCACCTTCAAAGCACTTACAATACAAGGTCTCCCAGCCCTTGTAAAAAACTCATCATTTTCACCTCTCAAGATAGGAAACGTAGTCTAATCAGCTTGTAGTGTTTAGAGAGAGGAATCAGTCCCAGAACAGAATTCAGGGTTTGTGATTTCCACTCTAATATTTAGCTCCTGCCCCTTGAGAAAGCAAGGCGAGTCAGCAGGCAAGACAACTGTGCTGGAATTTTTGAAAAAGCCCCCAGCCACTGTGTGGTATTTAGGCATCTAGCTAAAAATCTAGCTTGTAGCAAAGCAGAAACACTTCTTAAATCCAATGCTTTCTCCTGGCTAAAAAGAATAAAAATCCAGTTCAGTTCTGAGTAAAAGCATCTAAACAAAGATTTCACGCATTCTAGTTAATCCACTTTAAAATTACATCAGTGAAATCTGCATGAACTTCTCAAAGGCAACTATGCAGACTGGCTCTCCACTTAGCCACTCATTGGAGATGGAACTGCACTTCACTAAGGAGTCTGAAAGAAAATGAAACAGAAATATAAAATAAAACACAAACATGACAGTTCTTCAAGTCGATGTTTCCTGGTTGCCAATTTAAACCGGATTTAAAATAAAGTAAATCAATTCATTCTATTCTTCAGCAGCATAATGTAATCACGTTCCAGGAAGCATGAACATTTAAATATTATAAGACTTCGAAGGCTGTGACAAAGAGTAACATACATTTCTGTGCAAGTTTAAAAAAATACAAATATGGAGCACAAAAACTGGATTCTCTCCACTTCATGGTAATTCCCCTGCATTCCTTCCCTTCTCCCTTCCCTCCCTCCAGAGAGGTTAATTGTAAGCAGATTTACAAATCTGAACATTGCTTCGGTGCACTGAAGCAACTTGGAACAGTAATTCTGTGCCTTTATACACGGTATTTTGCTCTATTAGAGCTCACTGCAGATGAGGTTTACACCAGTTTCCTTGTAGCACACACTGGTACGTGTGCCGGGTGTGTGTCTGAGGGGGATCCCAAAGACCATCAAGCACAGTAACAGTCCTTGCATCCTGCAAATTTTATAAAAGAGGATGGAAGTGGAAGAGCTGCTGGGCTAAGCCGAGCAATTCTGGCAGAGGGAAGCTCCATTTTCTCCGCCATTGTACCCTGCAATAAATCCAGTTTAGGTTTCCTTTAAGGGCAGGCTTCACCTTACAAAGCGTATGTTCCAGCACCCTGATTGAAAGAGTCCATTATTGTTCAAGAGTTTTGCCCAGCTTCCTGCATGCTCCCTTAATTGCAGGAGGCAACACTGTACGTGTGACCCCTCACCAGCTACCGAGGACTGAGGTCCCTGCATGGAGGCAACAGTGTGCTTCTTGCTGACACCTGGGGTCAGGCCAAGGACGGTGCTTCAACATCAGCTTAGAGATCACGTAATAGAAGGGCAAAGGTTAGTTTCCTAAGGCTCTCCATCACATAATGAGCCACTGTCAGCCTTCTCACTTCAGCAGCAGGACAAAAAAAAAAAATAAAAATCCTGTGTGATCACCAGTCCTCTCTACATGTTAATTAAAAAAACTAAGAGGCTGTAAGGGTAAGTAGGATAAAAAGGTTTGGGGCGAGGATCAGAGCCCCGGCTGCACCTACACACTCCTGAGCACCCAGGCATGAACTGATGTGGGACAACAAACCCCAAACCTGATGCAGTGCTGGTGGAGGGGCTGGCTCCAGGCTGTGGCACTGAGAGCTGCAGCTCAGGCTGCAGGGACACAAGCTCAGGAGTCTCTGAAGGAGGGGGATTTGATGAAAGACAGCAGGGCTTTATTGCAAGTTTTGCCCTGTTGTAGGATGATAAGACAGTCAGCACTAAGTCGTTTCCCCTCACACCCTTTGTCTTGTCTATTGGAGCACAAACTTTTTGCAACAATGACTGCACAATGAAGGACAGTCCCTATACTAGTGGGATCCAGTTTCAGTGGGTCTTGCAGATATTATCACAAGGCAAATAGCTCCACTGCTGCCCTGGAGGCAGCCTTGCTATTGACCTCTCTCGATCAGATCTAGGTAGTAACATAGTCAAAGATAACTTTCTTTCCCCTACATGAACAAAACAACCCATAGAGAAATGCAAATTTGGTGCATTCCTTCATCATCTCACTTTATTCTTTAAAAGAAGATAAAAGCATACAAGAAATGCTCAGTATCTCTTCTCTTCCAAAACACTGTGCCTCCATTCTTAAAACCTTACTTATCACACTGGCTAGGCAGCCAGTTCATCTCATCTCATCTCTGATGTTTGCCTGTAAGGCTCATTAAGCTCAAAAGGAGTCACATATGCAAGCACTTTTGCATGCCCTTTAAAGGCAGAACAAATAAACACAGGACTGACTGTAGCTTTTAAGCCCAGATTATTCTGTATACTGAAATTCTGCATTTACTCCTCCTTAGCTCCTCCCCACAGACCTTGGGGTTCCTATTTGCAGCTGCCCACCATGATTACTCTCCCTGTTTGGGACTCGTTTGAGCATTGTATGCTTGTTTCTCTGTGAGATTTCCCTGGTATTTTTTCTGTCCTTGTTCATGGTTTTCATGTTACAAGGTAAGAGAACTGTAAGAAGACAGGAAAACAAAATGTGAATAAAGTACGGGGGGAAAAGAAAAACCTCTATCTGGTAAGAAAAAGCCCACTGACAAATGTGCTTTTGTTTACATAATGGAGTTGAAACCTGGAGACATGTATGAAAGAAGGTCAGATAAGAAAATAGTTTTTTAAATCTCTTAAGAGATGAAAAGCTCCTGTTTATGAAGGGATAACACGGTATAATTTCAGACTTAGTTCTTAAACCCAGAAGACAAGACACACTGCATTCAAACTGATGACATTTAAATTAATTTCTCTATTCCTTTGCAAATGCCTTCTACAGAAATGCAGCCAGAGGACATCCCTAACTTTTCCCCAGTATCCTCTGATCCCCCTCCAACCTGCTATCCCCCTTTCAGTGCCTGTAGTGGTTTGAGATAAAGGCAACTGCCAAAGGGCAATTTCACTCAGTTCACCCACGGAAATAGGCAGAGCAAAACCTTAATTCTTACTGGCAAAGCTCCAGCTACCCTATGGGAGAAAACAATCCGTCACCTAAAAGGCAGTAAGTCTTTATACTTTGCCCTAAGTAACTTTGGTTAACATGTTAGAAATACTGCTGGTATTTCCAAAACCTACTCTGATGTGACGTTGCAGTGTTTAATAGGATTACTACTTTACGTCAGCAATAAAATCCTTAAGAATTCAACACCATCGAGCCCTCGGGTGAGAAAAATGTTTTTTCTTCTCTTCCAAACTGCATTATACTGTTTTCATCAAGGAAAAAAGCTTCACATGCACAGATATATATGCAGTCAAACACCTATCAATAAAATCCTCCTCATTCAATCCTACATCTTTGTATTTAGCCTACCTTCTCCTTTACCCCTATCACGGTCTCTGCTCCAGTAAATCTATACATAAGAATAGGTAAGCGCACTTCAGGCACACGAGAAAACTAGAAAATCCAACAAGGATAGTGAAACTATAGTATTCCTAAGACCTCTTTCCCCAGTTGCTGGAAACTTGGTGGTATCCTTTTACAATAATCACAATTTCAGATTTCCATGAAAAGGAGTTGGAAACACTACGAAGTGTCCTAAAGATGTATCTGGCTCATTCTCTGCTCCTCAACACTGTTCCTCTGAGAGGAGAGGAAGGAGAAGGAGGGAGAGAGAAATAGGATGCAACCAGAAGGGACCAGTGTGGCTTTGGGACCTCTTTGGCTCCTACCCAAGTGCAGAGAAGGGAACTACTGGGAAGTCCCATGCAATTCAGGAAGGAGAAATGCTGAGGATGAGAACTGGTTTAAGTCACAGTTCAGTCACAAATCTCTCATCAGCATAGAATTTTTTTCCTCTGGTCTTAAAGACTCTCCAAGGAACTCCCGTGTGTGAATTAAAGATGTGGTGCTGGGCAATTTTTCCCTCTCTCTTATGCACACACTGCAAATTTCTGTAATGTTTATTACTGGCACTGACCTACTGAAATCAGGAACATCACTGGCAAGAGGTAAAAACCCTCAACAATCAGACAAATCACTACACCAAAGACTTTTTTGCTACTGCAATCACTCCAATCAAAACTGAGAAATCCCATAGGGATTTGAGAATGGCTTTTTTAGCTAAATTTCCATGCTTGACAGGGATATCAATGAACTGGAAAAAGAGAAAAATCACAGATTTCTACCTAAATATTTTAAAATGTTGATTCACAGGGCAAACCAGAGATTTGTAGAAAAGGAGAGAAAAATCCTTTGGGATTTTTGTGCACTTGGCAGCACTTTTACATAGTCAGGTATACTGCCCGTGCCGGTTTAGATTTGCCAGCTTGTGTCACCTTTCAGAGAGGCTCCAACCAGTATGAACAGAAGACTCAAGGCTGTTACACCACCAGTTTTGTAAAATGGCACAAACTGGCACTACTGCCAAAAGAAGGACCTCTGGCACAAGCACCTGCATTGGTGTGAGGGAGAAGGTGTAAGGCTGAAGAAGGCTGCTGCCTGCTGCACAAGAGCCTGTGGGAAGCCCTTGTGAAATGACATCCTGGGCTGACACCAAGCCCAGCCAAGCCATACGCCAGTCTACAGGGCAGAGGGAGGACAGAAACCACGCTTAAGAAGCCAGCGCTGTTCCTCTTACACCCGTGTCCCAAGAAGCCATTTCTAGAGCAGATGGGAAACAACCCAATCGTAAAGCACTTATCTTGTTGGTTTGTTCTTTTAGAACACCTGGTGAAAACACCCACACAGGGTGGCCATGCTGCACTGGCAGCCTGTTGCACTAAAATCTCTTAGCTGATGGCATTTAGGCTGTGAAGTTAAGGACTCAGAAGATTGTAAAGTACAGGTCTGAAGTTGTGTACAAAATTCCTATTCCTTTCCCTGCATATGAATGCAGACACTGGCTTCAGTCACATAATTGCATAATATTTTTCTCCCTTGGGATTGCCACACATACATAGGATGTGACAAACAATAAATTGCTTCTGAGAACAACTTACATTCTTTGGACATTCCCACTTCAAAGCACTTCTGTAGTCTGCAGTACTGGCAGCGATTTCTGGTAACTTTATTGATAACACAGTTTTTATCTCTGTGACATGTGTAAACCATGTTCTTCTGGATACTCCTGCGGAAAAAGCCCTGAAATATAGAAAAAAAGAAAACAAATAAACTTTTGAGCTTCCCATAACCCTTAGAGAACTAACATTCCTTTAAAATTACAAAATAAATTCAAAGTTATGGCTGGAATATGGCGTCTTTAAAGACTCAGTCCTATTATAATTTAGTACTCTTCCGTGCAACATAAGACTCATCTCTTTAATAAAAACTAATTAAATAACACAAACTAAGGCCAAAATAAACAAAACTAGAACTAGTAAAAGCATTCAGGAAATGAGGTCCTAGATTTTACAAAAAAGCTCAAATAAAAATGATTTGGGCTTATAGATGTAGTAATGACTTGGGTAAACAGCTTTCCTAACAGATACACTTGAAACTCAAACACTCATCCAACAACTGACAGCCGCTCTCAGCCTAAAGGTCCTGCCTATTTTTGTTACTGCAGAGATTCTCTAGTTCGAAGGCTGCACGTAAAAAGCGAAATAATTTGAAACCCAGGTCTCTTAGTTGCTGGAACTCCTACAGCAATTAATGAGGCTTCTGCAGGTGGAAGAGTTCCAGCATCAAGTTACTGAGTTGTGAACTTGTAAAAGTTGCCAATTACAGCATTTTTTTCTTATTCAGATACAGCTGTGAAAATAATCAAGTAATTGCAATGATCTTGAACAAAAACCGAAGAGAACTAGAGTCTGGTTTGTACTTAAGGAACACCATTTGACTGGATTCCTCCTTCAGCAAGTAGAAGAGAGAAAACCAGCCATAAATTACAAGGTTAGCTGGCACAGACAAAGGGCAAAAAACTAGTTAATTTCTTTATCTGCACTAAAACCCAAGCTTTAGATAATATCATATAATAATGAAGGAAAAAAACGAGCAATACTTTAAGCATTTCAGAGCTCAACTCACAGATATTCAGCGAAAGTATTTCTGCAATAGACATTTGGAAATTTGACAGCACTATTTAACCCTCTCACTCAGATTTTTAAAATCATTTCAGCAAGGACCAGGGTCAGATTTCAGTCAACATCATAGCATTATTGAGGAATAGTTGGCAATTTATTATTTGTTGGAGGGCTTGAGAGGTTAAAACTCTTCAACCGGCCATGTTTACACCCTACAGGGAAGTGGTAAACTTGATGCCGCAGACGATAGCTCTGTTGCCCACAATGCATTTGGCTAAAGATGCAATCACAGTAAGCTATAAAATTGGCTCTCCTAGAAGGACTCACTGAGATATGCGAGTAGTTCAAAAGCCAAAACCCCTATCATTCAGAGTTAACTGGGAGAGTTTCTGGCCATATGATCAGGGAGTGGCAGGGCAGGCACAGTAAGGGCTGGTCGTAAATTCCTTGCACACCCAACATGCTGCAGATGCTAATGTTATGAAAATACCACAAATTCACTCAGAACTGAAAAATGCCTCCTTAATCACGTAACCCCTGGCAATAGTTTTCTGCAGCTCTTGCACAGGCAAGCCTCATCCTGAGGTTAGCTCTTCTGATTTAGAAGATCCTTAACACTACCATCAAAGAGGTAAATAAAATCTCTTCGCTTCTTTCTTTTCCTTAAGCTACTGGGCACAGAAGGAAAATTTAAAGCTATTTGTTTAGACAATTAAAACCTTTTAAGTTATCAATAACACTGCTATTTTATATTCCACACTTTTGATCATTAACACTCCTTGTATCTTTGGAATGGAAAGTATGGCAAGTGTGCGTACTTTTGTTTACTTGCTGAGAAGAAAATGTATGGTAATACTTCACTTGCTGCTTTCTTGCTTTGGTATTTCCCATTGTGACGCCTGGCTCTGTAATAATTGCTGATGATGCTAACTAGGACAGCGAGGGGTTGATAGCATCTATTTTGGTTTAATTCAACAGCCAGGAAGTGTGAGCTGTGCTGGTTCAAGGGTCTCTATATGGCTTATTCGGTCACTGCTTTTTAGTTGGAAAGAGGTAAGGGACGTCAAGACTGGTAGCTTCCCCTGCAGTCACCCCAGCTTAATCAGGAGCTGCACGTAAATTAACACCCGCAGCCACTGATGGAATAACTGTCCTACCACCAGCCTGACAGAGCAGGAAACAAAATGGCCCAAATGAATAAAAATGACCCTCTCGTGCAGCAGCTGTCTCACCAAGCTGAAAAACTGGAGTAATTAAAAAAAAAAACCAGCCCCCAAAGCCTGCTTTTTATGCGCATATGCTTTGGGGCAGAGGCTGCTGTGCATCCATGCTCAAAAGCCTTCCAGTTTACAGACACAGGCACTATTTGAAATGAAATATGAGCTTCAAAAGTGTCACTCAATACAGGGAAAAGAGGAAAAGGCCTCCTCCAAATACACCTGTACTTCACCAAAATATGAGCAGTAGCTAATGGCACCCACTGTTTGATCACTTGTTCTGATATTTAGGTATTCAGGTTCTGCATCATTTTAGCCTAGTGTTTAATTACAGCGCATCAGGAAGGAAAGCAGAGGAGGCTGTCTCAGTCCTTACCATACGAAGTTAACCACACAGCCCAACAGAAAAAAGGTGATCCAACTTCTGCAGACAGCAAGTATAAAGCATTCATGAAGTCATCACTAATATAAAAGGCTCAGGAAGAACAAACTCGGAAAAAACAAATCTGCAGGTGGAAATGGAGACTATTTTCTTCAACAGCCTAACCTCCACAGGCACAGAGTGAAAGAAATAGATGAGGATATTAATTGTGGAAGCTCAGACTGTTGTTTTACAAATTACTTTTTAACACCTGTATTTGATTTTCTTCCTGGAGTTACTCACAGAATAGAAATAAAAATGAACTTGTTTACATAAAATGTTCAGGTGAAAAAAGGCATAACGTGGCCCTGCTCAAAACTCGGAACACATTTCTCAACAGTATGTTACTGCCTAGTGCCCAAGTACTCTTCCATAAGACAACACTGGGATACTATTTCTAGCAAGGTTTGTGGCAAGCTCATTTTAAAACCTCAGCAGTACGTCAGATTTGATCTTTAAATTTTCCTCCAGACAGGCAGTAAGAAAAACACCCACATTATAAATATCATGTCCTGTCTTTGCATACAAACCCCAAACCAAAGCCATCATAGGGGGAGTGACAGGAGCTCGAGCAGCAGTGGGCGAGGAGCATTTGCTGGACGCTGGGGCTTGATTTCCCATTCCACCTCTGTAAGCCTGGTGCCGCGCGGCCACGAGTTTTGGGTGGCACTGCAAGCAGTCATACTCAGAAACATTTCCTGAATCTGGGCTAAAAAACCAGGCAGTCTCCTGTCTGTCCCTCTGTGGGGGTTTGGACCTCACCTGCTTTGGTTACCTGCAGCTCTGCAGCAAGAGAAAACCCTGCAGGACACAGGGATGGGCAGAACAGGTACTTGCTGCCCAGTTAAAACGGAAAAGCACATTTAAACCATTTCAAGGCTGGGCTCCAGATAGAACAGGTATAATAACACTGGCCTGTTAGAATAACAAAGTTAGAAGCAAGCCTAAGTTTTCCTCCAAGTGCTTTTTGCCAAATGACTTCCATCTGATCTCACAACCCCAACAGTTTCTTCAAAACCAAGAAAATCCAAATGTGACCTAACCTTAAAAAGTTGTCAGAAACTTCAGAGACAGCAAACCACCACTGCTTACAAATGAATCAATTTCCAGTGCCTCCTGGCTCTTGGAAAACAAGCTACTACATATAATATATTCACCTCAAAAGGAATCTGTTTGGCTGAATATTTACATGACCAATTTTTTATGCAAATTTTTTAGCATCCTGTCCAAATTAACAACCTGTGACAGGAGATGAGATGCTTCTGTGCAAAAAACAAGCACAAATGGTTCTTTCTTTGTAATTTAAAATGCCTTATGAATATATATAAAAAAACCTTCATAAAGCATTACTGTCATATATAATTGTTTTCGATAGCACCTACAAAGTACTTGAATTTAAAGTAGAGGAAGCTACTGAAGTCCTATCAGAAACAGTGATTTGCTCTAACGTTCCTTTTATCCACAACTTTTGAAAGGAACATAGATCTTGTGGTTTTATTTTAGTGAAGACAAACAAAGCTTTGCAGAAATCACACTTCTGAATTAATTCCATTCTTCTGAGCTGGTTTTATCAGCATCCTTTACACAGAGCATTTTGGACAAACATTTCAATTTTTAATCTCATCTTTTCTGTGCACCACACCACACTCCGCCCAGGCCCACCAATCTTGTTATCTTAATGGATGACAGATAGAATATCACTCTGACCATGCCACATTAGGTGTCCTCATTTACCGAGTGCAAGGAAAAAATGCTGAGTATAAATTATTCAGAAATCTATTGTATCAGCGTGTGTTCTCTGAGCATCCACCACTGGCAGAGCAGACAGATTATTTTTCACTTTTAATTGTGTTGATATCTTATCTGCTGCACTGAAAGCAGAGAGTGATATGTGAAACCATATGTATCAAGCAGCAAATAAACCCAGTTTACTAGGTCTATTGCTTAGAACTAAATAACCTATTTAGTCAATCTAACTTGAACACAATACCAAAAAACCCTACCTCATCCCTCGCACCACTTAACTTTGTAGTGTTTGCCGCTGATTGTGTCAAATTAAAGAGTTCAGTACTGAGCAGCAGTGCCCACAGCGAATATTAACTATTTCAGTAATATTTTGAATGCCATTATGCCACTGGCTACCTGAACACAAAGGAACTCATTAAGGATGAGCCTTCTAGATAATGTCAAACGTTTAAGCTTATGAAGTCTTACAGAATTGTGAGCATGAACTGCTACCCTTACATATTTGATGGGGAACCTATACAACTCCTCCTTCACAGTCCTGTTGATTTTGGCAAGTTGGATCATTTAGAGCTCAATTTATGCACAATGCATGAAGACATGGGTCATTTGATCACAACAGCATCTTAAAAATATTTTGCCAGCATAGGGCATGCCAAATCTTATTTGCAGACGTACTGGGCTTGCAAGATGAAAACTTGCACTGCAAGCCCTGGACAGGGTCATCAGCAGAGAAGGGCTATTGCAAGCCCAATCTGTTTGAACAGCCTGCTAGGTTTATCTGGTTCAGCTTTGATTACCCCCAAATACAGGCAGCTAGCTATGACTCCCGAAAGATTTAAAGGCCATTCTTTGGTAAATTTGCAAAATAAGCTTCTGAGTGAAGTATACTGACACTTTATCATAAGAGAAACAAAGGAGTAGGAAGGACTTTTCTATGGTACAGTTTATCAGTCCTTTATAAACTCCGACTGACTGAGCTCTGAAAGGCAAAGATAAAAACCAGTAACAACCGAAAAGAATAATCCATCCCACAACATACCTGAAACCTCTGCCATTAGCTTTATTCTGAAATAGGGGCTGTGTAAATATGTACCTTTTTTACAAAATGTATCTGTTTGTGATGCATAGCCTCTTTTCAGTTTATTTATTTTAATCATTCACATTACCCTCTATCCCTGCTACCCCCATAAAATCTACTTAGGCAAGGTAAGGACTTAATTCCTGCTATCTCTGGAGCATCAACAGAAACATTTAAGGTCTCTCTTAGTGATGAGATCTGTACAAAACCACTTTGCTCTGTGTATGGGGAATTGCCCAGGTACATTCATGGAATAAATGTGGTTTGCAATATTTTTATTACAGGTGGTAGCAATCAAGGAACAAAAAACCCCTTCCTTTCAAAATCCTGGTATGATCAGTGGTCAGGTTAGGGCAGAGACACACAATTTTTAGTTGTTAACTAGGAATATTTGCCCTGAAAGGCCTCGATAACATGCACTCCCACAACTGGAATTGCACAGACAGGCTTACAAAAGACCTAAAAGCCCCAGCATATTCCGTTAAGTGACTCCATATAGTACAAAAGACACTGCAAAATGGCTGCAGCCAGAACACAAGACCCCCACAAGTAATGAAAGCTGCCAAAGCAGCTATCTAAAAGAAAGCTAAAATGAGCATATTCCCAGTTGCACAGCACTTTTCCAGGATGTCTGCACTGTCTATCACACTTTGGAAGTCACGGCTTACAGAATAAACAAATTAATTGTCTGACATTGTGGCTGGAAACCACCGCTGGCACAAAATGGAAGCAGCTACAACAATAAGTAGAGGAAGGCTCACTGCCAGGAAGCAGGGAAATTGTTCTGATGATGTATGTCAGGGCAGGACAGGCAGATCTTTGCAAAAACAAACCAATAAATGCCATTAAATGTCAATAGCTTGTAGAGAGCACCTAAAGATGCCAGGCACACGGCAGCAGAGGGGCTGGGCACCAGCCTGCCCTGGGAAGTGCTCTGGGTTTGTCTGTTTGTCTGTTGTTGCTGTTATTTCTAACAGAAACTCTCTGCTTGCCATCCACATTTCATCACGTCTAACCATTTATTCTGCAGGTGAAGAGCAGCCGTAATCTTCCATGGCTGAAGAAACCCAAATTTGCTATTGACAGCAGGGGATTTTGTTTTGGTTTTGTTGTTTGTTTGTTTTTGTTTTTTTTAAAAATCAATAGAGCTCAAAACACTTCATAAAAATAAGCAGGTGTTATCTCACACCTCGCATACAGGAATACAGACCTGTGGACCTAAGAGCAACCCACTAAGGGGAAAAAAGGTCTATTCTCTTTTCATTATTTTAACACAAATGGAAAAGTTTGAAAGCTTTCAGGGTTTTCTCATTCCTTAGAAAAAGAAAAAGGCCCAGAAGCCAGGGACAGGCAGATAAGCTAAGCTACTTAAATAGGGATACTCGTCTGCAACTGCAAAAAATTCTCCAACAAAGACTAAGCAGGTCATACTTGATAAATCCTAATAGTTTCTAAGGTGACAAAATTATTGTGGGGCTTAGGGGGCAAGGAAAAGAAACCCAATTTTGGTGACTGAACTTGAACAAAATTATTCATGGGGCTACTAATGCTGATTTAGCCATTAGCCACTGGTGAGGTTGGAAACAAACCCCATTTTTCATGGTGCCTCACAAAAACACATCTTTTCATTCCACAAACCTTGGTCTAATGTTAAAAACATGCCCCAAACCATAAAAACGTTGATTTTTTTTTTTTTTTTCTGTGGAGGGAGTTTGAAACACTTCTGCTGGCCAACTGGCAGAGAGGCAGCTTACTGATGAAACAGGGGAGATGTGTTCAATTTTCTACAAATGTGCAGCAACCAGATCTCCCTAGCAAGGGTACCACAACATCCCTAAGACTACACACAGATTTCTTCACAATTTCAATTTTCACTGAACTCCTGACCTTTCTAGCAAACATGTCAAAGTCTCCAGACAGAACAGTCATCACCTTGAAACAATATGTGAGGGGAACGATCGGCTGAGATTTTCTGCTTCTCCACTTCAGTAATTTAAACAGAGAGGAAAGCGCTGGTATGCACTTCCATCTGCTTTCTTCAAATTAAAAAAAAAAAAAAAAAGAGGAGATGAAATGTATATAATTAAAAAGTTACAGTTAACTTCCTTTCAGTAATGTCTGTAGGATGGTTTTTGGCCTGCTAGGAAACTCCAGATGGGAAGAGTAATGAATATAATTGAATACGAATAACAGGAGATCAAAGAAATGCTTTTCTGAGTTGTAGTGCACTGAGTTATTTCACACAGTTTAATGGAGAACTCAGGAATGAATTATTGCATTTTGCTATTTTCTTATATTTTTGTTTATGCAAATCAGTTCTCTTTAACCTAATTTGTGGAGGACCAGACCTATAACCCAATAAAACCATAAAATGTCACTAGGATGGTCGTACAATTGGCTAGTGCTCATCCAAAAGGCTCTACGTTGTTAACTGCTCATCGTTTTTTCACTTCCTTCCCCTCCAGTGCCTCAGGATTTATATCACCAATTAAGACAATAATGAGTGCCCCAGGTTGACCTCCCAGGAGCAAGAATTAATTAAGTGCAGTATTTCTTTGTAAAGAATGACACTTTTCCAAACCATTTCTGTAGCTGCTCTCTTGCATAGAAGCACAGTCTCAGGAAAGCCTTTCCAAATTGTTATCCTCAAAATGTATGATTGATTTTGGTTTATGCTCATAATTTGGGTCTCTGTTTTTATCTATTGGTTTTTCAGGTGGTTGGAGCAGGGGGACCATTTCCAAGGACAATGCTACAATTTTACTACACATACATGGGATTTTTTTTTCAGAGTGACAAAGGAAAGACAGCTAAGCAACAGCGACTCTAACAAAGTAGTAGACCTCCTAAAGGAAAACAACAAAAAATCCCCACCAAGCTATACCCATGCAGTGACACGCAGATTCCTGCAGCAGGCAGGACAAGGAAAAGACTCATGTTAGCTATGCAATTACTATGCGGCAATTACTTGTAGAGGTCTTTCAAATTAGCCTCTCCACTTAGCTGCTGGCAGGGATGAAAACACATTTAAAGGAAAGGACAAGCTCAAACACAAACCTGTATGTGAGAAAGAAGGTATGTGCATGCTCCAAGGAAATTCCCCACACGGGCAGGCATCATTCTCCTCCTCCTCCTCCTCCCCTCTCAGCCTTCACCACAAAGGCTTGCAGACTTCCCCCACATATTTGGCACCACAGTTATTTATCAGAAGAGGCACAGGGACTTTCATTAATCGTCAGCCAATATAAAAATCCCTGCATTTCTGCACCGTCTGAAATTTATAGAGGTGCTAGTTTCTAACCCACTATCAGCAACTAAATGTTTACAGCTCAGCTGAAATCATAATGCAAACTATGCCACAAATATTTATATATGCCTGCAAGCTGGCTGAAGCACAATTCCCCTTGCTCTAGCAGAGGGAATTGCACAGTTTCCGTGCACAGCCTGCTGCTCCCTGCCGTCTCCCCACCCTCCCTGAGCCAATGCAGCACCCCAGCCTGAGCCCAGCCAGCTGGGTGGGTGCCTGTGGGTGCTGGCCCAGCACCCACCTGCCAGGATGGCTGGTGAAGAGCTGGCTCTGGCTGTGCCGCAGCACGGCTCCCGCTTGTCTTCAAGACCCAGCATGTTTCTTTTCTTTTTGTCCAACCTGGGAGGAGTTTTAAAATGTGCCTGATCCGCAGCAGAGAAGAATTTTCTGAAAACAATGCAGAAAGCAACCTAAAAATATTCAGAAGAAAGAACATGGACATAAATGTGCCAAAATAAACCAGATGTCTTGAGCATTATCCTTGCTGGTACATTTTTCAGGCATCTATCTGAATGACTCATCAACACATGTTTATTATCTCCCCACAATTTTTTTTCACTTAGTTTTGACAGTTGATGTCTAAACAAATATGTTGTATCAGATCTCTTGAAATCTGGCAAAAGTAGTATCTTGTACTTACTACTTTCTGCTACACTCTCATTCCCCTGCATTCAGTGACAAAGAAACTCTGCTAATACAGAACTACTCACTAAAACCTTGTAAAACATAGAGTTTAGTGAAACTTGGATGCCTGGAGACTAGAAAACAGAGTTCAAGTAAACACCCAAAAACATGCCAGAAACATGCAAGTCTGGCTCTCTAGTACTGGCAGTAGTCAAGGAAAATTACCTTTCTACACTGCAGCTGAAACTCATTACTGAAGGCGACAGCAGAGGGATGAGTTGGAGCTGGACCGGCTTGGCAAACCCACCATTTTTAAGAGTGAGATGGTGGCCATACCCATCTGCCTGGCTCCTGTACACAGTCAAAGTACACACGGTCAAAATGGTCTCAACAACATGCAAAAGCAGGCTGTGAAAGGTGGATGAACTGCAGCCTGTGCCAGTGCAAGGGATTAGCAACTGCACAAACAGAGCCAGAGGAACCTACTGACTAGTTATTCCAAGCTGTAAGGAAGGACTCTTAAGGTAACACTAATTGGAGATATGTATCTCATTGCAACACCGACAAAATCACGCTGAGATGCTGAAAAAGCATCACAGCTTACATGACAAACACAGCACTGCCTCCACCTTGCCCAGTGCTGGGCACCACTGTTCATTCAGCCAAGCCGTAGGGAAGCAAGGGAGAGTCTGGGACTGGGCAACTTTGACGACAAGCAAACACGACCTTTCAGAGATGAGTGAATGAACTAGGACTGATTAATCTAACACAGGAAAATCTTAGCAAGATGTTTTCCTGTTTTTTCCCTCCCCTGCCAGACTTTAATCAATGGCCAGATTCAAGCACAGAGCTCATATAGTCACAAGACGATCATTCTTTCAGTTTACAAAAATCACATGGACTTGGGATAAGATAAAAGGTCTTTTTAGTTAGCTCATCCATTTGGCTCCTGGGTGCTATGCTTGCATCTCTCCTATTTACCTAATGCTCTCTTTCTTCTTTCCTTTCAAAAAAATACATAGTTTTCATTTTTGTTTCTATACACGTAGCAGTCACTGTACATCACTATGGATAAATGTGGACTGCTTAAGACCATTTACAGCACCACTTGAGCAATGCCATGACCCCCTAAAAAAAAAAAAAAAAAGCTAACAAAGTGGTGGTGCTCATTCATCTAAAAAATGATGGGCTGCAGAGCTTCCTCTGAAACACTCTGCTTAAATCTTCTTCAGGAGCACTGCCACTCTTTTGGACCAGCAGAAAGCACATGAGGACCACAGCGCACTCTGAAGCACGGACCTAATAATTTACATTTCTCCAAAGCAAGGCAAGCACCCCCAGAGGCAGGGAAGACCTGCTGGGAATATTCACCTGGAGAGCTGCCAGCTGGGACACTCGCGGGAGGAGTGAACAGTAGCCCGCTAGAGTGGCTGCACCACGGCTATAAATCTCTGCTTTCCCTGGAGCACCTGGGAGGAGGGAGAGGGAACCGGACACAGCTGATAGTAATGGGTCCCATTAAATTGTCACTTTTACAGGGACTCTGAAACGGGAACAAACTTGCTCCATAAGCATTTGATCAGTCTCCCTGCCACCAGGTGATGGCAGACCCTGCTATTGTGCTGTGGCTGGGGGCTGCTGGCTCTCCCCTCCAGAGCTGGAAGGGTCCCCAGCAGTCACTGAGGTTTGCTATAGCTGGAGTGGAATCACCAACAGCATTTACAGCCAATCAAATCTACATTTCTTTGGCACTACTTGCAACTGATGTCTCACCTTCTAATTTATGTATCCGTTATTCTAGACGGGGGATCCAGAAACAATATACCTTTTCCCCTTTAAACATAGGTATTATGATACAGCTTTTATTGCGTAGTAACTTTTCCCACTGAAATATATTAAATGAGAAATTTTAACCGTGGCCATGTGAAATCATAAGGGACTTTATACACAAAAATGTCTTTCTACTTCACAGCTGTCTCCTGAGTTGAGCTGTGGAATTTGTGGGGACTCCTGCATATTATCAAAAGGAAAAACAATTTATGAGTAGGGACACAATATTTGACAGACCAGCTGCAGCAGTATACCAGTTAAACAGTTACTATACCAATATACCAAAACTACTAATTACAGAATTGGATGCAAGGTTTCTTTAACTTTACAAGTTTTTGTAAGTGGAGTACTGAGCTCCACAGCTGTCATGCCTAGAGGTGCCTCCTGTATGTGGGACGTTCCTCTGAAATAATCAGAATAATATAAAACAGGAAGGGCACAACACATACGTCCTTTGCACCGAACTTAAGAAACAACGTATCCATACTTAAAGATGATAGCAAAATCCAGATAGAAAGAGCAAAAGACAGACACATAGGTATAATCTTAACTTTGGCAGTTTCTGATTTTTTGAATGGCTACTAAAAAATGGAAGGTTTTTTAGTAAGGCATTTGTTTTCTTTCACAGGAGGAAGAAAAAGAAGATTGTATACAATAAACAAATTTAAGAAAGAATCTGTAAAGCTGACAGTATTGGAAACTGAAACATGGAAAACTGCATCCAACTGTCTTCCCAGCTACAGCAGAAGACTTAAATTTCACAAAGAGCAGCTCTGCAAGGCTGAACAGCTTTAGGATCCATGTTGCAAAATCAGTTGCACTCCATTGCCAGAGGAAACTAAAGAAAATACCCCTTCAGGAAATTTCCTCAAAGGAATACTTCATTTGGGATTAGAAAGAACCTCTGTTTCCATTAGTAGGTCAGTCAGTAATCACAGAGAGCAATGGAAGGTCACTTTCGTAGGGCAATCAAAGTATTTCTGCAAATTGGCAAGCTGACCGCTTATGAACTGGGTGATGGTTTACAATAACCAGAAAATACAGATAGGTACATCTTTCAAAATAAATTCAAAAAAAGTAGCAAACAAAAGGCATCTGAATATCTACCTAATATGTAAGGGAACAGAATTACATAATGGATAATTTCATTTTGAACACTTATGAACCCCCCTGACTTTGGATTTACTTCTCTAAACAGTGACAATCAAAATCTTTATGTACTTAATAAGAAAAACACAAACTACAATTTCCAAAGAACCCTAAAGCAAGCAGAACACTTACCACAACCATCTCACCAGCACTGAAGTCAACACTCAGCCAGAACCACACTATGTAAATGATTCTACTCTCCCCCTTTCTTCCACAGAAAACACTGCACTTCCTTATGGGGTCCAGCAAGCTATCCTAAATCTCAGTTCAACAGAACAACTGCTTATGTATCCCTTCTCTATGTCTCATTAACCAGTTTCTTTTTAAAAAAAGTTCCATAGTTAGAAAATAAAAGCTAGTTCATTGTAATTTTACACATCTATAACTGCTGTTCAGTAAGCATAAATAAATATGGCATGGTATTAAAAAAAGTACGGTATTAGTTTTATTAGAAAATATGAAGAGTAATTTCTGAGATGTTTGCTCAGATATTCTTATTTCCTTACCTGCTGAACTACCTTTACAAACAACACTTTAAAAGATCATATTATGAAATGTTGCATTAAACATGGTGAAAAGCTGCATTTTTGCCTATACTGGAACAACTTTCTGGATGTGCCCTTACATGCTGTACTCCACATCTATAATTAAAGGCCACATGTGGTCCTTAAACTAATGGACAGCTATGAAATAGATTGACAAGAAGAGAACAAAACAAAAGTGTTTTCTCCCTCTCTAGTGAGGAAAATAGAAAAAGTAAAATCCATTAGAACCTACTTACAGGAAATTAAAAACATGCTCTGCTCCATACCCACTGCATACAAAACAGGGGACTTCTCAGCGGGTAAGCATTCCAGCCTGGACTGCAGCCCACCTGCTTCTGGCATCTCTGGTTGGTGTGTCGCGACATGATTTGCATAGACAGCACTTTTACACATACGTATGATTTACTTAATTCTGTTGAAGCTGTTGTAAACTGTGAGCATGTTACAGATCCGGTGTGAGCCTCAGCTCTCCCTCAGCCATCTGTTAACAAGCCACAACAACTATGAACAGGTAAAAGTTGGATAGAAATGTGACAAGCACTCTCCAGTACTGACCTTGGTGTGAGAAACCATGATTCAACTCCAACAACAACTGGCACCTACACATGTAAATTTGAAGTTTCTTCTTCTTATGGTGTGCATTCTCAGTTATAGAAAGGAACAGACGCTGCCAGAAGCATAAGACTCAATAATTTGAGTTTACTATTACTACTAATGAAAAAACTGTAGCTGTTATGGAATAGTTATTGGCAAAAGAGCCTGAAAAGATATGTATGGTCAGCAGGCATGAAGACTACATCTCTATTAGGAAATGCTCTTGGGAACAGTCATGGGCACATGGGCTGGCTGACTTACCATGAAAGTCCACCTCTACGTTAGTCAGTTTTGGCCTTCGAAACAGGACAGCTGCATCCAAACTGCCCATGGGAGATGGCTGCATGCAGGAGGAGCAGAGGTCGGTACAGCCAGAAACATTCCAGGTGCACAGCATGGCAAAGCAGTGCCCCAAAACGTGGCTGGTCACCACTGCACCATGATTTAAGAGCCTGATGCTGCTGTTCATTTTTTGAGAAAACCTTCACTAATGGTATCAGGAATTTTGCACGAGAATGAAGTGCAAGATTTAAGCCAAACAATCATACGTCATTATTTGACAGTTTATGCAAAATAAGAGAGCAGTTTCCAGTTCCGGTTTCCATAGGATATTTGCCCTTGTGCTCACAAATAACTGGAGCAGTGTGGTTAGCACAGTTAGAAAGTAATTTGGGATAATGTCTGTGCTTCTATAGCACCAGCATCACTGTTAGAAACAAATTAATTCGTAAAAACAACTATTCTCACACCTTAAGATGAACTCCTGGTCTATGACTGAGAGCAATGCACAGGATAAGAGAAGGATGAGCTGTGCTTATATATCCCTACAAACACTGCTGCTCTTTATCTGTCTCTGCACCAGAAGCCCAGTGCAGGGGAACAGCAGAGATATAATACACAACTTGGGCCCACAGCGCTGGAAATCAAATATGGCATTCAAATGCACAACACAATTTTAATTTTTGTTATCTGTCATGGTTAGCGATTAATATTTTTTCTTCATTCATGTCATTCACACAACCCAGAAAGATATTTTAAAATATCCAGTAAGACAGAATTTTTGTTCCTGGTCCCATCTATTTCATCATGTTTACTTGCTCTCAGTGGGCTTCCAATAAATATATGCTTCCCTATCCTTCAAAAATTTGAAATAACTTCAGTATCTGGCAAAAGTTTTATCTTCCAAACAAAGAGAAACATTAAATCAGAACTAACTGAAACAGATATCAGCTTTTCACAGGACATCTGGCTTTCCTCATTTTGTTATTTCAAAAACTAAAATTTTGAAGACAGCATTAAAGCGAGCAGGTCTTTTCTGGTACTACAAAATATGTATAAAAATTCCAGGGTTTCAGCTACATTTAAATCAGTTGCAACTCATTTAGTGTCTTTCTGCATATGGCACTGCTTTCTGCAAATAAATGGCTTTAAGCATTGCTACACTTTACAGTTTAAGATCAGATGATATTAACAGTATGCAGAAATGCATCTCAGAATATGTTTTAACCTTCTAAAAAAATGATTGTTGATTTAGCTGAAACTAGGAGCAATTTTCTATGATTTGAGGAATTTTTCATAGCTGTGCATGAATGACAGCATGCATCTCCACTGCTGGCACTGTCACTTACTAATACAGCTTAAATGGAGACGAATACAGCTCGATCATTCAAGCTGATCTGTATTTTTCTTTGAACCAATTGAAGCTTTTACAATTGCATTGCTGCAAACAATGTTACTTCTTTCCCTGATACAAATCATACTGTGCATATATTTTCAACTTTACTTTTCTTGCTTTTTGTTTCAGTTATAGATTATTAAAACATGCCAGGAAAGCAAAGCCAAACAAATATACAGAATATTAGCTGATTTTATAAAGTTTGCTTTCATTTTTTTAGCATTAGGTAATTGAGAAAATTCTATGTCTGGATTTTTAATTCCCAGTAAAGGGGCATAAGTATAGGCTTAAATATAATTATATTATAGCTAGAAGCTAACATGTACAAGAGTGGCGTTATCAAAAAGAACTGCTGCTTAAGATCCCTCTACAATCCCAGAACTGCCTAAGAAAATGCAAATCTGTCCTCACATGATCTAAGAGGCATTATTAAAAGAAAAAGGCATCTGTCCCAAAGGATACTGTTCCATAAAGGGAACTTTGCTACGACAATCTCTAAAATATTTTAGGCCACTCATCAACTTTTCTTGCAGAACAAAGCATAATATCCTTGCCATCAAACTTCAAATAAATAAGAAAACTAAAGCCACCCTCTGTCAGCAGCATTTTGTAAATCTGTTGTTGACTGATGCTGATCATGGATTCATGGCCTGCAGCAGGGGAACCCCAACCCTCTCAGTGCCCAGAGGGACATAACCATGGGGGACACGATGGAGAATGTTAACACAGCTGTGCTTTCAGCACCTAACCCAATGGCCCATGAGGACAGGCTGCTCTGGAGGGTGACCCAGAGTAGATCTAGTTTAGATGCTCTGAATCAGCCGTTAAGAGGAGCTCCTTCTCTCCACTGACTACAGCGAGAGCACAGTCTTCAAAGTTAGGTAACAAATTTTGGGCCTGAAGTTGAGTGGTAAGACTGCCTCCCACTGCATTTGGAAGTAAGATAAGGCTGTAAGAAAATGACAGCTTTTCTCCCAAGCTAAATATCCACGTGGATCAGAAAAACCAGAAAAAGTAAAAACGGTTTAATTTTCTCTCTTTTTCTTTTCTTCTCCTATGTGTAGCTCATCTTTATTGTGGGAGTCAGTCCTACAGAATTACAAACCTAAATTTCAAGGTATATATCAATGCCTATTTCTTCATACTGCTTAAAGTCTTTGCAATAAAAAAAAGATAGGGGGGTGTGTGTGTGTGTGTATATGTATGTTTGAGTCAGGAAGGTGTCAAACAAAGAAATGTATTTTCATAGCTGAAGATGTTTGAAAATATAGTAAATGTGGTTACCCTTTTCATTTAATGATCACACATTAGATGTGATTTTATATGAAAACTGATGGGAGGAAAGCTATTCTTCTTTTATGATAAAAGCCAACCTGGGATCACCTGGTATTGAAGTAGCTTTATCTACATTTTTGTCTATTAGCATCAACAACAGGCAGAGAAGCACCTTGATCATTCAGACAAAACTGCTGGACCATAAACCTACCCTCTTACATGCTGTGCTGTCTTCTCTCCTGAAACAGCTCTAGGCAACTTTGCTGCCCACCGAATTTAAGCCAGGAATCTGGACAGGACTGCCAGCAGAGGAATGCTGTCTTTTAAATGCCGAGAACAAGCAACAGGGCTTTCAGAGACAGCTGAAGCTGCCAGAACACCAGCTTCTCCTCCTTGCCCACACAATGGCAACATTGTGTGGGGAATCCATCACGCTACTCTCAGTCTCCATTTTTGCAAACCCAGCTACAGTGCAAGCCAAGTCAGGACCTAAGAGCTGAGTTTTTGGTGACAGCCAGCCCTATAACCACTTGTACCAGGCTGCATAAATCCAGGTTGTTCATTTTGTATGGAATTTGTTTGCATGCTATGTAGCAACACCCAGACACCAGGGGGAGAAAAAAAAAAAAATCTCTTTTTCAGAAATCTTTAACTGAGATCATGAAACACATGAGTAGATTCCAAACCCCGCCTCTGAAATGCCACACAGTTTACAAAATGGAAAAGTTGCAAATAAGCTGAATATTGTCAATGTACTGTATTATATACATAGAAAAATGGACTACCTCTGGCATTTTGCTTACAAAATACAAGTGCACTGTGTAGACCAGTTTGGTTTTGAGATTCTAATACATACACAAAGACATTGATGGGCTATGAGGCACACCAGCCTTTTGCAGCATAACAGCCAGCAATTAACACAAAGCCATGATTTAAAAAAACCCAAACCCGAGTTTAAAACACCAGAGAGAGCCTGACTGCTGAATTCAACTGACCAAACTGAGAAAAAGTTTAGGACATCAACCTTCTGAAAGTTCCCAGATTTCAAATTTGGAAGGCAAGAAGTCAAGTACTCTAAATCTATAATCACAAATAACATTTTCAGCATGAACATACTAAACTTAGAAAACAAAGATAGCTTAGAATTATTTAGACAGCTCCAAAACTTTTATTGTGGTTCCTAAGTGCATATTATTAAATACTCTGTCCAGCCCCTAAAAACCTTAAAAAACTAGTACATCAAAACAAGCCACAGAACAGTCTTTCTAGTGGGGCACAGTACTGAAGATTCTGGTAATGAGTAAGATAGAAGGATCACTTTAAAAAAGGGTGCTTAGGATACTGGGAAAGCATTCAGCAAAGGTTAGGAGGTTGTTCCCAGGTACCTAAAAGAATAAGGTCCCAGGATGACAGTGAGTGGGAAAAGGGGAAGGAAAGACAGGAGAAGGCACCAATTTAATCATCACGCGAGAAGACCACAGCGATGGTTTAACAGTGAAGGCAGCTAAAGGCACATTCCGAAGGTGAAGGCAGCTGAAGGAAAAAGGACAATAATTGCAGATCAAATGTTGCAGATCAAAAATGGTATCATCATGGCATGAGGTCTGAAAAAACTGCACACCATGAGATTACAGTTGGTGATGTCATGAAGAGAGAGGATGGGAAGTTCTGTCATCATGAACCCTGTGTCCAAGTTAGCAACCCAAAACATGGAGGACACAAAGCAGTCCTTTTGCACTAGATGGAGACTGCTAATGATCACTGTGATGGCAGCTTCACTGGAGCTCAAGGGAGAAAGGCAAAGAAGGAAACAGAGAACTGAAAGAAAACCAAGGGAAAGGCAGCACAGAAAACCAAAAGGAACAGGGCCCTAATTAGATAAGTATGATATGAGCAGATTTTTCCATTCATTTCCCCTGAGAAACAAGATTTTGAGCAGTTCGAAGGGAAAGGTAAATGAGTCAGAAAGGAAAAGATCGAGAAAAGGACCTCATAGAAGAGGAGGTGCAATGCAGGAGGAAAAAGGAGAGAATTTAACATCACAGAACAGAGACTGATAATCAGGTGAAGAAAGAAATGGTGGAAATAGGAGTGAAGAAAGAGAAAATGGCAACAAGGTCAGAAAAGAGGGGAAAAAAAGGAGGATTAATGCTTGATTTGGCTGATATTTTAGTCTAGCTTCTTATGGAATGAGCTTTGTGCAATCCAGCTGTCTGTAAGCGAGGTTGCCTCTCCCCATCCCAACAGCTTTTGAACACACTGCTGAGCTTCAGTGAAATTCCAAATGTCAAAGAAAATAAAGCTCTTTGAAATCGCATGGAGATGCAGTACATGACTGTGCACCAGAGGGACCACTGGTTAACTTAGTGGTCTCATCATGTTCTTTGCCAGTTTCTGGCACTCACTAAGGAAGTTGATTCAAACAGTGGAAGAGATTCATAAAATCCCAGTCCAATTTGTTGGAAGATCTAGCATTAACTAACCCAAGTATTACCAGTCTCAAGCAGCCAAGTTATTGCTCTGGAATATTATTTCTCATAGACTGACAGGTTTTGTACATAACTTTTTTCCTTTTAACAGCAGCTATTGCTAAGTGCTGAATTACCGCATCTTTCAAATTAGCACATAAGTGAACATGTTGTTGTTGAATAATGGCTAACACATTACAAGACTGATTTCTTCATGTATTTTGACAAGTATGGTCTCACTTTATTTCTGAAAATGCTTTGCAGCATGCCAATAAAAACTGTATTTTTTTTTGCGTATCTTTCAAAAATAATGAAGTCTTAGGGACATGTGACCTTTCTGCCACAGTCTGCAATTACTTCTGTGCTAAGAAGGAACGTGTGGGGTGAGCAAATGACACCACCATTTGTACATTAGCATCTGAGTATGATGAGATTTCCTGTTCAATAAAATCAGCTACAGCATATTCTTACCACAGTTCTTCCTAAGAGACAGTTAAATTGATAGTTTTGCAGCATCCAAAAGAAAAAAATGGACATGATATCCAAGGAAAACCTCAATACCAGAAGGAGATTCTAAAACTGAGGTGAGCTTAAATAGTTACTTTCACTACTTCAGTATCTACAGTTATAAAACGGGGGAAACCACACTCCATACTATAGTTTTTTGCCTAATGACACAAACCCAGGACTATGATATTTTACATCACTACAAAACGTCAGTAGCATAGAAGAAGTTGCAAGTTCAAAGGATAAAGTAAAAATTGCTAACTGCACAGTATCTGAAAAATATTACAACATTTCATAAAAACAAACCAGCAAAATATCTTTTATGAATTCATTCTAATAACTTCATTTATACGGATATAGCAAATACCACATTTTCAGCACGCATTAGTATCTTCACTTTACTAAGCACCACACAACTATTTTAATTTGAAGGACAAAAATCATAGGTCTTTAATTGTTAAAAAAGAAAGCTGTGCTACAGTACCACAGCTAATAAAGTTAACTATGAAAGCATGTGATGATACTTCTTCTTTAGCATTTTTCGCACTACCTTCTTCCTTGCAGGCATACTATTCACTGTGTGTACACCTTTAATTATTGCCATACACACATGGTGTAGCTGAAATTGCTTCTCTGAAGTATATCTTGTCTTTAGACATCCTCTACTTTAGAACAGTGTATTGTGTTACCGCATTCTATGGATAGTCAATTCATGCTCTGACAACCACAGCACTGGAAAGCACCTAGCAGATGTGCCAGCACTGTAGTCTGCCAGATTAAATTTCGCAAAAACTAACCTGCTAATCCTCAAATTCCCAATCTGATTTGAGATTAATTAGATAGTTAGAGGCCATGCCAAAAATTCACGGATGATCAGATCTTGTTCCCAGATTCCACCCCCTGGATACACAGCGGTAGCAGCACACAGAAAAACACTGAGAGCAGTCAATGGCCATGTGAGTTCTCAGGGCATACTTGACCTACAGATGGACAGTGAAGAGTCTCAAAGTGTTTTCCCTTTATTTGATTATGTCTGCATCTATGATCACATTCTCATGGTAATCAATACTTAGGGAGGTCCCTGAAAGACTTACTTTCGAAGAAGTTATGAAGGGAAATAATTCCAGGCACGATGGTCATTTACTTGACTTTACTCATAAATAAGAGCTAATTCACACAAGGAAGATACAGGTTTATTTGGAGACAATCAAGTCACACCAAACTGTATTGCTTTGCCCCTCTATAAAATGATATGTGGCCCTATAAAAGGAAAGGGAGATGATGGCACTCACCTTACATCCCTCACAAGCACTGACACCATAGTGATATCCCGATGACTTGTCTTGACAGACAAAACAGGGCTTGTAAACACGAGGGGGTGGAAGTGGTGAAGGAGGACTCGGAACAAGTTCCTCAGAACTGGTGCTCTGAGTTTCAACTGCTACAAAAGAAAAAAGAAATATAATTGAATGATTCATGAATGAATTTTAAATATCTGATAATTTACTGTATTGTAACTATCAAACTGGCCTATATCTTTCTTAGTATAATAAACATTTGTCTTTCCTAGCAAAATGTAAAGGGAACTAAAGTAAGGCAAGTAATGACAGGACTACATCCTATAGCCTCAAAAGCCTATTTTAAAGCACCTGATAATTTTTTCATGATCTAGCTACTCAACACCACAAAAGGTCCAGCTCACTTCAGATATATAGTGCTTGAATCTCCTAACAGGCTCAAAAAATGGACAACTTTGGGCTCATGTTCTGGTTTTCGCCTATTGAATTGTGTGGAACACATGTGTGCTGGGTATCAATCTTCAGTCTTCCACTGTTTGTGGCATGTACCCTTCCAACCAGTACCTAGTCTTGAGACAGCTCTTGTATCTCTTGCCTTTTCCTACAAAAGATAAGATTTCCAATGTCCAATTCTGCAATAGCAGGATAGCAGCATGCATGGGATGTATGTACAGAGACAAACGACTAAATGTAAGACCTGAAGTGAAAATTACCTGAACAAATAATCTTTTTTTTTTTTTTTTTTTTTTTTTTTAAATCTGTAAAACTAGCACAACCCAGCAACACTTCCTTACCTACCTTAGCATTTGTAGCATCAGGAAACCTCTTTGAGAAAGAGCTACTTACACATTATGACCCTACATCCCTTTATTGCCCTAATATTTCTAGATCGTCATTCGTTTTGAACCTGCTGAAAAGCCAGTTATCCCTTTTAGGGAAAGGACATGAAAGCTCTACGATGCAAGATAAGACATGCGAACTACATCTTTCCAAAACATCTGCATTAGTTTTCTGTGATATGCTGTCATCATTCCTCACATTTATTGTAGATGTGCAATACATTTTCATGTTTCACGTAGCCGTCTGCTCCTGCTTAGATAAATCCCTCTAAGTTTTCAACAGATAGACAGAAATGACAGGATCTGTGAACTCAGATCTATCCAGAAATATTAGGCACTATCAGTAGAGCTAAATCTCAAGAGTACCAACAGCAGGCCCTAAAGAATGTTACTCAATGGAAAAGTCTTAAACAAGATTTACTGTACGTGATTTTTTTCAGATTACAAAAATGATACATTTCTATTAAACTCATGATTCATTTTCAACTCATGTTCTGCAGAATTCACAGAGGGCATCATGGAGCACGATGCAACTTCTGATTACTTGTGAGAGAAAGGTCCCTATCTGCCATTTTTACTTGAGTTAAGCTAGTATCAACTTCAAGGACAGACATTTCTTGAGAAGAAAAAAAATGCTAGAGTGAAGTGCTAAAGGCTCTGATTCTAAGCAAAGAAATACCTTTCCAATGGGAAGAATTTTTTAATGTATCTAACAGTAAGGAGGCTGTGAAAAAATAGAGAAGTAAAATAATGTGGCTCCATAAATTGTGGTTAAGACAATGTCCAGAACTGTACTTACCTTTTTCAGCACTAAGTACACTGAACCTTGGCAAACCAAAAATCTACAGGTTCCTACTGCACCAGGAAAACTTTAATGAAGCTTTTTCTTAATGAAAACACAAATGAGAATGGTAATTTCTTTTCAACAGTATTTTTTGGTATTTAAGAGAGACAGAGAGTGCTCTGTTATTGATCTCCGCACAGCCATCCTACTTGAATCAATAATCTATTAGTACTTTTAAATTAAAGTTAGATTCATCAAATGCCCTTGAGAGGCCTCAAACATTCCTTGCCTTATTTCATGCTCATACATGAATTATGGTGGCTTCAAATCAGTCTATGGAATGATAAAATTTTAGTTTTAAAACTCTAATACCAGCAGACAATGTGTTTCATATTAGCTCATTCAACTCTCCCAGTCCATCTAAAAGGCAGGGTTTAGGTTTCCCATAGGAAAACAAGGTTGTGTCATTCAATAAAACCACCACACTCCTGCAATCCTTCTGCGATTTCAGTTTGGGGAAAACAGTCTTTGCCGAATAATACTGAGACCCTTCTGCTTTTTTCATGATTTCATCCTAAACAAGCACCAGCATCCAACGGTAGTGTTCAAACCACAAACTGTAAGTACAGTGGAGGTCTGTCAGGCACTGGCCAAGCACCAGGAACTTGTGATAACCAGAAGAGATTAAGCAACCAGCTCAGTTCATAAATACACAGCACAGCAACTGAAGAGTTGAAGGTGCTGCTACAGAATTCTTCTCTGGACAATGTGAAAAGGCGTACGACAAGGAAAGAACCAGAAGACCCTCCGTAAAATAGTCATAAGCATATACATATCTCTTTATCTCTCTCATTAAAAGATCTTAATCTATTAAATATAATGCTTGCATCTGCTGAACAATCACCCAGAGAGTTTGGTATTTTTTTCTGTGTAAAAAACCCAGTTTGGGAACATCCACTTTTGATCACATACAAGGTGCACAGCTTTCTGGAGAAGGCTTGAACTCAAGTTACACAAGCTCGACTCTCACTCTGGCTTCTGACTTACTATTCTTCCTTGGATTTAGGCTTTTTAGCTCTTTATTTGCAAACGTATGTACTGCCAGCATGGAAGTGCAGAAATTCAGTGCATTCATGCGCAGCAGGTATAAAGCATTATTTCTGTGTCATGTGGGTGGCTAGTGGATGCATGACAGCAGAACCTGCTTTCTGGAAAAAAAGCTTTGGCTGCAACTAGGGTAAAAAGGAGTTTACCACCTTTGGAAGAAGGGGCAGGCAACTCTAGAGGACTATAAGGATGTCACGAGGCTTTGCAGGGTGAAGATTAGAGAGGCAAAAGTCCAGCTAGAACTCAGGCTGGCCACTGCTGTAAAAGATAACAAAACCTAGTTTTACAAATCATTAGAAATAAAAGGAGGGCCAAAGATAATCTTGCATCCTTTACTGGATGCAGTGGGGAACACTGCCACAAAGGATGAGGAAACGGCTGAGGTACTTAACGCTTTCTTTGCCTCAGTCTTTAATAGCAAGACCAGCTTCCCTCTGGGTACTCAGCCCCCTGAGCTGGAAGATGGGGATCAGGATGAGCAGAATGAAGTCCCCGCAGTCCAGGAAGAAATGGTTGGTGACCTGCTGCTCCACTTAGATGTGCACAAACCTATGAGGACAGATGGGATCCACCTGAGGGCAGTGAGGGAGCTGCCAGAGGAGCTCGCTAAGCCACTCTCTGCCATCTATCAACAGTCCTGGCAAACTGGAGAGGTCCCAGAAGACTGGAGGTCAGCCAGTGCGATGGCCATCTACAAGAAGGGCAGGAAGGAGGATCTGGGGAACTACGGGCCTGTCAGCCTGACCTCGGTGCCAGGGAGGGTTGTGGAGCAGATCATCCTGAGCACCATCATGGGGCATGTGCAGGACAACTGGGGGATCAGGCTCAACCAGCACGGGGTTATGAAAGGCAGGTCCTGCCTGACTAACCTGATCTCTTCCTACAGCAAACTGACCCACCTAATGGATGAGGGAAAGGCTGTGGGTGTTGTCTACCTGGACCTTCGTAAAGCCTTTGACACCATCTCCCGCAGCATTCTCCTGGAGAAACTGGCTGTTCATGGCTTGGGCTGGTGCACTCTATATGCTGGGTAAAAGCTAACGGGACAGCTGAGCCCAAGGAGTGGTGGTGAATGGAGTTACATCCAGTTGGTGGCCGGTCACAAGTGGTGTTCCCCAGGGCACAGTATCGGCCCCAGTCCTGTTTAATGTATCTATTAATGATCTGGATGAGGGGATCAAGTGCATCCCCAGTAAGGCTGCAGATGAGACCAAGCTGGGCAGGAGTGTTGACCTGCCGGAGGGCAGGAAGGCTTTGCAGGGGGATCTGGATAGGCTGGACTGATGGGCCGAGGCCAACACAGCTCAGTGCCGGGTCCTGCACTCGGGTCACACCAACCCCATGCAGCGCTACAGGCCTGGGGAAGGGGGGCTGGAAAGTGGCTGGTGGAGAAGGACCTGGGGGTGCTGGCTGACAGCCAGCTGAACATGAGCCAGCAGTGTGCCCAGGTGGCCAGGAGGGCCAGCAGCACCCTGGCTTGCATCCAAAACAGTGTGGCCAGCGGGGCTAGGGCAGTGATCATCCACCTGGACTCAGCGCTGGTGAGGCCGCACCTCAAATCCTGTGCTCAGTTTTGGGCCTGTCACTTCAAGAGGAATGCAGAGGTGCTGGAGTGTGTCCAGAGGCTGGGGAAGGGTCTGGAGAACAAGTCTTACAAGGAGCAGCTGAGGGAACTCGGTTGTTTAGCCTAGAGAGGAGTTGTCTCAGGGGGAACCTTAGTGCTCTCTACAACTACCTGAAAGGAGGGTGTAGGCAGGTGGGGGTCGGTCTCTTCTCCCATATAACAACCAACAGGACAAGAGGAAATGGCCTCAAGCTACACCAGGGGAGGTTTAAATTGGATATTAGGAAAAATATCGTCATGGAAAGGGTGGTCAAGCATTGGAAGAGGCTGCCCAGGGACATGGTGGAATTGCCATCCCCAGAGGTATTTAAAAAACGCATAGATGCAGTGTTTAGGGACGTGGTTTAGTGGTGGACTTGGCGGTCCTGGGTTAATGGTTGGACTCAAAGGTCTTTTCCAATCTAAATGACTCCATGATTCTACGCATGTCTGTACATGCAAGGTGGAAAAAATAAAGGATGGAGGGCAGAAAGATGGTATTTCCAGAAGAGGCATTTTTAAAGCAGTCTTACAATTTCAGGAAGAATTCAAAGGAGAGGGGGAAAAAATGGGGCAACTTGTTTCCATGCCCTGATGTCTTGTCCTGTGGGATGTGACTCTTCAGGGTCCCCACTCACCTGAGAAAACAGGCTCAGTGCTGTCACCCAACACCTGAATGCAGCTTAAGCACACAGGGACTCTCAAACAATCGGTCACTTCACAATTCCTAAAATGTCTGAAATACTTCTAAAGGTTAGATAAAGCAGCAGATAAGATCTTTAAAAGCACAGCCTGCTTTGTGAGACCTAATTTACTGCCAGCTAAACCATGTTGACAGATGGAGGAGGTATTTTACTTTGTGACCAACTAGAAGCAGCAAGCACTATGAAATGCCTTGCATTTTGCTAGAAACTTATATTATTAAACTTGTATGTTAATGTACACTTTGGACAGTTGAGTCTTAAAAGAATAAGAAGTTGTAAAGCAAATGGCATTTCCTGGATAGCCTCAAGGGAATTTTGAATACTGAACTCAGGGTCCCTGGTGGGAAGCAGCAATTTCAGCTAATTAGGGTGAATAGCAAAGTGTTGCATTTGGTCAAAACACTCTGTTAACCCTCATTTTTGTTGGCACCAACAAGAGTCTGGATTTTTTGCCTCTCTCTCTCTTTTTTTTCTTTTTTTTTTTTTTTTTTTGTGAATTCACTGCAGGAGTGCAAGGCACACAGCTCACATACATTAGGCAGAAAGTCAAAGGAAACGCCAAAGTTCAACTAAAGTACAAGTAATTAGAACCAGATTCTCTGCTGCTTGTATGTGTGTATTTGATTGTAGAAGTTATTTATAAGCCTCCAAACATTTGAAAAAATAACTATATACTGTAGATCATTTAATTTTTATGTCTCGTCTGGAAAAAAAAGTCTGCTTTTAATCATCTTCCAGGAAAGAGCCAGGAACTGGGAAAGTGGGTCTCAATTGTTTCAATACAAATTTCTCTCTTTCATGTGCCACATAAAACTATACTATAAAATTAAATCCAAAATATCATTGACTCAGCCCTCCCCATCCAATTTTTTTTTAATAAAAAACTTCTTTGAATTTGTCATGCTTAAATAGTTTGCATTGTTACAAGGATTTTTTTTTAAACTGTTGTTTGGAAGACAGACAAGGGGAGAAGAAAAAAAAAAAAAAAAAAAAAAAAGAGTGAGAGAGAAAGAAAACATTATCATGGAGACTTGCCAGCCTTGACTTAGTAACCTGGCCATGACCCTCCAGCGAGTGTGTGTTTGACCCGGTCACACATGACTCTGGCTGCGTACTGTTGCTGGGTTATAAGTCCCAGATATTTTTACCATATATACAACAGGTGGGGAACACAGACAACAGAAAGAGGAAAACAAAGTCTTCCCTTGTGCAAAGACTCCCATTTTCTTCCTTGCAAAGAAAACAACACAAAGGAAAGAAGTCGCACTACTATTTCACCTATCAGCACTCGCTGTGCTGGATTGTTGTTTTACCCGGGGGTTGACGGCATGGAGGTGGAGTGGGCTGAGGTCAGGAGGACAGAGGAAAAGGCTCAGGGGAAGCCATGTGCAAATGTTAATCAATGTAGAACGAATTACCACAACCAAAAAGCCTTTCCTCCTAGGGCTGGGTATGCATCAAAGTTCAGGAGGGAATGCTTTTTATTACGAGTGAACACAACATACCTGGATTAAAAGATAGACTGCCACAATAACTCCAGATTGAGATAGAAATATCAGGATTTTCAGAAGTACTTAAGAAAGTATGTTTTCCATATTTGAGGGCTTCTATTTCATTATTTGCATCTTGCTAGGTGCACACATCTGCCTTAAAGCCGTGATATTAAGTGTAAGTTACTCTATTTTTAATTCTCGATTACAATTTTTCTACCATTGATTTTCATCAAGTCATAGTTCATCTCTACAAGACTGTCTAGGCCTTGGGGGAAGAAAAAAAAAAAAAGTATTATTTGGGCTGAAAGCCAAGAAAACCTCTAAGTCTTCAGGTTTGCTTTTAGTCTGAAAAGGGGAATTTCACTTTCAACAGGGACACGAGATCAAGCTTCACGACCTGGTTTCTGCTTGAGGGTGCCCAATCCAAATGATCCTTTTCTGTTACTTTTAAAAGCTAAGAGTATCCCACAGGTTTTCACTACGTGCTACTCAGGATTCCTACTGTATGAATAAAGTACAGTAAAACTAGCAAGAAATAGAGGTTATGGAGCTCAGAAGCCCAATCTGCAAAGACTTACTAATGGACAAACTGCACACAAGGTCACCGAGAAGATGCCTCAGACCAGGTCATTTTAAAAGCCATACCTAGAGCACAGGCTGCTGCTGCCAATAGCTATCTCAGACAAGGTGCAAGACTCGATAGGTGCAGCTGATTTGGCAGAAGTCTTCAAAGCCAAAGTGCTTTTGCTGTTAGGAGTCTTGTCAGTTAAAGAGCGATACGGACAGCTGGCTTCTGTCCCGTTGCATCTGGGACAAGAGGGGTCCTGCTGAACTCTGCCCTCTGCCTTGTGAGTACAAGAAGCAGTTAAGCACACTGTCTGCTCTGATATCCTTACCCTAATGAAGTTCCAAGTACAAATTTGGCCATTGCTCCATTGCAGACAGACATACCATCAGGACAGTATTTTCTTCCCCCACCCTTTGCATCTCATTTGTTTAGACCATACAATATTTCGGGCAGGGTCTCAGAATATGTTGCACATTAACCAGCACTGCAGGACCTTCAAGCGCTACTCCAATGCAAATAATGGTAATGGTTGCGATCCTGCCAAGTCAAAAGATATTTGTAAGAATGAACCTTGAAAGGCCTCCAAAACCTTGAGGGGAACCATTACTTGCAAAGCAGGTCCTTAGAGTGCTTTCATTTTAACTATTTTAGCATTTCAGTGTTAAAATGCAGGCTAGCTTCAAAGGATGAGTCAAAAAACCCTCACAAACGCCAAACAACAACAACAACAAGGCTTCTTCATATTCAGCAAATGCCTTTGCTGTATGTATACCAAGTAGTATTTGCCAACCGAAATGGCAGAAAAGAAGCATTTACACTAGTCTGCTGCATCTCCCCCAGTTTAGAACTGGGAGAGAGCAAGCTGCATCATAGTCCTTCGTGCCTTTCATCAACAAAATTGCCAAGTTTCAATTGCCACTCTGTAATCTTAACTAGCAGAGTCATGTAACGTTAAGTCAGCAGAGTCAGTGGATACTAATCTTGGCCATGCAACAGGAGTATAGCCCTCTGAAACCTCTATTTCTGTGAGGTGACTAGGGCCAGGAAATGAAGTTCAGCATCTTACTACCAGCACAGCAGAGCTATCCAGATTTGTTCGCAGTAAATCAGAAGACAGCAGCATCTATCTTTCAGTTATCCTTCTGTTCTAGTCTCATAATACAATTTCTGTTCCTTAGCAGCTAACTTCTTCACTTGTAGCACAGATTTCATTATTCCCACAAAGATCAGTTGCCTGGTGAAGGGTGGTCATTCTTCTGTAACATACTTTTCCGTTATGCCACAATCTGGCCTCTTAATTAATCCATTTGTTAATCAATGCAACATCAGTAACCTACCTTCACAGTACCATTTATTCAGGCACTCCAGGGGCCCGACCTGCCAGTGCATCTTCCCAAGTGACATTCCTGCACAGATCACAGACACCCTAAGTGACTCCCCAGGCCCACTGTCCCTACCATGCAACACAGCTGGCAGCACTTCTGGCCCTGCCATATTCAGCAGCATGAAGGATCCTGCTCTCTTCTACCTATCTGATCTACAAGCATGGTCCCTGCCACTCCAGTATGTGAATAACCCATAAGCATTCCTATTTTAACCTTTGTAACACCTAAGTGAGGTATTCGTCTTACTTTACAAATGGGAAATGGAAGCACTGACGGCCTAAGAGTTTCATTTGCTTGGGTCTTAAATTCCTAGAAAAATGCAAGCAGTACCCAGCCGGTATTTTCAACGGCAATTGAGAACCTAGCTGTAGCTCTAGCAGCGCCTTTGAAACGTAGCCTTACATGTCTTGTCTAAGTTACACACAGGAGACATGACAGAGCAGGGAACTCAAGTCTGTGCTAAGTCCCCCTAATGTGCAGACTCTGAAACACCCCCAAGCCTGCGTGTGCACACCGCCTGCCTGCCAACTGCAAAGCAGGCCAGGGCTGGGTGCCTTCTGCCCCCCAGAAGCCACTGTTGCTGCAGGCAGGGAACTCGAGATGACAAAAGGCTTGTCTTCATTTGCTGATCTCCACAGCCAGCTAAGACCTAACTTCCTGTAAGACTACTCCACCATATATACAATTACACAGGAATGCCCCGGCAGACAACAAACCCGACCTCAGAGAAGTCCTGAATCTGCACCCATGCACATTGGTGCTGTGTCCCACACAGGCGTAAGCAGCACCAGAAACTGCCACAAAACCCTCTACTCCTGACTATACTGTCCAAGCCAACATCAGCCTCATATACTGCCAAGACATAAGCCTGAATCTACAAGGCTAGTCTTATATATTGAGCATGTATGACCTGGAAATCACCAATGTGTCCTGACCATGTATGCCTGAATGCAAACACCCTGAAACCTTTTTCTGAAGCTGCTGCATCGTTTTGTTGTGTCTCACAGGTATTCTGTGGGACAGCCGTCACTGCAACTACCTCTGGTGCTTCTCCCAGTAAAGTTAGGACTTCTGGCAACTACATACTCTACACACATATTTACTACAGCTAGCTGTAAAGGACAACAAGAAGGCTGCAGCCTCTCTGTAAAAGCACATTCATATTCTGTAGGTTTGCTCAGGAGGATATTTTCAAACAGGAATAAGGTTTACCCTGGTTTGCAACGCCTGTTTCTCAAGCACCAGCTCCACTAAACCCAGGGGTAGTATGTATAGCTAACATAGGAGATTTCATGTTCACATAACCTTTTCAAAAAAAATTACACTGTTTTTCTGGCTGGGTTTTTTGGGGGTTTGTTTTTTTGTTTTGGTTTGGGGTTTTGGGTTTTTTTACAGTTATAGCAGTAAAGCAGTTCTACATTTGGGTTTATGTGTCCATGTAGCCAGACAGAAGCATTTACACCTGAGCAAACATGGAAGGCAGAAAGCTTGTCAGGATTAATTGTATCAGGGACAAGAACTGCGTCTGGTTATACCTGTGTTACTCTCAGGACAGTGAGACTTAATGATGTGCTAGTAACTGAGAACAGGAGTGTCTTTCGCTAAATAAATGGCCAGGCAGACACCATGAGGGAGCCAGGGTGAAAGTAAGTGTACAGACAGGATGGCCGGAGGGTTTGGCAGGCACAGCAGAGTTTACAGGGCAACAGCTCATCACTTTGTATTAGGAGCCTACCTTCAAAATGAAAAAGAAAACATGTTAAATGAAAAAAATAAATCATACGGAAAAATGAAGAAAAACATCCGAAAGATGCTAGCTCTGTAGTTTTTTCAGGTCGGTGATTTTCTGCTTGGCCACTACCATACAAAATTGCATCAGTCTCAAGTGAAAATTCCGCTTTGTTGCAAAACTGAAAAAAAGGATCTTCTTTAAAAAACGTTTACAATTGTGCTACCATTTGCACGAAGTTAAGATTTTTCCTTAAAAATTAACGTTTCTTACAATTCAGGCCCCGTTTGCTTTACCAGTGAATTCCCAAGTCAGATTCTCATCTGGAGCATAGTGGCATAGGCAAAGAAGTGACACAAATATACAGAGAATGAGGACTCTGGCCTCTTTACTCCTTATTTATGAAAATGAAGACTATTTCTGTAGCCTACTGATACAACTGTGGCGTCACAAATTCAGCATATTTTCCCTGCAGGATGAAAAGTAAGGAAAAAAGGCACATTGTGCGGGATAAAACACTTAAAAATAAAAGGGGTCTGATTCTTTTTTCAGATCTCTTTTATGGTGTTGTCACCCCACCAATTCCAAGGAAGACTCTTGACTTGTAAACATAAATGGGAGAAAACTCAGATCCAGTATCTTCAAAATTAAATAAAAATTGCAAGGGAAATGAAATAGTTATTATAATCCCTACACACATCCAGATATTTTACCAAGTCATAACTTCTCCATTTAGAGTTATTAAATGTTTTATAGTGTTTTGAAGACTTTTCTTTTATCTTCAAACCTTTTCAAGCATCCAAACAGAATAATTCAGAGTATACTAAAGGAATGATTTTATTCTTCAAAACTTGCCTTCTATCCAAGTTGGTATTAGTTTTCAGTATGTCTGCCAAGAAATTTTTTTATTTTCTATACATTCAACATGTTCTTATGACACCATTCATCATGACTTTTTGCTGTGGCTTGAATCCAGCATTAAAATGAGTGTTTTTAACATCTTTAATCACGCAATACTATTACACAGTTGTTCAGTACCACATGAACAAATTACAACTGTTGTGCTCTATTTGCAAATGCAGTAAAACTGACTTGCTGTGTGATATTTTACCTATCATTTTATTTCTCAAACTTTAGGACCATTAATTCAGAACATTTCGATCTTTAGATGTTCTCAAATCTTAAAATTAATAGAGTGACTCAACAAGAGCCAATTCAGTGATCAAAACTGCTTCGAGTAAGTATAGTAGCAGTTAAAATGCTTATCATCCCAATTAATTTGTATTACAGCCACACTGCTGGATATCACTAATTGATTTATATACCCTCCTTTCTATACCCATTTACAAGGGCAATTATGAACTCCATCACATATGTTTAAATGGGTTACATTAGAATAATATCCAGAAACTAGGCTGCTGAGAGCTTAAAATCTTTAAGAACAGGTAAATTCTTCATTAATGGGTATGCTATCAATCCACTACAAATGGCCTATAACCTTTAAGGTGGTACACGGTACTAATGTTTTACTTTTCATGGGCAGTTTAGGGTTGACTACAATGATGAACTCCACTGCTATTTTTAATTGTTTTGAAAATTGCATATTATAGGCAGCAATAAACACTTACAAATTAGTATTATACCATCCACAGCTTTCTGCAAGGCATGGTTTCTATAAACAAGTTAAAATGCATACATCTGTAAATAATAAGTATAAGTATGCTGAATTTAATGAATAAGGGCACTAAAAGAAATTGAACAGTAGGGGTTCAGCAATTAGAGTAACTGCCCATTTTATTAAAAATGTATTGTTTCCAGCTTTCGCTTTAGAAGGCTTTTATTGCTCTGCTAATTCTAAGTTTTGATTTCCTTCGAAAAGGAGATCTAACTCTGTATTTTCTTTGACAACCCCCTGTCACACAGCCACTTGCTTTTTTTACAAGGCAATGGACAACTGTGAAGCTTTATATATCTCATTGCTTGGCGTCTCAGTCTCGGGCCCTTGCTGCAGACCTTTTTTTGGCATTATGCCACCCAGAGGTATGATTCTTTATTGAGTAAGGTTTCACCCCACAGTGGAGCTGGGATGAAACCTGCTGAGCCAGCAAACCCCAGGCAGCCGTCCCCCGGCCCATTCCCAGAGGTTACCAACCCTTCAGGCGGAGCTGGGGAAACAGCACATGTCCAGCTTCCCAGCCATGCGGCTGCACAACAGGGCCATTTGCTGAAGCTGGCAAGGCTCAGGGCTGTGAAATGGAGCCCTGAGTCTCTTCCTGCTGGGCAGCAGCAGCCTCCTGCAGAGGACAGGGCAGTGCGTAGACTGCGAGAAGCAAAGGTAGCTTCTTAAACCAAGCAGCACACATCTCCCATGCCCCTAATGTTACTGCAGTGAACCTTCTGGGGTACCCCTGCTTGTATACAGGTGTTTTACACTCGTGTAGCTTACTTCTCGAGTAAGTGTTAAGACTGTTCTTTACACTTGCCTAACTGCACCCACACTGCTACATTGCTGCACTGCTGCAACTACCAGGTTATAATTAAAACAATAAATTATTTCCATTTAGACATGACATAATAACAGAAAAAATGGCTTTCATCACTTGAGTGTATCCGCAAACTAGAAGGGCAGCCAGACCAAAACTTAACCTTTCTGACATCCTCCAGCACACATACATTTACAGCATCTGAGACCAAAACAGGGACAAACTCTGTCCTTCATCGCCTCAGCATGCCAGACCAGGACAGCGCATTACTAAGAGCAGCTCACCTCAACATTTCTGATGCTAACATAAGAAATTCAAGTTTATGGAATATTTAAGAACTAAACATTGCCAATATCTTTTGAGGGGGCAAATAAAATATACAGTTTATCAAGCCATAATGCTTGCCTAAGTGGAATTTCAATATTTCTGAATAGAATACCTGCCAGACAAAAAATAACACAGTTTGGAAGGTACCATGAAAAACTAAGACACTACCATATTTCCTCTCCTCGTAATTCTCAGTCCTTGTCATCAAGTTTACACAGGTTATTTTATTTAAAAAAAATTTATAGGTGCATTTTACTTTCCACTGATGCTGTTAACCTGGCAAACATCTCCCTGCCCCTTTCACAGTAGGTGCAGCAGAAGCTGAAAGCTGGGAGGGAGTTTGGTGTCCCAGAGCCAAGCGGTAGCAGCACTGTTGACTGTGGCTCAGAGCACACCTCCACTCTCTGCCTTAAGACCACAGATCAATAAAGTAAGACATTCACAAGAGACTGGAAATAAGATGAGTATCGCAACTGGAGAGAACATTTTCCAGTACTCTGTTCTCCTATTCTCTACCTGCAGTGGATTTCTGATTACCCTTGGAGTGAGGAATGATTATAATTTGACCTGTATGTTGTCTGTCAGTACCATTCTCACTTGGAAGAGAAAAAATATGTGCACACTGTACTGCAGGCAAACACATATGTGCTATCAGTATTTCCTAGACACCTGGTCTTTCTTATTCAATACCTACCTTCAACAACGACTTGGGGTTTTTTGCCCAGCTAAGCTGCTCACTATTGACTGCAATAACCCAACAAGACACTAATATCCTAACAGGGAAAACGTCAACTGTACTCTATATAGAATATGGCGAAAAGGAAATGCAACATTCAGTCCTGACATCTGATGTCCCAAGAAACTAAAGCTGAAGCTTACACTTTGAAAAAGGGATGTTACCTTTTTCAAGTGAGATTCCATTCCAGGAAACTTCTGGCTTTATTCCGTGCTTTCGTAATTTTAAATTTCTATATTCTGATTATCCAACATTACACATATGCATATACGTACATTTCACAAAACATACCAGGGCGGGGGAAGGATATTCCTGTCATGTTTGAGAGATTTGGGCCATCATTTCCTGTAGAAATTAATCTCATTTTTACAAATGCTTTTAAAGTTGTCATGGTTGGAAAGATATGTTACTAAATGTAAATTAATTCAGTGCCATCTTCCTGAATTTGCTGAAGGACAGCTTTAGTGCCTCTGCTGATACCAAAAGGATTCCGAAGCCACAGCTAAGTATTATTGACAACACACCAAGGCTATTAAAAAAACTGTGGATAGTAGTGAAACTGCCTATAAGACTATCCATTTCACTTTAAGTCCCAGAAAACCTCCAACCTGTGGCACTAGTACTTCAAGGAGTGACTGTGACAAGGCAGAGCAGCCATTTTAAGGAATTAGTAAAATACAACAGCACATCATTGCTTTTAATTTCTCAGTATTTGCGCAAGTCTGATAACTGTACAGCAGCATATAATCACCCAAAACTGTAACACACCCAGCTAAGTTTTCCACTGAGTAAGTTTAGTATGCTTTTCTTTACTTCCCTTCCCTTTCTAAGGTCTGATCTTGTTTTGTCTCTCATTACATGGACCTCCTGGAAATTTTGGGAAATCTTATTAGTTCTTTTCCCAAACTTTGATCCACCAGATACAAAAAAAATGCCATCCAAAGATGACAATCTATAAAAATAATAACTAGAAAAAGAGTAAACTGCGAACTCGAGAAGCTCACCTCTAACCAATCTACTCTGGGATCAACTCCTACGGGCAATCCCAGTGAGTGGGCAATCCTAGTGGGACAGAGGCAAATTTTGGAAAGCTCTCACACCATCCAGACACAGGGGTGATCCCACTGTTTCACTGCACCCCTGCATGTGCAAACCAGTTTGCCTGATCATTGCCTTCTATTGTTTCCTGAGATAAGCAGGGCCCCAGTGAACAATTAAAGCTTTCAATAAATAATCTGTAAGCACATTCATTTGATTTACTGTTATTTGATACAGCAGTTAGTTTCAATGGGGCAGTTACTATTGATCACATAAAGTACTACAGACAAACATGAAACACTTCCAGAACTTCATGGGTTATTACTCTTTATCTGCCACTCATCTGGGTTACTTGTAATGGTTGCAAAATTTAAAATCAATAACAACAATTAGCGTTCTGTATACTCTCAGGAATGAATCATATGAAATATGTTTTGTTACAAAAATGAAAGGCTGGAGAGCTTGCAAACATGGAAGACTATTGCAAGTAGCAAAACTCTTGAAGTAATTTCTCCTGGTATTATAAAGCATCCAATAAAGGGGGTAAAGAAAAGAAAAAAATAGGTATTTTAAATGCACCTGCAAGCATTCACACAATTACAAAAGGGTATCGGTAAGATTTGCAAAGTAAATTGGGAATACAACTTTCAACTAAGCTGGTGAGAAAGAGGCAACAATTTTTCTCTAAGAAAATTCCACTACAAGCCCTACAATTTCATACTCACTCCTTGACCTCTACAGGAGTTTTGGGTTGTTAACAATGGCTCCTATGTAGGGAACTGAAGACATAGAAAAAGGTCTGAATCCTCTTCCCACTAACTTTTACTGGGGAGTCTATCACCAAAACAAGAAGTTATCTAAATATAAGAAATTAAAGCAAAATGGAATTAATAAAGCTGGAAACTGATTGTAAATGTATGTCAAAACCCACCTTTTCTCTTAGCTTCAGATTCATAAAATCATTTGTGAATCTAATGAAATGCATGAAAATAACAGTATTTTGAGATTTCTGCTAGAGTAATAATTCTAGATAATTAAAATGCAAAGCAATAAGAGAAATGTTTTATCATTAAACTGTAACCAGAGCTCTGTGTGAAATCATCCATTCAGAAGACTTGTTTTTCATCAATTATTTGTTATTTATCTGATGTAAATATAAGAAGGTCTAATTAAAATGTATGACTCCTTATGCAGCTTCTTGTCATTAAGACCAATGAAAGCATTCTGAAGACCATAATGAAATAATTATGTTTGCCTTTAAGAATCCTCTTCAACAACACATGGCAGTACTACACTAAATTAAAACATCAGGAACTAAATTCCTCTTGCATCTATTTCCATTTTCACTAATTATACCCCCAAGCTTTCCAATAGACCAGGCCCTAAAATTCTTTTGAAGCTGAAACAGCCTAAGGAGCAGCAGCCTTTTCATAGTAATGGACTTTGATGAAAAAACAAAGGTAATGCAGCCTTAGAAGCATTAATATTTCCAATAGAGTTATCATGTGAAAATATGTGTTTATTTGAAAAACGGGGAGAAGACTATTGGTAAAGAGCCAAATACGTGTTCCAGAGAAACTGATACTCTGATTTAATCTCGTTTAATTGCGTCATTCCTTCCTCACCTCTTTTCGTCAGAGTATTTTCTTGTTCTGCGCAGAAATTAAGGTTAGTGAAAACATAACAGATATGGTATTACTGGGCAGTGTCAGTGTATCATGCTGTAACTAAGCTCTGCTTTCACATTTTGATAAGGGTGAAAACAGCCCCTGTGAACAATTGCAGCGTTCATACTGCACTCCATTTCAGGGAAAGGGGAACGGCTATTTTTCCAAACTGCCTTCAGATATGCAGTGCTTCCTAACACATAGCTCGTGCTTCAACCATGAAGTCTTGCAGGACCTCTCCAAAACACAGAGAAAGGAAAGGACTGGGATAAGAAAAAAAAAAACCCCACAAAAACTACAGAAGGATGTGAGTCAGCTCTGACTTCTCACAGGCAGCCGAAGGCTTTGTTTCAAAACTTTGAGAGATAATGGAACCTTCTTGGTGTGGTCTCAGAGAAGTGAATGTGGCAATACACGCAAAGTGCAGAAAGATGAGCAGTTCACATACCTAACCTGCATAGCATGTGACGATACATGCAATTCGAAAAACACAGCTGGAATGTGCTCTCTAAACAGAGACAGGAAGGCTGAGGTTCACTGGGCAATGAGGACTTGGGAAAAGTATAGTCTTCTGTTAGTCCCCCTCATCAGACACATTGCACAAGTATCTGAAAGACATAGATAATTTGCCATTTGTTCTTCATTTTCCATCTTGGTGTTCAAAGCGTGAGGCGGAAAGTGAGGGATCTTTAAGAAAGACAGGTCATCTGAGACTTTCCAGCCAGCCACCAAGATATATACCCTGATCCAGTAACTAACAGAATTTCTTCCTCAAATGCATGAAAAGAAGAAAACCAAACAACAAAGCCATGCGAAGGAATACTCTGACAGATGGGGGGAAAAAAGGAAAACCTCTTCAGACCAGAAGTTGAGAGGCAGAACTATGAACAACTGCTTTAAAACAAGCAACACACACACCCCTCCTCAGGGCCTGATCTTAACAATAAAAAAAGCTCACATATGCGTGCCTTTTTTAGCTAGTCCTTTGATTTGTGCCCCAAGCCAAAAATGCAGATTGGTGGATCACTGCTCTCTGCTAGGAAGGAAAGGTTTGTAGAGAAGATAGGATCTCTGATTAAAGCAACCCAGGGAGTTGCGCAAAAAAACCCAGCCAGTCGAGCTTTGGGGGACACAGGCATTTCCCTGCGCCTGAATCAGGAACCTGGAAAAAGCATCTGCGTGCGGATCAACTGCCTCAGCAGCCGCAGCCCCTGCCAAGGGGAAGAGAAGGTTTGCAGGTATCGCCAGGTGGCACTGTGACACAGTTTTCCAACTCCTTTTTCTTTGTGTGCGAGTGAATGTTCAGTCTTGGAAAGACAAGCAACGCTGGTCTTCATTGTGGGGTTTTGGGTACAAGATAACGAATTAAGGAGGTACTCGGGAGATGGAGAGAGGCGAGCAGTGGAGGAGCCTGCCCCCTGCCCCGGGCTCTGCCCATGGCCAGTCCCCGAGCAACAGTGCTGGAGGCAGGAGGCTCCGAGACCCCCGAAAGCCAGGGTACGGCAGAGCCATGCCTGAACACCTCTATCTCAGATCGGTATTTGTGAACAAGTGAAATATTTATATCAACTCAGATGCTGTTACACCCACTTATCATGCAGGAACCTGGGAATCCTCCTGGTATCAGTCACCAGCTGGCAGAGGAGTGATTCTGGTACAAGACTGGAAGACGACAAGGAATTCTCATAAGAAAAGAGATACACACCTCTACATGATGTGCTGCTGCACCACCAGCCAGCTGAGCGGAGAAGACCACTGGAATGGTGTAAAGGCCATTTCAGGAACTCACCACAAGCTGCATTCAGATAAAAAAAATCACAGGATTCGAGAAATTTTTTGTGTTATTTGACTGTTTGGTGGTTGTTGGTTTTTTGTTTGTTTGTTTGGGTTTTTTTACCAAACCATTCCTTCCACTGTTTGTATCTCACAGGCACAAATGGCTTTCTAGAACTGAAGAACCCACTGAAGGAAATCTCAAACTGTGGCAGTTGACTCTGGTTGGTGCAACACCAGACAGCATGTTTAATTGCTCCACACCTCTGCTATATATCTTTAAAAGGAGAATGATCCTTCTTTCTTTCTAAGAACAAATACAATGTTGGATGTTCATCGTGCTGAACATCCAGCACAATGGCATGAGCTTTTATTGGTGTTTCATAGAAGTACTGGTACATAAATACACTAAGGGCTCACGCATACGACCACACTGTGTCTGAAACTCTTATTAAAATCTAGGGTGGAGGGTTGAATGTATTTAAGTGCTTCACTAGTTAAGACTCTAAAAGACAAAAATAAACTTAATTTGTCATTTTATTGCTCAAAGAGCCTTGCTAAAAACACAATGTGAGTCTAGAGAAAAATATTATGGTTCAATGGAAAGAGATCCTCCAAACCATTAAAAGAAACTAAGCGGTGCTAAAAGAACCTCTTTGTTGCAAGACATTTCTCTGCTCTCCTTCTTAGGGGGTCCACTAAGAGAGTAAAATGTATGTCACTGAAAGTGCATACAATAGAAATCCCTCCGAACTACGGATGGACTTTAACATCGTATCTTTAGTGGTGAAGATCCAGAGCACTCTTGAGAATTTATAAATACTCATTCAAACCTTAACCTATTAAACCTACACAAGTGTTGCTTGCATGTGTATATTTAACTTACATAGCTTTATAATATTCAGTTTATATATGGTATAAGCAGGGGAGAGAAAAATCACCTTGTACAAGGGGAACAGAAGGTATATTATATACTCTGTGTCTAGGATTCTTTACACAGACTTGCTGGATTATATTTCCATCTCTCTTAACAAAAGTATTTGAAGAAGCTGTAAGGCTCAAACAGAACGTTAAAAGAAAGTGGGGTCAGTTATATAAGGGCTGGCATTAGTTAAGTTTTTTTCAAACCCACTTCCAAATAAAGGGACAAAGAAGAGAACATTGTGGGAATGTGTTTCTAAACCACATGATATCCTTATCAGATTGTCATGTACAAGGGAGGTTCTCACACAGGGACCCCATGCTGGTGAGCTGCCGTGAGCTGCCCCGTCACATGATGCAAGTTCTCCGCTCCTATTCAGATTACTAAAATGAGCTGAAGGAAGCTAGGTTTTCCCCTCCTCCCTCCCCCCCAAAATAAGCAAAATGCACAGTGACCACAGTCATACTAATTTGCTGCCACTGGGAAAACAATCCTGAGCAGCTGGTAATGATGAGTGAGTGTATGAAGAAGAAAATCTAGCTATTAAAATAGATACTACAAGTTTGAAACTGTCTCAGATTAATATCTGATGAGCAGACTTTAACACATGGAAGCAAACAGAGAATCAGAGAAATCTGTCAGACAAAATAAAGAGAAAAAATTGTAAATTTATATTAAAGAGAGCAATATGTTTTTATGAACAAGTCCTACTTTGTCTTCTAAGTGTCTCTATTTCTACTGTTAATGTTGTGAACTCTGTCACTGATTTACTTTTTCATATAGTTTAGGGGAAGTGGGAAAGTCCTTTAAAATTTTTTAGTATTAAATGCAGGTTCTAAATAGTATTTGGTCATTTAAATATGTGGCCTGTTTTTAAAAGTGCTGAGGGAGCTCCTAGATGCTCAGCATATTTGGAAATGAAGCCATGAAATGTGGATTTAGGATGCTAACTTCAGGCTACTGTTTCTGACATTCTTAACTTTCGAAACACATTTTGCTCATGCAACGATGAATTAATAAAATCCCAGACCTTAGATTATTTTTAAAAAGACAGTTTAAAATCTACAGTTTTGGATGAAAGTTCTTTACTGATCACAGTTAGGAGGAACAGCTAAGATTACTGTGACTTAAAAACTGCACAGAAGAATCATTTCCACATGATACCAGTTTGTTTATCTTGTGCCTAGATTATGGTTCTCAAAAAGGCAGCAGCAGTCGAAAGACATTACTCTTGGTTTGCCTGTCTAGAAAATCCAGTTTTGCTATCCTCCTGCTTCAGCTTTTTCTTGAGGTACAGAGAAAACAATTATTGTTACTTTAGAATAGTTTTGAGCATTTTGTGGCTTGTATTTTCGTGGTTCCATTTGGTTTGAAAGGGCTTGGATTTCAGCAAGAAGTGGCATGGGTCACAGTGCATGGGGACAGACTTCATGCACGTGAGCAAAGGTCAAAATCAATCATAGCTTTGTATTTCCAGGCCTATTACTTTTGGCAGTTTACCCTGCCAGAAGGGGCTAAAATATCTGCTTCCCAAAAGGAGTAAAAGTCAACAGGGGGCAATAATATAATCAGCTTCTCGACCACGCAGCAACAAGAAAGGAGGGAAAAGGATCTCCTCCTTGTCGTAGCCACTAAACCATCTAAATGTTAGATGCAATATTTTCAGCAAAAAGTTGAAAGATTTCACAGCACAGTGACTTGAAAAGGACAATAGGCCTATTTAGGCAATTATATTATGCAGGCTTTGTTATTAGGCAGCCCTGCTCAGTCCCAGAAAGTCTGGATAATCAAAAGTGTCCAAGTACAGGAAGGGGAAAAGTACAACCCCACCCTCCCACACAGTGGCTGCCAGGACCTCTGGATTTGAAGGGTAAAGTCTATTTACCAAAGCTCCTTGGCCATTTTATACATCAACTGATATCCTTTCCTCATGGGGTTGTGCGCGACAGCCTAGCAAAGCTCTGGAAAGCCCTCCGAAACCACAACTAATTTGGCCCCTGTAAACTTGCTGCTCAGAGGCTGCTGCCAGCCTCCTAGGCAGAAACTACAAGGGGGAGCAGGGTGCTCCCCCCCACTTGCATGCATACCGGCACTGGCCCCCACGGCCAAACAGATCTGGAGACTCATCGCAGCTGTGCTCTGCTTTTGAGGTCTCAATAGGATGGGGCACGGCACAGCCGACCGCAGCAGACAGCAGTCCTTCTGAGCACAATGTCCCTTTCACAACCCTGCTCCCAAATCTAAATGCTGGCTGTGTAACACAGCCGTACTTCATCGGCTGCGTAAAGAGTGGTGTATAAATTAGGCCTGAGCAAAAACAGTCATTTGGGGTGTTTAGGGGAGGTGGAAGCATAATCCCCTGACCGGGGCACCTCGCTCCCTGTGCACCTCTGAGCAAAGCCCCTTAGCTCGGCCGGGCTGCAGTGCAGGAACGATGCACGCATGGTTAACGAAGGCGGCTCAGCAGTAAGTGGGGATTTAACTGGATGTGAGGATGACTAACTTCACTGTCTGAAACATTATCTCTCTCTTTCAACTCCTTAACTTCGCGGTAACCTCTCTTTGAGGCAGCGCCCAGCCAGCCTGGCTTTGTTCTGACAAGTTGCACCTTTGCTGCAGACTCATTAGGCAAGAAGGGAGTCACCCAAAGATACACTGCTTTTCCTTCAAGCTTATCCCACCCCTGACTTCACTAGCGAACACCTTTCGTAATTTCTGTTTGCAGGAGTTTTTGACAGTGATGCGTGTCCATTAGAGTTCTCCTGTGCCAGCAGCTGAATCAAGCTAACCGTATCAGTCTGTGTAAAGAATAGTTGTTCTCATTTCAATTAATTTGAAAGAAAAATATCCCTGTGCAATTTTTTTTTTTTGAATGAAGGGGATCTGAAACAAACACTTTTCATCACATATTTCAGGGCATTAAGCTACAAGTATAAAAATTTAAACAAAGACTGTATCCCTAAGCAAATCAGTCCTAGTGATTTGGCTGTAAAGTTTATAGATGAACTTTAAAGAAAATAACCTCGTTCAAACAGATCTTGCCTTCTGGGCACTAGCAAACACACCTGCAGCAATTTGATACTTGGGAATGCAGATTAAAAGTCCTTCACTTCAAAATGTTTGTTTTTAAATTCAGAAAGATGAAAGAAAATAAAGTACTGAGCTTTTTTCTGTTGAGTGCAGATGTTTCCAGTGCTTGCAGGGAACGAGAACCTGACCCAAACATTGCAATAATCCGGAATTCAGAAGGAAAATGCATGCCTTTTGGAGTCCCATCTTCAGGAACTTTCTGAACATTAATACCTGCTAGATCCTCTCCAGGCAAACACTTCCCACCAAACTGAAATAAGAACCGTGTACTCCACAAGCCTTGACATCCTATTATGTCCCGCTGGCATATCCTTAACTTTTGCCTTCATCAAATTTCTTTTTCTCCTAAACCCAACAAAATGCGGTAGGCAGTAGTCTTCTACTTGATAAAATTAGCTGAAACACTACATACTGCCAAACAAACTTACTAGTGTTTTGGGCCTGCTCATTTGTTTTTCTGCCTGTTTAATTAATGAAGACTAATGAAGACTTTTTTTTAATAGGTTTTTCCAAGGTCAAATTGCCATTCCTTGCAGCTCTTCTCTCAGGGTCTGTCCCATTCCCACTTCTACAATGTTTAGTTAGCTCACACTTCACCAGAAGTTACTGGTTTTCTTTTAGTATTTGTTGTCACCGCACTACAGGAAAGATGAAAATTCTACTTTACATAAAAAAATAGAAAATACTCATTCTTGCAATCTTAAGTCTTTTGTCCTCTTAAGAACTGTTCTTGTCTAATTTGATTACACTGACCTGATTTTTATCTTACAAGAAAATGAGTGAGAATAGACTCATGATTAAAAGTGCAGTCGGTTCTACTCTCATTTCTGAGTCCATAGTTTTCTTTGCAAATAAATAATTCGTTTTTAAACCTACAATGATATAAACTAATATCACACAAAACATAAACACATACCAGTGCAAAACTAGGTGTTTTCTTGTGTGCTTGTAACACATCTTGTGGTATACAGTGGCTAACATTTGCGTTGCAAACCCGTAGCAGGTTTTTCCTCCCACAGAGGGGAGGCAAAAAAATACCACACAAGTTAAGGTCATGTTTGGGTTGCGCCTTACCCTCTATTTTTACTTTGCAGACCCTCATGGACTAGAAAATTTGTGATGCTGCAGGAGTACACTTGCTTAGTGAATCATAACGGGATTAACATACTGAAGATGTGCTGAAGTTGGAGACCTACAGCATTCTGCCCTAACCCCTGCAACAGCCAGTTTTGCCAGCATTTTAGTTGAAGCCCTGATGCTGTCTGGGATTGTTACTGGCCTGTTCAAGAGTCTGCACAATCCGTGTATTATTCCCTCAACAACCATTTACCTTTTACTCTACAATCACGTCTCTATCAATATTTCTAAGGCCTAAAGTGATGGCTGCAGGTGTACTGCTTTTATGGCAGAGCCAAAAACTAGACCAAAAAAACCTATCTATTACAGGTCTAATAATTTACAAATTTCACTACAATTACTTTCCATTAAATCACAGAGGTCTTCATAAAACTAGAAAATCAGGAGACACTTGAGTTAGAATTAAACATTGGTGTCTTTGTATTTATAAGTACTGGAGCAACCTTTAAACCATTAAAAGCTTTCTGGACCACAAAATTTCTGGTTTTGTCATTATTGTCATGAGATGCAAGGTAAAATCTTACATGCTGTGGGAACTTCAGTATTTTATAATCCGTTTACATATATTTACCTATACACATAAAGTGCTTATGCTTTCTTCAAAATTAAAACCAAAACTTGCTCTAGAAATCAAAGAGAATTCTTCATTTGGACCCAAACTAAATTGCTCTTCCACATTTCTATACCATTAGCTTTCATAGTTCAAATTACAGCCACTGTATTATGATTCAGGTTTCTGCCTGACTTTAAATTCCCATGCAGTGAAGATTAATCCTATTGCCTACAAAGTTATGAGACTGGATTCCTGAATGCATTTTCCTGTATTTTTTATTTACTCTTGTTAATATGAGTTTCTTTGATTAGCTAAACTTTGCTGTTATCAACACTTGCCTCTTATCACAGGCCCTAGGCAAATGACATATTTACCACTCATGCCATTCTGATAAGGGTAATCCTGTGTTTAACTTGCCCAAGAACAAACACCATATATTTTGTTTTTAAGAAACCTGCTTCTAGGTATTAACAGCGTACAAAAGAATGAGCAGGACATTTTAAAACCAGAAGTTATTTAAAGAATATTTTGTGAATGCAAGCTTTTAACGACAGCATATGCCTCCTACTCCAGGAAAGTTTATTTAATTCCAAGTTTCCGCAATATCAACACTGAACTTACACTAAAGTTTAAACCATGGAAGGAGGAAAACACATTTTTAGTAAAACATCTGTTTCGGGTTTTTTGTTCCCCCTAACTGATGTTCTCCCATAGCTAGCAACATTATTTTGAAGTAAAAGCTTTGTTTCATCTCTTATTTAAAGCATTTTGAAAACAGCACGGAGAAAATAAACATCTCATGCTGAACCTCACAGTCTCATTTTAACTGTAAAGACAGCAAAACATTTTCGGTGTTGTAGGCTGGTAGTCACTAATTTTTACAATTCTGTTTTCATTACTCAGCCCACACAAACGTCATATGGTGACTGAAAACTTTTGAGCAGAGTGAAAAAAACCTCTATTTCACCAAATATATTTAATTTATTTTTCAATTCCCCCCTCCACTCCTTCGAGATAAACTGTATCGAAAGAAGAACTATTCTAATTCCTAGGTAACTTTTTAACATACAGCAAAATAAAAATTTCAAACAGAATTATATGGCTAATGGTGTACTGAAGTGCCCGAGAGTGTGCTAAAAACATTTTGATACATAGCCAAGTCATTTATCTAAATCACCTTCAGAGCAGTGAAGCATCCTGCAAGCTTTTATGCAGAGTATAAGGTGATACTTTTTGGCACTTTTTGTCATTTCTCAAACTTGAAACCGTGGTGTTAAAATACTGCTATTTTTTACCATCTATGTATTTCAGCAACAAATGAAGACCCTATAACATAACAATACATTTTCAGAAGGTCCTGCTACTAACTCTCCCTCCTCCGTTACCAATGCAACGCTGCCTGAATCTCAAGGTATAGAAATAATTGATGGTTAAACTCAAAGGGTGTTCACAGTAAGTAGTTTTCTAGAAAAACAGCAACTTCTTAGAGCAACAAAGTGAAGAAGAAAGGTGGCAGCAAGGTCAGTACAAAGAAATATTGCCTTTTCTTAGGAAACTTAAAACTACTGTCTGATTTTTGGAATGGCACCTACCCACTCCAATTCCACGTCTTTGCAAGAACTATACAGAGCAGCATTTTAATTGCTTGGCTGCTCTGCTAAAATGCACTTTGAGACAACATGCATCCAGGTTATCAAACACACTACAAAATTAGATTAAAAAGGCAAAGAAAAAATACCACAGAGATGTTACGTAAATTTGTCCTTCACTGATTGGAGTTTTGCAAGTATTTGCTATATTATAATTTTATGTTTTCCTACTTGGCTCCACAACTGTTGTTAATCAATGAGAAGGGATAAACAGAAAGCAGTCCCGTGCTTCTTTCCCTTTTCCTTTCTCACCAAAAGAAGAAAAAAGGCTTGCAAAACCACATTTTGCACAAAAAACTCCCCCCACCCCTCATTACCCCTGCTCTTAATTACAAGTATTTTTAATAATTAATTAATAAATAAATAAATAAATAAATAAAAATAATAATAAAGCAGCTTTAAAGTGGAAAAATAACAGTTGGGACCTACATTGAGCACTGTGCCGGTGTTGCCACTCTGTTTGTGCCAATCCACTGAAGCATGCTTTGAGAGCCTTCTCCTGGAGCATGCAGGAAGACGGACTCGCAGTGTAGAAATCCAGCATCTGAGCAGGGCTCACTGCTAGAACATCCATACAGTCAAACATGATTCCCCCTGCACAGAATGCCTGCAAAAGTGCTTTCCTCTAGGTGTGGAGGAAAATGGCACATAAAAGTACACCCAACTCCATCAAACTCTGCCCCTTTTTTGGCACGTAGGCTGTTGGTCTTTTTCCCAGACCAGAATCATGAATTATGACAGACAACACAGCTAAAAGCCTGTAATTGATCCAAATGATCATTTACCATTTTCCAGGCTGCCCAGCCAATCCAGCAAGATGGGGGGAAGCGAGCTGCATTCCAAGTTTTAGCTCCCATCAATTGCCCCCGAAATGTCTTTAGAGTCAGCCCCGCTGCCCGGGCGCCGGCTGGGTGCGTGCCGCGTCCCGCGCCGCGCCGATCGCCCGCCTCCCCGGGAAAAAACAGCTCCGGTAGGGCCTCGGGATCCCCCTCGGCCGGGAATAGATGCTTCTGCCTCTGAACAGCTCACTTCCTACTACTTGTGTCACAGGGAATGAAAGATTGAATTGCCTAATATATGCGAGTGAACTTTCCGTGAACCCTTCCCAGGCTGCTAACCTTCAAATGACCCAAGCGGTCTGACATCACCAGCTCCCAGGATTCTCACACGCCTTCACAACTCCCAGCAGCCCTGCAAAAAAGCAGGCGGGCGGGCGGGCGGGCGAGCGGGCGGCGGCGGCGAGCACCGGCCCTGCCCGAGTCGCCCCGCTGCCGCCGAGCGGGCGGCAATGGCGGGTGGGGACGGGGAGGCCAACTTGCAAACCCACCCGAAATAGCGAAGTTACAAAGAAACAATGAGGACCAAGGCATGGGGGCTGGGAACTGAGGCAGTGTTTTCGGTGGCGGTAGAGAACAGAGCATTTTGGAATTGCAGTTCAGTTCGCTAAAACTTCTGCGCCCCCCCCCCCCATTCCTTTCCTCCCCAGAGGCCATGAGCGAGGCGCAGGCGTCTGCCGCCGTGCCGGAGCTACGGGCACAGGCTTTGCCCCAACTTCTGGGGTGGTGGGACAGGGTTTGGAGCAGCCTCATCGCAGCACAGTCCCCGCGCCCACCAGCAGGGACCCCTCCTTCAATGCCACCAGCAGAGAAGATGGCCGGTGCCAGCCCCACTCCCCGGGGGGACCTCACAAGCCCGCCCCTCCTGAGGTGGGGGAGGCTGGTGCCATCTCTCCTCACCATCCCTCACCCCGGCTCCTAAATCGCCCAGCACTCTCAGGCCTCCCCGCCAGGGTTGCCCAGGAGGGGCTGTCCCCACCGCTCAGCCCAGGGCAGGAGCAGCCACACAACCCCTCTTCTCCTCAGCCCCGCCGCCGCCAGCTCCTGCCTGTCTCTGATTAGCACAGAGGGGCTGGGGCCGCCTGCCTGGCCCTGGAGGGGCTGTATCAGCTTTCAGAGGGCTAATGAGCCCCAGGCCCCCCAGGAGGGGAGAAAGGCCACAGGCAGGTCCCTGGGGAATGGGACACACCACAGGGTGCCAGGAGGGGAGACCACGGCTGCATCCCCCCCCCCCCCCGGGACGGGGGCAGCCCCGGCCACCCCCTTGCAGCCATTTTGAAGACACAGGGCTGCTCCCGCCAAAACACCCGCTAAGGTCTCCGCGGCAACCGCGCTGCCCACAGCCCTCCCTCCTGGCGGGAGTAGGTGTCGCCGCCTTCACAGGGCTGTGGCCGGCGTGCCACAGCCAGCACTGTGCTGGCCCACCACCTGCATTAAGCCAGCAGGGAGCCCTGTGCTTTCAAGGTAGATAACCACCTTCTGCAAAAACTTGCTTACAGAGAAAGACTCCATGGAGGCCTTCGCCAGTCCATGTTCCTAGGGTCACTTTAGATATGAAAAACAACAGCCTGGAAACAGCCTCTGCCCCACTGGAAAGCACATGAGCTCAACAACCAAGTGCACGCTTTCATTTTAAGCAAATAAGCCAAGCCTCCTCAGCCCCGGCGGACTGAGCACCAGCTCTGAGTGAGGTTTCCTGGGGCAATGAGAAGCCTCGCTTCCCACCTCAAAGCTAGCTCAGGTTCAGAAACTGGAAAATGAAACCCTCGATTACTACCCGTTTCTTGAAAAGCCTAAGACAGGAGGTGGGTAGAGCAAGGGACGGATGTTGTGTGCAGACATGGCACACAACTGGTGACTGTAAAGAAACGCTGGGCAGAGACTCAGTCTGGGAGCTGCACAAGCCACTTTAATGGATCCCATGTCCCCTCTCCACAAAAAGTCCTTTGATGAACCGAAAGCCCTCTGACAATGCCTGCAGATTGTATAACAAAACTTTTCACACAGGTTCAAAAACTAACAACCCCCCCCCCCAACAAAACAAAACCAACCCCCTCCCCCCAGCACACACACTTGTTCCCTGAAACTGATATACCCATGTTGAAAACCAGCAGCCAGCAAAAAGACCTGCTGCAATCTGGAAACAAATCCGCTTGAAGAGATAAAAACAAAAGCTTTTCTTAGGCCTCCTTCCCCTCCGGTGGGAGAGCTTTGGCTGTCCCTGCAGCAGGCAGTCTCTCCCTCCCATTTTCCTTCCAGGCAGAAGAGTTACAAATGCTGGAGTCTAACAACGTCTTTTTAAGGACTTTTTAAGGTCTTTCTCAGTCCATTGGGGTGTCCTCCCCCAGCCTGTACTCCTCAGCTGAAGAAGCCCCTGACACTAATCCAAAAATTATGCATAGCGCTCATTTATTGAAAAAGCCATCCTTCAGGGAAGGTTTGTTTACACCATTTCAGCACAGCAAGTAGCATTTGTGGTATTAAAAAGACAAGTAGCTAAATTTTTGTTAACATCTCAGCTGGCTGTGTTGCTACAATTTTGTTTTGAGTAGCAAAGCTAAACTAAAAAGAGTATTTTCTAACCAGATGACACAGGATGCACAAGAAATTTGGAATATGTAATGTATCACCACAAAAATAACTGGAAAGAATGACACAAAACACAGTATGTTTTGTCAGTCTCCAATTTAGGGAGAAAACAGCATTTTGTGTGGACCATGGCTCTTGGAACAGTTTAAGCTTATGCCAAGAAAAACATATTGCCCATGTGAGTTAAAATAAACAAAATCAGACAAACAGAAATACAGTTATATTTATTCTATTAGCAGTCTTATAATACCATATTTAAAAATAAAACCTGCCCGTTGTACCTTAAAATCTAGACTGGGCACTTCTGAAAGTAAGTGTCAGTAAGTAAGTCACACTTAACTACATATGAATTTAAAAAGATTACTTTTTCTCACTGTATCTAAATGAGCCAGGTAGCTCATCATGTTTTATTATGAATAATAATTGTGCTAATGCTTATACTTATTCCTAAAATCACATGTAATTAACGAAGTCTTCTAATAGCCTAATGGTTTGCTTGCATACTATTTCTACAGTACAGTAATTTATGTATCTCATATTTCACTCTGAAATAACATACTTGTTTTTCTTAAGAAGAGTATCAGGAAAAGCTACATTCTTAAAATGGGGTGTATTTTCTAATCTAGATCGGGACTAACCTTAATCACTGTGATAACTAATAGCCCTCTAATTCAAATGTAATGAAACTTTAAGTATTGCCACGTATTTTAAATGCCTACACAGCTCCCATAAAGGTGCGAGTAGGCAACAACTCTCCAGTATCTTCCCCTTTATCCGTGCAAAGAAACTGATTTCACATCACCGCTTTGATCTGTTTTCTCTCAGACTGTGATGGCAGAAACTTTACAATAAACATATTCTTAGCCACAAGTGAAATAAAAACCAAAAGTTCAAGTCAGAAATCTATTTCCTTTGGTGTTACTGTATATTTGTCAGTGTGACATAGCACATTTGAAACCCATAATCATAAAACAAAAATTTACAGCCAAGGTTTAGGGTCTACATCTGTTTCTCTGGTTTTTGTACTGCAATTACCCACTGGACAATTCAGAAAAGCAGCACTATGAATCATGTACTGCACACATGTTTGCGCTGGTCACTTTTTCGTTAGTACAAGAGGCTCAGGGTGCCGTAATATGCTTCACCAACAGAAAGAGAGCATTAACTAGAATCAGGATGAGTGCACTGGGCTCTCCAATAAAAATTACTTTACTAGAAGCAACAGAGTACTCCTGGAATATTACAGGCATATTTATAGGATGGAAAAATTAAGAAGTACATGCAAAAATTCTCCCAAAGTACCTCAGGGGAAGCAGACTGGGTTTTTTTCATGCATGCATTTTAGTATTAATCAAATGTAGCACTCTCTTGAAACAGTTTTGACAGCAGAGTAAATGGTTACTAGTGAATGATGTGTGTGTTTAAGCAGTGAAAGCAGAGACAAAGTGATGTTTTCTTCTACTCCCTAGGCAAGAGCTGACACCAAGCTTGCTGCCTCAGCTTTGATACTCACAGATTCCTTTGTGTCAGTTGCTGGGAGAATCACTGGCAGTTCACTAAGCCTGCCTCACACACAGGGGCTTTGATTTTTACCTCTTCATTGAGAATAGATGTTAATACGAAACAGTACTTGTCTGCCCTGGAGGGTCCCCCACACCCCCCCCAGCCCCCCCCCCCGGTGATACAGGGGTTTCAAATCTGAAAGCCTGAATCCCCCTTCACTACATGTATTTTTCAGTGTTGAAGGATGTTTTCCTCATGTCTCAAGCACATGAATTGATGTCAAAAGATTATGAGGAAGAAAATCACTGGGTCACAAGAGAACAGCTGAATATTTAAAACTCCAAGGTAGTCCTGAGGAAATAGGTACCAACCCGTGAGCAAGAATTGCCCTGAAGAAATAAAACAGTAAAATTGCTGGCATAAAATGGCATAAACGACACGGAAAAGCATGAAGTACAGTGAAATTAAGTGAAAAAGGGGGTATCTTCTGACTGCTATATTGCTACTATGCACAGCTTGCAATGACTGAAACAGGAATTTGCACGTAACAGGAAGAATTACTTCAGGCCTGAAATATATCACAGCAACTGGCAAAAGGCTATTCAGTGCAGAGCAGTATTTTATTTTAGATGGGAAAAGCAGAGTTAGTCAGCTCCAGACACAGAACTCGGGCATGCAACCAGTCTGCAAGTCACTTAATGATAAAGGCTTTTTGTCTGTTTTAATCAGTGGATATGTATTTGTGAAGATGCCTTTAAAGCTGATTCCTTAACTTAAAGGCTACACAAATAATTCATCTCCACAAACCTGAGCACACAACCACGTTTCTTAGAATCCATACTGTGCTGTACACTCCTCTGGCCTAGAGGCAGGGGAAGAGAACTGCCCTATATGATAAAACTGGAAGTATATCTAGTTCAGCAATCCATTTCCAAGAGTGACCACTACTAGACCTTTCTAAGGAAAATATAGGAATCTCCAGTGATTGGCAAAGTATAACTCACCCATAGGTCCTCTAATAGCCTGTTCTCTAACAGGAAATCACTTAAGCATTAAAGCATGAGATTTAATATCCTTTCCAAATTTGTTTTTGGTAATAACCCTGATATTCTAGATATTCATATATAGCCAATGTCTTTTTGGATTGTGATAAATTTGTAGCTCCATGACACAGGAGGAGGTAGTATATTATTGGGCTTTGAGACAAAGGAGGAAAAATATTTTTTTAAAAACACTGTAAAACTCATCCACGTTGCAAATAAAGGAGAGCACAGACCAAACTGCACTTCTCTGAGGCCCCAAAGGCTGACTGCTGTAGGCTCCAGAAAGGTTGGCAAGGAGGCAATGACATCATGTGCCTAAGGAGGGGATGACATGTATTTTGAAGGATATAAAAAGAAAAAACATTATTACATTAAAATCTGGCTACATACTGAACTACGCTTGCTATTTAGGAGGATCCTGCAGTGCAAACACCACTACTAAATGGTTGTCAGAAAACAGCATTGGGGGGGGGGGGGGGGGGGGGGGGGGCAGAGTTTGTTTCATTTTGTTTTCCTTTTAAATGACCAGAGACTGCTGTTTCAAGGTTTAGCCAAGAAAGAGATTTTTACTGCTAGCCTATAAATCCCTCAAACATAGAGTTATAATGGAAATGCTGAGGTAACTGGAGTGCCACACATGGTACTGACACATTGCATTATATAATCCAGGGAGAATGAAAGCTGGGAGATCTATAAAACGTAAGTAGAAGCAAGATGTAAGAAAGAGCAGAAGAGCAAGTAGAAATATTGAATATTAAACTGCAGAGAATACTACTACTAACAATAAAGTCTCCTATATGCTGAATACGCTCATGGTTGGCTGAAGGAGAAAGAGCATGCAGCTCCATTAAAAACAAAATAGAGACTCCAAAAGGCGATTCGCGTAACTGTTTCGTTTCTGCCTTTTTTTTAGGGAGGGGAAAGAAAGTTACCTAACCAAAAGGGTAGTATTTCTTGATGTTCTGATATCCTGCAAGGTGTCTCACAACGTGTAAATAACTAACATTAGAAAATGCAAAATCAATGGAGTTCCAAACATAGACAGCTTACCACCCTAGCTGTAATCAGAATCTAAACTGGGGCAACAGTATTTCTAGAGGTTCTAACGGCAGCTTAAACTGTTGGTGAAGTTTGCTCTAGCGGCTTTCCAACAAGCGACCAAAGTTACCAAGGAGTTACTGGAACTACAGCTCAGTGCAGACATATATCCTAACAAAGACCAAACCTTACTTAAGCCTCATTTAACTTAAGACAGACTTAAGCAGCATTTAAGGCTGCTGCTTGGAAAACCCATATAGAGGGATCCCAGAGGCCAGGAACAGCTGAAACACACTTGCACAGAGCTCTGGACACAAAGCCTGATGCAGATCGGATTGGATCACGCCATTAGTATAAATGGCCACAGATCCACAGTTTGACACATGTTATTCATGATAATCCATTTCCCACTTAGCTAGTTCCCAAACCTACATCAAACACTGAAAGAACAGTCCAATGTTGTATCTATGGGCATCTTAAAAAGCAAAACGAAGGAGTGACTGGAAAATGTGCTGGTATGGCTACTTGGCTAGCAAAGGTAATGACAGCAATGACAATGTGGTGACACCACCTGAAATCTGCTGGTCATGATGGTCATTATGCTAACCCATCTACTCCACCTGTTGCCCTAAAGCACTGTAAAATTACACCTTTGTTTTATCGTGCAGATGTAGTTTCTATTTGGGTACAGTCTGGGGAACAGCCTGTGTGTTTTTTTGCTGTAAATGAGGTAGGATTACCCAGGAACTGAGGTACATATTTGGCAAACTGGTGTCCCTTTTTTTTTTTGTGGAGTATGTGCCATCGATACTGTGTGAATTAACCGAGGGCACATGTCCTTCCAGGAACATTGTTATCACTGTTAACTGTACTGACATAGCCTGAAAAGTAAACTTGGCTAACAGGGTCAGTTTTACAAGCATACAGGTTACCATAGTATAACTAACCATTGCTGAGTGGGTAAGGGATTCTGTACATCCCTTTTATGCTACAATAGCTATCCACAATTGGGCTGTTGCAGCTACAACTCTTTCAAAAAGGAAAGATCACCTTCTTCCCTAAGCTGTTACGCCAATGTAACAGGAAAAGGTAAACAAGACCTCACCAAAAATCAGGCTGGGCTGGACTTCACTTGCATTCAGGACAAGCAGTGGCAGCATGAATGATGTCCAGTCTAAAACGCTTGCAAGATGTTTCCTGGTTTTCAAACTCTACTAGAACACACCTATCAAATTGTTCTTTGGTGCATTCCTCAAATTCTACTTGACTTCTGCAATTTAAGTACACAAAGAAAAATCTGCCTGGCTTCAAGCTGCTTCATTAAGGTAGTCCCATATGAGTACACAGATCTGCAAATTCCCATACCCTTGGTGTACAAGATTTCCAATACTGGGCCATAGAAGAGACTGAATGTCCAGGCATATTATGGTCATGCTCAGGGAATCATGACTGACACACATGCTTTAATCAAAGAGCACTTACAGAGCTGGGGTGCAGTTAAGAGACTGTGGTGGCCGACAGCATGTTGTCCTAGCCATTATGCAGGATGATTTTTTTGCCCTTAAGGGACCTTTGTGCCACATGTAGTGAAGGATGCACAAAGTGGTCTCTAAGCATGCAATGCAGCATAACAGGCTTGACAGGTCTATAAAACTATCAAATTTGTTCTGCATAAACCAAACTAAAAGTCTTCATTTCGGTGTCTTGAGCCTTCTCCTAACAATTTTGCATAGACCTTGCCATCACACTAAAAAAAAAAAAAATTCCTTTTCATCGATACACGGTTTTGGGCAAACATCTTCAAGAACAGTTTTCTCATTCATGGGACACAGATCTTCCATGTATTCTGATGAGGCTACCAGAAGTACAGACTTTACCCATCTTTATATGGATATGTACAAAGAAGAATGTGTGGGAGAAAACTCTTTCCTTTGCAGAAAGGCTCCGAGATCTTACCCTTGCTGCATCCATCCATTCTGTCTTTGGCATGAAATATCCCAAAGGATATGCCAGAAGACAGAGCCCAACTTCTTCAAGGAATTCTTGAGATTGATGGGTGGGGGAAGTAAGCCTCAACCCATAGGAGGTTTAGTAACAAGAATGAGGCATTTGCACATTCCCAACTCTAAGAAATGTGTTGGAATTCTCCTCAAAAAGTACAGCATCATGTTATCTACAACCAGTTCCTAAATGACTAAACTAAATGAAAGGTTAGAGAACACATGTTATTTAAAGACCTTTAAAAGTTAGAGGTCCACCTGCTGGATTCCTAAATTTCTCTGAAGCTTTTTTTTTTAATCGACTTACTGAGCGTACAGGCACACACCACTGATACTCAAGCCTATTCTGCTAGACGAACAATGCAGGAACGTTATGTCACTCAGAGGCAGGACTGCACAAGCACGTAAGAAAGGCTAAGAGTTTTGCTAACACAAATTACCAGGCAGAACCTCACTGGAAAAAATGAGGCAAAAAGATATGAGTGAAGTGTAAAACTTACTGAGAATTGAACCACATGTTGACAAATACCACTCCACTCTCTTGCTTCCTATCAGAACCCAACAGCCGAAGCAGAGATGCCTAAGTAGTGTTTTTACAGGACAAGCTTAGTCTCTCCCTCATCTTATCAGTAGCCTTCAAAGGGACTGTGGGTGGATGTTCTCTGGGAAAAAAGAAAAAAAGACAACAAAAACCCCCCTCAGAAGTGCCACCTCTTCCATACAAATATATTGACGCAACCACAGAGGCTCTGCTTGAGCTCTGAGACTTTGAGAAAACACACCTGGTTCTTCTAAAGGAGAAATTAAAGAATTCATGCATCAGTCCTCAAGCCTTGAGTGGCCTTAGAGAAGAGGAATAGCTAAACAGAGAGTCTAATCGAGACGCAGGGAAAATCAATACTGGCTTCTTGAAATACCTTAGGCAGGAAGGAACAGCTTAAGGTTGAGACATTAGCCACTCTTTCTGCACAAGCAAATGCACTGAAGGCTGCGTGCACAGGTGAGAACAGAAAGGCAGGAGGCTTTCTGGAGGACTGAAAGTGAACCAAGGCATGTGCTACCCTGAAGTTCTTTGGGAAATCTCATATTTTAAAAGTTTCCTAGTTTTGGTGCATGAGATCCTTCTACATGCTACTCAGAGTTGTCCAAAGTAACATTTTCAGGGATAAATGCACACCATTGTACTGTTACGTTCCGACTTTGGTGTGAAATACAATTATTTAAGACTCGGCAGGAGAGTAGGAAAGGAGCAGGAGTGTAATTCCAGTTCAGAAAAACTCCAATAAGTGACAACACATAAGAAATACAAGATAGATGCATTGTATTGTGGCGCTGAGTCCCATTGGCTGCAAACCCTGACTCTCCCAGCAGGACTCAGTTACATAGCAACTCCTGCGGGCAGATTAACCCTTTCCCAGTTAACTATCTGGCATGATTTAAGAGACCTTTTCCTCCTCCTGCTTCAGAATAATTTCATAGGTTTACAAAAATTGTTTGGAAAAAATGAGTCAAGTGCTACTAAGGTAAAAGCAAAGCTATTTGACTCACCACGGGATACTGACGGTACAATGAACGGAGAATGCAGGGAATTCGGGTCAGTCTAAGCTATATTTTATATCATCAGGTGTTGTGACATATACAAAACATACAATGTATTTTTCATAAAATGATTCATGCTTAGTCTGTGGGGATCCTATCTGGACCGCATTTATGATGTATCAATGGTCTCTTTCACCCAAATTCTGTCCACCCATTGACTTCTGTCTAGATGATTACTGAAGCATTAAAAAGCCCTCAGCTGGCAGAGGTAGTACTTAATTAATCTATAAGAGAATTTTTTCACCATCAGTGAATGTGTTGCTTTCATCCAGAATTGTACAGCCGCCTACTGTAAACTCTTAAAAAACTCCTGCAAGTCTTATGATACTAGCTGGTGTTTTTCCTAATAACCCCTTCTAATTAATGGCATCAAGTAATTACATGAGAATCTCAATGTATTTCATCACAGCCATTTCCCTATTTTGTTTTTAGAATTGCATTACATTTATGTGTATATACATTAAATATAAGCATCGATATTACATACAGTTAGAATAATATTATTCCTGTTTTCTTGGTTATCAAGAATAATGAAGTTTGAATCTAAAAATGTCAACATCTAGGACAAAGACTCCTAAAGCTCTCTTTTTAAAATGTTACAATTCAGCCCCGCTGGTTTCCCTCCTTGTCAGAGAGCAAGACAGACCATAGGGACCAGGAAGGGCACACGTCCTCCCTTGGAGTGCACCTCGTGCGGTCACACTTCACTGCTGTGAGCCACAGCTGCATACTATTAGGAAAAAGGAGCTACTAGGTTTCCAGTGGAGAAAATAAAGAGATCAGAGTGATGTGATGTACACTTCTTTCTGACCATCTTCTGGTCATAGTAAGCGAGAACCATCTACCTCATTTCTTCTTTTTGTTCTTTTTGCACACAGAACTGGACTTACGGTACCACAGGCACTAATCAAGGCTAGGAAAGGGCAGGCACCACTGACACTGTCCCACCTCGGACAAGCAGAGTAAGACTACACCTTTCCTGTCCTCAGTAAGACTCAGAGACACCCTTAGCTGAGGGTTCAAAGGAGAAAAACCTTGAACCAAGTCTTCTGCTCCTCTTGCCTCACCCACCATTCTCACACATGGACACAGCCAGTCCTGTAATGCAGCCCTCCCACCAACATCTCTTCATGAAGGAGATTCACTACTCAGTAGCAGCTCCTGAGCCTCCCATTTAGGCCGGGAGTAGTCAGAAGAAACAAGAATTAATTTGCTCAAACAACACCGAGAATTGTTTCAAAGTTTCTTTCTTTCTTGATTGCTTTAGAAAAATAGGTAACCTCTGTATGTTACTAAAAGGAATACCTATGTGTTTAAGATATGCCTTGCTTTTCTAAACTTTTCACACTCTAAAAGTTCATCTGTATTTTCTTTGTGTGGTTCTCAAAACCACTTATAAATCCAGATGGGATAGAAAGATACCATTGTAAAACGTATTTATTATTTAATTTGGCTTCCGGCATGGTATCTTGAAAGCTCCTCTTGAATAACTTAGCTGCTGACTTTATAAAACTAAGAGTATCAAGATAGTGGATGGGAGATTAGTCCAAAGAGAGGTACTTCAGAAATATTTTGTGGTCCAAAAATTAAGTAGCAAAAATGAATTTCATTTCTTACTGTGGATTTTTACAAAAGGTTCATATTTTGCTATTATTCATCTAAAACTATCACTGATGCCATTGGAAACGTAGCCTCTGAAAGGGTAAAACCTGAAGGACTAGGTTCAATATCCTTATGCTCTGTTGAAAGTACCTTTTCATATTAATGCCAACACACACCTATCAAATATTTGTGTTCTTCATTAAACTAATGCCTTCCTGCATAATGAACAAGATGGTACAAAATGTAGGTGTATTCCCATGTCCTGCTAAGGTAGGTGATATCAAAATAAATTTTCAACCATATCATTAAATCAATCTCCAGTATTACTGCATCAGTACTATAACCATAATTAACTAGCTGCAGGTCAAATTTCTAATAAATCTTTAGAAATTAAATGTATAATTTGTCAAAACCATATGCCTTCATAAATTGATTATTCAGAATTTAGAAGCTTTTTAATTAGGAAGAAATTTATGCAATACCATGCGTAATAATTACGAATCAGCTCTTCTGTGATATTTTTGTACATCAGCAAAAATTAAAACATTGGAAAACATTACCAGGTCATTGCAGTATTTCAATGTCAAAAGAAACACATAGTTTAAATGTAGAGGTTAAAGATATTTTCCCGTATCTTTTACATCTTATATAGCTTTATGATCTCAGGACTGGAATCATTAACCAAATACAAAATCAATGAGAAAAAGATCTAATCTGACCATTTTCAAGTGCAGAGTCACTAAAAATGATTTATGCCACTGTAAAACTTTTCTACCATGGTTCGACAGTTTTACTAAACAGCATATATTCTAAGTCAAACTTCCATTCTATGCTACACTAAACAGTATTTTCTTCTCTCGCCTCTTTCAGCTAAAATTCTGTAAGCCTTTAGCATTTTAAAAATGTCGCCTTTGTAACAAGCATCAGGATGAGGGATACGGCCCTGGCTGCGAAATGGAAAACTGGAGAAAAAGAAAGTTAAGTGATATTCATTCACAGCACACAAGAAGCAAAAATTGTACCCCAGCTCCCCTGCACTCCCTTCCCTTGCTTTCACCATGGGCCTGTTCAGACTCTGCACCCCCACAAGGGCTCTGGGTACTTCTATCAACATTTCATAGGAGAAGATTTTTTTTGACAGAGAACACAAAAGCTGCTTTGTTGGAAGTCTGGACACTTTTTTTCTACCTAATAAAAACATGAATAGAAGTGGGACCTCAGCAAGCATATGGCAGAAAGTCTGGACTAACTGAAAAAAGGGGCCTAGAAGAGTTTGCGCTCTTGTCATTCCCCAACGTGTTTACTGCTGAATGTATATGGTGTAAATAAGGAGTATGCAGAGTGGGCCATAATGGAACATTGTTTATGTGCACATCCTGGCAAATGCATATACAGCACGGAGACTATTTCCAAGCAGAACATAAACACAAAGGGGGAGTGATGACAAACAAGTATTCCAAGGCAAGAAAAATGTTATTCCATATACAAACCAAACAAACTAAAGTGGTTTCTCCCCTGCTAGGATCCAACTGGCAGCTCTCAGCTGCACACACTATGTAGCTGTTAAAGAAATGAGAGACGTTCCAGGCTTACTGGTTGGCTTTCTTTTTCTTAAGCGACCTTATTATGCTCCCAATATTAAAAAGAAAAACACAGTTAAGATTTTATTTTACTCTCTTGCAAAAACACAACAAAACAAAACCGCCCTTTCTTTCAGCCTGAATAAGAGCTGGGGAGATAGAGTTGATGCCAAGAAAACACCGTAAGGAATTAAGCCACAGCTTTCCTATTCTGAGTTCCCACTGAAAGACACAGAGATGGTTCTTTCTTTCGAAGGCCTCTCCCACAAACCTATTACATGGCTTTATCAAGTGCCACCAGTATGACAATAACTTAGAGGTTTTGTGCTCCTGGCAGATTTTTTTTTCCTTTTAATCATTACTCATAAAAAGGAGGAGGGTTTAGAAAACCCAAGTTCCTGCAATTTCAGGATAGCAAACCAGCAGATGAACTTTTTTCGTGTGTACTGAGTTCTGGAGAATAGAATATCGTGCTTTGACTGCTGCTATGTAAATAAATGGGTGCAATTTTATTCCTTTAAAACTAACTTCAAACACATACTCAACTAAAGGAGGAAGAAAAGATGACAAGTAGGAAAACAAACAGTAGAGTAACATCAAGAACCATAGAAAGTCAACTGATAAAGCAGAGCTTTTTGCGTAATTAATAGGCCTCTTTAGGCTATTAGACACTGGAAGCAAGAGGCTTTAGTAAAAGAATATATGAGCTCCAGAACAAAAATACTTTGTGACGTCCTTCACAGAAATGCAGAGCCAGCCTGTGATTTTAAACTATTTCAGGATCCTCAGAGCATGCCTCACTTTCTCTGTTGCTCTAGATTTGGGCTCAGGAAAGCATGAAGTCTAAGTTCAGAACTGTGACCTGCACCTGCATGTAAGATTTCTGCTAGTCTGTCAAAAACCTGTATCCAAATGTTCCATGCTGAGATTTTATGAACTCTTGGGGCTTGGATGCATCACTCATTGGGAAGAGATAAAGCTCACACTGGGAACCTCTACAATATACAGACAGTTCTTCAATGGAACCGCATTGCTTTGTTCTTGGATTGTCCTTTTTTTCCAAAAACTTACCAATCCCATTATACAAGACCAAAACAACCCTCACAAAGCCTCTCACTCGCCACCAGTTTAACATTACTACTTTTGAGTTAACATCACACTTTATGAATCCAAAGGAAGCTTATTTAATTTTCTTTTAAAAAATTCCCCTTGAACACAAGAACATTCACCTCATACCAACGTGACCTTGCACTCGCCTGCCGCTTGGGTTTATATTCAGCCATTTGCAGAGTTGTACGGAGTCTGCACTGTGCTTCAGGAAAACACGTTTCTAATAATTACTCTTGGCTACATGGACCACTTACAGCACAGTGACAGTGAGGGTGTAGACAAATGCCAAGCACAAGCTCACGTGCTCTTTCCTCATTACAGAAGGTATTTTTGGTGGCTGAATGCCTTCTGCGTATTAGTGTTGCTGCCCGTACAAAGGGAAGTTTTGTAACATACACTACACCGGGCTACTGTATGGCGAAGAGCAGGATCTGTGGTGGCTGTTGCAAAGCCGAGTCACAGTGGATGCTGTGATGATTTTCTAAAAAAAAGGGTTTTTATTAAGGCTCCGCATCTTATCCCTCAGCCTTAAAGAAAGTTATTAAAGTATGAGAAGAATCTTAAATAATTTTGCCATATCTCTCAACTTCACAGTGAGAACTAAAGAAAAACAACCCTTTTTCTTCTCTTCATCTAAGTTTCAGCAGTCAAGTGAGCAACTCAGTTTTCATTTAAGAAGTCTTCAGCTTTAAGGACTTAGAAGAATGGCTTACAAACATGACCAGACTGGCATGTTGAAAGGCTAGGAAACTAAAGGATGAGGAAGAAATACTCTAAATTACTATTACTAAGCCTTTTAATTTGTATGTCAGTATTATGATTTATTTTACATTTGGGGCTGGTAACACTGTGTAATTCAGAAATACTGAAGTGAATTTAGGACCTGTGAAAAAGGCAACAGAACAGTACTGAAAACTTTCTGAGACAAGCTTTGTATTCCTTACTAATTGTTGTCCAAGCTGCGCAATCTTGCACGTTGTTGCTCTCTATAAAACTACATAAAAATAGTATTCTTTGTATACTCCCCCATCTCCCCTTCAAATTAAAATTGAGTTGTTATTTTAACCCTACTCAAGTATGTAATATAGTGATGATTGTAAACCTTGATGATCACAAAATCCCTTTGATTTATCCCTCAGTTTACTATCCTCAACAAACATAATCCTAAAAATAATACAGGGGAAGAAGATCTTACAGGCCTTCAAATGGTGGAGGGGGAGCAGGGAATGACTATATATGTAAAGCTACAGCTTCAGGGCTCATGACTTTCCTGTTGGGAGGCTTTCTGAATGCTGCTAATAAGGTCCTGCCAATGGGACCAGAAGCATGTCTTCATTAAAAAAGGCTCTCAGTGTGGGAAAATAAATTTTTCCAGAAAATTTTTAATAAAAAGCTTATAGATTTGGGATCTGAATCTAACAACAGACATAAATACCTCTACAGACATAGGAAAACATGAATATTATTAAAGGTGGCATTGTCCATCCTGCCTGCCCCCCACCTCAAGATCTGTGGAGACAATCGCAACAGCATGTTCAAAGTTTATGTGAAGATATCAGACCGAGATCTCAGCTAAGAGTAACCATAAGGCAATAGCCAGTTCAACACAGGAAATGAAAAAAATAAAAATAAAAATTATGCTCCACATTGTCACAGCCACAAGAAAATCTATGGATATTTATGTCTGCATTTTAGCAAAGTACACCTGCCTTGTCTATCAGCCTTGGCCTTAGCCGGAGATGCAGCCACCAGCCTGTATCACAACTGACCCTCCAACCATTTTGGGAATCTGGATTGAAACAACATTTTAGCACAAACTCTCCCATGAATTCCAGAGGGTCAACGCACAGGCACAGCAATTCCTCTTGACTGTGCCTATCATAAATACAGTGGGCCACAGCTCAGTTCCAACCCTGAGGCACAGCTTGCATTCAAAGCATTTCCCACTACATTACAGCATTGGCTTGGGGACACCTATGGGGATAGTTCCTCGTGCAGCTGACCCCTGAACCACCCCTGGCATTGCTGGGGAGAGGAGGCTGTGTGCTGTCAGTATGGACAACTCACAGGTCACCACCTTAGCCCACGTCCTGACCCTGCTTGTTTTTCTGATAGCCTTTGAACCCCTGCAGCATCCAAGCTCTAACCAGCAACATGGGTAGGAGCCGTGCAAGTCAAAAGAGCTTCCTATGGCTTTTGCTGACTCTCAGGACCGTTCATCACACCGTAGCGGAGAAAAAGCCTGTGTGACTAGGTGTGAGACCTCAAGTCCATGAGAAGTGCTGAAAGCAGGAACAGCAGCAGGCACAATCTTTCCAATCAGCACTGCTAGCAGAGTGCTGGCTCCCTCGCATGAGTGTTCTGTGTTGCCTCTGGAACTGCCCAGCTTGGGGAAGAGCTGGCCTCACTTGGTGAGCGACAGTTACGCAACATTTTGATCTCCTTGTTAGACACACCTAAGGACTCTGATCTACTACCTTCAGGACCTATCAAAAAATTTTGGAAATTTCCAGTTGTCTCACCCGCTTGCCCGTCCTTGGGTACTCACACATCTTATGTAACATCCCTTACTAAGACCATAGAATTTTTGTGCTGTTTTTTACTGCCTAATATTTAAACATATATGCAGGAAGCCAATGCCTTCAGTGACATCATCCTCTTCCTGAGTTGAGATAGGGAAAGGTATCTGACAAACGTAGGGAAAGAGATCTTTTTCATTTTTTCTTGCCTCCATGCATCTCCCAAAGGGGCTTGGCTTGGGTGGCAGTGATGCAATGCCTCTTTTGATGACATTCTTAAAGAGTCAAAAATTAGGAAAATATCCTTTGAGCATACCAAGAGGACAGTTTATCACATGGGAATTCTGGTCATTTATTTGGAGTCTAGCCACAACCACAGGATTCCTTCTAACGTCCCCACTGCCACATTAAACTGGAGCTGAGCTTGCTGGTCACTTACACTTCACCAGGTTTAATAAAAAGGGTGCAGTAGTATCACAAGTACAGCAAAGCTTTTGCTGATTTCCCACCAGGGAAAAGAAAAATGTACCACCCTGGTCAGTAAAAATTGCTAGGTTTCCCCTAAGAGCAAAGTCTGATGTTGAGACAACGCAGATGCCCAAGCTTATCACATCAATAACGAATTCCCTTCTGGAAGGGTCCTACTCTATCGCCTCTCATGAATTCATTCCCAATTCTGTTTAATTGTTAGCTAGTCACCATTAACCTTGCCCCTAGCTAACTAAAAAAATAACTTTAGCCAAAAAGGCAACCTTTTTAATGTATGTAGTACGCCCTCCTTACTTTCCCCCCAGGGAAGTCCTCTGTCAAGATGGACACCTTCCAGATGGGGATGTTGGTCACCTAGCCAAGATGCTGAAAGGGAAGGGATATGCTCCTTAGTAGGTGCCATGAAGGCCTACCTCCCAGCAGCGGCAGAGCATGCCAAGGAGGCAAGGCCAGCCAGTCCTCACACTTACTCTTTATCCTCCAGGGACAACACAGGGTACAGCGCAGCACAACGGACCGGCGTAGAGCTGGGCACCACAGCCGAGGGAAAGAAATCCTTCCAGTGGTCTAACCCAAAAGTAGGAACCATGGGAAGTCAACATACATGATATTCAGAGAGGAAAAGCCAGCAAAATGAGGCACAACCATGTAGCTTTCAGTAAAAGGGACTTGTATAACAGTAAAATCTCCAGACCTAAACCTGTCAGAGGCACCATGCTATCGTAGCTTCCTTATCTTCAGCAGGACTTGCTCGTGTTCAGCACATTAAAATGAGACCACCTGTTTGTGAACAGAGCTGATGGCAAATCAAATACTTTATCACTAATTTACCACCATTCAAAACAAGACAGCTCTGGAGGTTGCAGCCTAGGCTTAAACACACTCCTGAGCTCATCGTGCTCCTCCTAGGGCAAAAGCTGTGACAGAAATATGAAAGTTAAGCACAAAAATGTCATTTTGCAGAGGAATAAACTCCAATAATGATATTTAACCATTTTTGTGAACTTGATTCTGATTTCCAAATATATAATCTGTCAGGTCTACATGACATGTCCACTGCTGATAAATTATGTTCAAATATATCAGGAAGAGAATGGCCTGCTTGTTTAAAGTACTAATTTTCAATCTTAATAGATGACTAGTAAGAAAATTTTCATTCCTGTGTTAGTGTAAAATAGCTCAGAATTATATGGGCAGATTTCTTCATTTTTAAAAGCAATTTCTACATCTATTTATGTTTTAAATTCATGTGCTTTCAAAGCCAAGTACACGCCATGGGAGTGAAGAATTTAAGTCATGGGGTTTCTGTTATTGTTTGCAAGAGTTAGGGATACTGGGATTGCTCAATCTATAGGGAAGTCAGTGTAGTTTGAAAAGTGGATAAACATCTTTATTGCCACAGCAAATGTAACCTGATATGGGTTTTTCTTATCCATACTATAGATGTCATGTCCAGTTACGCTGATATAAATCCACTGGAAATAATAGTACTCTGAATTACTGCTGGTCAAATATGGCAGAATTTGGCCTGACATGAAGGCAGAAAAACAACTATGCAACTGCATATATGAAAGAAAACAGTAACATAATATATTCTTTACTTAAGAACCCTATGAAATATTTAAACACTGACATAAAATAGCTTTCCTATGAAAAATTTGCTGCTGAATTCCCAGGGCCACAAGCATTCTGAGAGTGGGTCTTCAGATGGTATGATGTAGTATTAGTATGAATTTAGGCCAGTGTTTTCAAACCAACTTAAAGCTAAGATAAATACCTTTTTAGGTGCCAAGTATTCGTGGTTCATAGACACACTGATAACCACTAAGTTGAGCAGGACAGATGACACTCCAGCAGTGGATTTCAGGGATGCAACCTCTGCCTGTGTCAAATTAAGACAACTATGCTGCTGATCCACAATCACAACAAACAACAGAAAAGCTGAGGGTCTCTGGAAATACTCAGCCTCATAAATGTGGAAACGGAGCAGCAAAGTTTGGTTAGTAACTTGGACTATGATGATCGTACCATTGGCATAATTTTTTTCATGAGACCTAAACAATTAAAAGAAGTCTCAATCTCAACTCACAAAATACATGGGAGCCCTAGAAATGAAGAAAAAACAAGCACAGCAATCACATTTGAGCCAGCGGAGAGTAAGGACCATCAGAAGTAATGCTTTTTTTGTTGCTTTAGTTTTTCTTCTTGGACAGCTTTATTTATACACAGGATGATAAAACCACGCCAGCAAGTTTTACCACAAGTGGTTTTTTAAGGTGACCTCTATCTACTACAGAAGTAATTTACCTTTCCATTATCAGTCTTTAATCCTTCGGAAGAGTCTGAAGGACAAAATAAGTTTCTAATCTTGGCCACAGCCCGCACTACGCATTCAAAAAGAAACCCTCAGAGTTCAGGCTCCTTAAATGAATTACATTTGGTGCAAGGCTGGATTTCCTGCTTGTTTGCTTTTGGCCTTGCTGCATATTGGTTCAGGACTTAGGGCTGAACTCAGCTGCAAAGATAATGCAAAACCAGAATGCTTCTTTTCCTCTGGCTGCTAAGGAATCCCTGCTTTAGATTAGAAAATAAATAATGATTGTGTGTCCCTGTATGCTTTGGAGTAGGGCCCCTTATTTTATCTGCATGGCAGCTACCTGTCAACGTGTGGTGCTTGGAGTAGCGCACTGGGAGTTCATACACACCAAGACTATCTAAACAGACCATTAAGTGCTAGTAAAGTAACACATGTGAACGACAGGTCAATAAATTTTAAACAACTTATGTTCACTGCAAAGACCTGGCTGTTTCAGAACAAGCTGTGTTTACATAAAATCAATTTTTACAAGCATCTAAATAATTAGGGAATATACCACAATAATAATTATATTCTAGAGTCCAATATAATAGTTCCAAAGGAATTCAATGAATCGCTTGTTTACACAATTTTCTTTTTTTTTCCCCCAGAGGTCTGGCTTCTTAAATAACACCTCCTCTTTACAGAAGATGTTCAAATTCCAACTTGCATCCAAATAAGAAGGAACTCTTACGTTTTATACTAACCTGTCCTGATGCTCATCTGATTGCATATGTACATACAAAATGACTGAGATGTCAGTAATTCACATTTCTAACCTATGTTGTTATTTTACTCCTCCTGAAAATATTTGTCAATATTTGTTTAAAATCAATTGATTTACCTAGCGCAATCTATGTATGCATGGAAAATGAGAACTATTTGAATAAAATTTAGGATCAAAAATTCAAAAGCTTTGGATTAAATTGCGGTTGAGATCTCAACGTCCTGGCCTTTACACAATGTCAGTCTAATAATTTAAAAGCTGCATATGCATACTCAAATAAACACACACATATGCTGCATGCACTCGCACCCAATTGCAAGTAGAAGCAAATAAAAGAACCCGAATTTCACAATAAAGACTAAACTAAATGTTATCCATAGCTACAATGGCAAAGGCACTGGCAAACTGATTTACAGGGCTGAGTTTCCACTTCATTTTTGTTGCTTTTCAGCTACAGGCAAAAGACTTTAGCATGTTGTGAGAGCTATAAATTCACATGTGCCACAAGAACCCATGATGCCATCTGTTCCCTAGAGCGTTTACATAAAGTATGCCAATGCAAACCATCTGCAAACTGTTCTTGCATGCGAATTCTTGTGATAATGCAATGTGGTACATTTGCAATTTCAAGCAAAGACCACTTGAGCTTCTTTGTAATTGCCACGCTTAACTCAGATGTTCTATAGAAACCTCTTTAAGGCAGGATTGTAGGGTATTTTGTCAGTGCTTTCGCTGAAGTCCTTGACGTTAAATCTTTATCACTGTTTTCAGGTTTTATTACTACAAGATAATGGTGTACCTTAAGGTAAGGGTGAGAGGAGGGAACACAAGCAGGACATGTTCCATTCCCTTGAGCTAAGGACTTTGAAAAACACCCTCAGCCTTTTGGCAACAGAAAGTGAACAAGACTTTGGCTACTTGTATTAAGCATTGTCTTGTATGAACTGTAGCAGACAACTGTAGGGTTGCAAAGCACTGTAACTCTTTCCATCCATTGTAGAACTACAACTCAGTTTCTCCTTTCCTCTTCAAGACTAAAATTTTTCCTTGTTGATGTGAAAAAAAAAAATGCTTAGGAATATGGATATGTATTGATCCTCTGAGTGGCAGCGGAAAGTTTCAGAAATTGTAATGGTGAAAAAAGTATAGAGACACATACGCAGAGCCCCCAACAGCAGAAATCCCTGCAGATCTCACAGCACTTGGGTCCCTGGTTAACTCTTTGCTAAACAGATAAATTATTGAGCCTTTACTTTAGACCATTTTCTAGGTTTCTCTAGTTGGTACCTAAATTTTCAATGACCACCTCTCTCCCCACCCAGTGAATTTAAATGCAGAATTTCCTGTCCTGGGTCAAACCATCTACTATGAGGCATCTGCATGCATGTGTGTTCTGCTTCCTTTCCTGAGTTACTATATAAAAAAAATTGGCCAGTATCACGACTTAATCATATTTCTTTATGTAGTACAATTTCATGCTTCTGCTGCTACCAAATATAATACAACTTTGCTCTTCCCCACTACTCCAACATGCCTTTAATAAAAACCACTCAGGAAAACACAGATCTGGCAGAACACTTGGGTGACACCCTCAATTAGCCAGCGTGACACATGCCGGTGCTCAGTGCCACACACCAGGGCTGCCTGCTCTCCAGCTATGAGCCCAGCTGACTCCAGTGCATTAGCTGATGGTTGAAGAGTGTATTATAGACTGACTGTAGAAACGATTAGCAATTCTTAAAAGATTCAATCAGCTTGTAATTTGGTTCAGTGTGCCCTCATGCTTTATATAAGCAACTGTCAGTCTGAATCTTCCCCACTCTGTGTGGACATTACTACTGGGAAATTTCTCTTGCCAGCTATCCCCATATACTAGCCTCCTAACTAAATCCTAGTAAAACTAGCTCTGAGATTTTAATTTCCATCACTCACTCACTCCAGACAATGTTAAACATTGAGAATTGTGTGATGTAAATAACTATGAGAGTTTTCACTTGTTTAAGTGCAGAGGCCTTATTTTCCATTATCTCCTTTTTAGCAGAGATGCAAGCAAGTACTTGGTGTACGTCGCATACCTCGTGACATTTCTACAGCCAGCAAATGCTAATTTTTAGCGCTAAATATGCCTTTCTCTAGCAAACCTGCTTCCTAGCTCCCTCCTGAGCCTCTGGGACTGGTAGTCACCTCAGGCTGTTTTCCATAGTGGGTTTATGTTGTGCTTTGTTGGGAGTTTTCAGCATGCTCAAAATTTACGCAAAATTAAAAAAAGAGATGATCAAAGTAGCAGGAATACCTGAGCTTCTCTCCCTCTGATAGCTCACTTTCACTGAGCAAGCCTCAACAGCATCTGTCATTAACGCAATGGATTGCTTTGCTCAGACATCTGTGGGTCACATTATTTCATGACAAGGCTGTAGCAAGAGGGGAAAGTAAAACTGAGGCAGGTTATTAATCACTTACCGTTTCCTGTACAACACAGAGGAAATAATCAAGCAGTATAGTGGGTTATAAAGGGAGATTCCTGAGAAACAAAAATATGCAGTTCATTTAAGGCATTGCAGGAGGCCGTGTGATAGAGGGGGATTCAGTTTGTGGAAATTTGGCTTTATTTTATTTATGAGATTAAGTAACTGACAACAGCTGCCACATCTAAATGAGGATATGATGGCATTCGCCCAGCATCTGAGAAGAGCAGCGCTTCAGATTTACAGGTCTTCTCCATTCATATCCAAAAAGCACACGGTTTGATCCAGAGCGGGTGGAACGAGCCCAAAACTACACTCAGTGATATTACACTACCAGGAACAGAGATCTGGAGGGAATTTGCCACATATAAATTAATGCCAGCCTTAACTGGAGTAACTTTGACTCATCGATATATGCAGCTGTGTCCTCGCTAGGGAGTTTTCTGGCTACATATGATTTTACACATCTGTCAGCTTTAAATCAGAGATCCAAATATAGACTGCAGCGTGCCAGAACACTCTGTCAATTTGCCCCTTTCCCCTGGGCCTATAAAGCACTAAATGGGCAGAGACTCATCACTGAGGGATCAAGTCCTGATCCTACCCACACCCCATAATCCTGTCAACCTCAGCGCTACAGAATGGGAGTCAAAGAAAACAAAGCCAGATTAGCACCCAGATTTTTACACACACACACACCCCACACACCCCCCGCATTATCAGCCTGCACCAGACCGATTTTTTTCTCCATTTTTTACCCCTGCCATGCAAATAGAAAACTGTAGGCAGTTTCCTGCCAGCTAGCAGTGTGGAAAGTCAAAGGGTATGCAGCATCAGTCACAATGAGTATCAAACCAAACGAGACCATTTTCTGAATCATCATTTCTGTGATGAATAAGGGAGATAAAACTCCCTTTGAAGAATTTTCTAAAGCTACACTGAAGTAATTACCCAAAACTCAACTGAGGTGGCTTACACAGGAGGGACATGGGGGGAGCATTTTGAGGTTTTGCATGGGTTTTAGCTACACCAAGAGAACAAGGTTTAGGACTGCTAGCTTTGGTAATTTACAGAAAGCATTTCTAATACTGACCTACTCTTCCGTTAGGTGTGCAGGACAACAAAGGTTTGTCCCCATTTCTGTTCCTCCCATGAATTTCTGAGGGAAGAAGACAGTATTCAAAGACAGGGACAGGACTGGCCATGCTGGTGGATGAAAAGATGCTGCTATAGCAGCTTTGCATTTCAGTACCAGCGAGTCAAAAAATAATAATAAAAAAAGCCAATTTAAGCAGTATCAACCTACAGGTAACGCTGATTTTTCACAGTAAAACAAAGCCTCACATTTGACTCACATTACAGTTATTAGTATTGATGGAGCAAACTTCCAGTAAATGCCAAAACCTCCAGCAAGAAACACCGCAATGCACACAAATAATCAGTTTGGGGTTTGCTCTATTTTATTTTTGGTATCACTGAGCTTTATATTTCAGTCTTTAGAAATAGCTCAGTCATCAAAGACTGTGACCCCCGTGAGGGCACTAATTGAGGAATGGATAGAGTTTCCCAGAGACGAGACTAACAGCCCAGGGTAGGGAGGCTGCGCTGCCCTGCTACAGCACTGCTGCAAGGAGTATGTATATGACAAGACCTTTGGTCCCTAACTGTGATGGATACCAAGTTGCTACAGCAAATACTGCCCTGGATGACTGCCAAGGATTAATCTTCTGACAATTAGGAACTTGTTTCATTTTCCAGCATAAGCGAGGGTATGCCTCTGCTAACCTAATCTCAGTTCGAAAGATGTCAATCATATTCTTCAATACAAAATTAAAAGACAGGCTGTTTTATCTTCAAAAGAAGTGGCTGGAACATAGCAAATCACACTTAAATCTATCCTTGGATACAGGATTAGACAAAGACCGGCTGTGTTTTACTGATACATACAGCTTCCAATACTCTCTTAAAAATCACAGTTCTAAAAAAATGACAGAATCTGGTAGAAATTGTATTACTTTGCAGTGATCAAATTCTGTCCTTAGATGTATACACATGGGGCTCCCATTTGACAGCAAGCCTGCATAACCAGAAAGCCTTCATCTGAGCACAGAGTCTGACCCACAGATGCAGAAAAACATGTATGTTTGATGTAGCAGATTTCTTTCCTTTCAGAAGAGCAGCATCTGGCCCTGAAAGTATTTTAGCACACTGAGACTGATGCATTTGACATATTGTAGTCTTGCTGAGTTCCTTCCTTTATTTGGAGATGATGAACTTGATCGCAGTCCACATTACCAAGTGATTAATCAGTCACTTTTGTAAAGGTTATCTGTTAAAAATACATCTGATTAATTTGGTCCAATGACAGAAGAGGAGCTATAGATCCCTTATGGCTGACCCGGAGGCCACCACTGCGTAACAATGGACAGGTTTCATTTATAACATGGTGAACACACCTGGAAATCTGCTTGTAATTAGAAAGTGATAATGAATCCATCTATCAAAAGGAGGCTGGTTTGTCAGCAGTTCTGGATGCAAACCATGATATTTACTGTAAATCCCCCTGGCTTTCCCTGGGGGGGTGTGATTGCAGATATGAGTCTTCCGCACCTCAAACAAGGGCCTTTCCAGGCTCTGGTTTTAAGGATGAGGTTTTTCTTTTTGGTGAATTCATGGTCTTGCTCTAACAGTGGCTAAGAGTAGCAAGTGATGAGTTACAAACATGAATCTTTTTCTTCAGACATTACTGTGTATGTTTCAACAGAGGAGAAACATGCTTAGAGACTGATGATCCGAAAGACAAATGAGATTTATACAAATGGAAAATGTTTGAATGAAGCAGAAGTGAGCGAGCCTGCAGATAACAGACTGTGATTAAAGAGAGTTGTGTACCTAGCCTAAGTTTCTGACAAAGAGTATAGGTCATTCAATACCTATAAAGGTTATTGGGGTGAAACTAAGGCTGTTTCACAAATAATCTGATGAACGTGAACTTCTGAAGAAGGCTCAGGCTCAAAGAGGACTTTGAGATTATGAGCTTTGGGAACAGGAAAAATAGAATTACCATCAAAGGAAATGGTCAGGAAGGGTGAAAGGGAATAGAAATTTGGAAGAGCCCTGACAACAGTTGCGAGTCTTTTTCTTTTTTATCAGCATTCAGGTGGAGATATCTGCAGATACCGGAACTCCAGTTCCAAAAAGTAACCGTAACAGGAACGGAGGCGTTACTCAAGGCACCTGAACACCTTCATCACACTGGGCAACTGGCACTGATGATCAAATATAAGTCATGTCCCTGAAGGAAAGCCACAACAAAATAATTTAATGCATTTCTGAATATTGATTCCTTCCACAAACCAGAGCAATCCAGATAGGACCAAAAGAAAACCGGACATCAGTCTTTAGTGTAAAATCAGTTACAATCCAATTAAGCATCTACCAGAAAGCCAACATAAACACTGACATGCAGCAACAAAAGAGAAAACAAAACCATGTAGGATCAGTCCGCTAAATTCTAACAGCATAAGATGAAGACCTGGCTTGTTTCACAGCCACAGACAGATGATTAAAGCATAAAACACACATGTCAAAATAAAACTGTTAAATAAATCATTTTACAAGGAGGACTTTTAAAGTTTATTTCCACCATCTTCTTGGCAACTAGCTAATTACCTGCTTATATCTTCTTAAGATGAGGAGGAAGCTGAAAAGAGGCCATTAATAAATCAGATGTTCCCCAGCAGACCCAGGCCTTTAAACACAGTGGACAGCAGTTTTTACTACGGGATAGTATAGCCAAGCTCATAACAACATTACTCAAAAAGTCCAAACAGCCCTTCAGCCGCCAGTCTTCTCAAGTGTTTGTGGGGAAAAGGTCCATTAAGAAAACTCTAGAATATACACACATGGAGGAAAGTGAAGAAATGAAGCACAACAGAGTGCAAACATTAATCTCAGGCAACCACAGCAAGGTTGCTGTGGCAGAGACTCGTATGTCACAGCAGCAGGACAATCCAGGGCAGTTCGCGATTGTGGAGAGAAAGAAAACGTTCCCCATGGACCTACAGATAGCATTGAGGCCATTCCCAGGAGCATCGTCATGGCTTTGCCATAAGCACCAAATACCTACAGGGTACAGCCAGGCTGGGGTGGTTGGAGTCAAGAGCTGTGTGAGATCTTCCTGGGAACCCTCCCATGGCTGGGCATGCCACCATGGAGGAAGGCCAGCATAGCAAGGAGAGGCAATGACTGAGAACAGTCTTCAAACAATACGCTACAATGTGAAGATTCAGGTAGGTAACGTATTTGAGAAAATAAAAAACAGCCAGGAGAATCACCTGGTCAAAGCAACAGATCTGAAGCAAAAATTTAGCTTTCAATCGTATTACCTAATTCAAATTAACACAAAGAAGCCAGAAAACCAAACACAACTACATACCCACACACCCCCACCTCTGACCCCCACAATGCACTAGGAACAAGTAACAAACTATATTAACATTAATTCCAGCAAGAATGTAGACTATCTGCCACTCAGTCAGCCATGGGCAAATGAACTAATTAAGAAAATTTGAATAATTTTTATGTTCTTTACAAATGCTCAGGAGAGCATTTGCTGAAAATGATGACCAAGGAAAAGATGGTGGCAGAAGAAACACAAAGAAATGCAGCCATCTCCAGCCAGTGGAGAAGACAATCACACACCATGCCCTTTTCAGCATCCCGGAGGAATTGCCCAGAACAGCTGAGGCTGGAAGGACAGCAAAGCGCCCTCACAGCCATCCCGTGATAGGACTCATATGTTCAAAGCCTTTGGGTCAACCACCAGCAAGGTTTCAAAAGGGGGTTTATTTCAGGGAGACAACCATTCAGATCAGAAGCTCTCACACAGCTGCAGCCCCAACAGGACTACAAAGAAATAGAGCATTACCAGACACTGCTTGTTCTCTGTAATTCCAGCTGTTAATACAGAAATAGGAGGGGTTTTTGTGGCACTTGCCAAACACTGCCAAAAGCTGCTGAAAAAGCAGCTGTGTGGCTATACTGACATAAGGCAAACAGAGACACAATCATCAGTGCCAGTGAAGCTATCACTGGAAGGCAGAGATCCTGAAAAAAAGAGACTAAGATTACTGGCAGCAGTGCTGTAGGAAAGATCAAGCAACAGAAAGGCTTGAATGGGTAAAGGGCCACCAAGTGGAGAAGCATAGGGAAGGGGTGGCAGTGGAAAGCACAATAGAAGAGATGGAAGGAAAGGATGATGCAGGAAGAGGCAAGCAGCATGTGTCACCGAGAAAGGTCCAGAACTCAATGACTGCCACAGCAAATGCTACCCGAGCAGCAATACCAGCTCCCTCTTGGCACACCATCTAGCAACCTGCAGAAGGCAGTCTTCATCTTAGCGTTTTGATGCCAAGGAGATGAGTGCAAAACAGTTGTTTGGCAAGCACTGACACTATAAATTCCACACGGTTGAATGTGTTTCCCCTAATAAAACATATTATTAACACAATGCTATTTTTAAATGTGATTTTTAGAAACTGTGTCATCCAAGAGGTACGTTGCAGGGTGGAAGAGTAGAGGGGCAGTGAGTGCGAATGGAGGCCCCCTGAGCATCGCTCACTGAGACGAAGCTATTGGGAAAGCAGCAGATACAGAGCAGACACGAAAATCATGGGTGATGATCTTAGAGAGGGTGCTGGTTATGCAGGCATGTGCAGCAGGGCCACATGGTTGTGTCAGATACCAAGAGGTCCAAAAACACAGCTAGACCAAGCCTGAGTTTAGTGCCAGGGGAAGGCAAAACCCAACACTAAAATTATTGCAAAGCTGGGCATGGTCAGTGAGTTAATGTTTGTGAAGTGCCACAGAAGCTCTACATTTTTCAGACACCTAATGATATTGTGGCACCAAAAGAAAGCTAAACAAAGAGCCACATTCACTTCAGCTCCATTAAAAACAGGGAGAACAAAATCAGTTCCAGACGTGTGGGAAAGAACCGACAATTGCTAACAACAGTAATGCCAGCATTAGTTTTCCAAGAGAAAGAAAAAAACCACAATGGAATAAAAAAAATAATAAATCACATGAATCATAAAAAAGTGTTTTCAACAATCCGAGTACCATTTAAAAAGAATTATTAAGAGAAACCAAAACTAGTTTACTGAATTTAAAATTTACATGTCAAGACTGACACTATTTCAGAGATAGTCTTGTATAAATGGTCAGTAATAACAGTCTATATAATGAGTACACTGTAATTAAGAAATATAGATAGCAATAACTCGATGAGGACATCATATTTTCCCCTAAGGAAGGACATTAGCATTGATAGATCCATCTGCGCTCTTCACACCTAGAGTCTTGTCCTGGTGGCACACTCCTCACTGTGGTATGCTGCCCCCCATACCATTTTGCGAGAAGCATTGGTCAATGCAAATAAATGTCCTTACACTTCTACGTTGACTTACAAATACAAAAATATTACTTTATTGACATCTGATCTAGTAAAAAGAGATCTGTACCTAGTCATCCTACTTATTTCATCCTTGTCTGGCAAAGCTAGCTGAGAATCTCTACTATTGAGTTTTCTTACTGCCCTGTCAAACTGCTCACTCCCCACTCTCCCCCACACCAAGGAAAACAGTCTTGTTCATAGCCAGAAAAAGCAGTAATAATCCATCATCACATACACAGAGCAGCTTCTTAATTCCCTGTTTTCTTTTATTTTACCTTCTCGGCAACCACTCACTTTCCCTTCTCAGAGAAACCCGTCTCTCACACCTGTTACAGAAATGGCATCCTAAACTTCAAACACAACTGCCTATACTGCCAGCGTTTTCCTGCCGTCCCCTAAAGCGACCATAGCTTTTGAGGGCAGAGCACTTCCAAAGTCAGCCTCTTGCACAGATTTGATGGATCAAGTATGCCCAATACTTGTTCCTGTCAAATGTATCATACAAATACTACTCTGACAGTGCTTTTATGAGTAGCACAGGAACAGATTTGGAAACAAACAAATCTTATCCTCGAGACCAGAGACAAGGATATTAAGGAAAGAACATTTTCGTGGATGTGAGTGTATGTTTTCCTACTTACTGCCCAGTAGGGAGGAAGGTGAATTGCTACTTACTTTCGCAGACTGCAGTAAGATTTCTGATTCATCCTGCCAGGCTCAGACAGTATTATCACCTGCATCAATTAAGGTACCTCAGCAACAGCATTTGCAAAATATTTACAGTAATGGATTTATCAAAGCATGAAGACATAAATGTGCCCAGATTTATAAGGAGGAAACAAATTATTAGCATATGAACACATCCTTTAGGGTCATTTGCAAAACAAGAGGATATGTGCCGTAGGCACTTTTGTTGGTAGCTGAAAAATCGTTAGTCACAAGAAAAAAAAAAAAAAGGGAGCACCACTGGATTTCCTCCCCTCCTGGCCATTGTCCTCCTTCCCCTTTTTATTTGACATTTAACTGATAAACCGCTATTGTATTTTTTCTAAAATGGAATTCTGGACACTATTTCTATGAATTTCTAGGGTTTGTAATAAGGTCCCTTATAGCAGCTGCACCCTTAATCTGGGTTCTCCCAGCTTGTCCTCTGAATTACTTCAAACCAGCTCTACCTAGACTGCCCACAAAGCTTCTCAAATAAGCACAACTGCAGCAAAGATTTTCATGACAAGAGCAGTCCTTTCTCTAGATCTCTCTCTCTGCTGTGGTGCAGTCTTTCCCACGATCCTCTGAACTCAAAGCCAGAGTCAGGACAATATAACCTGCATAAATACACCTGGTCGGACTTCCTTTTCCTACTGATAAAGAATAAATTACATACTTTTGTAATTTTTTTTTAAAGTTTTTTTTACCCGTTTCTACTTATCTAAAGCTCCCAGACCAACTAGCCCTGAGACTTCTAGCCCTGGCCTTTATTCTCCATTACTGGAGACCCTAAAACAGCAACGCTGTCCTCTCCAACTGCAAAGAGAGCAAAACCTGACTATGAATTTCTAGCCAAGGATACCGTTCAACATGCTGTATATCCCCAGAAAGCAAAGATTTAGGCACTGTATTACAGACTATTTCCAGGGAATAGTCCGGAAAGTGGTTTCAGAGGGAGGTAGGATGTTACAGGAAAGCACTTCCACTCCATATAAAAGAGATCCCACGCACTAGTTAATCCTCTTCACACTGGGTCTCTCTTCATAATTAAGAAACACTGAGCAGCAGCAGTTTTCTCTGACTTACTTTCTGAAGCAGCTACAAAGTGAGTTCTGACCACTAAAGTCTCCACTGAAAGAAATTTCTGAGAGGGGTTACGAAAAGGTCTGGCTATCATGTAAATAGACGGAGTGACCATGATGATCATCCCTAGCACTCATTTGTTTGATGTCAAGGTAAACCCCATCCCACAGAATAAAGTAAGGAACTCTTAGTTTCTTACACATATATCAATACGTACATATAGCAATAGTTCCCCCCTACAAAATCAAAGTCTCACGGAGTCTGCGTGGCACAGGAGGACATTGTAAAACTGTTTTGAAACATTCAGGTTGGTTCTCATGCAGAAAATAATTCTTAGTTCAAAGACTATCAAAAGAAATCTTTAGGATCATATCCTTTGTAACAAAGGATTCACATACTACTTGATTTTCTGCTTTCAGTTGTCCAAGTAAAGAACTGGATGGATAGGGAAATTTGTTCAGGTAGACACCGGTTTCCATGTCGGGAATTAGGACCACAGTGATATCCACTATGTGTGGGTGGCTCCTGTGTTGCTCAGTTGACCTGACCAATCTTGGCACTCAAGGCTGCACTCTGGAAGTTCAAGGGTTTTTTGGTTGCATCATCCACAGACCTCAGAGCAACAACTGCCATGAAACAATGAGGAAAAGGTGAGATTTGAAGAATATAAATGAGAGCAGACAACTTCCAGCAATGGGTTTAAAGCATAACGTGCTTTCAGCAGTGAGGTTGGACTACTGTTGGGAAGCACCTGGTTCTGTCCAGGTGTCTTCTCTCAAGGCCAGCACCAATGTATGTCAATAGTCTTTAGATATGATAGTTTTTAAGCCAGCAGAATGTGTCACAGTCTATTTGCAGGTCCCTGACACATGCGAGCTATCCATTATTTTTTTTTTATGTCTGCCTAAGCCTCACCACAGCCCTTATGGGAAGACCATGACAGTCCTCCTGAGCTTCTGTCCTGAAACTGAGAATACACTTCTTCTCTGTTCAGCTTTCCTGCCTTGAAGCGCTGGCACTGCCTTTGACATTGGAGGTGATGTTTGCTTTGGTTCTGCCAATAATGCTGATATCAACGCCAATGGGGATATTGGGTCGATCCTCTGTGCCAACTTTTCTGGTAAGGTCGTTTCAGGAGTCAGGTGCCTATTTCTTTCATTTGGACACCAAAAGACATTATGAAATTGTTCCCATTTTGATACCGTGAATTGAGAGTCTCAGAAAACTGCAGAGTATCTGCTTGGTATACGGGATTTTCTGAGGCAGAAGAGACATAAGCTCCTTTTGCCCTCTAGGACAATTACCACACAGCAGGACGGGTGAGGTATTTTATGTCCCCATTTCACAAGGGCGCTTTGCTAGTCCGTCCAGCTGGTCGTTACTTCAATAGTTAATGGCATTCAAACCAGAAGAACACAGGACTGTAAATGAGTCTACGGATTGTACAGTTCTTGGAGATTTCAAAGGAATTTAGATTGAGCTAAAAGCTAGCCAGTTGGAAGCCATTTAGACATCTTACTGCAGCGGTCAGTGAGAGAAAACCAAAGTTTCAGCCTACCTCCTGCCTTGAGTAAACAAGATACATGTGTAACCCTGTCAGAATCAACTAGTCAAGAACAAGTCTCAAGCATATTTAAAACCGAATCTATACTGACACTGACTTGAAAGAGATGTGTATTTTTGGTGAGCATATATAAAGCTAATTTCTCATTTACAGAAAGGGAAAAGAAAGACAAATGCTGACACAAACTTGCAGGTCGTTTAGTACTTGAGCCTTCTAGATGTAGAAAAAAGTTTGCTAAGAAAGGAAAACATGCTGGGGATTTGATCTATATTCCAAAAGGTCTTTGCAGTAATATAAAATGACTCAGACTTATTACAGCTTCAAAAGACACACATAGTTAATACCGAATTTATTGAATATCATAATACTACACAGGCTAGCATTGCTTTTGAAAGTGTTTGCATAATGAATAACATATCAAGCTGTGTAAACCTGTAAATTTTTGGTTTCTCAATTAGATAGCTTTTAAACAAGGTCAAAAGCAAAGCTATGTGTTTGGTTTGTTCTTTTTTTTTTTTACTTTTAAGCAGAAATAAGACTTGCTGTTTTTCAAGCATTCATGGCCCCTCCTTCATTTTAAGCAAGGAGAAACAGTCCTGACATATTACATATGACATATGACATAATGGGTTTTTCGAAGAATCTTTTGCTGATTAACCATGCGGTGAAATGAAATGCTTAATAGAAAAAACTTGGCACAAGCTCCCTGATCGAAATGTCACCTTGAAAATGGCTCTAAGTCATTTGTCATTGCAGAGTTTACCCACGTTGCACAATACTGGCATCCCATACTGACCCATTGCAACTGTGACTAGACAGCCAGGAGTGATAAGGAAATTACAGGTATTACCTTTCTGGCTATCCACAGACAATCAGCAGCTCCCATAGGTTGCAGTGATCTAGGAAATACCATGTCAAAGGCAATCCTTGTGCAAGTACTGACTCTGACAGTGCTTCACTATCTTTGGCCAAGGTTAAATTTGGGTCACCGTCCATGTAAATGTATGGAATCACGCATATGATGCCAAAAAAGCTCCATTCAGTGCTTGACCTTTACAGAGTATGTTTTTTCTTGTAGTATCTAGAAATTATTTGTAAAAACTGGCGTCTGAAGTGTGAATACAGTTGAGAGGTTACAAATGGAACTAGGTATTTTCACTCGCTCTGCTGCTATAAAGATGTCTGGGCCCTGATATTTTAGACAGAGCAAGCTTCAGCCGAGAAATGACATCAACATTAGTCCACACAGTGCCCCTTCTGATTGCAGGCAAAATGAAGATTCCTCAGACAGGCGATGCAGTGCCCTCGTAAAGGGTAAAAGTCAAATTCTGCCCTTTTGAAGAAAAATGTTGGTAGCTGTCTGCTTGCTTTGAAAATTGCCATACACTCTCCCCAGATACGGCTGAGAAAAAGATACAGTTGGTGTTTTACCCCTACACATTTTTGCTTATTATTTTTATGTCATTCAGATTGCCTCAGTGTTACTGTGCATTTAAGACGCTATTTATTACCCCTGCCTTTTAGGAAATGATACAAATACCTGGAACGCATGAAACATTTGGGTGGAAATGCCATAGTCTAAATTTTTTATCCGGTATTTGTGGCATATGCAATGGAAATCAATAAATCACGATGTCCCCTAATTCCCATATTCTCATCACATACACAGTAAACACAGCCCCCACAATAAAACACGGCACAGCAAGTACGATGGTACCTGGCACGTTGCATCCCCTTCATTCTGCAGGATTTCACACCTCCTTCCCTTCCTGTCTCTGCCCTCTTGTAGCCCATCTCTAGATGTCCACCTATGTCTGAAAGAAATAGCTCCAGTTCCCGCTGAAAACTCAGCACTATTCATCTGGCCAAGGGAAGAGACACTTCTTAGCCCACAGTGATGAAGCCAAATGCCCTGCAGCACTTTCTGCTGACAGAAACATGCACAAAAAGTGGGACTTACTGCATAGCCTAAACATTATACCACAGTGCAACACAGAAGGATCCTTGATGGCTCCTGTAGTAAAAGCAACAACCATATTTCTATTTCTATGAGTGACCCGGTTCCATAACCAGTGTTACTGAGCATACTACTTTTTATTTTTTAAAGTGAGATTTTTATACCTAAAACTTGAGAACCTCCGGTGCTACAACATCTGTCAAAATGCTTCTTTCACCTTCCATGCATCCCTGCATTTGCAGTTTGATTCAAAGCACTCGGATGGTACTTTATGGTGCTTTCTCCTACCTATGGCCCCAAGAATGCTGCAATACACAAGAGGGCTCTTGGCGAGACATGCTAACACCAGGTCCATGAGTGATTTAGTAAGGCCTGAGTGGTCCTTTTCTCCCCCCTGAACAGCCTGCAGTGGAGAGCAGAAAAAAACAAATACTTCCATCACCACAGTACTAACATTAGCCATTAGGTAATGAGTACCATAATTCGGGCCATTCAGTTTAGTTCAGTTCAGAAAAAATCACATGGAGACATGAAGAGGAGGATACTAACGAGCACGCCTGGATGCACCCACACATCACTGGGAAACATGGGCATGCTGCAATGGACCAGTCACACTTTCATGAACGGTGCTTGTGCCACACAAACAGTTAGAAGCATCGTTTGCTCTCACCAGCTTTAAGAGCATTTCCGCACTGTGTGTAACCCACCAGAGAACAAACCAGCCCAAAGTCATGAAGGGGCACGATCTCTCAGCAGAAATGTGGTAGCAATAGGAAACGTCCCTCACTGGCACACAAACACACACGTAACACGGATTCCCTCACCTATGCTGCTTTGCTATTGGAAATGAGCAGAAGGCATCTTGCCCTGCTGTCTGTGCCTCCTCCTCCCAAAAGGCCAAAAGTACTTGTGAAGGAAAGCCTAGCATATTCCTCAAAAACAGCACATGCTCATGACTTGGCTCCTTTCCCTGACCTTTAAGTCTTAAGAGAAGATAACCTACACCTTTGTGTGTGCTGTAATCCAGTGAACCTGAAAAGGACTCATGGATTTGCAGGACAATAGAGGACATGCCAGGTTACAGACTCCAAACAGCATCTCTGCAAGAAAACGGTGTTGTTAAAGTCTATTCCCAAAACACAAGGGACAACACCTTATGTTCCCGGAGCTGATTTTGGGAGGCTGCTCTGGAATCTCCTTCCTCCGCTGGTCAGGAAAGCCTCCCTTTCCTCCACAAACTGCATTCATTTTCTGACCTGCGCATTCCCAGTTGCTCTTGTGCAAACACTGTCCTCTACGTTTAACCAATTCCTTTCGCGTCCAGCAGTCCCTCTGGTGTACTTAGTGCTCACAGTATCACTGCTCAGCCTGCACCTTGCTAGACTCTTTCAGTCTCCCCTCTCCACGTCAGCTTCTAGCTGACACTTGTTCTCCTGTTGCACAACATGCTTCCAGTCCTGTACTGCATAAAATTTCAATTGTTCCAGTTTTAATGTGTGGAAAGTGCTGAGCCCTCATAACTTCTCATTTTTGTTTTAAAAAAATAAATCACTACCTCTGGACAGTGCATTTACATAACAGTCTGCTACAAACTTACATATATAAAAACATATATAAAAAACATATAAAATAACCTAACCCAGTGAGGATAAAGTATATAGAGAAAAATTTTCTTCTATGGACCATTTGCTTCTATGGTGAAATGTAAAGGATTTGTTATTCTGGAATAGGAGCTAATATTCAGCTTTTTGATTAAGGTTTCTGATTAAGACAGTGTTTTGTACTGTATAATACAGCAAAATCAAATGTTCACATTATGTTTCCTCTGTACATCAAAGCTTGTCTCACACACGCTGTGCAATTTTATTTTGTTTTTGTGTATCTAGAATAATTCATGTCACTGCCTGGATACACAAAACTAAAAAAAGACAGAGGTTGTAGCTTCCAACTCCCCTTTTTTGCCATTGCCTTGAAATGCATATTAAGTTTAATGTGGAAGAGATGACCATACAGAATATAACTCACTTTTTCTGTCAGTGTAAGGAGCATAATTGTCCGGTTAAAGAGACAGCATAGAAAGTCCTTAGCTGCAGCACAGCCGTGAAACACACAGGATAATGCCACATGTGATACACAAATCCCTAAAGAAAGACTTCCTGCATTCCTTTTTAAGTTTATTTAATCTTATTTACTTCAAAGATTTTACTTCAGGAGAAGGTCAAGGCAACTCTCCTATACTTCTCCCTGAACAGAAGAGAAGATGACACATCTACAAAGCACCTGTATTGGCTAGATGAGCTCAGAAATTGGCTCTGTAGGCCAGAGCCGTTGTCGTTTTTGCCATCCCTGGCAGAGGACAGCATACCATTTCTCACACAAGTTCAGAGTAGTCTCTGGCTCACATGTATTGCTGCTGGTTTTGTCCTGTCCTATCTTCTCATCTCCTGGTTGTCTGGCAATCCTGTCCAAAAGAAGAAAGTCCTCCTGTGGGTGTTCCAAGCCACCTGAATTGGCACTGGTGCCATTAACATGCTTCCAGCTTCTTTTACCAAGGGGACTTGAGGTCTTTCCAAGGGACCACCCATCCCGCTGACATCACTGGCGTGCATCAGATTAACACCATCTCTGAACACACGTTGACCAAAATGGTACCTTTACCATGACTACATGAACCATTTACCTGGGACAAAAGGTTACCCCTACCAGCGGCTCTTTGGTTTGTATCTGTGTGTACCTGGTGGTAGAGATGAGGCTGATAACTCCCCAGATGTAATGACTTCAAACGGTGCTGTGAGATATGACTGGTCCCCCGGCTTGAGTTACGCACAGCAACTGGGGAGAACCTCACAGGAGCATGTCTGTACGTGGAAGCTCAGGAGCTGTAAGTGATTTCTGCCCATGGATGAGCACCCAGACCTCCCACCAGGACGCACAGGGAGCCTGGAGAACTTGTCTGAGGACAAAACTCAATCCTACTCCTACAGCTCAAATGAAAAGATAATAAAAATCCCCTCCACATACTGCCACGTGACACACAGCTAATATATGATGGAATAGTACAACTCGCTCCGTTTCCTTGGTCTCGTTGCCAGAAAAGCAAGAAAATTAATATTTAGATTCACGTAGTGCTTTTTGTCCTATTTTAAAATCCCAAATAAACCTTGTTTGGAAAAAACATTTCAGGAACCTCAGTGACACAGAATCTCTTCACTGGCAGAGCCACAGTAACAGCAGTGTTTGGCCAGAGACGTGCCCTGGGCTCCTCTTCTGGCAGACAGTCTCAATAGGTTTTGTCCCCCATACACGTACACTTTCCTGAGAACCCAAAAGCAACACTAACACAGAGAAAATTGATGAACCGCGGTCATAATTGTTCTATCTCAACTACTAGCTGCAGCACACAAGGTAAGATGTGCCTGTGCAACCCCTGAAAGGAAAAGCAGCACATTCCCCTGTCTGCCTGAACTGCTGCGCAGCCGCTGCCACTCACCCCACGCAGCAGCATCGCGCCCTGCTCCTGTGCTCTGCGTTCTCCGGGAAATAACCGACAGCAGCTGGCACATGGCACAACTGTATGGGCTTACCATAGCTAACCCTACGCACAGAAATGAGAAGGAGAAAATACTGCAAGATGTTTGTTACTGTCCCTCCTCAACAGCTGATGGGACTTCTTAACCTGAATTTTCACAATCAAGCTTTAATAACAACACCGTTAGTTAGTACAGTAGATATTTTCATGGCATATCATCTCCTCTTTAAAAAAACAAGCAAACAAAAAAAAAAAAGCCTGTCCAAGGAGTTAATCCTGAAAAAATAAACTCCTGTAATTCACACAGAGCAGATTCCACTGTGAAAACATTCCTGTTCTCTTCAGGAATGTGAAACTGTTTAACTCCATCTACACACTGGCTCCACAGCCTGGAAAAGATCAGGCCAGGTTTTACATTTGCAAACCAAGGTGAATCTCCCCCCAGCCTCAAATAAGGCCACACAGAAACGGGAAGTAATAAGGAGCGCTGAAGCTCTCATTTGCACTGTGGACCTGCAAGGGATTTTTAACTATGCGTGCGATGTTACACTGGTTTTACTTGCCTCATCTGAACATGGTGGGAAACGCACTGGTCTGAGAGGAAACCTCCGCAAATGCGAAAGCAAAAAGCGTAGCAAACTGAGTGGGAGGATTTGGGGAGCTGCTGTGTGTAACTTTACAAAATCCTGTTGATATTGTGAAGTTGTCACTTAAAAAATGACACTGTCAGCAAGTGCCTCTACTGACAGTAGACTGCATGGTGGGATGTGACCTTGGCAAGCTGAGCTTGGGTCAGCAGTGCAGCTGTACGGCTCCCTGCCACTCGGTCCCTCTGTGGCTGATGGGTGCTGGTGCAGGAATGCTACTGGGACAAGGTACTGGGACAGGTGTTACCCATTTCCATAGAAATTAGACAGGGAAGGTGGTTCTTGGCAGCACATGGCCAGTGCTGGGGGAGAGGGGAGGCTGGGGCAGGCTCTGGCAGCAGACCATGGACCAGCAGCACCAGCTGCAGCCAGAAAAGACCAACCGTGAGGTGTCCAAGCGGCACTGCACTCCAGGTGTAATAGAGTCAGCAGGAAGATGCTGGCAACTGAGTTATGGGTGCACAAGGGAAGGGACACAAATGAAAAACCCAAGCATGAGCATGGAGATGCCAAGACAGGATGGTGCCTGGGCTCTGTTCAGACCCGACCCGTGCCAAGAGTCCGTCTCCCAACAGGACATGAGTGAGCGGGCAGGAGCCCTGCTGCACCCGATCCTCCACAGCAACACACTGCTCAGCACCGGTAACGCAGGCAGTGCTGCGCCCACTGAACATCCCTGCACCCATCCAGTGACACTAGTTCATTTGGCAAAAAGAGATGGTTTCTACAGGCCGAGAGGAACAAAAAAAGCCTGAAAATAAGCCAATAACAGCCACATTTATCTGTGTTGTGCTCATACAGATAGGTGTGCATGTATGTATATACACACACAAGTGGTTTTAAGTAATAAAGAGTGGTATAACTCACACATGTCATTGCACATACACACATAAACCATGCAAGTACATTAAGAAAAACTGAGCGCTTGGCTGGAATATTCTGTATCATCGCAGGCAGTCAAATGCATGTTTTGTAACCAAAAGTTTCTGTAAAACATAATGGAAATCTGTGTATGAATCTTGCTCGGTTTCAGAAAGTCTGGCTGTACACACTGCTGTTTCACAGGATCCATCATTTCTTAAAGAAATTATCTTATATTTAATGCAAACAATAAGACACTACATTTATTTTCATTATTTATGCTTATTCCATATGGTCTAAAAGTCTCTTTTTTACGGGGAATTCTAAATCTAAATACAGTATCCACATTCAGATACAGGAGGATGTTCCTCATCCTTTGATTAATCTTGGGCCCCCAATATTTCCCTTGCACCATAAAAGGTCTATTTTATTTCTTTATGTATATTCTTTGTTATTATATTCATCCAGAACAGTACATGTAGAATGCATTCCACAAATCACGCTAACAGGAAAATTTTGTTACAAAGATGTAAAGACATGGTATTTTTTATAGATATGTACTTGTGTGTATCTAGATATACATGCTTAGGCTGTCACCAGTCTTCACTAAACAGAGATTTAACACAATTTTCCTACAGCAGGATCTTGTTACAATCTTAAAATTGTAAGTATGTGCAGAAGTAGTTACAGACCTTTTAATTTATTCTGCATGCATTTACCAAGTTTTCTAAGATACACACAAAGAAGCACAAAGAAATCTAAAAGGAGGTAAGTTATCTGGCCTGACCTCAGCATCTAGAAGTTAGATGTCTAGTTCTGAGCTAGTCAAACACAGCTCTTTTAACATCAAGTAGGTCTTTGTAAGGGTGCCTCGGTATCATCCTGCCTACAGGCACCTAAGGTAGATCAAGCACCCTAGAAGTGCTTGCTCACTGCCTGTCAAGGGGGCTTACAGTAATGAGTTAGTGTATGAGATGTCTAAAACTGGGTGAGATAAACACAGACATCCACATATGCCTTTGCAGAAGTGCAGGAAAGACTGTTTTTGACCCACCAAGACCTGCACACCATGCCTCAGGGCCACCCTGCGGTGTGATGCCCACAGCTCCTAGGGCATCACTTGGCCCATCTCCTATTCCTGCAATGCTACAGCCACGTCCTGAATATACGTCAGATGTGTGCCATTAGCAATGACATTTCCTGCATTTGCAGTGCATAAACTTGTTCTATAACAGCTCTCACTATTCTCCGCCGTTTGGCTGGCACTCAGTGATGTAACCCAGTGCGAATGAAAGAAACCCCTTTTTCTCCAGTCTCAACAATGTGCCCATTTGTAAGCAAAGCCACTGCTTTCCCCTGCAGATCTGGTTAGTAGTGATATTTTATTTAAAATTCTTGTGGAAGCTTATGGGCTGAAGTAACTGTGATGTGAAAACCAGATGTCCAAGGCAGAGGAAAGATTCAAAGGGCTTTCAGGAACGGGGACAGTCATAATTCGGCTTCAGAGCCTGAGCTATTGCTCTCCACGATGGGTCCTGGTGATGGGTAGGATGCTGTGGGGTCGCATACCAGGGTATGTGATAAAGCACATCTGTACTCTCGCCACAGGACGGGTCTGTGCTCAAACGTGAGGGGGGGAAAGGGACCGAGCCAGGACTTGGGGTTGGGGCCCACTTTCCCTGCAGTCAGCCACATCCCAGCGCTGCCACCTTGCTTGTGCTCACGAGCCTCATCCTAGGAATGAGTAAGGGCACAGCAAGCATGGCAGCAGCTCTAGGCAGCATCCTGCACCAGCTGACACGTCCTCAGTCACCAAGTTGCAGATGTCACCGTGCAGTAACAGCAGCTGTAACAGACTGCGAGGCTGGCAAGTGGGGCGCCTGGTCACCCTGCTGGGGACCTAAGCTGCGACACAGCTACACATGAGCAGGCAGTGGGATGCTGCTCCAATACGCTTAAGAGCTGTTAGGTACCTCTACTCAAGTCTACTTACACCACTAAAATAGAGCCCCACGTGATATCATACTGCTCAGATACTGAGAAGAACTTAAGCTCAGCGTCAGCTAGAAGTCAACGTGCTCTCCAACTGCTTTTCTTGTTCAAAACATACACCTTACCATCTTCAAGTTAGCAAGGCAACTTTGATGGCAGGCTTCAGTAGAAAGCAGCATCGCTTCTAACTCTATCACCACCAAAACCGTAAGAATAATTAAAAGCACAAAAGACTAGAGGGAAACAGGTCCTTCAAACCCTCCTACACCAAGGCAGGAGAGCAGCCCACCACAGCTATCAATACAATTTCTGCTTCCATTCGAATCACAACTGCAGCTAGTTCAGGATTTTCTCAGTGTGCTGCTATGACTGAGCTACTTATAAAACTGACTGAGATGTAAGAAATGAAAAACCTGAAATGGCTCTGCTATAAAACAGTATCCAATTACATGTCAAAGCCAGCCTGAACGCTTTTGGATACATAAAAATTTTGAATACGTGTTTTTGCAACTGAAGGTTTTTCAATTTTTGCCAAGGTAATTTTGAATTGTTTTAAAAGTCTCCCTGCACGTCTGCCAAAGGATGTGCTCACTGATAGGAAAAGCTAGTAATAGACGGCAATATAGCATCAAATTCCTTCCCACACAAAATGCTGGTGAGATCTTGTTTAAATGGGGAGATGATTTGTCTGCAGTGCTGTAACAGAAGTACTGTACTTTCATCATGTTTATTTTAATACTTTAAGCTGTAAATATACCAAAAGGAGTTCTTAATTCACTTTTACCATGGGTATAATGAATGCAAATATGCCTTTGTAATAGTTTCTGTCTTTCAACTTTATCCAAGCACTATTAAGAAAATGGATGCAGAGTTATTCCAGGATAACATCCCCAAAATGTATTATTTTTTTCCCTCTCTCCAATACATAAGAAAATGTGTTTTTTACTACAAATTATTATAAGCAAACTGCTGGAAGCTAGTCTTTCATAACCTGCTGTCCTATTATGATTGTAGAAAAATGTGAAAACACTTAAGATATACAACCATCTATGTTCCTTTAACAGTTTCCTTTAAATATGTACTTTAATAAAACAGCATCTCTGCTCCTTGTATTTTTTTCATGTTTTTAGCTTTGCTTCCTTTATTTTTAGAGTCATGCTTTAATCAGATAAAATTTCAAGTATTCTGTCCACATTATGACTCCTATTAATCTCCCCTCGACTAATAAAGCCTTCTTCCTTTTTGAGGTCAAAGAGTTAAAGAGTTGAGGCTAAACCCCAGGAAGTCAAGGGTTTAAGTCGGGACACTGCTGGCTGTGACTGCCCAAAAGTGAGTGTTGCTGATGACACTGAGGCAAGCCGAACACCCACTTACAGTAATACTCCCCGTGGTATCATCCCTTACGACATTCAATCTTCCTGACATTTAGTAAGAGACAACACTATTCAACCTGGACGTAAACAGAAGCAAGGTGCATGCAAAGGTGTAATTTATATAGGCCTTCAAATGAGACAAAAATGAAGAGCTGAAAAATGAATCTTATCAGTACATGCAGTAAAATAAGGACCAGCAAAGACGCAGTTCAGTATGAGCCTATGCAAACCACAGCCTAGCGACATTGCTTCACACCTTTAAAACCACCCTGTAATTCCCACTCCAAAATTATCTTCAAATACATGGATACTTTTAAATTCAATGACACTAAATACTGCTTTAACTGCTGTAACAAAACCAGAAATACAGACACATACACAGCCTCCTGGAGGCAGGGGATTTGCTCTGTATTTCCCTGTAAGGAGGGCCCTTCTTTAGTAAGAGCTTCATCCGATCACTGTCATTGTTCTAGATAATGGATTACCTACACATACATTTTCAAGTGTAATGACACTCTTGCTTATTAAAGACCTCTCAGCTGAAGGGGCAGAATATTATGAACTGGCCAATCCATTCATTTCCTTGAATATGTTATTCAGTATTTTATGCTAAACCAGCAATACACCATCCATTTTAGTACAATGATCCTTATGTTCAATAAAACTGAAGTGCTGGATCATAAATCATTATAGTCATTTATTTTACATTAGACACATTAGCCACTATATTCCATAATCTATTACAATAAGGTGGATTTAAATGTACCCCAAGGAACTGCAATAATAACTTGAGAACCAAATATAGCAATTATGGATAAAATATGCTTAACCTAAAACTGCACTAGCTGCATAGACTGCTGTGAACTTTAAACAAAACTTAGGGAGGATGATAACTGTCCTGGAATAAACAAGCAACAGAGGAAAATCAGAACCTCCTCCCTATACTTCAGATAGTTTAACATGCCCTATATACGGGGCAGGGGATATTATACTTATAAACCAGTGCCTACTAAAACATTATTATTCCATTATTACTGGTTATGTTATCTTCCTATCACATGAAAAGTTCCTGTATTTTCCTGGTGTGTTATATCCTACTTACGTTTTCAAATAGCATTCTTCCTTGCTAACTGTCTGGTGAACCTTTTTGGGTCCCCTGAATGCTCTTCAGACTCCCTTCAAGCATTTTTAACAGTTTCGGTAAATATTCTGTAACATGTCTGGACCTTTCTCATGTTCTTTCAGCTTTAGGCTCAGCAATGGCAAAGGGGAAAGCCTCTTTGTCTTCTGCAGACGCAATGTCTCTGAGCAGTCTTAAAGGCCATTGGTAACTTTTTGGCACCAGATCAAGAAGCAATCTCAAACATTTGTGAACACAGTTTAGCATTTTTCAGAATTAGTGCTCTGCCAAGTATTAAAAACAACCACATGTTAAAGCAAGCGATTTTTTTTTTTTTTTTTTTTTTTAACAGGGAGGACCCAGCGCTTCAGATCATTGCGTTCAGATCATTGGGATTCCTGAAGAAGCCTGCCACCAGCCTGGTGCAGAGGAGAAAGGGCACCAAGGGCCAGCAGGGATCGTCTGCATGAAGAACTGATGTACACCATGCCCAAACTTCACACATGCTGCTTTGTATTTATAAAACCACGTTGCTTCCTGCATAAATTCCGTCATCCCCGAGATATTTTCCTGGGTTTACTGCCTGTTTTTTTATTTCCCAGGAGCAGAAATTACACATAAGAACTAAATGCTCACTGTCACCAGAGTAGCTGCTCTTACCTATTACCATTAACGACCTATTACTCCTGATTTTTCAGTGATGTTTCCAAAATAATTACTATTAACTTACATTTCTTAATTAATTTCCAAAGAGGCATTTTTAACTGGCTCTGCAGATACATACACTGGATGTTCCCTTTTCCAGTAGTTCTATGACCTTTACCTAGAGGTTTATTTACATCACTTTCCTTCCTTAGTGATTTTTCCCCCCACCAGAGGCCAAATATTAACACTGGACATTGAACGTAGGTCCTTGAACAGTTTCTAAAAGTAATTGTGCATGTCCAGCTGGAGGCTGACAGGCAAACCAATGCTGCCCAAGGTGCACTGCTGCTGCCTGCCCTGTGCCTAGAGTCTTCTGTCTCCAGCTGCCACCCTAGCACTTTTCATGGCACTTTACCTAAGCAAGACAAAATGTCCAGATTATTCACTAAAAACTCAAAATAAAATTTTGCTTTGGCTCAAAATCATTAAATATATTCAGGCAAGTAAGGGCATCTGAACCAAAGTAAGGCAGAAGCTTGCTTCTTCAATGATGTGTCCATATTTTACTTTATAGCACAAGGGCCATAACGGTGATGGGTGTGCTGAATGCAAGAAGCCTCAGCTTTGGTTTAAATGTTATTTTTAACTCCTGTCAGACAAGAGATACTCCACATGACCTGTTTGTTTTTATTCGGGTTAGTCTGACCGAGGAGAGCTGCTGTGGTGCCACCAAGAATGGAACAATGCACCCCGTTCTGTGTGTTTTGGAAGAGAAAGTAAATATTTTGTACAACATCTATTGTTGAACAAATAACTTTCTTTTTGATAAACAAGCAGTGAAAATCTGTATACACCACAAGAAGAATTCAAACCCCTGCAATAACCTTACACCACGGGCATCCAGCAGACGCAAATGTCTGTCTGTAACCAGCAGCTGAGAAAGGCAGCCGCTCTCCCAGCCTGCTTTGGCCTTGCATTGCTCCCTATGACACTCTCACGTTCACCCACATGTGTGATATAGGAACAGAAAGGAGAAACAAGAGGTGTGTATCTAACCAAGTCACTGTAAATTTTTGTCTGAAGCAGGATGGAGCCTTAGAGGCAAGCTGCAGATGAACCTCAGTTCCTCCTCACTTCATGACCTGGGCTATGTGCCGCCCCTCCGCCAGCACTACAGCCAGCAAGCCACCTGTGTCTCCCATCTCCAAAGGGGAATCTTTTTTCTGAAGTCCAGTATCAAGACGGAGAGCGGTGCACAGCGAGGACCTCTGATCACTCGGGAATTATGGCAGCCACTGAAGAGTCCTGCCAAGGAAAACCTCGCTCTGTTACTGGGCACATTCACAGAGCGCAAACCAATAAAGCAGGGCACCCTCTCCTTCTTGGTCCTCCCCGAGACAGCGAGTAGAAGAGGGAGATGAAAGCCACAGTGACAAAACCAGGTCACATGGCACGCTTTGGCTGAAGGCAGAGCTACCTGGTAGCCACCATGGCACGCTACATGAGAGCATGCCACCCACAAGGGCCAGCCTCACGCCCCACCGGCCGTACCTCGTGCCATGCAGGCACCGTCCCACTGCTGCCATGGATCTCCAGCATAACGTTGATTGGGAAGAGCAGAGGAGCCTACCCACAGCGAGACGTGCGAAGGCAGCCATGCTCCCCCTAGGGCAATATGGTGCAGGCGGGTACCAGGGAAGAGCTCCTAGTTTCAACTGCATAAAAACGTATCAAACAGTTTAGTGAGACCTTCATGCATAGGACGTTGTATATTTTAAAAGAGATGGAAGCTCTTCAGGTGTTAAGCTCGCTCAGAGGTCAGGCCTGGAAGCTGTGACGCCTCAGCAGCCCTGCCTACTCCCAGGACATGTGGGTGCTGCCCCTTCCCAGCACGGGGAGGAAGTTTCCCCGCTACAGTGCACTGTCGCCAGCGAAGACGCCAGCCTTCCCCCCCCTGGCAGGACCCTCAGGGGCTCGGGCTGCCCCCAGCCCATGGCGGAGGGCAGGCGAGGCGGTGGGCGAGGTGGCTCTCCCAGGGGACGCCCCCCACCAGCGCTCAGGGCGCTGCGACCCTCCCTCCCCAGCCAGGCGGCTGCCGCTTGGGTTCCAACAGCCGCTTCCTGCCAGCCTGGCTGGCAAACAAACCTGTGGAAAAGTAAATACATTTATCACACAGATTTCCTCTGCCCCTTTTTAAATAAGGAAGGGCTCGATTGCTTTCCTGAGTCAGAACCATACCGCGCTGAAGCCGCAATGATAAATATGCGCTCCCATGCTCATTTGAGTGACTACAGCCACAGGCGATACAGGGTTGCATGGTTTCAGGATAAAATGCAAAGAAAAATAAAGAGTCCCTCTGTGAAGGGAGCGCTCCCACCCAGAAGCAAACATTAGGCATAACGCAGACGGGCCCGCGCAAGCCACGGTACCGGGGCAGCACAGCGAGATGAACACGTCCCTCACACAGCCTTGCTGAAGGCAGCAGATACGCTATTGCCGTGTCTCCCCCTTGCAAATATGAAGGTCCCCTTGGAAGAAACCGAAGTGAAATTTAGCCCTGTTAGCAGCAGGAAATAGCCAGCAGTTTGAAATCACCTGAGCCAGGAATTTGGCCTTAAATTTTCCAATCTGACACTAGCACGTCATCAGTACCTTTAAAGTCTCTATTAAGCGGGCGTAAAAAACAGTGGAGAAGTTAGGGTCATCTCTGGGAATTTATACGAGAAATGTCTGCTGTACTGCAGATCAAAATAGCATTTTGACTCATTGATCCCCTGAATGCCATAAAATCTGAAGCAAGATCCTTGTGCTTAGCGGTGGGAAAAATGAGATTCTTTGGCCTCCTATCGTAACATAAAGAATGAGTAAAATAAAGAAAAACAAAGGAAAAGAAAGGAGATATAAAGCTCGAGATGAGGGTAAAGACAAGTGAGCAATTAAAAATAACAAACTGACTTCAATTTACAAAAAACACCCTAAACCTCCGCCTCGGTAGCATGTTTTGCTCTTAATCAAGTCTTATTACAATTGCATGCAAATGCCAGGATGGCAGGACATTCCTTCAAACTATGTTTTCATTAAAGATTCTGCTTTTTCCAGAATAATAGTAAATGACACGTGAACTTCATATGAACTATAGGTCATGAAAGGATTTAGTATTGGCATTTTTAATCTAAAAAGTCTGTGCCAGAAAATCAATATGTTTCAGTCGCAGCATTCGAATGCAATTTTCTTCACGTAACAGGGTTCTTTCTTTCACTCCTCCTTCCTCTCCCTTTCTCTTTCTCTCCCCCTCTTCTTTAAAAATAATGAATAATTCCCAGTTTTTCTATGAAACAAGCAGGCGCATTAGAAGGCAACGGCATCAATAACGCGTTACATGTAAACAGAAAATGAACAAAAAAATCATTCAAGGCCCCTTTCAAACTGCCGTGCTTTTCATCAGCGCTATTACAGGTTCCATTCACATTATCGGATTGAACCACGCTGCATAACCAAGGTGCTGACAAGCCTTGATTACCCAATAACTCCTGTATTCCTTTCAGGCAGGTTCACCGAGAGGACAGGAATGCGCGGCCTTCCTGTGGGGCAGGCTGCTTTCCAGCCAGACCAAGTCAATGAAACCCAACGCCCTCCTGCTCCTGCGCGCCGAAACAGCCCCTGCGTTTCCTGAGAGGCAATTATGACTTTTCCCTTCTTTATTCTCAATTGTTTCGGATAACAATTTATTGTACATCCGAGGGGCCAATATAAACATTTTAAACTCTTTTCATAACACTTAGAGGGGGCTGCTAAGTCATCTCCGTAGTAAATCTGTTGTCGGCTCTTTCCCATGCTGCAGAGTCAACAAATCCATCTCTTACCCAGGGCAGGCCCAGCCAGGCATTGCAAAAACAGGGGAAAATGAACACAGCGCCTTGTACGTCGCGTCTCTACTTGCTCTGACTTTCCCTGCACGCTTGTTAGCCGCCCACCTTTCAGTTTTCCCTTTGCACGGCACACCTCTTGAAATACAAATTGCTCAAAGGAGGGAGAAAAAGGGGGGGGGGGGGGGAGAAAAAAGAGGAAAAAAAGGCAGTTTCAGGCAGCCATAAGCATTTTTTTGCATTTGGATTAAACCCTGCTCCAGCCCAAGAAAGGGCAGAAGGATGCATTATGCACTCACTCTTTCTAGCAACTTAGGCTGGAGCACTAATGAAAACCAGGAGATGGAGTTGGCAGCCAGATGTGGGGTGAGGTCTTCCACCGAAAGGGAGCTGGAGCCATTAGGGCTGAGATCTAACAGAGGCTAATTCCCTCACCATGTCACTTGCCTAATTCCTTGCAGACAACTCCCTTCTCCCTTCCTTAACAAGTATGCACGAATCAAAGGCAATCAAGCAAAATAAACATGTGCAATAAATTTATTTTTGGTAGCAATTTATACTAAACTTACTGTTATTTCTCCTTAACTAATCAGTTCTTAGTCCTCTTCTATGTGTCCCGTGAGTGAAACAGCTGCTTTAGTATCACTTAGCATTCAGAGCTGTGGGTGTATTATTACCCACATTTCTCTAATTAACTTCTAATGACACGTGTTATCTGCACATTTTTCTTATTATTTTTATTATTTTAAAGTCAAGCAGAATTCAGCTTTTACCTGTGTCTGCTGCACACGCGGCAAGACTTGTAGCACTGCACACAAAGCTCCGGCCCAGCTCCGGCTCCAGGCAGCCCCAGCCTCCCACCAGCTGCAGGACCACAGCGATCTCCTGCACAGGTCTGCACCCCTCCAGAAAAAAAAACCAGCATGGGCTCAGGTTTTTTTGACCAAGTCCTGTGGGATCAGCGGAAGGATTACATGTGTTCCTCCTACCTCTGCCCAATGCACCAAGGCCATCCCTCCTCCCAACAGAGACCTCAGAGGGACAAGAAGGAAAACATGGCTTCTGCAAGCCCTGGAGATACCAGAGCAGCGGGTGAGGGAAGGGAGAGCTGCAGGATGGGCTCAGGGGAGCAAATCCTTGCTGAAGGTGTGAGGCTTGGCCAGGCCAGCTCGTGGCAAAGACCTCTGACAAGCCACTGCCACATAAACCAAGCACACATTATATTCTGCTTTAAGGCTTCAATAATACTGTTTCCCTGAACAAAGAAATGCACAGGTATGTGGAGTCCCCAAAGTCATGATTTGGAATTGGTGTCCAAATACCAGGTCTCTGAAGCAGCTAACGCTGCAACCATCTTGCACCACAGGTGGCAGAAAGAAAGTCTCGCAACTCTGCCGATGCACACACTGATAGACTGGGAACTTTCACATTGTAAATACTCGCTGCCTAGCTCTCAGCTTTATTATTTTGTCTTCTTTTTGCTTCGCCACAGGGCTGTTAGATTCAGCTCATATTATGGTCTGTTTATTGTCAGAAGCCTTTTAAATGGCAAATATTTTCAGCTATCTGTGGTTGTGTCAGTTTACTTTTCAAGGCGGTGAATGAAGGGCTTTTTACTTGGTATCTCCTAAAACTGGAACAAAAAGTGATTTCCTATGCAAGTACAAACAAAAGCTTGACCATTTTCCTTCCAAGCATAGGAGTTACTCTTGCCCAGGGAAGCGTGCTTGATACATTTCAGTAGAAAACAGGCTGCTTTGGGGATTTTCTCACACATTTATGATAGCAAGCTTTACTGTAAACTTTACTGCATCCACCATCAAGCAAATGGTGTCACACGTGAACAGTTAAAAAACCTGTACAAATCTGACCTCATTTTTTCCTTAGATGACCATGACTCTAACAATATCATGACTAGAAATACTGAAGTATTTTTAAAGCCGGTATTACAAGTAACAGATTGTAAGAATAACTCTTGATATTATACACACATTAAGATAGAGGCATAAACAAGATGCATACACAAACCTTCAAATAAAAATCTTCAAAACCATACAACAGCAATGGCAATGGATTTCTTGCCTGTCGAGTACAGAATAGACTTGCACTCTGTGTTATGGATTTGCTGATACTTGGCTGGATGAATAACCGATAGGAATCTTAAGACAAAATGCAGTTAAGTACATAAGTCTTCAGTTCATTGTTAATTTAGTCATGGATTTTTATTTTAGTTACTCCTAGTTTATATGAAGAAAAAAAATCAAAATCACACCTTGTCATATTTGTCTGGTATCACACTCCCAGCTTAACTGTAACTGTTACCGAGCAAATGCTCCAAGGAATATTTACTAAACATGACTATGAATTGCAGTCTGTCTCCAAACAAAATCACAGTTGCAAACTGCAGCTTTACAAAATCTCAGTACATGACAAAAAGAGACCAAAAGTGGACTGCTGGATTTTTGCAGTTCAGTCTTATTCTCTCAGGCTATCTCATAACTATGATGTCTTCAGCTTATACACGTTTTACAATCTCCCCTTCAAAATTACCTGCATTCTTCAGCTGTACAGCAGCCCCTGTTCCAATGCCTACCAGAATGGAAACTTCATATAGCAATTTTCTTCAATCAATCTAAATGAAAAGCCATGTTGTCATCCCTCTCCAACCATCACTTTGTTTGTTGCATGTTAAGCTGTAACTGCTTTGGCCTTAGAATCACTGAACAGTACTTTTTTTTAATTTTCTGAGAAAGCTTCTTCCTTAATTGTGCTGAACAAATCGTAATGACATTTTTTAATAGACGCTCGGGGACAGTTCATAAAAACCCTATGCACCACTCAAATAAAGGTTTTATAGAACTTAACCAGATAAAGGTGAAATTAATCTTTTTTCAAAAGCTATTATCCTATACACTGAGCTATCCTTTCTGCAGCCTGACTAAAACCCACTAATCTGTTATATCACCTCCTGGGATGATAAACCAGGGTGAAAGGAGAAAAAGCAAGCTGGAGTGTGAAGTCAGCCCTGTACCACATAAGCATAAACCATCATCAGCCCATATTCAGACTTCTGAATAAAGTCCATGAACTCCGCAATCCCAGGAGCCTTAACGGGACAGGTTGTGGTGCTGAATTTGTTCTCCAATTTATGTGTTATTTTTATTGCCACTGTTTACTAATACGTTTTTACACCAGGAAAGTCTTTAATCATAAGATTTTATTAAGAAGTATTGTTGCTTTGTTAGATCTTGAGCAGCCTTTCAGTCAATGCAATGCCTTTGTCACTCTCTCCCATACAAGCAGCAGATGTAACATCAGCCAGGCAACCGGCTGTCTTTCCAATAAATACTGGCATCAGACTGTAGCGATGCCAATCACTGTGCTCTCAAAAATGAGGATTGCTTCCCTCCATCAGCAATAAAAGATGACTAAACTGTATCACAGCACAGTCAAAACACCTGGAAGATTCCCTTAAATAAAGAGGGTGGCATAACAGCTGCCTGTGTCCAGGGACCTAATGCACCACCCTGCAAAAGTTCTTCTGATACAGAAACTCACATCCCTTGAATCCCCATTATTAAAAAAAACACCAAACCACCCCAAACCAACCAAACTGCCTGCAGAAACCCAAAACAATTTTCAAAGGCAAAAGTTCAAAATCAAGCCCAGACAGAAAGGAGAACTTGGGTCTAAGCCACCAGAGAGACTCCACGTTAGAGTAGTGCAGGACTACAATCGACAGCTGGGCAGGTGACAGCTCTCTCTAAGCTCTCTCCACATCCATTCAGATTCAGACCAATTTTGCTACGTAAACATTCCTCAGCCTGCTCCTCTTTCTCAAGTACCGCTGCAGGTCCCACAACATTTAGCCACATTACTAGCTAGACAGATAGCCCTTTGCCAAACGCAAAAGGCAGCCATCAAGGTCAGCGTTGCTGTTTGAAGCAATGGCAATGCATACAACAGGCAGCTGTCTGCAGGACCAAGCAGAGCTGCGCAAGGCTTTTTTCCCTATGAATTAGTCCCTTAGGAAAGTCTTTACCCCAAAGCAAACTGCTGGCAGCATGAGATGGATGAAACCTGTAATATTCACCATGCAACAGCACGTGGAGGGCAGCAGCACTGGAACCACACACTGAAATCCTTTGTCACTGCGCAGCAAAACTTTTCTTTTTAAACACTGGAATGAAAGGTTTAGTAGACTGTGTGACAAACAAAATCAGGCAAGTGTTTACATAGGAAAACCAGCCCTCTTGTAGCTGCACAAATAAATAATATTCTTTTCTCTTTGAAGAAAGAGCATATGCTCAACATTCTTTTGTCCTGTATCACAATAGAAAAACCCTTTGCACTGGAATATCTGAATCACTTCTTGGCAGTCTCTCAAGGTAAACAGAGTAAATTAAAAATGAATGTTTATCGTAGGCGCACACATACACACACTAGCAAAGTGGAGGGCTGTATTTGCCTATCAAACATAAGAAGCGATTGAGTCCATCAGTCATTGAAACAAGCAACTGAAAAGTGGAAATAATGGGATGACAACATCAGAAAACAACCTCCCAGAAAGAGATGAGTTTCCTCGTAGCCATTTGTCTTGTCTAATTAATCCCACATGTGCGACTGGACTTGAACATTAAAAAAAAATTAGGTACAAAAATATTACTTTCACTGGGAAGCTTCAGAAGTACAAAAGAAACAGAAATGCTTTATGGTTGTGCTTTGCTTTCAACCCCCCCTTTTCACATCATCGTCTTAATCTGCAGCTCTGCCCTGTGCCTAGATGAGACTAGGATAATGTCAGCAGCGCAGAAGAAAGCGGTTGGAAAAGCTGGGGAAAATTATGTCGTTACCACTAATAAAACAAGATGTCAGTTCCTAATAGATTAAAACCCTGTGTATTAGGTTGCAGACTATTCCTGGGCACCCATGGAGCGGTCATGCCCAAGAGCACTTCCCTCTGCTCAAGACCGGTGAAAAGGGCATGACCTATTCCCTTCCACGCAAACCTTGTCACAGTTTATCCGTATTTTTGTCAACCTGGAATTAGACTGCTGCAACACACTCTCCACAGGGCAAAACAAAATAGAGAAACAAATGCAGAATGTGTCAACTGCTGATTTAATGGAGTTTCATGCCAGGAGCTTGTTGCCCTAATGTGCGCGGGTCTGCAATATCTGTTCTCACAGGAGGCTGTGTAGGTGGAGCGAGGTGGCAGGTCTAGTATGTAAACCCGACCGCTTTTGAAAGGGATTTCTGATCCTGACTATGCAGACAGACACACTCGACCAGGTTCCCAAAATTGTGGCCACTTCTGAAAAATGTGTGTATATGGTTGTTAATTTTTTTTTTTTAAGTACACAGGAGATACCTCCTCCACAGTGTGCACCAGGTAGGCTTCTAGAGCTGAAATGAAAGTGCAGCTGATCTGAAAGCTCCCTCAACATCCCAGAAACATCCTTCATATGCCTGCTACTCCGAAGCAGACTACATATGTTCCCACTTTGAAAGGGGACACAACAGGAGCAGTGTTCCTCTATTTTTACAGGCTTTTGGGAGGAGAAGGGACTGCAAGTTGCAGTGTTTCACTGACTGCAGTCCAAAGGGTGGGTAACAGTGTTTGCTATGATATTACTGATGCAGTTAATAACAGAAGGACATCCAGGGCGTATACTGCATACCGTTCTTTTAATGCAATGAAGTAAACATATACTATCTTTCTGCACATTAAAAAGAGGGACAAGAACTATTCTGGCACATCTGGGCACAACGACAAGGACGTGCCTGCTGGCACCATTTGCCACAGAAACCTCCAGGTAGCATTCCGCACTAACCCCCAACGGGAAAGTGGCACCGAACGAAGCACACACAAGCTAACAGCTTCACAGAAAACTACGCGCACTTTGGCAAACTTTTTAGAAGAAAGTAAAATGAGGATTCGAGTTCTGTGTTGGGCCTCCATCTCAAGCAGGCAGCAGTGCACACATGCATGTGTATGTGCTGTGCATATGCACACACATCTGTATACATATGTACATACACAGATCCCCTGGCATCCACAAAGGAATCACTGGCAGACTTTTGAGGCAAAGAATATTTAAAAATATTTTTTCTCTGGAGAATCATACCGAGCGCTTTCAGGATTTTGCTGAAGAAAGTTCCCAGTTTGCTCTAACAGAGTACTCCCCCCCCGCCTCCCCTCCCAAAAAAACCCCTTCAGTTTGCTTCCAGAAGGAGGCACCACTCATCCCTCCCGCTATGGCCAGGGCTGAGGCGCCTGAAGTGCTCTGCTCCCCTCTCCCTCTCCATCAGGGAAGATGATATCTCCCAGGGGCTCAGGGACACGCACCACTCTGCTGGGACACTGCTCTGCAGAAGCATCCAGCTGCAGCACTTCTGCTGCAATTGCCCACACCAAGCTGAACGTGTTTAATTTATCTGCTCCCTGAAAACCAATTCTCTCATGCTTGCTGTCTCTGTTGAAAGTAAACAGGTTAATTCCTGTTGCAATATATCTGAACCAGATGCACTATTTTTTTTTCCTCTTCACAGCCAGAAAGAAAGGAGGAATTGCAAAGTTTGCCTTCTACTTTGAAGGAAAAAACCCCTACCTTTTGGTTATTGAATCAAATCCAGACCTCAAATAAAAACACCTTGGTCTCTAATTCCTTCTCTGCTATATAGCACTTGCATGTTTTCCTTCGGCATTTACAGGGGTCTGAATGCGATGTGTCTGTTACAAATACTCCCAGCGCATAACTGCCATAAATGAAGTAGGAAGAACGCTAGAATGCCCCAGTTAACACCCCAAAATTTTACATCAGAAATGGTAGCAGCCAAAACGCCTGCCCTTGCCATCAGAAACCTCTTCAGGAGAGGAGTTAGCTTTGCAGACCTGGCCGAAGAGCCTGAAGAATGTATCAATACACATCAAGGTTTAGAAAAAAACAACAGCAGAGAGATTTGTTCTCCCACCATCACTAATAAATAAGGTATTAAATCGTTAAGATTTCAATTACAAGAGAAGAATGTGGCTAACCAAATAAAAGCAGGGGGAGTTGAAATAAGTAGTAGGTTAAAGATTAATATTCTGGGTTCAGAACAAAAGGATGCTCTTTTGTGGCACTGTGCTTATGCCTCTGAATGTAAACATTGTTCCGAGAACCATTTTTTCTTTGCCCAATCTTTAAAGGGTAATAAATTAGACCTTGGACAGCCATACAAGCTGCTACTAGATGTGAATGTGAATGTGTCTGTAGAAAAGGCTGACTTTCAATCAAAGTCTATTGAAAGAATAGTTGGATTTTCTAAAGAAGCATGTTGTGCCTATTAACCAACTTACAAAAGGGGCCATTTTCTTGATTTATGTTTGGTTGCTATAGAGATCTTGCAGTACAGACTGGCAGGTGAAGCTCCCATTTAACAATCTCACAGGTTTTTCTTAGCTGTACTCAGAGGATACAGAGCTACAGTAGGTAAAATCCACCGCACAAACATACCACATCTGTCAAACTTAAATATCGGATTTAAGGCTTTCCAAGAATTTATCAGGAATACGATAGAGTTATTACACAATTTTTGCCCAGACACTTTGCACCCTGAAAAACCTTACTGCAGCAAGCTCCTTCAGCTCTGTTAGGTTTTGTCACTGATCCACTTCTTATTCAGCAGGTAATTACCAGCGAGCAGGATTCCAGCACATCACAGCACTGCAGGGTCGTTGTGTATTTGGTTTTGGTGTTTGGTTGTTGTTTTTTTTTTTTTTTTTGCAAAGCATTCAACATATTCACAAGGAAGACCCTTTGCTCTGCAACAGCAACACTGATGCTAATGTGTGCAGGGGGGTGTCAATTAAAAAAAAAAAAAAGTTCCCTTGCCATGAACCACAAAAACCCCAGAGAATGTGCAACTGAGAAGCAATATGTCATGCTGGAGTAGAAGGAAAACTTTTCTTGCCAGTAGGTCACAGGCAATTCAAGACATAGACTGAGAAATGCCATTTTATAAGACCAGGTCCTCTGCCTAAACTCTGACTAAAGGTAGCTATATGGAAACAAGAGTCCTAGAAGAGGAAAAAACAAGGCAATTAGCAACCTATGTGATGCTTCAAACAGCAACCTAAGGGGAAAAATAGCAAATCTGCATGGGCAGTACATGCTTCAAGACAAAACCAAACCAATCCAAACCATATTAAACATTATCTAGGATTCCAGCCTTCCCTTAGTTCGTTTCTGGCATTGGCAGATACAATATCAAGCATACAGAACAGAAAAAGATTAAAAAAAATATCAAACCCAGAAATATTATTTTTACTGTATTTAACATGAGAAAAAAAGAGATTATTCCTATGTGATTCCTTGATTCAGCGAGAAATTTCCAGTGACCTACCTTATCAAAAAGGAAATCTGCATTTCATAAACCAGTGAAGTCGTTTGACTGAAGTAACAACCTGCGACAGGAGGCAGTGCCTTATAGCTGCCTCAGTTATCAGTATCTTCTGCATTACTAGCACCGTACTATTAAAAGTTTTACATAAATAGCCAGTGGGGGCAAATTAAACATGAAATTAAAGCCTTACAGCTCCCCGCCCCCTGCCCCCCCCCCCCCCCCCCCCCATTTTACAGAAGTAGTAAGAGGGGGTGAGGGTGCTTAGGAAGGGCTGGTCCCACAGCCCCCTGAGGGGTAGACCCTACGCACCCGTCTCACTAGGATCTCTCCGCACAGCCCGTGCTCCTCCCAAGCCACTGCCACCGCTTCCTGGGAGAAGTGACCAGCTTGGCTGCTCTGCCCTGCACAAACGCATCCACTTCACCATGCTCAACTGCACAAGATCAAACTGCACTCAACACCAATGAAAAAATTTAAAAACACAATTTTTTTTGCATTACTGCAAAAAGCTGCTACCAAGGAGGTCTGATTTCAGTTCCTGAGACATACTTAGTGTCTGCAGAACAAAGAGGATGTTGGGGGGAGACAAACATCTGGAGCAGCATGGCACGAGACAGCTATAGGTAGAGTAACTTCCACGTGCAAAGGCAGCTTAATCCAATGCTTATCAACACACAGAGGTGAGGGTCATATATGGCATTAAAAGGTGTAAAAGAATAAAAGGTTATCTCTTGCTAAGGCCAATACAGATGTCTCCCTGGAGGCAGATGGCTTGGGGTACAAGGTTGGTCTGACCCTGTACAGCTGAAATTAATGAAGAGCTTTGCCACCAAGTTTGAAAGGACAGGACAGAGGCACGGGTAGAAGGAGGTCTGAAGTCAAGCACCCAGAATTCCACCTCTCCAGAAATTATCTTCACTTTCTGCCCCCACGCCCACACCCCATCAGAGAAGAAAGCTGCAAAAACTTGCTTACACTTAAAAAGGGGAGGAGGATGATAATTGTGGTAATCTTCAAAGGATTTGTTTTAATTTCTGCTGAAAAGCCAGCAAGTCTTTCATTGTTTGAACATAGGGCTTTTGGGGAGAGTGCTCCAAGTTATTTCATTACTTGTCTTTTGGAATTTTACTGATTATCAGGAACAAATATGGCCTTAACACCCGAGCTGTGATGAAGAGAGATGACTTCCTTGTAAAGAGCTCTGTTGTTTGCATCTTAGTAATTATCGGCAAATGGATTCCACCTGTTGTACATCACCCAGCACATACAGATGGGACTGAAATATATCCTGGATTTATATTTTATTTGGACTAACAAAGCCAGGATTTGAATTCAAGGGACAGTGAAAGAACTAAGAATGTTCTGCATCAGAGACTTGGAAAAAGAAATACAGGGCTTTGGCTGTGGCCCTTCTGCTCAGATTATCTCCAAATACTTTACATGCAGTGACTCCTCCTAAGGAAAGCAGGAGCAATCAAATCCATTACTCTCTGCTGTTGAACCCTGTCTCAGGCCAGCTCTTGACACATTTTTTTACTTCCTGTTATTTATTTTTTACATTAAAATCACTGGCAATGTTTTGACCATCTCCTGCTTTAACTCCAAATCATGATGAAGGAAGATTTGACCATTAAAACAGTATTACACAATATCTGTCATCCAGATTGGACAGTAACTTATTAAACCCTGTTTTATTGAAAGTCTGCATGTTGGCATTTTGTTTTTATACCTTGCATGTGTTTTAGTGTTGAACTTGGCTTTTCCATGAATCTTATAAACATAAAAAGCACAAAGACTGAAATTCTGTCTCCGCTGAAGTAATAGGATTTTTGTCACTGATGTCCGTGGGGTAGGATTTCAACCCCGATTACTAACAGATATATATATATATATATATTTTAAATATCTTCAATTTCTGTCTCTCCAATGTACACCTTTTGACTAGAAAGATCAGTAGGGAGGAAAAAAAATTCAGGAAGATATGCTACTATTAAAATCACAATCTAAACAACATCTCTGTGCACCTACGTCTTCTCAAAGAGCTGCTAAGAGCACGTGATGCCACATGAGGTCTGACACCCCAGCTAAAAGAACACCCATATTAGACCTGCAGTCTCTAAATCCTTGAGGATATGTCCAATAACAGAAAGATCCTAAACAATGTAGACAAATAACACTTAATGCCGATCCCTTAAAAGCACAAAAAGATACGTTGTCTACCTTCTATCATTCTGCAAGATATAACATTGTAGATTTTGGTCTTCAATATACATACACATGGTATGTATGTGTGCAAACACAACAGGGTGGTAATTTCCATGTGGAAAGCTGCTGCATCATACAGTAAATGAATTTACAGTACACATTCCCTCCCTTTTGCCTGGTAACTTTTGGTCCTTTTTAGTTTCAATGCAGTTAAGACCCTTTCAAGGGCTGCGCATTGATTCCATAAAAAGCAAGGAGGGTGTGGAAAGAGGCCATCTTCTCCCTGCTCTATGCAGAAAGGGTGAACTTTGGGAATCTAGATTCTTTGTTGCCCTGAAAGTTTAATGACTGGCTTCAGCTCCACAAGTGAGCACCAAGGGCTCATTGCGCCCACCAGTTAAAACTTTCAAGTTTTAACATCAATCCTTGCAACAGAAAAGTTCTTAGGTCATTTCTAAAGGTGTTTTGCTGTTTAATAAGCATTCTTCCTCACTTTGCAGGAGGAGGATCTTGAAAAAAAGTTACAATAAAACTTAAAACCCTCCAAAATATTCTTAAATAGCTTTCCTATAACCCATATGGCACATAAATGAATATAGGATAGTGTTGTATAACGAGTTTATTGGCAAACAGTTGGTACGGCCAGATTACTTGTCCTTTTAGTGAGTAACCTTAGACTGTAGCCATCTTAAATGCATGCTGATAAATCTTAAACATACCAGTCCACTGTGCGTTATTTGTTCATGCATACACTTCTCTTAAAGTATGTAAGTAGATATTTGCATATAAAATTCTGACGGCACACAAAGGATTCGATTTATGCATTCCTTTGTTAACCCAACAAAAACACTATGTTTTCCATCACTGATAAAACCTCTAGGCTTTTAAACTCACAAATGTATTTTTACAATTCTTAAGCTGCTGTTATGGCCTGTGGAGGTTCCTGGTCTGGTAACAATGGAAACTGGAGTCTTAAGTTTATCTTCAGGCCAGGAGGGATGGAGGCAGCAATAGTATATGCTTTCCTAAACTGACCCGCTAATGACCTGAGTCCTGCCCTGAGGGGTTAGTATCCCTTGGAGTAAGAGGATATTTAGTTCCAATGCCAGTTCAACCTACTATTCATTTAAAAGAAATTGCCTCATCCAAGTTAAGGGGTTTAGATCTTGTTCTCCAAAATTAATCATTCCTACAGCGTGTGTTTTTTCAGATGTAATAGTTTAGAAACATAGATGTTAGTTATGAAAAATATCTGTATTAAAACCTGCGTGGTCTTGTACTGCAAAAATTAGCGTGGATGATGCCAAATGCAGAAGAAAACTTCAGTACCACAAAGATTTAAGAATGGGTTTGATTGCTTATTACTTTCAACAGTCTAACTTCAGTATGTCCCTTTTGTGCATGAAGTCAGCCATTCTTGCGCTTCTGTCGAACCAAGGCCCCTCCAGTGATATCAAGTTCTTTACAGACTAGGTTCCTCCCTTAAAAGCATGAAGCAAGCAGTTCAGATTAAACACGGTGACTTTACCCACTCTGTGGATAAAACTGATCTGTCCTGAGGTCATAATAAATTCAGCTATACTAAATAACTATTTTGCTTTATCATAAGCATGTGCATTTTACATGTTTCTGATCAAGATCAGAGATGGAAAATGGCACAGGATGGCTATTTCCATGATATCCTCTTGCACATCTGGAGATTAATGATGCAGCATTCCAAAAGGGTTGTATAGTTTGGAAAACACCCACACGTTTGAGTGCTTACTCACAAACGCAATCACGCAGCCTCGCCAAGCACTACCAAAAATACCACACATTAATTTTCTTCATTATCACAGGGTAATGATACGACCAGAACTCATATTTCCTGGAGACTACATGCTCTTCGTTATCTCTGTGTACATCTGCCACTTGGTGTTGTCCAAATTCAGAGCAGCACTTGCTATTATTCTATTACAGGTTTCCCTCACATGCTAATCACTCTGGCATCCCAGCTCACAGCAAACCCTATTCATGTACACATGCAAAACGAGGGCCCAAATTGCCATTTTGCAGAAACATCAACAACATGAATTAAAGCTACAATGAAGTTGCACATTTATTTATGTTTTTCAGCACAACTCCCATCCAGATAAAATCACCATTTATTCCAGCCTGACAAAGTCCACAAAAAAATTTGCTGAAATTTTGCTCCTAAGTCACTTCAATGACTTGGAAAACATTCTCCCTTTCCAGTTGCCCCCCAAAATGGAACAAAATAGGTCTGGTGTAAAGCTGATGTGCTTTCAATGTTAACTTATAAGCAAATTCTGCTCTGCACATCCAAATGTTACCTTGGGAAATTCTACACCTCCAGAGGCAACATTTGCATTCTGCTACATGTGGCAAAAAAAACCCTAAATAAATAAATTAGTATAACACACAGCTACCTGTAAATCTGCCACCATATTTATCACATATATGTATTTAGAAGTATTTAGCAGTCAAGCTGTTCTTGAAAATTTTACAGTAAATTCATTTTCTCTTAAAAACTGTTCGAACTTACAGCCGTAAGTGCCTTTAAACCAAAATTCAATGACGCCTAGAAAGTTCATTTTAAAAATTACTTACTACTACAAATGGAAAGCACGCTACATACCAACGGCCTATGCCAGTATGCATGACAAGTACTAATCATAATATTCAAGGACAGCAATGCTAGTTGATCCTCTGACAACTTTGCTCTCTTGCACATACACCATGCGTGCAGCTAGGTTATCCCAGCAGGCAGGATGCAGGTTAGACCAGAGTGCCGCAGGTTTTCCAACTGGATGCATCTAATGCTCTTCCTGCACCAGCCGAGGAAACACCTCCTCGTCTCCCAACAGACAGACGTTTCTGCCTGCTGGCTCACTGGCTCCTACCAGTCACTGTGACTACTCTGGCTGACGCAGGAGCGGGTGCAGACCAGGGCTGCCCAGCACCATGACCGGGAGCCCTGGGTGCTAAGCAAGGCCAGGAACACACCTGGGCACCCTGACAGCACTGCAGGCAACAAAAACTTGCAGCCTGTTACTCAAAGTCCCCATCAGCCAAAGGTCTGCAGGCAGCACTTCCGAAGCGACGCCCAGGCAGGGGACCCATGCCTCCTGCTTGGTAGAGGTTGGATACCCCAAGGCGGACGGTGACCTTTATGCCAGCAGCTCCAGCCCAGGGAGGTGGCAGGGCGAGACCGGTGCTGCTACGTATGCTCCCCTGGATCCAGGTGCACGGTTAATAAAACTGTCTTTCCCACAGACCCTGCAGAATAATACATTTTATATTCTAATGAAGTAATTATTAAAATAGGTAATTATTGAAATAACCATATCAACTCCCAGTCATTAAAATCCTCCTAAACAGAAGGGCATGATGGCTTAGGCTATTAGAAAGCTTGGCAGCCACCCAACGCCTACAATAGCTTCTAATTAATTGATCTCACCTCTAATCTGCTATTGTTAGCCTAGTGCTGATCATTTGTTTGGCCTACAGATCCTATTGCCCCTTTCATTTGATTGTATTTGTTACTGTACCCTCTCTATCTCTTTCAATTAAGCACAGGTTAAGTGGTTCAACCGCAAGAGAATAGGAGATAATGGCACCAATCAAAGTAATCTCTTTAATTTGCTAAATGGATTACAGGGAAACCCCAGCCAAAGTGAAGTCATAGCTGGTGGCCTTCACTTGAACTATACACAAAGAGTATCTAATTATTAACCCACCACATGCCAAACTTTACAGATATCCAATAAAACAACACAGCATTCGGGTACTAGCAGGGTTGCTCTCATTACAGAGTTTTCCACTGTAAAATTGCTTTGACTGCAAAATCTTTATATCTGTGTCTTTCCAAGTACACCATACGCCGTACTTTCAAATGCAACATATCTAGATACAACAATCAAAACACTGCACTGAATACCAGTCAAGAGAGTGGATTTATAATCTCTTTAAGGACATGCTCATGGTAGAGTTCATTTTTCATATTTGTACTATAAATGCAAATTCAGCTTTGCAGTCGGTATTGCTTTTGCTGACTGTAGAAGTTTTAATAGTAAACAAGCTTTGTCCTTAAACTGGCAAGTGGGTTCCTTCCCCCTCTCCTCTTTCTTTTGAAGTGTTTTTGAGCAAGCTGTCTGGCAAGAGAGCTTCACAACCATTACTTTGGCTGAGCATGTCCTTGGCTAATCAGTCAGGCAGTGAATTCAAGAATGTGAGCTGAATGAGACGGAGGGTCATTTCCTTGCAATGACAGGGAGAGTGGGGCATTAGAAAGAAAAAAGGTAGGAGGGGACAACAGGATTTCATGCAGAAGGGAACTCAGTTTGTTGGAGGGGCAGAACCTCTTAACAGTGATTGAATCCCTCTGCCTTTTCAGAATAAAACGTTTTTATTAGTGGCAAAACAGAGATTACCAAGTATAAATCTATTGTTCCTGGCAGAATTCAACTTGCATCGGATGACAGGGCTGGTAACACAGAATATGGTATCATTTTGCACCTCCTTTTTGCCTTTGGTTGGTTGATTTCAAACAGAATGATTACACTAGCCTCAAGCAGAACCCCTAAGAAGTAAAATTTTAACTTAAAGCTAGGTATATGGAGAAAGAATAATCTATATTCCAGGCTGGATGACTTTAGATCCTCAAAAAAAAATCCATTAAAATTGGAACAGGACTCCTGCTTTCCAGACCTGACACCCAGCCCACAAGAGAGCACTTACTTCTAACATTAGCTGAAGTTGTCTTGCAGCATCAAGAGCTACGGTTTTGATTCCTGACTTGCATTTTTCATCCTCTCTTGTTTGGGCACTAAAGCTTTTGCACTGGGTTTGTCAACTTTTCACAGTCACTTCTGTGACGCTTGTGGTTCCACGTTGCTTCCACGCAATACAGGCATTAACAAAGAATTTATATATACATCTCCAAATTTCCAGTAATGCTGCTAACACAGCCTGCCTGTGTTCCAATGAGATGTCAGCTTTATATTTCAGAAGACGTTTTTGTTTGCATGGTAACCGGCCAGTGACTTGGCATTCTTCTGCCGTTCTGCATTTTGACACCAGTTCATCACTAACTGCTTAAAGCCAAACACATACTTTCTGCACTATTGAATTAGCAACTATATATACACACACTATAACCTTCAGCAAAGTCTGTCCAACAACCACTTGTACAGCAGGTATGGTTTCACAGGAAAATCACAACTAAGCCCAGGTCTATCATGCACTGTCACATAGAGGTACATGCAATCTTCCTATCAAACTAGTTGCACAAGGTAATTGCTTTCCCTGAACATGTTACACATTTTGAAAACAAATGTACTTTATGGGTGCAGCTTGGGGAACAGGGTGAGATGCTCTTCTGGTCTTCTACTCCCCAGACTTTCACCTCACTATATATTAATGGTCCTGCTAACTATGTCCTGGGCTGATGCAGCTGGGACACCTCCATGGACTAACTCCACTCATCCAGCCAGCGAAAACAGGGGCTGCTCTTCATGGGGTGAGGGACCTGGACTGGCTCACAGGAGGGGCCCTTGCAGCACCAGCAGCTGCAACCAGCAGGGACTGGGAACCAGGCTGGGGGAAGGGATCCCTCATCCACCCTGTCAAGTGGGCTATACTTTCTCCTCCTCTTTTACATACAGCATGTAAACAGATCAAAAAGATGTGGAGTGTGACCTGCAGCCCGGTCCCATTTTTACCTCCAACAAGCCCCCTTACAGAGATGCATTTTCTGCCCACAGCAATCCACTGTGCCTGCGTATGCACACCTGACTTAAAAATACATGACTGGCTGACACCTTCAAGTATGGAGGAAATCAAATGTCTAAATTTCCAAACGCCTTTGCCATTTGAGAGCACACATAAGACTATATTCTGCTTTCCAGCTGTCGCAGCTCTAACAACCTTAATGGATTTAACAGCAGGGACAGAAATGGCCTTCCAGACTTTAGCCTGAAAGAAAATATTTTGGTATTTTAAATTATTCTATTCTTCAGGTAATTCATAAAGATTAAACTGGGCAAAAGGGAAGGTGGAAGCTTACCCAGTAGTATTGTCGGGTTGGACATAATTCAGAAAGCACAAGCTTTGGGGACCTGCGGTGCTGATTCAGCCCGGTCACAGAGCCAGGGGTCAACCCACAGCTCTACTTCTCTGGAATGCAGAAATATTTATTCACATCTGGAAACAGCTCATCTGCACTGGAAACTTTTCTAATATTTTCTCTTCTATTATGATACAAAAGCTACAAAGCAATCCTTTTTTCATTGTTGTTCTATTTATCCAGCCGTCCTCCTCTCCATTTATATACCTACCTTAAATGAGCAAGCCATGACTGTTAATAAGTAAATCAAAACACTTTGAAATCTGCCAGAGTCGGCACCGATAATACATATTGGCCCATAAATATTGAGGCCCTAGTAATCCTCTCCCAACAAATGAGCCAAATAAGAAAACAGGCAAAGCCCTCCCCTTCAAATTCAGCAGAACTATGTTATTAGCATGGAGGAACCCCAGCATACATGAGTCCCTGGCTCGAGTGATGGTTTTCAACACCACCTTAATTAAACCTGCTCCAAGCAAATTTAATCAGTGCTGTGAACAAAATGGCTTCTGAAAGCAGGGAGCAGTTTACATTAGTGTTTCCAGCACGACTGTCAACAGTGCTGCAAAAACATTTTTCTAAGCATCAATGGGGATTTCTGGTTAAAAAAAATTAAAAATTCCTATTGCAACAATTTGAGCAAACCACTTTAGAAAGATCTGGGGAGAGCGAAGACAGGGAAGACACCTGCTCTGCACCCTGTCCCTTCCAGTCCCGAGAGGGACTTCTCGGAACATCTGAAATCCTACCCTATGTTTAAAAATGTCAGTGGTAATTTTCCAGGACAAATTCAGATCACAGACAAACCCATTCCCCTTTCTCCTGTTCCTTCCTAGGTGTCTGCTTGTGGTCAGGGTGGAAGACAGATTGCTGGGCCAGACGGACCCTCGGTCTGAGCCCACACAGCCTTTCTTACACTCTCATATTGCAATATGTTTCCCACACTACCCTGTCACAGGCAGCGCAGAAAGCATTTGCTGTTTCTTTCTTCTGCCTCTACAAAGTCTATTATTTAGGTAATTACACTAGGAACTGTACCAAGTAAACGTCTTCCTTCTCTCTCTATTGATGCAAGACAAGGCTCAAGACTGATGATAAGTCTATAGCCTTGCTATACAAGTAATGTAAATCTCACGGATGGGTATTTTGCATGATCTTGATACAAAACAGCCTGACAAAAGACAACTCTCTTTAAGCCCTTTCTTCCCTAAACCCCAACTACTGTGGAAGCAAATGAGAAGCAATTCTTTTGTTGAGCAAACTAAGACAGCACTGGACGTTAAGCACTGGACATAAGACAGTTTAACAGACAAACCCCCAAGCCACATTTTCTATCCATTTCTGTACCCAGCAGCACAGGTAAACCTCAAGAGCTGCCCTCCGACATCACCAGCCATAAGGTGTGCTGGGCAAAAGGCACAGGATGCCCCCTAGTAACCCATCTGCTGTGTAAAAAGAGCTGGCGCTGGCAACAAGGACAGGCAGGTGAAGATAAGGAGATATAAGGCAGTGGTTCAAACTCTGATCTGCTCCCAGGGACCCTAAGGAGAATGGTCCTTACATGGCTGGAGTCAATGCACTCTCGTCACGCACCACATCATGGGAGCTGATAGGCATTTCCATCGTATCGCTGTAGGACTTTGCTGCCACATACACTATTAAAATAGATTTTCTTAGGGACTACAGCTCTGTTGCTTTTTCTCAGTAGGGAAATGTCTTCTGCAGTCACTACAGGCACAGATCTCTTTGCACACACAGTGTTGGAGAGAACATCCAAAGGCACAGTTACATCCAGTTATTAAAGTTCCATCTCAAACCATGTAGTTCACATACAAAGATGAAGATACACAAAGATCGCTGTAGGAAAGGTCCTCTGGAAGGACTGCTTTTAGTAGCCAGGTGTAAAAATAACAGGAATTTGTAAAAAGTAAAAAAATCCTCCAACAATAATAAAAAAATAAATTGCCTTTTAATTTATGTGGGCAAGTCAAATATCCCATCTCTCTGTCAATAAGCACAGACTTCTTAGGCTCTACACTGATTCCTATGCTTTTTAGCCAATTAATATGCAAAAGTTTAATACAACTCCTTCACAGTAGGAGTCAAACACAAATACTTTATGTCTAGAGCACTCTGCCAGAAAACAGCTGCTAACAATCCCCGCTTTAGACTTAGGTCTATGACATGCCAGGTTACTACTACAGTCACAAAGTAATGGTGAATGCAGGAGAAAATAGGAGAAAAAAAAACTTTGGTGCCTTTCCTACCAACCCTCCAATAAATCTGTGAAAAATATCTTTCTCGAAGGGTGTAGCCTTCCCTCCTAACTTTTAATTTTAATCTGCAAAGGAAAATAATTTTTCTAGCTCAGAAACAACAAGCTCTTTTTCTTTCTCCAAGTGAAAGTAATTCTCTAAATATGACCCAAATTATCAAGTAATTTCACTTCAATCAAAACTGAATTTTTCAGCAAATCAGCCCTTTGCAATTTGCAGTCATTTTAATGCCACTTTGCTGTCTGAAGCACCAGTCTGCACATATAGATATATATGTTGGACAACACAGTAGCAAATAAAATGTGGTTAAAACCTGGTCAGAATTTTTAGAGTCAGGATTTACAGAAATGCGTTCCCACCACACTGTCCCATATGGCTCGCTGGGCTGCCTGGTTTGGCTCGAAGTGAAGCGGCTCTTAGTGCTAGCCAAGGAAATACAATCGCTGAAAGACACTGTAACAGCCACTGAAAGAAGACACCACACAACAACCCAGTCCTCTTACAATTGTACTGCAGAAAAGGAGCTCTCTTTGAAACTGTTAAAGAAGATTCAGAATTGCTCAATAGAATATTTTGTACTACTAATGACAGAGAAAAACAAACAAACACTAAATCTTTTACAGCTTCAGGAGAACATGTAATACAACTTTAAAAAGCGCTAAACAATTTAAATCCTCAGGCTTTAACACACTATTCACATGATTTCCTATAAAAAAATTAAATCCACCACTATTTCAACAGTTCCCTAAATTAATAAACTATACTATTCTAGCAAAGTCTGTTCAAACAACAGAAAAACAGAAAGCGAGTGGTGTCAATTAGATACTAGCCGAAAGTACAGATGAGTATTAAAATCTAAAAGGTACCTAGAAGCTAAGACTTCAGAAAAATATTCACATGAAATACCTATGAGTACAATCCTTGAGGAAAAATAATGTGTTAAGCCAAGTACATATGGAAGCATCTAAAATTACAAGCTCTTGTTCCAACTTCTGGTTATTCAGTAGCTAATCTGCACTGGAAGAAGGTAACTAAATACAAATGAATTGTTAAGAAAAACACCCAGTATTTGCTTGAATATTTAACAGCTGGAACAGCTGGACTGGATTACTGAACAATGAAATTCAGTGTGCCGTCAGGTAGTGAGGAGAGAAAGCTCCCTGAACAAAGCCATAACAGAAGGAAATAAAATAATAGTTATTTATAACAATAATTTGTTTCTTCTTAACCAGCTATTAAATCTCACACTGAACGTCCCATTTCACAAATACAAATTAATCAAATCCACGTACCTAGAAGCCAGTTTCTTTAAGTCTGCTTTAAAGGTGAATGGCTTCTTAATTTCATTTTATAGTGACAAGATAAAATGGGATTTCTTTTCTTTTCTTTTAATTGTAATTGAAGATGTCGGATGCCCAGTGCTGGAAAGGTGCTAAATTTTCTGTATGCTTCTCTTTATTTATTTAAAAGGATATGAAATCTCAGGAACTTTTCACCCCTTATCTACACTGGCTGCCATTGCTGTAAGCGAGAGGCTTATCTCGGATATTGACCCAGCACACTTTTATTGAAACGGTGCGAACCTGCTCTGATGATCTCTGAAATATATGAAAGTGCACTATAAGCACCGAGGCCCAGACCAACTCCCGAGGGACGCGGGACTGCAGTATGCAAAGGTGTCTCTGGATGAGGAGCTGTTGGCCCAGCCGTGAAGAGCAGTGGGAACAAGACAAACCATTTTCCCTCTTTCTGTTTCTGGTCTCCACAAGCTCACGGATCATCTCCCCATCAGATAACAGCAAGTGAGATCCAATCCACTTAATTTAGATGGAATATTGCATGGGAATATTACATCGAAGTACTATCCTTTAACTCTTGCTTAAACATTAGCTACCTAATGGCAATTCCATTTACAAACTTTCAAAAGCACCTTTTTCTTTCCAGCACAGGGTTTTACAAGGGCTGTACCACTGGTATTAAAATGTAGGTAAAAGTTAGGTGGTCTGGGCCCCATCTGTTCTCTCCTCTTGGCTTGAGTCGGGTTCTCTTCTGATCTGCAGTGCTGTTTTTCCCTGAACCTCCTGCTCCCAGGAGATGGCCTGGATGGTCCTTTCACCTCCAACTTCTGCCTCCAGTGGCTAAATTTACTGAAATATTTGATGTGTCAAGTGGTTTTTCTAGTATTGATATCACTGCAATGGCCAGGCGCTCCAACAGCAGGGCTGTGAGTACGGGGTAAATATCCAGATAGATGGATAACCAATCAATCAATGAAACCAACCAAGTACAACCATGACAAACATTTCTTAGAAGGAGCCAGTGCTTCCTCAGGAAGAACAAAACCTTGGAAAACACAACAATATGGAAGACACTGATGAGTTCAGGCAGCCAATGCCATGCCAAAAGACCCATCAGAGCTGTTCCAGCTCCTCAGGTGGAATTCCTTTACGTTCAGGCACTGACTTGCCTTGCCAAATATTTTTAATGTGATTTACATACCTCAGAAAAGATCCCAAACTTTGCAAGTTAAGCCAAACCACAAGCCCAGCCAAAGCCTCCACCTGCACAAAATGTTTATTTTTAGCAGCTGCAGACTTAGGGGAGCTCGGGAACAAATTTGACCTGCAGCTGCTCATCATACCAACACTGTGTCAACAAATGGCAGGCTGGCAGTGAAAACATTAAACATAGTGCTATCCGATTTATTCAATGCATACCTAATCAGAAAGGAAACAAACACTGGCACACACGGGGGACCCAGGTTTTGGAGGAGACTCCTGTTCATCCATTTGAGAAAGACCTGGCTCGCACAGCCTTAGCTGCAGTGGCGATTTTCTTGTTGGGCAACTCCACCCATGCCCATTCTTGGATTAAGTTTGTTTACTATTTTGCAATGGAAGCAGGTGCTTAACAACAGCTCTCTGATTACAGATTTTTCACTGGAGTTCCCAGGGAGCAAGCAAAAATGAACCAAAACACTGCAGAAATGTGGATGCAACTCACACTCACAAACCCCTCTCCTTACTCCAGCCTCACGCAGTGAAACACCCTGGGTGTGCTGATGGGATGCTGTGTCACAGCACGTGCAGCTGCACCGCTGAGCAAGGCCCAAGCTTGTGTGACTTTCTGATCCCACCAACGATGCTGAAGGACAAAGTGAGAAGCGAGCATGTTGAGGTACTGAGGAGCATGCACCATCCTTCCCTGCCCTCCCCGACCATGTGATGGTCTAGGGAGGGACAGAGTAGATCTCTGCTGCAGTAGGGCAAGGCAGGAGGGAGGGGACAGCATTTCTCAGTGATAATACAGCAGCGACAAGTGAGGAAGGAAAAGACAGGGAGTGTGGGAGTCTGTGTGCTCAAGTCTGGGGCAAAGGAGTGAGGGAAGACAAGACCCCATTCTGTTTCTGTACAGCTGAGACACCCTGAGCCAGCATTAGTCTCACCTTTTCCCAGGCCAGACACTGGGAGACACAAATTCATGTGAAAACAAGAACTTGGGTCAAGTCCATCATGCGCTACAACTAACCCAGCTGTATCGACGTAGACCAAACTCCACTAGGGTCTGGAAAGCCTCCCATCGATCCCGTGGGCTGAGTCAGCCGCTGCAGCGCTCCCACCAGCTCAGCTCTTGGAGAGGCTCAGGGATCACCATCTCCCGTTCCCGGAGCAAGAGTGTGATGGAGAGGTGAAATATTTGATTTCAGGTAATGGAGAGGTTGTCAGCTGTTCTTTTTTTTCCAACATCCTTGCCAGATTATTCACAGCTAAATTTAAATGGTGAACAGTTTCACAGGTGAAACAAATACGAGGCCAGGCTGCATGCCACCTCATTACCTTTGCTGCGTTGGCTAAATGATTTTTCTTTAATTCTGCTGTGCTGACTGACAATAAATGTGCAGCCCTGGCAGCATGCAACTGGCGGGGAGGCAGCAGCACTCATGGTACTTGTGTCGGACATGTGCTTTCCTGAATGCCAAGGGGACTTGCGGTCTGAGGGTTAAATGCCAGCTTTTCTCCTGGCTAAGAAAAACTTCACTGCACAAGCGAGCAAGGATGACATGCAACCTCCACATAACCCAACCCCTCTGGGCACATACCTTCAACAGACTGCTAAAAACCCCCAAATAATAAAAATAAAAAGAATTAAAGCTCTTTATCTGATATACAAGTTATTATATACCGAAAGAAGGCAAACATCAAAGTCAAAATCCTGAACAATGCTGACTACCCACAAATTCCATTTAAAAAAAAAGGCAAGAGAACAGTGAAACTCTTCACCCTTAATCCTGGATTTATACTTGTGTTGTAATTAAAGATAAACTGAATTTCAAAGCCATTTGGAATAAAAGAACAACTCAAGAAGCAGAACAATATACAGATCTATACATACAATCAAAGCTATACAGCTATATGTAAACATGAGTTATATGAATACCTAGTCTGCTTAATGCCAGCATAACGTAACCTCTAACAGGTGAAAAGCATGTTACACAACACTGACCAAGTTTTTGTAAATTTGGTAAAGAAACGGTACTTCAGAGGAAACGTAAGATCACAATGGCTTGATGGGGGCAAAAAGCATCCATCCTCCAACCATTAACTCCAAAAGGAAATTGTGAAGAGTCTTCCCTGGAAAACAAGAGAGCTCTTTGAAATCTACTGTTATGTTTTGTTTTCCATACACCTGGTGATTTGGTATCCACAGACTGCAGGTCTGATTTTGGCCACCCACTGTTAGCAGCCTTTGAAGGAATATGTTTTATCATCCTTTCTTTGCAGGATTAGAGGAGGGAGAGGTGGCAGGGAGAGATGCTCTGGCTGAATGCAGAGGAAGATGCCCTCAGCAGCAGGCCGGGCAGGCAGTGCAGCAGGTCTCCCAACGGTGGTCATGCAAACCTCCTGCCTGCTCAGGGCCGGACTGGAAAAATCTGGGAGCATCGTGGGCTGGTCTTGGAGCCGCCCCTGCTTTCAGCAGGGCACTGGACTGGAGCCCTCCTGGGGTCCCATCCCACCCCACCCAAGATACAGGGTGATGCCATGTCCTGCATGGGGTTGCAGGCCCCAGAGCAGAGCTCGGGATGCCTGGGTTTAGTTTCCAGCTCTGCCACAAATTCCACACGTTACCCTGGTCAGGGAAACCTAATCCCCATGCTTCCCTTCTCCATTACCTCCGCTCTTCCTGTCTGTCCATCTCCTCTGATTGAACACTGAACTCTAAAAGCAGGGGCTGTGTGTTCATATGGTATTTCAAGCAGTGTGGCTTGATAGGATTTGGCACATTCATGTGCAGTGAAATAAATCAATCAATAGTCAGAAGAGTTATGTTACAGCATAGCGTGGGCAGAGACGTCTGCAAGAGGGTCTACCTTTAGTTTCTTGATTTGTTTCCAAGAGCCTTAAGGATAGTTTTGCTTAAGTACATAATGAAAGATTAGGGCTAAATCTGTAATAAACAAGAAAATGAAGTTATGCCACACAATGAATAGTCATTATTGTCCCCCTCCTAGCAAAAGTTTATTACAGACAAAAAGCCTTCTGGAAGCATGGGTAGCTATTAAAATGTCTATGCACTGAATTCTGATTCCACTGCTGCACAAAGCAGTGTGTTCGGGAATCCCTCGCAAGACCACAAAAATAAACGTCAGTTGTTTACTGAAAGAAAAAAAATAAGAAAAGAAATGCAGGAATTTGTGCACCAAAACAACTGCTACCATTTGCTATAGTGGAGCCTGCTGTACAGTGAGAATGAGCTGTGCCTGCTGCCTTTTTCAGCTCTCAGTGGTGTGATGCACCTTACCTGACTGCCTGCTGCTGAACCCTACCCCTCGGGTCCTTCAAAATAACCATGGGCATCGTTTCAGTGTAAACCCTCCACCATCCCATCAGTGGTGGACACCAGCATGGCAGGAAATCTTCTGGAAATGGCAGTGAAAAATGTTCTAGTACTGAACAGCAAAGCCATAGACTCTCTTAAACTAGCCGTTACAGCACCTATATTTTAATTTTAATGGTGAATCTTACGGAACAGACATGTTGGAAGAGCAATAAATAATAAGTTATTGTACCTGATCTTTCATTTCTGAATAGTTAAGGAGATTAATGTACTTGTCTGCGTTACTACTTTGAGCTATTCTGAAATGAAACCCCAGGCAGAGCACCTTCTCCACTACCACTGACATACCAAGCCACAGGCGTGCTTTGCCACATGCCTTCGCAACACATGCTGCAGCTTCTTGTTTGAATTGTCCTCTCTAAATAAAAGGTAGATCAATAAGTAAATTTAATTAGCACATTAAAATAGTCATTATTGGGTCTTACACATAACAGGGGAAATCAAACAACTTCAAAAGAGATTTGCTCAATTAACACAAGTCTTTATAACGGCATTAGAATAAGACTGTATCGCAGATCTAAATAGCCTGGACTGCAATTTCTCTCCGGAATGTATTGGCATGCTCCTGACAGCCATACTATCATCAGGAGGATCTGTCTGCGCTTCTGTGATATCCCTAATCCTTTGTTTTGAATAGTTAATAAGTACAGCAACTGGAAATCAGTGCACCATACTTCAGAGATAATGCCTGTAACAAGGATGGAGCGTCTGTATCACTGCAGCCTATTCCAGTTCATGTTCCCACTCAAACTTTTCAGCATCTTCCCTGTGCAAATGTCAGGAGATCTGGCTTTGTTGTGGATAGACCTGACTCTGTCATGGAATTATCCATAGCTGCAGACCCTGAAATGCAATTTATCAGCACAGAGCAAACGTAACCCCTGGGTGAGGCACCTCCCCTTTGTGCCTACAGCTGAACCAGCAGCCCTGTTCGGCCATGTGGTACATACATGTCCAGCATGGAGAACAACTCTCAAATTAAGGAAATTCAGCACAAAAAAGACTAATCTCTCAGTATTATTATAAAAAAAAAAATCTCTAATAGCATATTTTACAAGAGAAAATAAAGTTTTTCTTCAGAGCAGTCACCTCCAATGGGTCTCAAACCAAATGCGAGAAAAATTTTTCAACAAAACCATGAACTAGTTTTACTTCAGGCAATACCACTTATATTTTCCTTAAAAGACAAGCAAAATTACCTACATTTGACCAAGATGCTGCAAGCCTTTCTCATTGGGATACTAGCTGAAAAAAAGAGTCAATAAAATTTTTTCACATCTTCGATTAGCCTTGTCCTTTTTGAGAAAGAAAACCTTGCTGGCTAAAACTAGGAAAAAAGCCCAACAACAGCATTTTCCCAGGCTTGCAACAAAGTAGAATTTTAAAACTGTTGGGGAAAGAAAAGCTTTATTGGAGTTTTCAACACCTATGACCTCATCCGTAAGCAAAGGCAGAAGTCTGCAAAGGCAGCAATTCTGTGCAAAATACTGGTTCTTTTTTTAATATATGAATCAAATGCCTAATGCCAGTGCTCACTAGGGGTTGTGTTCAGCAAAAACCAGACAGCTCCAACTAGCTGTTACTTTTCAACATAAATAGATATATATGGAAAAAAAAAATAGTCTAACTGTAGGAGAAAAACAACAGGCATCTTTCATCCTAACTCAGTGTTAATTAAGCTGCTCACATAATTTATTTCTTGGTAATTTTACAAAGAACCTAAGCAACTGTGAACTCAGTTCAAACATGGAAAAAAAACCCCTTTCTTTGAAGGTTTCTGCAAAATTCTGCCACACGTGCACAGAAAGAATAACCTTGTCAGTACAAAATGCCTTAAAGGAGTCTCCCATCAAAACCCCAGCAAGGATGTAGACTGTTGACTGAAAAGTAGAGATCAGTGCAGTCTCTGGAGACAGTATCAAAGGCAACTCTAAGCAACGGCAGATTTAGCAGATCTCTCACTTCCATCTCTTCACTCCAGGACACCAGCCATCTCAAGAGACTAGCTCACATCAAACAGAAGGAATGATCAGCGATAGGCTCAAAATTAGGCTTACATGATTTCACAAAAGACCAGGGTGTTTCTGAGAGATAAATACACAGCTGAATTTTGAACAACGGGCACGCCGAACAGTGATGGCATCCTGCTCACCTCCATCAGCAGCTCCGACAGGAGCAACAGCAGAGCTCCATGCACGCAGCACTGAGGATACTCACCAGAGCTGACTGACTCCTCCTTACACAAACACTCTTGCTTATTATTTTTCCAGGTAAATATGCAAACCAAGAGGGTTTGACGTCATTTATGTAACGAATGAGGAAAATACAAATTCAAAAGACATTGCTGAGAAAGACCTGGATCGTTGGACAGAAAGCACTACAGAGTTTGGGGCAGCAAATGAAGAGATGTCAGATCACACAAAAGCTAAAACAGGGAGCAGTTTCTTCTGAACATGGACCAAGCCACAGCAGCAACCGCAACCTCATGGAGGATGTAGATTCTTGATAACATTAAAGGATATCTCCTACTTCTAAAAGGCAGTCTACACACCATTGTTTGGCAGATGCTAAACTTAAAATCTTTAAAGTTACAATTCAGAGGTTTTAAACGCTTACTCAAAAGATAGCTTGTTTTAAGGCAAAACCTGCTCTCATGCAATGCAGAGGTGCTGTGCTCCAACAGCTGAAAATTTGTTAGGCTTTGGGTTTTTTTGTTGTTTTTTTTTTTTTTTTCCTGTTAGACTAGCAGCATTGTCCTAGCTCTAGGTCACAATAAGTAATACATATTTGTTAAGATAAAAATGCTAGCTTTCCTCTTCCATGATTGCATGATCCACACTGATTAAACATTTGTTCTCTAAAACTGGAAACATTATTTTGCATCAGGAAGTCATAGAGGTTTTGATTTGTTTTGGCTTTCGTTTGCAGTTTGCCTCGGAAAAATGATACAGGAAGAACCAAAACGTACCGTACTTACACTGTACATGAAGATAAGGTCTATCAAAAATCTCTTCAGTTGTGATGGATAACCTTACACAGCAGGAACAAATACATAAATAGCAATACTCTGAAACTGTCTCCTATTCACGTATTCAAATTCCTGTAACTTAGTCATGTTTATGCTGTCTGGAACAGCACAGAATGAAAATGGCAACAGATCCCACCCCAACCCCACTAGGAAATTCTGGGTCAGCTGCTGGAGAACCATTCTGTGTCAGTGGGCAATGACGCAGTGCTTCCACCCACGCAGGGAGTGCTACCTTATCTACTCGGGGTGGAGAAAGAAAAGAAAAAAGAAAGGGGGGAATAAATAAATAGGAAATTTATTCCTTCACGAGACTAAATCTCAGTGTTGCTGGCAGACCCCCATGAAGCTCCCAACTTCTCTCCTGGTGAGAAACCCCACACAAGCAAGAATGTCTTCTGAACGGCATCATCAAAAAATGAATGGCAATGTTTTTTAAATATAAGCTTCTCCATGCCTCAGTTCCCCAGCTGTAACATGGAGACAGTTACAGCCCTCACCACATTGAAGTCTTCTAAAAATAAAAATGTAAGTATTTGAGGCTACCAGACAAGATACGCTAGGATTCATTGTCCCACAAAGGTCTCAAGAAAATCAGTATTATCTCAGAGAAAGTTTTCAATAACTTGCAATAAATACTCTTCATCTATGACACAGTGAGTTAACTCCTAATTATTCACTGTGCTCAGAAATATTTTTTATCACTCCTTTGACTCCTGGCTTTTAAAGTACGCCTCTTTTCTCGATTGTTTCCTCCAGGCAAAAATACTCCCCAGGTAAAGTGAAAACTTGACATCAATAGAAATCAAAATAGCAGGGAATGCTGGTGTACAGAGTAGTTATTGTGCTAGCTGTTAACAGCCTGATTCAAGACCTGCACCAAATTCCTGTGATAATACAAATATAAAATCCTAGCACAGACAAAGATACACGCCAAGGCATGATAAAAATGAGTGCCTACTACTGAGTTACATCAAGGCTGAATTTTCCCCTGGAGTCCATGATTGATTAATTCCTGTAACTTTGGTACCTGAAAGACAGGAGATTTTTCTTGGTAGTAAAGAGCTTTAAAAGATATACTTAAACAGATTATGTTGATACTTTTCATGATGTAACCCTAATGATAATTTAATTGAAAAAGTGCTTTAAGCCATAATAGCAGAATGACAAGATTTCCTTTTTTTCACTTTGACAATTATGGGCCAGTTCAGAACTGCTCTCAAAATAAGGAGGACGACAAATTTCCAATCAACTTAAAAGAATGCGTCAAAGTCTGCATGAGTTTTCCTCAAGCCAAACACTGAAATGTACTGGCATCAGAGCCCACAATTTTTCTCGTCTCTATTCCCAGATCTTTCTTCTTCCACCATGGAAATCACTCTATGTTTATCCACGTCCAAGTGTGCTTATTATTGTATCATCTTACACATACTATTTTGGCTATCTGCTCCTCAGAGGAAAGAGCTCCCAGCAACTGAGAGGCCAGTAGGTACGGCTACGTGGCTTTTACACGTTGTTCTCCATACCTGCTCCAATCCTCAACCTGTTAGTGCTTCGCACACGTGTTTGGAGACATCATCAGGTTTATACGATTAAGAGCATCATGTTAATAACAGATGTACGGATCATTATCAGCATGTGTATTGGTACTACCACTTCACAGACATAATGCTAGCAGAGACGGAGTAAAGTTGTTTTGTTTTACATGATCACTTTCTCGTTCCTGCTGGTTTATATACTTCTCATAGCCAGCCTGCAAGGTGTGCATGAACCAGTACATGTGCTAAAACTGCCTCTGCGGGGATGGTGCTGTTGAGAGGGTGCGGCAGGACACGATAGGAGTTTGTCCATAATACCATCCTGTTTCCCAGGCTTGGGGGAGGCGGGGGGAAGTTCCAGCCAGCTGAAAAAGCTGATTTTCTGCCAATATTTTAAGAGGGCCAGCAGGATGAGCTAGGTATTTATAGATCAGCTAGCCTGGTATTGATTTCAGGCAAAATAACCTAAAAGCTGTTAGAAATGCAATCAGTAAAGAATTAAGGGATGGTAGCATAACTAATGGAAACGAACACAGTATTATGAAAAAGAAGTCTTACCGCATAAGCATGGTATCATTAGAAGTATGGCTGGCAACACTATTGGGGAAATTGCACACATAGACTACTGTCAGGCATTTGAATTAGTTTTACATGACATTCCAAATAAAAATTATCAGTGGGCATAATCAATGGAGAAGAAAATACATTAAGAGCTGGCTGAACTATCCCAAAAAGTAATTGTCGATGAGAAACTATCAGCAATTACAGACATTTCTGTGACAATTTTATATGGATTTGGTCTCAATCCGATTTTGCTCAAACTTTCAGTAACTGAGGGAATAAAGTGAGTAATACTAACAACGTCACTGACAAAGCTTTCTGAAAGAACAGTATCAGGTGAATAAACCCCAGACCAGATCAGTGCCAGACAGTAAACCCCAATAACTGATAAAGTAGGCTCAACCTCAAATAACCAGCCTCCCAGTATCATCTCATTTCAAGTTCACACATGTCAAAAAAAAAAAATAAAAATACAGGTCTCCCACAAAGGAGACAGGCTGCCCTTGGAAAGCTGTGACTTAAAGGAATTTATAGTCACTGTGACTGACCAGTTCAACACACAAATACCACACCATCCAGTTACAGAGAAAACTATCTTTCACGTACAGAAACAGGAATAGAAAGTTGATACTTGTGACTGTAAATAATACTAGTGAAGCATTTATGGCACACCAAAACTGCTGGCACCTACTTTTTCAAAAGGAGGTTGACCAGCTGGAAATGACGCAGAAAAGAGGAAACACAATGATCTATGCCCTGGGCACTCTGTGGTATTCTGAAAACAAAAAGCAAGTAAGAAAACAAACAAATGCAACCAACCAACCCTGAGATCCGAGTCTAGATCTCAGTTTGTGGAAGAGGAAGAGAAATGGGAAACACCTCGCATCATCCGGAGGAAGAATCCAACATGAACAGCAGTGGAAGCTCAAGTGGATGAACTGACCAATGAAGGAAACCCCCCACACACATATAAATTGTACTTCTCACTCCTTCTCCTCTAATATTGGTCTTTTCATCCAGCCACTCTCCATGGCCCAGAACCAGAAGGAGTGAAGAGGAGGCAGCGGTGGCACTGAAGTACAAAGCAAGGTGCACTAAGATATGATGCAGTTAACCAAGCGTAAGTGCTGATGCTACAAAAAGCAGGGCGTTGACGGTGTCCCTCCGATAAGCAGGAAAGCTTTCTTTCTCAGCTATTCAACAATCCTCTGCCTAAGGCATCAACATACTCTTCAGCCACAGAATTCAATTGCTATCTATAATGAAGACAAAAACTATGTACGTGCGTGCACTGACTAGCGAGGAAGCTCAGAGCAGTTTCTATCCTCAACTTTCTTTTCCAGAAAATGTATTTGTACCACTGAACAATCCTTTTGATGAAAATCCTGTAATTTATTTTGCCTTCCAAGCCAGAGAAGTCAGCAGTACCTAGGCAGGAAGGGTCCAGGGATTCAGAGGAGTTATCATCTAGCCACAGCCATACAGTCAGGTTTTGGACACGCAGTGGGCTCTTCACACCCGATTTGACTACAAAGACCTTAATCTTGGCCACCTTTCACTATATTGCTCCAAACCCATGATTAATCACCTGCTACCCTCAACCACCATGGCAGTAGCGCTTCTCCTGTCATTTCACAAAGATTCTGTGAAACAAAATACCTAGCAGAAACAATACGCAGTAATATTTACTCCCTCAATAACTCGATAGCTCAAAAGGACAGATACCCTTTTCAGTCTATCACCTAAACATTTAATGGGTGCCATTGACTTGCTCAGATAATTGTTCAGTCCTTCCTTGTGGTCCCTTGCAGGTGCTCCACATCTGGTTTTGTGAGACAAGGAAGGAAAGGATGTTAAGCCCAAGAGAGTCACAACTGGCATTACAAAGCCGTAACTTTTCAGCTTTTCAAATAGTATGGCATTCCTAAATACATTCTAAAGACATTAGCATTATATGAGTCTTCTGTTCATTTTATGCACCCAAAATATCTTGTTACAGCATTAATTTAACAGCAAATACTTGCATTTTCAGGCCTTTTCATTCACTGGCCTTTCATGCACTCCTGTGTTTTCTAATTTTCATTGCTGCACATCCCCTTTGTGGATATGCTGCACTCTGCCACAGATATGGAAAAACAAGTTACTTCATCTCTAACATACTGCTAATCTACATATCACCCATGCTTCTGACAGTGAAATCACAGAGGCACAGAAAATCAGCATGAAGACTAACATATTAAAGGATGAAAGAGAAGCATTTAGAAAAACTTACACAAGAAAAGGGGACAGAAAAAGACAAGGTTAGATCTAGACATGATGTGAACCGAATGAATACACCCACAGGGCATCCGAGGATGCAAGCAGTAGGTGGTCTTTAAAGCTCTCATCTTCATTCCCAACAAACTAGAGGTGGCAGCTGGAGAATGCAGAAAGTCTACAGATAACCACACCACTGTTAACTTCGCTGCTGGCGTGTCCCACCATCATAGAATGGTATTCAGTTTGCAAATCTACTGGCCATTTGCCACTGAGCAACATGTCCCACCTTCCTCCCCTGTGAGCTCATGGCTGCAAGATCCCATCCCTTCATGCCAGCCTTAGTGTTCATCTGACCTGGGCCATTGATATGGTAATTTAGGGATCTAAACTGGCAGAAAACGTTTTACTTTTAATCTTTCTTATATCTGGTAGTCTAGCTTTCCACTGGTTTGGTTCTCTGAACTGGCTCCCCAAGGATGAGGGAGGCACCAAAGGAAGGGAGGCAGCAGCCACCATGGTGCACAGGGCTGGAGCAGCACCAGTGCTCCCAGCAGCTGCCAGTCTGGCCACGAGCAGAGCCACAGCACAAAACCTCACCCTTGCTTAGCACAAGACCCTGTTTTCTAACAGTATCACATTCATTACCTTACAGAGCACCTTCTGAATGAGGATACGCTACATTTTTGAGTGATCAGTCAAACCCAAACAATCAATTACATCTTTTGTCAAAAGTGTTTACTCTTTCACACTGTGCTAGAGTCATTAAGAATGAACACTGAGCAGGACTAGTTATTTATCCTCCTCCTCTTGCCCTGAAAGGGAATTAATCTTAAACTTTCCATTTAATGATCTCAATAAAGGCTCACTGTAAATGACAGCAGGCTGCTCTGACAAATATTTAAAAACAGAAGGGCCCCCAAACGACAGAGTTTAGCAACACACAACTGTTCCTCAACACGCATGTCAAGCGATGCCAAAACTGTGGAAGGAAAGGTTAAAAACGCACTGCCCACCGCTCCAGCACTACAGAAAACATGCTGCAATTAGCAACCTCTAGAGATTTATTAAAGCTGAGAACGAAAGATAAAAGTGAAAGGAGCAGATTCAAAAGCAATTCTTAAAACTGCTGGCCAACCCACTTAACAGTCTTTCAGCATCTACGCAAAAAATGCAATCCTTCTGTCAAAGAAAGGTAATTAATGATTCCGCCCCACCCATCCATCACTGCTCTCAGGTCGGCCAGCAGCGTGCTCCAGCCCGCACAGCGAGGTGGGTGAACGTGCCGCTGCCCCACACGCGTGCTGGACAAAGCCACAGACTGCCCCGTGCAATCGTGTACGGCACCCTCACAGGCAGGGGGGATACAATTTATTAAAACATGTGGTCCAGAGTGAGACAAGCAAATCCCTTGCCTTGGCCTGGCCATGGTCCTCAGAAAATCCCTCCATCTCGCTACCCTTAGCACGCTGACCTTGCCATGCGCACCAACAGTAGCAAACACCGTAGCAAAACACTCTTGCCAGAGCAGAATAATCCAGGATGTTTTGAACTCTGTTCAGGGTTATTTTTACCAAAATGCAAAAGGGACATGGGGCTTAGGTATTCAGCATGGCCTCTATGCATGGTGAACCCCCCAAATGTTTAGCAGACACTTATCTGCGCTGCTTGCCTCATGTGGGATGTTTCCTCCCTTCCTTTCCCCTCCAGAAAAAAAAAAAAAAAAAAAAAAAGTCTGCTTTTATGTGCCTTAAGAATTTTAAAAACCCATTTTAAAACTGATGCAATTTTTATCATTGTTTTCCCTTCATTTCCATCGCTCCCCTCCATGGATCTCCTTCTACCTGAGCAAAGCTGACAGTTCCCCACAGCAGCAGGCCATGTTGACGGCCGTCATCTCATTCATATGCACACTCAGAGCACTATAAATCTGCTCAAATATCATTCCTCCCCTGGGGCAATGTTTTTTTTCCCCAGAATATCTACACTGCTAGCTGCAGAAATTTCTCCTCCTAATTAACTTACAGGTTCCAAACACCACCAGCTGGAACCGCAGCACACAGTCCGAGTGCTGAATGCAAGGGAACCCAGCTGAAGGACGAGGGTCTCAGCTATTGTTTCTTTGCTTTGGTGCTTTTTTTTTATTTTCCCTTTCATTTAACAGCCAGCAAGTTTAAAACTGCTGGACCATTTATCGACACATGAATGGACAGCGAATAATCCATGAATTGAATGAATCAAAACTATCCACACAATTCTTAACTGATATTTTTGTTGGTTGTGTCACATCACGTTATATTTCTAACATGTCATCTTTGTGCCTGAGTCATGGTGCAACCTGATGGAAGAACAAAGCACGACGCAATGCAACAGGATGTACCAGTAAGGTCAAAAATCCCATATGACTGTTGATTGACAGCCCACCACTAATTTGGATTTAGTTAATTCCTTCTAAAACACAAGAATAAAGTTCAGAGAAGGTTAAAGTGAAAATACAGAGTTTAATAATCTATTAACACAATAGCCTGCCATATATGACTATGCAATAAGCTGAGGGAATTTGCCAGAAACACTTCACTTTGCAAACAATATTTACAGCAACGCTCGATTCATTACATGCTCTGTATACACAGAGAAGAGCATTGTTTCTCTAACAAGAAGGGTCCAAGGCATGAGCTGAACAGTCCTAAGGTAACAAAAACCCTAAGCAGCAGCAAAATCAGAAAATTAAATCTATCACCTTTTTAATTGTTGTTGATGAAAGCTATCTACTACTGGGGCTGAGTTCAGGCAGGCTGGGAAAGAGAACCTGATTCCAAAGTAGCATCAAACAACAGCAGGGAAATGAAGTAGCAATCTTAATCTTAAAACTTTAAAAACTGTAAAGATCAACCCATTAAATGATCTCTGCCTTTAAACTCCTACCTTTTTGATAGAGAGTTTTTGGTTTTATTGGATTTGTTTACTTATTTAATGCAGACAACAAGGCTGATCTTCATTTTAATTTAAAACCAAAGGTAATTATCAGACAGCCATGGTGCCATCACTGGGAGGAGATTCACCACGCTTCACTCTTCTACCCAACACACAGGCAAAGGCTTGCTCCTTTGGCTTCTTCTGCGTTAGCACAGAGGAGCTGTGCTGCACCAGCAGCCTCCCCATCCTCCTGGAGAGTAACCTGGGACCTCTGGGATCCTAAACCAGTCTTGAGAAGGAACTTCACAAGAGTAGGTTTGTATTCCTTACAGCAGTATGGGAGACTCTAATGTTAAAAACTGTGTGATTTGTGATGATGATCTTAACCCAGGGCCACTTTAAGGAATAAATTAGTTACTGTCTTTTAAGGCCATTCATACTTTGCCCAAATAAGGCTTCAAGAAAGTTACAACTAAAGTTCTTTTGGCTTGGGGTACTGCTTTTGCTGCCTAAATAAGCCTACAGAGCACTCAACCAGTAAAAGAAGAATGACGCCAGCAAAGTGCTCCTCGTGTTATACCAACATGTGCATGCTTTGGATCGGGACAGTAAAAACATCACGAATGAATGAAACAAGCTATAGCAGTAAACAATGGATAAATCTCCATTTTGCTGCAATAACAAAGAGCTCAGTAGGTGCTCCTGCAAATACAGTGTTGTCATACTTCCTCATCTTACTGACATAGGTACGTAGGCAGAAGCAGTTGGTGAACACCTTGCACGAGCCTTACAGGAAAAGGAGGGGTGACTGATGAATCTGAAGGAGGACACAATCATGCTGCTCAGTCCAGTTACATGGTAATACAAGAGAACAAGAAGCAAAGCAAAGGGAGACCAAATTTTGTTCAGCCTATTCAGGAACCATCCCTTGGTTTTGCTGGGAAGATTTTTGTTTTAAAAACAACTTGTGTGCAGCATTTCAGCATCAAAAACATGCAACACAGATTCAAAAGCATACCGAAGTTCAAACTCCCTTTAGGTTTCCTTGTCTTGCATCTGTAAACTGGATGCATTTAAAAAAATCACTCTAGAAAACACTGGCCGTGTATGGAAACATCTTTCAGAAATGTCTGTTTTATAGCTAATATACCCTCCAATCCTACAATGGATGTGTCCTGTGAGTAGTGAATCCTTGAGTTACATTATGTGGACTGCTAACAACTACACTTCTCCATCCGGCAGTCCCTGGAGCTGATGTAATCCCATGGTGAGCTCCTCACAGTACCACCACTGTGATTCAAGAGTAAGCGAAGTCATCCATTTGCCTTGCCCCCTGAAGTAAATCCTGCCTTCGAGACAACTCCTGTGGGAAGGATTGTTTTGCTATAGGATCTTGCAGACCAAAGAAAATCAATGGGTTGATACAGGAGATGGAGGGGATTAATTTTTGTGAGACAGTGCTTTTTAAACACATTTATCTTAGTATCTGTGACTGAAACAGGAAGATGTATCAGGGCAACACTAGCAAAATCCTTAAAACTGCGAATTCTGGCACCAAGTTTTCATAAACCCTTTCCCACCCCCAAGAATTACATAACAGACACTTGGGCAAGAGATTTACGGCTTCCTATTCAAGCCACCCAGCCATCAATCTAAAGAATCAATTCCTGGCTCCTTCCAAACAGAAAGGCAACCAAAGACAGACCAAAGAGACCTCTTTGAAAATACAGTTGCAAAGTCCAAGTGTACAGAAGCCCCCCCCAACATTAACACACTTAGGAAATTGGGAAGCTGCATCAATGTTTAGCAACATATTTTGCCTTCACTGATACTGTTCTGAAACAACACAAGGACTGCGAGATGATTTTCTTACTGAGTAGCAACATACTTGCAGTAATACATTACTGGTGGGACTCCCCTGATGATGTATCACACTAATGCATCATTAGGATGATGTTTCACACTGATGATATATTGCAGTGCAACATAATGAGAGCAATAGCTCACTGGGTGCATAATCCTGCCAGGAGCTGTGCGCCTGCAGCGCTCTGACTTCATTTGCAGTTCAGGGTGTCCAAGGCTTAGATGGATTAGATCCTCAGATACACACCGCTTAAAGGATGGCAAGAGTCAGAGAAATACCAACATACAGGTGGGTGCAGTTAACTACAGGATACAATGTACAGTATGCTAATATCAAGGCGTACTTTGGCATCACACTTTTACACCTGTGCAAAACATCTTCAAACTAAGAAGCTGCTGCAAGCAGGGCTGCAGAAGCTCCTTATTCTTATGCTTGCCAGCAGCAGCCATCATAGCAGACTCTGGTTGCTTATAGCCTTGATCAAAATACTTAAATTTTCCATGCCAGATGTCTGTTAGGAGAAGGGGGAAGGCTGGGGAAAGGGGGTAGCTGATTGTTTTTAATCAGTATCTTCAATGAAATCGGTTCTGTTCAGTTGCTTCTATGACCCTGACTAAAGAAAAAAATTGGTAGTTTTGCCAACAATGAAAGATTCTGGTGACCTTTTTTCTGACCTTTTTTTTTTAACAAACAGAGCTATTTGATCTGTATGAAATTTTAAAAAGACCTTTGCACTATGATCAGTGTCACTGACAAGAAGGCAACATTTTAGGATTTGTGAACTATTCACCGTGAAACCATATACAATGTTCAAAAAGAGGGCAAACTGATATATAAACAAGGAAGGAACAAGCCAGCTTGAATAATAAAAGAACTTGTCCAGTCTCTCCCAAAAACGTTAACATTTACAATTCAACCACAACTTCATTACTTACTTAGTTTTCATTTCGTTACCTTCAGGGTTCTTGACTAAGTCTAAATATCACACACACACACAGATAAAACATGGATCCTGCATGCAATTTCAAACTTTGTGGATTTATTCAGTTCTGGAAAACAAAACAGTATTTTAGGCTACTACCCAACGTGTTCTGCACGCTCATCTTCCAGGTTCTCCATAATAAGAGCTGTCCACAACGGACAGACCAGACCCCTCTCCAGGGAACAGCAGCTTCTCTGGTCACACATTCAGAAAAGATCGGCTTTCATACCTTTCTCCTGACAACTGTAATTAGATACCCTGTGGTTTCTCAATGAATCAGAAAAGGAGTATAGCTACCTCAACTAGCTAAAAGATGCATTGGGGTTTTTTTTAAATGTTTATTTTAATTTTATTTCTCATGTAGCCTTTACAATTGCCTGAGCCACAGGCTCTGCCTTGCTGATGCTATCTCCAGCCAGTATATCAAACAGGCTGGAAATACAGAGGAAAGAGCTGATCTTTCCAAGATCTGCCTCTGCACCAGAAAAAGAAAAAAAAAAACAACCCCCAAAAAACAACAAACAGACCAAAGAAGATGATGGGGGGGGGGGGGGGGGGGGGCAGGAAAGGACTCAGTTTTAGGAGACCATTTCTGATCAGCCCTCCAGCATATCCTGGGATAAATTAGTTTCCGAGAAGATTACGCCATTTGAGCATCACGTTGACTATAGAGTAGCCTGAATCCACCCATCAGGTTAGTGGGTGTTTTCCAGGCAGGGCTCTTCCCATTGCTCAGGGAGACAACAAGGACCACAGCAAAGAGAAGAATGGACCAGCACAAATCTACGTTGTAGCTTGCAGCATACAGCTATGCCATCCTCAAGCCTGGGCATGGCAATGAAAACTCATCCCTTAAACAGGCTGCAAGGGGAAAAGAAAAAAAAAAAAAACAAAAACCAAAAAACCAGAATGTCTTTATGCATTTCCTCCACCAGGCGCCCATGCAAGGGCCAACTGCATCCTGGCCATAAATTCTCTGGCATGGGAGCATTATACCAAGGGAAAGGAATGCCTTTCCATCTGTGCATTTCCCCTCAGGCGCTCACTTGATAATGAAACCAGTTAAGGCCTTTGGGTTCATAATGTTGTTATAGTCAGATAATATTTTCTTTGCAGCCAAGCTTGGAGAACTCCTAAGTAGCACATTACAGGCACCATACACCTGTCAATTCACGGTGTTTCTTCTCTAAGTGGACAAATCTGGTTTAGCCACCTCCAGAGATTTTCCACTCACAGTTAATTACAAAGCGCTGACCGTACTCATTTCCTGATCTTAGAGGGAATCTGTAACAAATGTATGCCACAGGTGAAGTCCATTCCCTCTGCCCCTCAGAAATACCAGCAATCCTTCTAGCAGCCCTGGCTGCCCTCTTTCACCCCTTTCCCCCAGCCGTCTCAGACCTTCTGCTCCAACATAAGCACTGCACAGAAAATAATGACCTCCTATGAGGAAAGAAACTGCACGGGCTGACCGATCCTAACATTTTAGAAAATAATTTATTAGAAGCACACCACTCGGAACACAAAAACATTGGCACAGGCAGCCAGACCTAGGTCATTCTGCAGAGACCTATGGTGAACATCAAGATGCGCAGACCAAATTCTGGCTGTTTTTCAGTCAGTGATGCCCGTGTAGAGAGCCACCCAGCATGCCAGCAGGACTTTTATTTACTCCCTGCATAGGCACACAAGGCTACAGAGATGATCACGTGTTTCCCAATGATTTGGAGAGCAATTTTGTTTAAAGTGATTAACAAGCTCACAAAGAAATTTGCCCCTTGTTGGACTTGAAACCTGTTGAAGCCCCTTTCACCCTACGATACATATTCTAGCACATATTTTTGATCCAAAGTATTGTTGTGCCTTGTAGAGTACAAGGTATTCTGAAATCAGGTCAGGCAAGATAAGCATTCTAAGGAAAAAGATAAGGGAAAAGTAGTCCATCCTAAGAAAAAGTGATACTTCGTTGTGACAGCAACCTTTCTTCATGCTCCTCCTAGCAGGCTGATACCTGATCCTGGGCACAGATCCTTGGAAATACATCTCCCTGACCTTAGAGACATACGTTAGGTCAGTGGTTCCCAACTTTCCGGACCAATAGACAATTGACAACGATCAACATTTTTCTCAAATCATCACACACGCTTACCATCAACCTTGTGACTGGAAACTTAGTAAAGGTGATGTGACTCAGCAGCATGGCTCTAATGCCTTCTCCATTACTCTTGCAGAATGACCAGTACTCAGCAGACACAGGTGAAGAGTCTCCCTCAGTTGGAGTGATCTCTGAGAAACTTTGAAATTGAATTTGTTCACTGGTTCCCAAATTTTTACAAGTTGTTTTATACCAAATCCCAGGAGCCAGCTGCCTCCTGTGTCATCATCCAGGCCTAAGACACCTCCCAGACTGCACTCTCCCCCTTTCTTGGCTGCCAAGAACCAGCCTCACCTTCCTAAAAACCACTCCTGTATCCCTCACCCTACAGACAACATCTCATGCCACCCTTCCACTTTGAGGATAAATACAAAATGATTCTTCCAGTAAGGAAAGAGGGAACACAACCATCTTCTGTAATTACACATATGGGATAAAAGCACAAAACACACAACCACCACAGAAATCAATTAAATAAAGTTAGACACAACCAGACAACTTGCAGGGACAAGAAAGTAAAGGAAAAGATTAAAGGGAGAGCTCCTGGGGGATGAGCAGGTGGAGTGGGGCAGGTGGACTGCGACTTGAAGCTACAGGTAAGAAAATGGACTTTTGATGCTGGATTCCTTTTGTGATCGTACATTACTGAATAGCTCTTTGCCAGCCTCAGGCAACAGACCTAACCCCAAAACTACATTTTTCCCTCAAAGAGAAGAAACCTGTTAGACCCCAAGATGTACTCAATTCATCCAATGAGAAAGGAGAGGCATCAGCTCCAGAGAGCCCTTGCAGCAGTAGGACCTCAGGAAAGCAGCTTTAACAGCTTCATTTAGACCTTCTGAAACAGGTGGGTTTTCCCTGAAAAGGCAAAGTTTACCAAACAGGGGCACACATTTCTTATCACTTCATTACTTTCTTACTGGCACTATAATTGTGGAGTTTTCTGGGCAGCCAAAGAAGTTTTATGGGCCCAGAACAGACTAAAAAATGGATTACCAAGCAACATCTAGGGAGAAAAAAAATGCACATATCTCACTCCGGTTTTTAGTGCTAATGCTCTTCCTATGTATACTTCATTACGTTCTTAAATTCTAGGTTGCCCAGTGTATAGTATTCTCACCACTGTTAGAAATCCACCAGCATACACACAAAGCACTTCAGAACAGTGACAAAGGTTTGGCAGAAACCCCGTTTAAACTGCCCCCATCAGTGACTTCCCACATATTTGTACTAGTGATGGGCTGCTTCAGCTAGGCTTTACCTTGGTTATGGAATGCTCCAGCTTTGTCTTGGATGACCAGGTAAAAATTCTTTGGTTATTGAAAAAAGTGAAATGGGAGTATTTCCAATACAATACTTTGATACTTGTTAAGTTGAATAAAACTGAGCATTTTTCGTGACTTGTGCTATACATTTTAATTCACCTTCCTGAATCATTTACAGCATTTTTTACTACACGTAAATACAATTACCTGTTCTTAAAAATCAAAGTATTGCAATATGTTTTCATCGAGTTTGTGTGAGTAACTGCATATTAAAATGGCAAACATCCCTTCCAATAACATCCTGGCAGAGTTTGCTTCTTCTGTAAGTAATAAAAGTGGAGGGGAGCAAATCCAAGATGTTTGGCTGCAGCACCATGAGACAGCTGATGTGTTCCAAATGTCTGTCAGGTCACTTTGCAAAATCAACCACTGCTAATCAATACTGAAATCTTTCTCTCCCTGGCTTAACTATATTTCTGGTTTTGTTAAACAGAAGAAAATTGCCAATTACTTGGACTCTGCCAGACCACACAGCTAGGGGAAACATACTGTCAACCTGACTGGTTCGGTTAAAAGTTAAGATGACGTAGTTCAATTGCAGTTCAATTACAATACTTAATCGATCACTAACTGTGCATGCAGGTTTTGTGAAATAAGCTGCAGCATCCCACTGTTGGTCTTCACAAGAAGAAAGTCAGTCTCCACAGGCTGTCTTGTTCCTATGCATCCAGCCATCTTTTTTTAGAAGCCTCAAATGCAGCTTTGCATTTCTGGGATGCAAGCCTTTCTTCATCTCCATTGCTCGGCCCAGAAGTCACATCCTTTTCTCTTTTCATATATCTTCCTTTTCTTGATTCTGAGCTACTTGGAACAGAGATCATATCTCTCTCTTTGTTTGGAAACTCTAGATCAGCTTGTACATTGCAGTGGTATAATAAATATAAAGTAATAAAAATGTTAGGAGAGTCCTTAGAAAAGTCCATGTTATTTTTACAATTACTCATGCTGTCACTATTTAAGAAACGATGCCAGGAAGATCTAGGACTTGAAGGGGACTTAGAACAATTTTTGTAAGAATACACTATTGAAATGATGATGTTACCAACAGCAAAGTGTTTTGCAAGGTGTACGGCTTCTCCTGCTGCTTTTGAGTGCTTCTAACAGATGTTCAATTTCAAGTGGTCTGCAGATACCAATAGGCTGATGGTTTTGCAGGAATCGGAGCAGCAGATGTGCCCTGCATTATGTTTTGCTATTCCCTTTATGAATTGGTATGTCACCCCATGGGTTTATAGCTAGTTAATTTTGTAATGACATCACTATTTCTATACTTTTAATGATTCTCACAGGATTTAATTTCTCAAATAACAGAACTCTTGATCCTGGAATTGCTATGCAAAAGCAATATATAATAAACCGATTTGTTTACATGATGCAGTTCTATTTCCCAGCGAATGCCTTTGCTGATAGCTTTTAGGTAATGCTGGTATGCAGGTTAATTCTTCCAAAGACTACAGATTTACAACATGGCCTCGTTTCAGGGCTCTAGACTTAATGTCTGTGCATCTCTCTACAGGATCTTTACCCTCACACAAGTATCTCTCAGTGGCTGGAAGGAATGAGGATAAGAAGGGAGTAAGGACAGAAATAAAGGGGATTTCCATTGGCTCTGCTGTAGCCCCTAGGTATTGCCCCTGTCAGATGCTGCGCTCCACGGCAGTGTAACGTTACTGCTTCCATGGTACCCAAATAAAATCACAATGCACAGGAAACTGCACTGCATTTTCCGCTGAAGGTGACCTGACCGTGACAGGGCAGTGCTCCGGCTTTTGGCTTGGATGCTTTCAATCTTAAAAGGAAGCCAAGTTTTTTCTCCCTCAAATACAGTCACAGAGGTTGTTAGAGCCCAGAGGTTTTCGAAGCCCTTGGCCAGAACCTCTGATAACAGCTGTGGGTTGCACAGAGCAGGCAGCAGGACACCACCTTTCTGTCCTGGAGTATTCAGTACTATTAAAGAACATCTTTCTTTTTGATTTTAAAAACAAGGAGGGAAAAGTGCTGCTATTTTAGCTATACTTAAAGGACTTTCGACATTTCCTTTATAAAAACTAATGTTTAGGCATTTAAAAATTGACTGGAAAAAAATATACAGATTGTAAAAGGTTCTAGTTAGGTATGTTATGTTATGAAAGCCTTGAAACACACCTGAAAACTTTTAACTTTGAGAAGTTACAACTGCATAAGCATACATTTTTCCACCCATGATAGCTCGGAAAATATATTCCCACATTACTGTGAATATGAAAATACATCCTTAGTAAAAGTCAGCTTTTGAAAATCATCTAAGGCTTGAATCTACAGAATGAACACTACCCACTCTTACATGCCATTAACTGAGCTAGCTGAAAGATCAAGGCTTCGATTTCTAAGAAGCAACTAGATAATTTTTGCACAAACACACAGAGGAGAATGATCTTCAGTTGTGACCACAGGCAGAGTTTCCACAGCCCCTTACAGGAGCTGTGCACCCATGCTAGGGTCTGAATCCATCCCTAGGAAGGTAAAAGGATGAGGAAAGTTTGGTTTTTTTTTTTTGAGTTTTCCACAGCATTACTCTTTTTTTAAAAAATCTTCTATTTCTTGAAGTTCAGATTTCTTTTAAAAAGTGAGTATGAGCCTAGCGCGTTAGATTTAAACACATGAACCTCAGGAAAGCTAATGCTGAGGTTAAATTACATTTGACTGCCCCTTAGCACTGAAAAATAGCAAAGGCCAAGCTCCACCTGGAGGTCCACACCTATTGCTTGCGCACATTAGCTGACTTCCACCTAAATTTAAGCTATAAGCAAGCATGTTGCGCAACAGCAGGCAGCACACTGAGCCCATGAACATCTCTACTCCAGAAGCACATTCCCCAGAGACACAGCACACCACAGGCCCTCCAGACCCACTTTTCAGGCTCTGTTCTGGGCTTCCAAGACACACTTCCTTTGCCTGAACTCAGCATTTCTCCCCCAAAAGCTCCCACCCAGGCCTTTCAGCCCCTCTCCCAAATACCTTGAACTATGGGACGAAAATCATGCTCAAAATCCTTGCTCCTCCAGTGTACCTAAACTACTTATACTGGTGAAGCTCATTTGTGCAGGCAGCTGGACTTCCTTGGGGTCTTTCCTGAGAAATAAGGACCACCATAAAGCTGCAGGTGTAAGCCATGGGCGCATTGCCTTGGTCCAGCCTTCTTCAGCATGGAGGCATGGCCATATAGAGACTTCCAGTGCATTTCCAGTGCTTCCCCTTCTTCAAAACCTGAACTCCTGGCCAAAACACACACCCTATCACCCATGCACTTTTCCCTGTGGAGACTATGAAGGAATGAACACACGCACATGGCAGACGTTGGGCACATTGTTCACTGCACAACCTCAGGGAGCTCAGATACAGCACTTGGGAGCTCAGCAGCCAAACCCAGATGAGACCTGCTATATTTAGGGTACAACTACTTTCTAAAAATGCATTATCTAGACAAAACAGTTGAGTATCTTAGGGATGCAGGTTCTGGTTTTCCGAATATTTCTGTATTTACTCTGACATTTCCTCTGAGTGCGCGTGGTGTTTTGAAAGGAAAGGAGTCTTCTGTTGCTTCAGGCCAGTCCTTCCTGTTTGTTAGTTATCCCAAACCTAAGTTTGCATGTGAATAAAACTGTTGCTTTAAGTCTGATTTCAAACATGTGGTAAAGGAGAATCTAACAATTTTATGAGATACAGTTACTTTTGTAGAGGGTGAGTTTGCCCTGGGGAATTTTTTCCGACTAGATTTATCACAAGTTTTTTGAACCAGATAATTTTGTTTGATAGCACATCTGGCAGCATCATAAAATCTTGACGTCCCAAGCTATTACACAGGAATTACTTTTGTAAATCATTTATGAATATTACTGATGTAGGCCTATTCTGGGCAGTAAGAAAGGAAACGGAGTGCTGAAGGACAAAGGAAGGGAAAAAGGATTCCCTGCCCTTTTGGGGCTCATCAGATAGGGTGGGTATTTATCATTTTAAATGGGAAACATGCTGTCATTGATACAGCTGAAAAGTCCACATAACACAACTTGTTCCCCATATTCCCTAAACAGCAAAAGGGGAAGGTATTCTACCTAAGGACAACCATTAATCGATCTCTCCTGAAGAAAATTTGTGCTATCTGAATCTTAAATAAGGCTTTCCAATTAAATGCTGCATATTGCTAAAAGCACAGTAAACACAAACCAACAACCCAAGAAGAGTAAAGGAAGAAAGTCTTACCAAGACCAGCACAGAGCCAAAATAAAAAGCACATTTTAGCTGAAATAAAAAAAAAAAAGGAAAGAAAAAAAACCTTTTCGCAAAAATCCCCATGGTGACATGCCTTTTGAACACAGCAACATGACTGAATGGAAACTCTCCACGTAATTAAAATAACATGATTAGGTTTTCGTAAAACTGTAGCTGCTAAACATATGCCTTCAGATGGAAACCTGGCTAAACAAAAGCTTATGTTCGCTTTCAATAACATGATCTATCACACGATTAACAATTTCGAAAGACTGCACCTATCAGTTTGGATTGGAAACACATCAGACATTGAGAAAAATTTGGTGCCACTACCCTGCCAAACCCTAAGTCTGGCATTATATTCCTTTTGAATGATATACTGTGTGTTTCATTTGCAATGGATGAATTGACAGCAAACCCACCATCATGGGGCAGAGAGGCGACAGAGGAGTCACCCAGCAGGACCCAGCAGAAGGGGACTGGAACCAGCCCTTCTCTCTTCATTCCTGACATCCCAAACACTGGCAGCTACTGGGTGTTATTTTTGTTGGGCCAGAACAAAGGAAAAGGTCATTCACAATAGTCCACAGAAACGTATTTCCAACCTTAGGTAAGAAGGCATTTTGTTGGGGAATTTCCTTACTTCAGGGCCCATAAGAAGGGAAGGAGCAATTCTCTGATAGCTTCTACGAGACTTCCAGACACTGGGCTCCTTCACGCTACAGCAGGTCTACGAGGGATGCAGAGAGCCATTATACAGAGCACGTGCCAGAATTACGCCACACACTCCCCCTGCCAGAGCAGAAAATTTCCAAATTTGGCTTGCTCCCAGGAAGCAAATTCTTGTCTATACACACCCAGAATTAATTTCTTGCAGATGAGCATGCTGCCCACAAAAATCTGAAGCGGACTGCATCTGCAGGGTGCTGAAGATTCACCTTGGCCTAGCACAGCTATGGCAAGGGCACAGAGTTGAGAGGTGCTCACTCCTGTTTTTTTAAAAAGGGTCAGTACTGAAAAATGAAGCTCTAACGTGAAAAAATAAGTTTAATTTTTTGACAGTTTCAGGTTAACTAGAATCAGAAAATGAAAACGTAACACAGTTTTATTAATTGACACGTGGATGCTTTCAAGCTGCACAAAGAGCCCAACCAGGAAAACCCCCATAATATAAACAAAAGAAAGAACTGAAAAGAAATGGTAGTTTCCGAGGTCACGAATGATGTCTGCAAGGTACCATCTGGACATTGCTCCTCAGACTTGCCAGCATGAGGCAACACTGGCTGTAGCTAAGAAATCTGATATCCATATTCTGTTTATCCCCCTCTTTCTGAATGCAAACACATGTTCCATCTTCTCCATAAAGACAGGCAATACATGCACTGAATAGGTACATTAAAAAGTCTTAGAAGTCATATGTTAATTGCAGACACATGTAAATGACTATGTAGCAAGCCTTCCTAGGGAGACAGAACTGGAAAAAAGGGAGACACCACACTAAAATTAGAAGGCATGAAAAAGCTCAACAACATAATCAAGCGAGGTTGATTCATGTATTCTTTCCTAATTCAAGACAACTATTATAATATTATTTCAGACAATTTCAGAGCGCCAGAGAGTGCTGAGGGGTTTTTCTTTTTAGTCCACAACAGACAGCACTTGCCTCAGTAACTGTGCTGAGGGAAGAAAATCCATCATGTATTAACCATACTCCAACCTCCAGCAGAAATATTCCCCTTTTTGTGAAGTAAAGTGAGATGTGGGAGTCCTTGACCTTTTAAGTAATTAAGGAAAACAGAGACATTCTTGTTTTTATTAGAGATACACTAAACTATTTGAAAATAATTTGAATAGCTGGAGAATTAGTGTTATTTGCCTGTTCATGAGTAGTGCAGATAGTTTAGAGTTCTCTTGGGGGCAACACATCGTAATGAATATCTGCTATTCATATTTAATGCAATCTGCCAAAGAGTGCTTTTGGGAGGACTTTCTGTGTCAATATAATGATTAACAACAGAACTGGAAAAGTAAATGAATTCCTGCAATGGGTGGGGCTGGCAAAAATATCTTGCAGTACTACACCACTAACACTGGATTTAACTGTACTCTTTCAATGATACCAGTGGAAAATCCATTTCCCAGAAGAAGGGGGTGGGAGGGGTGGGGGGTGAGCAAGCAATCTAAGTTGGAGTTCAAGTGGTAAATAACCAGCAGTAATAGAAGGAAAAACAATTCCAGCAGAAAACAACACTTAAAACAACAATCTGCCTTGCCTGGGCATGTCTGAAAAGCCTGAGATGCAACACTGACTGCTAAATATAATAATTAGTATTTGCATAGCACTACCCAGAAGTAATGGTGTAGTTAGCTCCTTGTTTACCTCTTGCAGTTCCTCAGATGATCTTACTTTCCATACATTTTCACATACTTAAAAAGATTTACATAAAAAAGAATATAAAGTCCTTTATTCTTTACAATGCACTTTAAAAACACCCCAGACAGGAGAGTATGGAAAAGCTTGGCCAATGACCTTAGTTTGGATTTTTCTCCCTGACATCCCAACAGCCCTCTAAATAACATATTCACATTTATTTATTTATTTATTTAAACTATCTGGATGAAGCAATCTCACTAAGTTTACATAAATTCCAGGACATTCTTGTATCAGGCTCACTGCTCTCCCCTGCCCCCTTACCAAGCTACTCCTACTCCTCCCTTGCCACAAATGACGGCAAAATACTGAGGATCCAAAGGCTCACATCGGCAGCCTAAGGGCCAAAATGTGGTGGGGGGCTAAAGGCAGAATATGGGGTTGTGCCCATCAAATGTCACGGGCTATGCACATCGCCCCGTTCAAGCAGGATGCTCAATCCAAGCACAAAGAGAACAATTGCCCACCAAAGTGTTTTATTATTTAGTGACTCCCACGGCGGTTATTGTCTAGACCCTACTTTAATTGGATCTAGGATGCACTCAGTGACTATTTTCATCACAGCATTAGCTCAGGTAAGTTTCTTCCTCCCCCCATGACACAGTTTACAGCTCACACCAACTGGCTTTGTTAATGTAGTAGTCTTTACCCATGTCAAACTAATGCTGCAAAACTCGCTCTGGTGATGTAACATTAAAGAAACCAGCCTTACAAAGACACTCCACCAACGAGCAGCATGGCTTCATCTTCCCCGTGCTGAGATCCACCTGTGAAACGGCAACATTGCTGTGTGCCTTGCCATCAGCCATAATACAAAGACACCTCATCAGTTTTCAACTGGGTGGACACACTACACTGAGCGATGTGCCTTTACACGCCTGCCCTCTCAAATTTCAGGTGGTGCTTCACTTGGTTAGGGTTTTTTTGTAGTTCGTGGTTGATTTTTTTTTTTAAGATAATTTTTTATAATTAGTCTTTTTCTAGAAATTAAAAGTTGCAGTTGATCCACAACAGATGCTTTATAAAGAAGGTAAACTCTTTTTAAGCTGGTTTTCTAACACTGTGACAGTTGCCTTACTGGTCTCTGGCAACAGCACTACCAGCATTAGTTCTCATGATGGCAAGACGGGTCCCTTCCTCCAGGACTAATAAAGAGCAGAGCAATGCTACCCAGACACCAGAATCGCCTGTGTGTGCCTGTGTGATCCCACTTGCCTGAACCTGAGATGCTTTCACTTCAATAAAATGTTATGTAACAATTATTTACCCATATTTATTTCAGCCTCCTCCAAATATTTCACTAACATTTTGTGATTTTCCTATTGCAAACATGTCAGGCTCTGCAGGACTTTTGTTAAGCATCCATTTCCCACAGCTGCTCCCTGTCTGGCAGAGCGCCGAATCCTGTGGGGCTGGCGCATGACCCAAAAAGCACGGGAATGCCTCCAGTTTCGCCTTCCCTTACCATTTCTAAATGAGCTAAGCAGTAACCTCCTGAAACAATCTTTGATTTTTTTTTTTTTTTTTTTTTTAAATATAGAAGCAATTCCTCATTATTAGTGCAACCAGGGAACCCTGCGTGCCATCTGATCTCAGGAGTGAAAACGTCTGCTCTGTGCAGCAAGGGGTAATACAGTGGTAGGTAAATCAATCGGACTTATAAAAGTAATGATCTTCTTGACTGTGGTCTTGTTCAGTGCTAATGCGTAGTTCATGTATGCATAAAAATGGTATTTTTTTCATCTTCTGACCTCTTCAGCACTGTGACCAGCCCTCTAATTATTAAGTATTTTGCACTATGTATCTCAGTATAAAAACAGAAGCCAAGTCACAGGTCACGGAAGCAACACCATTATTAAAATCAATGAAACTAAATCACTCCATCCTGAACGTTTATTGTAAGCCCCTTGTGCTCACAAAATTCATACATCTAAAATACACTGTATGTCTAACAGGACTGGAGATGCCTACCCCAACAGTAGATTAAGATAACAATGCAACTTGGTATAAGGTTTTCTGCCATCACGGCAAGTCTAAAACCAAGACAGAACAAATAAAACAGGACAATAACATGAAGGCTTAAATGACTGTAACTTCAAATAGAAGCTGTTGAATTGCACTGTTTTAAAAAGATTAAAGAGATCTTTATAGCATTCCTGTTATGTAAAATAATTTCTATTGGATTCTGCGTGAATGGAAGGAATCTGGAAAATAAATAGTACAATAGCGTCTAACACATAGAGAGCAGTGGTTTGGCCAAATTTTAATTTCTTCAGGTCTTTGCAAGTGAGATCTATACCCTTCCACCACCCAGTATAAATTCTAACTTTAATAGAGGCCATCAGTCATGCTGACCTTGGCCCATTTGTGTGGCTTTGGTGTAAAAAAAAAAAAAATAATTACAAAAAATCCACAATGAAAAACAAAACCCTGTAATATAACCCAAAGCTCAACCTGCTTGTTTCCAAGAACTTGTTTCTATGGCTTTAGCAACATTAACCTCAAGCTCCAGAATCAGAAGTCTAGAGGTTTCAGAACAACCCAGACTGTTGTCAGCAAAGGTAAGAAGACAGAGGTATAAACCAGAAGGGTCCTCCTGCTGGGGATTGTGTCTGAAAAGACATTCTCATTCAAGTCACCCTCCTCCCTATCTTGCCAATTTTAGCGGGTATTTTCAAACACTATTGCCTTGAGGTATGCACAACAGCTGCCAGGCTTTCATGATCAGGCAAGGCAAGCCAGTGCTGCAAAGCACCTTGACAAAAGTACTGCCCTAAAAATGCTGGGACCAGGGCATAAAGACGCAAACCCAAAGACACAGAAGTAGCCACTTTGTTCACATATTGACAGAAATTCGTACTTGGCACTATTTTTTTGAAAGGCTGAATGCTGACTGGTTTATTAATCATTAACAATGCATCCACGATGCAGTCTTAATTCCACAGGAACAATTCATGGGAAGGAAAAACTCTGCATACCTGATCATATACATTTGGTATTTACCAGTGTACACCACTCTTCAGAAGTTTTGTCTTCACTGTTTTTTTCCTGTTCATGTTTGGAGCTCTAACTTCACGTGCTTTCTGTTCAAAGATGTACTGGGGGCACTGCTATAACAAGTCTCTTTTCCCTTTAATAGAAAGTGTGGTTTTTCTGCAAATGTGCTGCTCAGTCAAGACCTTCTCATATTGAACAATCACAGTAATGTATTTAGACAAGCACCTTCACAACAAACTGACCTGCAAAGCTGTATGCATTCCAGTTTTCTTCACATGGGTGATAAATACATCAGTCACCCACTGTAAAGACCTCCAGAGATGTTATCTTGTCCACGTGACACTACTTAAAGAGTTTATACTTGGGATAGCTTTGTTTGGAGCCACTTAAACATATATAAAACTAAGACCAAGCAGAAAATGTGTGTTCGCCATAAAGTGATAAAAAAAAACCTTGCCCAGCTAATACACTCAGTGGTGCTGAAAATTTGAGTGTGCTGCATGTGGAACTCAACCATAGACTCAAGGGCTCATTCTGCAGCCATTGGCAGCTCATAGCTACTAGCTGTCCACTGGGCTGCTCTTCACAAGCTGCCCAGGAAGAAAGCAGTACTTAAGGAAGAATACAAAAGCAGTATTAATTGCAACTTAAGAGAATTCTGTACTGAGGAATCACCTCTGCTCATGAATACACAACAGTCAATTTTTCTTTAAACACAACATCAGATTCTGCAGCTAACACAACAATGCAGAATATGCCAAAATCCATAGCAGATTTTATCACCCCTGGTTTCCACAGCTTTGGTATGTCATATAGTTGCATGTTTATTTTTTATAAAAACAAGATTAAGTGAAAGTAGTATTTCAAATCAAATGCATGGTCTTCGCCCAAGTAAAATACATCACAGATGAACAACTGCAATTACTCTTTAAAACAATTTCAGAACAAACACGATCAGTCTTTGTTAGAGGAAAACTGGTCAATAAAAGCTGTTAATACCAAGCACTTACTTGCAGGTGACGGGGTGCTGCATCCGCTAGTTGGTGGGTGACTCTGGAGTCCATGGAGGGAAGGTAGTGACAGTCCACCGATGACTGGAGGAAAAAGTAATGGATATGGTGCTGCTGGATAGTGAGTCATATGTCCATTCACTGTTGGTACTGGACATGTGCGGCTACTGGTTGTCATGTTAACACTTCACAGTGTATAAATATTATGTTGCATCACTCCAGGCCAGCAAACAGATACTTCAACTTGTGAATGAAGGGGGCTGTCAAGCCTACCGGTACAGCTTGAGCTGGACTGTGTGATGGTGAGAAGGTAATTCACTCGATCAGGTCTGTCGTATATTTCATCGCTGCTTCTTACTGTTCTCTTTCCCAGGACATTCTTGCTCTTACAGACTGTGGGCAGAAAGTCTTCTTACTTTGGGTATCAGAGCGCAGTTCAGTTGCTTATGCAAATGTTTTTCTGGGGGGACAGTTGCTCTCTACAGACACATACTCACAGAGCCTGTGGGAAGAAGAAAACAATATATTGATTATAATATACATATTTTTAATATATACACATACAAAAATATTTTATCCCTCTCCTACTTTTGTTAAGTGATTACTTATTTATCAGTATCCTACAAGATGAGCTTACCTGGGGGTAAAATTCTTACTCTACTGAAGCTAACAGCAGAACACCCATTAACTTGATTTCCCTGCCCAATGGGTTACACCAAAAGCAATTTCTGGTAGCGGCAATCTTGGTTTGGAAATTGCCAGTTTTGAAACTGATGCATCAACAACTACCTGAAATATTGATACCAGTGGAGAAAAAAAAAATAAAAAAAAAATCAACCTCTAAAAAATTTCCATGTACATGAAAGCTTTGAGTTTCCACATAGAAGAATGAACGACACTGCTTGCTCTCTGCTTGCTCCAATGCCATGGCTCAGGCAGGGCACTGGAGACTGGTGTCTGAGGGTGATTTTGTATTGGACTAAATCTAAATACTAATTTATTTACCAATGATTGTTCTTACAAAGGATAGTTAGTTTATCTTATTGACATGTAAGAGCCCTCACCGATCATTCTATCTTTTTTCATTTTTATTTTTCTTGGGGGGGGGGGGGGGGGGGAGGAGGAACTGCCTCTATCACCATATAAACAAGCACCCGTTATTTCATAAGCCAAGTGACATGATGGCAGTAACACTGCTCCTGTGCTCTGTCATGACCACCATTTTCAAAGTCATCTACAGCTACACACCTTCCTTAGTGTTTCACCCAAATGGCTGGTGCCTACCAAGGGGTCTTCCTTTTCTCAGTCTCTGTACTGAAAATCTCAGACTGACAACAGGGCACTTCTCAGCAGTGAAATTTGCTACTGCTTGTTTAAGTCCATGTACAGCAAACGGCTGCTCTTGGAAACAACCTGCTTGTGCAACACTAGGTAAGTGCTACTAGTGTCCTGTGAGCTACTAGAAAGGCTGCAATTGTTCCATATTGCAAACTTCCATAGTTACTTGCACACTGCTCCAGGTAAAAGCTGGGAAGTACTGCAACTGGGTAAAAGCTGGGAAGTACTGCAACTGGCTCCTAAGCATCACCCTGCATGAGGAGTCATCCATCCCCTCCAACACACCCTGTCGGAGGGAGACAGTAGGAGCCAGAGAGCAAACTCAAGCACCCAAAAGCGAGGCAGTCCAGGGTGGGTTGCCTAAAGGCTTTGCTTCCTGAGACAACATGCTATGTGCCCTTGCATCTGATACAGTCAATGATCAGTAACAACATCCACCACTATATAGCATTTTTATTCATAATTCTTTGAAATTATAGCCTGAAACCAAAGGCAAGAAGATTTTTGGGTGGGAAAATAAAGGCAGCAGTGAAATGACTTGTCAAGGTCACAAAGCAAAATTGATGCAGAGGAAGGAAACTGTGACAATGCAACATTGACTATCACTACTGCTACTGTCTACTAGTTGTCGGTAAGAATTCAAATGAGCAAGGAAAGAAAGGAATAAACCCAACCCCAAATGCATATGTTTGCCTGTCAGAGAGCAGAGGAGTGTTTCTGCTCTGTGTGGAATACCAGCAAAGGTTACCAGCTGTGCATGTTTTCAGACAGCGATTTCTGCTGAGTGCAGCCTGCTTGGGGATAACAGAAATGTAGCTTGTAAGTATTTGATAACTGTGTAAATTATGCAAAAAATACCTTTAATGCTAATGGAGACAGACATATGCAGGGATGAGACTGTAATGGGGGGTATAGTGAGCTAAAGCACAGCTGTTGGCCATGCCGAGCTCGAGGACCACGTGCCTAGAGACTGGTGAAACCAGACAGATCTTTTAAGGAAGCCTCAACAGCCAAAATATATTGACTCATTAACAACACAAAATGAGATGAACCATTGCAGGTGACTGTTAAAGCTTTATGAAGCTTAAGAAACGGGGAAAGTGAAGTATCAAAGGAATACACACAGAACTAATGTTTTCTAAAGAAACTCCACCAGAGCCACAACAATACCATGCTTCAAAATGTGTGCAAAAAAGCAAAGAGGGGAAGGCCATTGATGAAAACCAGCCCCAAAATTCTATGCATTAAATTAATCACAGAACAAGGTCACCAATTGTTAAATTATGTAGGGCTTTGGAAATAAAATTCATCTCATAAAAGCACAGAATCATAGAATGGTTTGGGTTGGAAGAGACATTAAAGATCATCTAGTTCCACGGCCAGGGACACCTTCCAACAGACCAGCTTGCCCAAAGCCCCATCCAGGCTGGCCTTGAACACTCCCAGGGATGGGGCATCCACAACCTCTCTGGGCAGCCTGTCTCATCACCCTTGCAGTAGAGAATTTCTTCCTTATCTCTAATCTAAACATACTCTCTTGTAGTCTAAAGTCACTGCCCCTTGTCCTATTGCTACAGGCCCCACTAAAAAGTCTGTCCCCATCTTTCTTACAGTTCCCTGTAGATACGGGAAGGCTGCTAGAAGGTGTCCCCAGAGTCTTCCCTTCTCCAGCCTGAACAACCACAACTCTCTCGGCCTGTCTCCATAGCAGAGGTGCTCCAGCCCTCTCATCATCCTTCTCTAGAAGGTGGCCCTTCTCTAGACTCACTCCCAACAGGTCCATGTCCGTCTTTTGCTGGGGCCCCCAGAGCTGAATACAGTACTCTGGGTGGGGTCTCATGAGAGAGAAGCACAGGGGGAGGATCACCTCCCTCAACCTGCTGGCCACGCTTCTTCTGATGTGGCCCAGGGTACAGTTGGCTTTCTGGGCTACAAGTGGACATTGCTGGGTCATGTTGAACCTCTCATCAACCAGTACCCCCAAGGTCTTTCTCCTCAATGCTGCCCTCAGTCCATTCTCTGCCCAGCCTGTATTTGTGCTTGGGATTGCCCCAACCCACATGCAGGACCTTGCCCTTGGCCCTGTTGAATGTCATGAGGTTCACCTCTCAGGCCTGTCAAGGTCCCTCTGGATGGCATCCCTTCCACCTCCAACACGTTAACCACACCACACAGCTCGGTGTCATTGGCAAACTTGCTGAGGGTGCAGTCAAGCCCACTGTCCATGTCACCAACAAAGGTGTTAGCGTCTGCCCCAGTACCAACCCCTGAGGAACGCCACTCATTCCTGGTCTGATCTCCACTTGGACATCAAGCCGTCAACTGCAAAAAACTATCTAATATCTTCAATTATATTTCTATTACCCAGAAAAATGTAGAACTCATAAATTATATATAATCCCACAATCACAACATCAGATATATTTTTATATTTGACAAATCTTCAGAAAAGCAGCAACTCCTTTAGGTCAGAGGGGAAAAAAGGGCACTCAGGGAAACTTTGGTCACTTCCTCACCACTGGAGGAGTATGTTCTGTGATGGACCTGGTCATGACAAAATGCAGCAGCATTATAGCTCCTCAGTACACAACTCCATAGGAAATAACTAACAATGCCAAAACTAAATAATAATCCTGTAATTCTGTATCCTTATAATTTTATGTGAGGTGTAATTATACACTGAAATTACTACCAGAAAGTAGGTTTCTCTTGCCTTACTCAAAAATCACCTTCCTTTCACCCCTCATGGTGGGAAATTTCCTGCAGATAGCTGTGCTGGAGATAAGCCTTCAGCAGTTATTCGTCTCCAAAGAGCTCTTCCCTCCAAATAAAGGTAGAGAGGGAAGACAGTGTAGAAGGCGTGATACTCTAAACAGCGTATTATTTGACTCCAAGTAGGGTCTCTCAGGAGTAGCAGATGTTATAAATGTTCCCATGGCCGAACACCTATACAATGGTTGAGGAGGAAATTGTAGGCAGATACCTACGTTCCAGCAACTCCAGCTTCTTGTAAAGAAGCAAACACCACTCGTGTTCTGTGATTACTGAGGGACTTCAAGTCACCAGCTTTGCTAACAGATATTACAGACCCGTCACCCCCACCACTGCACAGCAGAGGACATCACAAGTAGAAAGTATTGCAGCATAGGAAACTCAAAAATCAGTTGTCCCCATTCATGCCAGTTCCATGGCATTAAAGAAAACTCGCAAGGCAAGACTTCACTTGTGTCACCAGACTGACACGTTGATGCCCCTCAACTCACTGATGAAGATCCCAGCATTGGACATCAGCTGCAGACCTCTACGCGGCAAATTGTTCCAAGGTGAAAACATCTGTTTTGCTCAACTAAACCTTCACCACCATGCAAAACACTGTAAGACACTGTACAGGTGCCAGCTTTGAGAATATTCCCCTTTGCTGTCATGTGCTATGGTAAACACCCACAGCTAAAGGAGCACATCCTCTCTGGACTGTGACACTTCCCAGAAGCATCCTTTCCATGCTGTGTGGACCTTGAACGTACTCTCCCTCTGGCCTACACTTGGATTCCCTTGATAAGGGAGCTAATGAGCCTACCCTAAACGGGACAGGAAGAGCCAGCTACCACAGCTGAGGAGCAACCCCAGAAGGAGCAAGCCAGACTGACCGCAGAGTCACCTTGGTGGTGGTCGAACACCCATTCACGTGAGGCAACAGCATAGATTTCTGCCCTGTATGCATGAGGCAAAATTTTCAGAAAGTAGCTGTCGTCAAAGCAGTTCAGAGGATCTACCCAGCATACGATGAAAATCCTCTTCCATTAGACTTGTCCTTAGTGACTGTTCATGGGTACAAGGCCGTTAGCACAAACAGTATGGAAAAGGATCATACAGAAAAGTTTCTTTGAAGGCTCACCAAGAGATGATCACATTGTGCACTACATCACATTGAACAGCGGCCAATGACTCTTCTTTGACAGAACATATGCCTCCTTTTTGGTTTTTACAGACCTTTTATTGACTTGACTTCAGTGATAAAGCAGATGGCCACAGGGGAAAGAGGCTACAGTAGCTCTACCACAGAACAGACAGAATATTTATCAGCTGCAGTTAATGCAGCAGGTGTACCTGTCTTTTCCATATTTCTTCTTGGTGTTTGTGTAAAGAGAAGTTTAAAACCACAAATTTTGAATATCTGCTCCAAATTTTGCTGGATAAACACTGACCCAACTTTTCTTACTGTCTCTTAGCTTTCCATGCATTTTGCACAGGATTTCCTATAGAAAACAGTTCTACTTTCCACACATACATCAGTTCTTCTAGAATGTATTAAATTAATTGATTCTTATTCGTTGTATTAGTTAGCTTACACTTGGTAACACTATTTGGTATTATTGTAACATAATTCATCCTTCTGAATTTTGCACTTGCATAAGATTTTATTTGAATTTATAAAACCCTTTTGCTGTTACAAGTGACTTTGACACACATCAACATCTGGATAGGCAAGAAGCCAAGGCAGGAGGCTTAGCTTATAGTCCTGTGCCAGTAGAAAGATTATGCTCTGCCCTACCTTCTGCCAACATCACCCCCACTCCACATTCCTCTTCCTCCCTCTCACTGTCCATGGCAGGGAATTAAGTTGTCAGCATTGCAAGTAATTCAGGATTTTTGCCTTTTTTTTCTTCCCTCACTTCTGAAAAGATTAGTCGGGAGCTCTGCCCTACCTGCAGCACTGTTTGAAATTCAGCAGTCATTTCAAGATACCCGCGACTGTGACACACAGCAAACTTCTAAGCTAAATCCACTATCCCTAAACCTTTCTACTATAATGAACCACTGCTGCTCTTCCTTTACAACTAGGTGACAAACCCACAAATGCAGGAAAGGCACACAACACGAGGACATGCTCTGCACAGAGTTGGGTGCTGGGGAATTTGCTGCTCCAAGCCCAGTGGTCTGGAGCATGGTTGTCCCCAAAGTTTCCAGGGTCATGGAGGCAGTCTCTTCTAAGTTCATTTCCCATTTTCCTGCCAACGCCAAAAATCCTCTCTCTTTTAAATCTTAGGCTAACTCCTACAACAGGAACCTCTGGACTGCAAGGGCAGCCTGGGCAGCAAGACGGGAGAGGCAAGTTGCTCCTCTCCCAGCAACAAACACAATTCCAGAGAAATTTTGCTTGCAAAACGTTTCAACAATATATTACATCTCTTTCCCAAGGGACAGAGTTGATGGAGTCCTTATTTATTAGAGGGCTTTGAAACATATTCTAATGCTGTTTTCAAAACAAGTCAAGATCTAATAGTTTTGAGAACCCTTACTGTATTTAATGTACAGTTTGTATTGAAATCCCTGATTATGCATATGCTTTCTATTATGCTAGCTGATGGTGTTGCATTGAGTAGTACTGAATAATTCAGCAGATTTAGCACGACCCAAGTGTAAATCAGTCAGATACAATAACATGATAACCACGCTGCCTTGAAACTCTTAAAAATGCATGGAAACTTTATTTGATAAAGGGGCATACTCTGTTTTCCACTGGCCTTCACTGACTGAGAGATGTTGCATTTTTGTTTTCTTGGCTATCCAACGAATTTAATTAAACAATAAACTAGTTACCGTGGCAGAAGTAAAAAAAAAAAAAAAACCCAAACCAAAACCAAAAAAAAGCAGCCTTTGGAGTGTTATGTTTCCTTTATTAGCATAGTGATGTGAAACTAAACAGAAAAAGCAATCTAATAACAAACATTCCTTTGAGAAGGGCTCCGGGAGCAAAAGGACATCCACTTATTGTTCAGCCCATCCCATTGGTCCATATACGGCAATAAAGGTACAATAGAAGGAAACAGGAAACAGACTGGCACATCTGCATTATCTTATTAGAGGCTAATGGATATCTGAGAGGAACATGCATCTGATGCTGAATAGTCTGTACCAATCTCCGAAGCAATTACTCTTAATTAGTGGATTCTGTTTATAGATGGAACTTAGTGTACCCTTCTGTATCAAAGAGATGCAGGCATCTGGCGAGAGATATGGTTTTCTTAAAGGGAAAGCGCTAGAGCACAATGTGAGGGTTGGGCTGGTTTGCTGGTTGGTGTTCTTTTTTTTTTTTGTAAATAAAAGCTCTCTGAAGCATAACATTCTACTGTATTATTAATCAAAAGAGCATGCTGGTTTAAAAAAATGAAAGGAAAAAAAAGGGACCATACTGTTAATCTCAAACTCTGAAAGTAAACATAGAAAGCTAATACTTGCATATGAATTATATGACAAAAACCACTTTGATGATAAGCAAATAAACAACTGAGCCTAAAATTTTAAACCACTGGCCAAAAAGCTTAAAATAGCAGCTTAAGTCAGAAGAACAACATCTGCATTTTGTATCTGCCAAGTCTGCAGCCAAAAAAAGTAAAGCACTCTATATGACCAGATGCATGAATAAAAAAGAAAATGTATGAAACAGAACTTCAGAGTCAGTTTATTGAAAAGCGGATCTGTAGCTCTTACATCCCATAACCATAACTGTCATGTATTTTCAACTATAGGTGCATGACTTATGGGAGGAGAAAAGATAAATTGTTGTAACAGAATTAAGACACTCTTACTATGACACTTTTCCTACATCTTTGTATGTAAGACAGCTGTCTACTGGGCGACTCTGAATTCCTTTTTATCATAAAGCTGACACTTGCAAAACGGCTTTCTGTTTTGTTTGTTTTTTTCCTGAAATTGTTAAAGAGATAATTAATATAATTAACGCAGTTGTTGTTTATTTGAAGATACTATTGGGAAGTATAAAAAGGCTGGGGGTGGGGTGGGGAGCTTCTTTTCCCTAAGCGGCTATGCTTCGTATTGCCTGCATTGCAAACACACGCTGATATATGCCTGGAAAAAAGCAAATCTAAATCTGAAAGGGGAAAAGAAAAAAAAAAAAAAAAAGTTGAGACACAATGACACCCATTTATTTACACACTATACAACAGTACCCTGCTGTGCCAGCTATTGATTTTAGTGGAACTGAGAGTCCATGTTGGAGAGCAGCAGCTGTGAGTACATAGCCTGAATCCTCATATGGGAACAATACTCTATAAGCAGAATAACCTATTTCAGCCAACCTTCATGTATAACATACAACATTAAAAACACACACAGCTTACACTTCAAAGTCTGAAAGGTGCTATGGTTATTTGTTGCACAAAGGTTCAGGGGAGTTATTAATTTATTTGTGCTAGTACAACGCTAGCATAACGAAGACGTGAAGGATTGAAAATCCATGCTTCACGTCTGTTATTCTACGGAGATGTTAATTCTGTTCCATACTAACCATATTTAAGATCCTCCCACTGCATCAGGCAATTTCTCATTTTCTCCTGTTGTTTGCTGTTTTAAAGGGCCGTCTGTATTTTTAAATGAGCTGTGGGGTGGTTTGTTTGAGGGGTTTTTGGGGAGTGGGTGGTGGTTGTGTATTTTTTTTGTGGTTGTTTTTTGTATGGGTTTTCTTGGTTTTGTGGTGGGTTTTTTTTTTTTTTTGTTTTGTTTTGTTTTTTTTACAGCTATCTGCATTCCATGTTTCTTTCATTACTCAGCAGTTGCTAAAACTATACTGAGAAGTAAAGATAAATGGTTAGGTCAGGTGATGGGGTTAACAATTTACTGTGTGTACTGCCCTGACAGCCAGATATAGTAGAATTGGCTCATGTTTATTTACAGGATGAGAAGTTGATTTCCTGTGCGGTGGCTTTCCATCACCTTTGTAAGGGACTCTCTTGCAGTTTTCTGCAGAGAATTCAAGGGGCTTTGAATACACTTTGTGCTGGTATATAGGATACTCTGCTTTGTAACTAAATGCATTCCTTCCTTACCCTGCCACATTCAAAAATCCCCATGGACTGTCAAGAAAAGAAGTTCTCTTTCATTTATGGAAACCAAAAGGAGGGTAACTGAGCTTCCTGCTGCCTGAGTTTAAGTGAACCTTTCACTGATTTCCCTCCCTGACTTTAAAAGCTATTTCTCAATGCTTAAAATTGCTCTTTCAATGGAATCAAAACTTCTGTTCTTGCATTGCACTGTCATCTGTTGTTCCTTATTAATGTTTCTAAGGATGTAAACCAGTAACTCCATATTGAAACCATCCTAAATGAGACTATCCCATGGGCTACAGAAACTCAGGAGATAAGAGATTTGCCAGATCAAACCTGTAGGGGTTTTTTTTTTTCAGATTGAACCTGTTTCCCCATTCCTGCCCATCCCCAAACTCAAAGGGAAGAATACATCACTTCTCTCAAACACAATTTAGATGATCCACAATTTAAACAGCAGAGGGTAGCCAGCAAAAACAGCTCTTAGAAAGCAGGCTGGTCACTCAAGTCGCATACAGCCAGACAGTCCAGCACAGCAAAGCTTTTCCCACCCCAGGTGCTATGCCTACTGCTTTGTTCTCCAACCATGTTTTTTCAGCGCGCTTCCTTTCTTCCTGCACAGTTTCTCCCTACAGTTCAGGAAAACTAGACTGGACTTTGTGACCCAAATTGTTCTTTACAGTCCTATATGCCCAACCGGGTTGTTTTGATCCTACCTGCCTGTGTGAGGTGGCCACCAATGAAGAGGGAAAATTATCATTGATGGGAGTAAGGAACCCACCCCTTGGGCTCCCCTCTCATCATCCAGTCAAAGCAGAGAGAAAGAATCATTGATAACAACGGTGAGCTGCTACCAGTGCCAACACGCTTCTAAGACTTTGGGAAGATTTACACAGGCCAACAGGTAGCACCCTAACTGACAGCGTACTTAACTATCTATAAAGGAAAGGTAACATCACTGATCTCTGATTAATTTCAGAATGAGTCATGTTCCCTGTCCAACAAAAAGATCTTCCATTGAAGGTTTTCCCCTTAACTGGTAATTAATCAGTCTTTAACTCTGGCTACAAGGCACCTCAAGATAGCATCACACCGATTCCCAGTCAAAGCAAGTTTTTGTGAGAAGGGCTCTTGGAAAGAGATGGGGGGCCAGCGGAAGGGAGTCTGAGTAAGCAAGGAAAACCACATCCTGCTGTCTGTGTTCAGTAACGTCGTCCAATATTATGGATGTGCAGATGTTTAGATGTTTACAAGTACGCCGATCTCTTCCCAAGTGATGTTATAGCTAGGAGGATAGGTTCCCCATATCTGAAGACTCCCAAGCACGCTCTCAGAGTGCTCATTCTTGCCCTTCTAGCTGACGGGAAACATGTCATGGTGACCAATGGCAAATACAGCACATGTCACCGCAACTACTAAAGAGGCCTTATACTGACTGTTCATAACCTTTAAGAGGCCTCTGAGATCAGCAAGAGGGGTCAAGTGATGTTATTGTTTTGGTGACAGACAGAAGATCCCTAGTAAATGATGGTGGCCTGGGAATCATTAAGAGAATGGAGTACTCCATCTGCTCAGAAGCTGAAGAGGGAAGCAGCTTTGGAGGGCAGCTTCTTGACAGAGAAGTACAACTATCTGGGAGGCCAACACTCTATGGCCACAGCGAGCACCGCAGGTGAACTGCTGAAACAGGATGACAAGATACTTTGTTAAAGGATGCACAAAGAGGTGCAAGACCACTGGTAACTTTTAGTGCTGACAAAAAGCGGGTGCTGGTCTCAAAACCCTAACCAGTGAAGCCAGGAGTCAGGACAGAGGCTCATCAAATGCTCTATGAGTGGCAGGTGCCAAAAACATTAGTGTTGATGGATATGCTTTATCCGTACACCAATGTAGGTGATGCAGTCACTGTAGGCTAATACTGGGAAGGATCAGGGCAATTTAAATTTGCAACATTTGTTGTTAGCCTTCATTGTTAAGACACCGCTAGAGATTACTGTCCCCGTACAGAAGCAAAACTCCTCCGTCGGCTCAGCCTTAGAGGTATCTTTCTAAGAAGTCTTGGTCTTAGCAGAACCACCACAATAAAGCAAAGCAGCACATGATCTCCCTCCCCGAGGTCAGTAGTCTTCCTCGGCATAGAGCCATGCAGGATATTTTTAGCAGCACAAAGGATGGAACCTAGCAGTCAAATTTTGACAGCCTGGATGTCTAGCTACAACTACACAAGATCATAGCATTCAACTTGCCTTCATTGCCAATTTAAGGAAGAAAAAGCTCTAGAGCTTCAGTTTCCATTTCTGCTTTGTTCAACACCTGGACAACCATTAAATACATGTCTTTTTGTGCCCCACTATGGCAGTGATGTGCTGCCTGGAAACACACTGAAGAAGGGTCACAGTGCAGTATGTGATCTTCACACACGATGCGAAGAAACAAAGACTTCAACAGTCACCAAGATAAACAAAGAGGAGAAAAAGATCCTGTTTCATTTGGAAAACATGCGCTGCAGTGGATGGCTCTGCCTCAAGCCAGCACACTTCACTTTATATGCCACACAGAGATCCTACAAGAGTCCACTTTACTGCAAAGAAAAATTCTGCTATCTGGTGTAATCTAAACTCATTGTGAGGATAAGCATGTGAATTCACTCAAAAACATGAATAATGTTTATTCAGGAGGCTGTCTGAGAAACCTGAATGAAGATTTTGTGTGTAGGGGATGTACCTGAATTGTGAAATGATGAACTAGGCTTCTCAATTCCCCAGAGCTGGGGGCAATTTTTTTTTAGTTCAATTTTTTGCACTACAAGGCTGGAAATTCTACTTCCTCGGAGCTAGAGGAGTTGGTAATCCTTGCTGCACCCCTTTGTCAAGTGAGGAGGGTGAACCAAGTGGAACAGGGGAAAAATAGGGTTCAAGCATTGGTTGTGAACTTTGTTTCTGAATACTACTCTTTTGGACTGGAGGTGCATCTATCATCTTAATACCATGGAGGTGTGGACACCATGCTAACACAAAATAATTTAACACACAATTTTTCATCTTTTGTTATATATGGCAAGTCTAGTAGTATGTCTGTTGAAAGGATCTGTAATTCCTCTGAGTTATTAGAGTCTTCAGCCCAACTTTACCCAGAAGACAACATTTCTGCTGTCTACTTCAGGCTCCTGAACCTTCACTTATTACATATCACAAATTCCAATATATTCCCAGTAAGACTCCCTGAGGGTCAGCAGAATATGCCAGAGGGTTGGTGGAGATTATGAACATTTATTTTAAAACCTCTGTTCTCTGTAGCTCCCTGTCACAGGAACAATAGGGTAGCAAAATCAGGAACAAGCGCAACCATTAACTAGGAGGGGACAAAGCCATAGAGTGAATTGCAGAACAAAAATAGCATTTTTATTGTCAATATTTTGCTTAACAGGGAGCCAATAAAGCAATAGCAAAATGCTAATAATACGCTGAGATAACACTGCACATGTAAGCACCTTCAGAGCTGTCCTCTGAATCATTTGAAAGTGTTGCAAAACCTTATCAGTCAGGTCATAAGGACAGAGGTGCAATAATCAATCATGGTAGCCACAAAACTAGCATATCTTTTCCACAACCTAACACATCCAGAAGATCTACGTCCCAGAATTATTCTGCTAGAGGTGCTGGACAGATGGATTGCATTATCAGAAAGACCCAAGTGAACTACGACCTTACATCTCACTTCCAAAAGCAACCTAACAGGAGCCTAAGCACTGACAAAAATCAAGAAAACTTGTGTCATACACACTGGTTTGCAAAGTAAGATCTCTGATACATTACAAAGGTGTTCTTGTGGTATAAGCAAGCATGTGAATGAACTGCACAGCAATCATTCCCAACAAGTCCACTTCTGAAAGCATCTTTCTCCTGGTAACTGCAAGACAACCTTCCTGCTTCTCTGGATAGGGAAACTAGCCTGAAGTGCTTCACATTCACTGTGCAGTAAGAAGTTGCGTGCAGGTTCTGAGGGATGGAGACAGGTAATATGCAACCATGCAGCATTTAGGCCTGCCCAAACCTATTGTCATGTTTAAATATTTTAGCTATAACCACTTTAACCTGGACCCAGGTTAACAGGGCAGCATTTAGCCTCTGAATTGGGTTCACTAATTTTTCAGCTCCACTGGCAAAGTAATGTATTAAATTATTAATTTTGAAAGCATTCAAGAAAGTAACAGTGTGCGTTTTCATAATTACATCATGAGATATGGGTAAAGTATAAAGCTCTCAACAGCATCTAGAATCCTATAGAAGCTGCTACACTTGGCTAACAGTGCCAAAGAAGCTCCTGTTGAACAATGATGTTGTCAGGCAGCGCTTTCTCCAACAAGCCTCAACCTATTCTGAGGCAACATGAGCAAAACAACAGCAAGGATGTTCAGTCTCAGCAACAAGATGTCCATTTCTACAACATCCAACCCACCCATGCCAATAAATGTAAGCCGGTAAGGGAAGTGATGCTCCCAATGCTCCCAGCAGCACTTTCCCCCTGCATGCCAGGAGTCAAGCCCAGTACGCTGCTGAGTATATGCCAGCACAGACCCATCTCCTGGCACCGACACCACCACCTCTGCCACCATAGCCCATCCTTCCCTTGCGCCTATGAGGCAGTGCAGTCTGAGCTTTTCTGCCAGGTACTCCACTTTTATCATCTAATGATAACATAGCCAGACAGCTAGGCAGGTATGTTTTCCATACCACCTTCATTATATGTCTGGCAACCACCCTTCCCCACTGCAGCAGCAGGACCTTACCAAGGCTCTTCCTGCACGATTTCCAGGCCAGCAGCACTTAACTCTGGATCCGGCAGCACAATGCACTGCAAAGGAGGCAGAAGAGTGAGAAGCTAGAAACTGGGAAGCCCAGCTGGGTGCCCAAGTCTGATAAGACAATCTGATTTAACCATGCAAATACCAGCAGCCAAGCAGAGCATATCTTTGAACTGGGAATGTCAAAACAGACATGTCACAACAGAGAGCACTCTTCTAACAGCACCTGAAGTCCCTTCAACAGGTGCACATGTTGGATGAGCAATTGAATTAAGCCCCACGGAAAAAAAAAAGGAGGGGGGGGGGAGAAATCATCTTTGCTAGTAAGACAGAGCCATTCAAAATCCACTCATGATTTCTGTGATAATAATCAGGCCAAAAAAAATCACCAAGCAGAATAGTCCAGCCAGAGATGGCTGAAAGGTACATGTTAGTTCAAGCAAATCCCTCTATGTTACCCTGACTGCAACCTCTTCCCAGCTAGTGCTGTCTGTGCCAACTGAGTGTCAGACAGTTGTCCGTTATATGGGATCTCACAGAGTACCATATGCTAAAGTAAATCAGCAGTAAGCAGAAAAAAAAGGCAATTTGTGTCCTCAAAACGATGAATAAGCAAGAGAATGCAATGAAGATGCCAGCTAATGGAAATAATATCTCAAAATAAGTGAAATCTGTAAAGGCTGTCACTTTCTTTATAAAAGCCATAGGTCTGGAAGATATTCTGCCTATACAGACCCTAAAACAAAATTTTTTAATTCCCAACATGGAGTCCATCACTGTATGGACTGTGAGATGGGGAGAACCACGGTTGCTCCGCACTGCATATCCGATTTTACAAGGGAGAAGGGAAGGGAGCAGAAGTGGGAGGAAAGACTAGTATGTTGGGTTCAGTCACTGCTGCTTCATTTGATGACAGATGCGAAGATCCCCCTTTCATGAATGTAAAGCTTGTGTGTGTGTTGTCAGAGATTCACAATACGGTTTGAAAAACCACCCCAACCTACTTAAAATAATTATTTAAAATGAAAAGTGACTAAATTGTGTGAAATACTAAGAAATTCAAGGATGTATGACAAGCAACATACCTGACTGAATACATTGAAGAACATTCAAAGGGAGATTACGCAGAGCTCTAACACAGCAAGAGATGGAAGAGATACTGAAGAAGACTGAGAAAAAGCACCTTCCAGATACCTTTGCATAAAGCTCCATTTACGACATGGACTAGGTCTCATATTCATACGACCACTCTGACTCTAGTTTTGCCAGACAAAAATGTGTTTTTAATTAGTATACATTAAAAATTAGGAGATATACTCCTAAAATAATAATGGGAGCCCATGTGTTAAAGAACACCATAGGATCTCCTCCCTTTTAATACATTTTATAACCACAGTAATACACCTATACCATGGTTTTACCATGTGTGAGCTAAGACAAATTTTTCCTGCATGTGTTTGAACAGTAATGATGGGCCTTAATAAAAAAAAACCCACAAAACCAGAAATCAGGTGTATTGTCTGCACTACCAGAGTATAAGGGTTTTGAAACAGAAAGAAGTATTTATTCTCTTGTACAAAGAGGAATGCAAAAATGTAGCCTCTGCGTATCAGATCTAAGCATCAAAGACCAAATGGCCTAAAAGTAGAGTAATATGAAAATTTGAGAAATCCTACAGCGAGAACTTAAATTCCGGTCTAGCATTTGATTTAGTGATAATCCTCCAAAAACAGTTCTGCATCTGATAAACACAGGTTTAGGATCCAGTTGTTGACACATGGTAAGGAAATGAAACACATTCTCCCTATATGAAGTTCACATTTTTCTGGGTGAAACAAAGCACACTTGTATCTCATGTCTCTAAGGCACCTTTTAAAGCAGTAAGGAGAAATGAAAGTCATCTACACGAAGCAATATTGTCTGACGTGCTAAAAAGATCTGAATGAAACAGCTTGACTGTCACATCCACTCTTAAGCCTTTGAAAAATAAGGAAACCCAATTTAAGATTTACACAACAAACCCAGGGCACACAATTCCTTGAAATTACAACTCTGCTTCACGTGCCTCACTGCAAAGGCAGGTTACTCGCTAAAGCTCCTCGGGTCCAGCAAAATAGAAAACTATTAAAAATGAGTGACGGTCGAAAGTTGGGTTCACTAGAACACCGCCAACCCCGATTAGTAACAACCACAATAATAATATATTCTCCTTTTAAAAATTCTCGACTTTTAAAGAAGGAACAGACGTGTTAGCAGGTCTGACAAGTGGTGACTATGGCACCCAGTTCACACTCTCCTGAACAGAATTGATCATTTAGCCACGTAACAGCCAACCAAAATTACTTTGTCCCTCATTTTTTAAAAGCACATAATTCTAAATAATTATGTTACTCAATGGTCCTGAATATTACTGAATAGCAAATGCATCGAACAGGAAGCTAAATTTTATAATTTAAAACACGCATACACATAAAAGGTGGGGCGGGGGTGAAGGATACACTTTTTCAAAACAACACACACAATTACATAGCAACAGCGTAAAAGCTTCTGGACAATTTCCTTTCCTTAGCCTCCAATGGAGAGTTTATTCCAGAGAGACAACCCTCAGCAGACAAAGCCTGCTTGTAAACATAGGAACACAGGAATTGCTGTACTGGGTCAGATTAAATAGTCCATTTAGTTCAGTAACCTCTCATTTGACAGCAGCCAGCATCAGATGCTTCAGGGAAAGGATGAAGAAATCTCTAGGAGAGCAATTACAGAAAAACTTTCCCATAAAATTTCTTTCCAGCTCCCATCGTCTACTGGATGTCTTATGCCCTGTAACAGGAGGTTTTTGCTTGGTCTTTTTGTTTGTTTTTGCTAGCTTGAATAATACAAATAATGCTAAATAATACCCCAAGCATTGTGGCTATCTTCTGTATCTATATTCCATATGTTTTTAATCCTCAAAATTGTTGGCCCTAGCAGAACCGAGAGGCACCAAATTTCAACATCACCAGTGCGCTGCTTAAAATAACATTTTGCTACACTTTTAAATAACTCTCTCATCTTCCCTGGATGATCCTGTGTAGTTATAGGATCTAGTGTAGCATAGTAAAAGAAAAGTAACGTGAATGTAACTCATCTTCTTCAAGAATGCCTGCTGCTCTGTTTTTCTGACCATAGTATACTACAGCGATTCTTAAGAAAGAGGCTTCGGGAAGGCAGAAATGCTTCCAAATTCCCTGCCCCACTCCAAATGTTTCAGGTTTCCTTCAGGACAAGTATTATTTTCTTTGTCAAATTTACTTGTTCACCTTAATTGCTAGTATACACTTCTTCAAATGTCACCCATCTGGTTAACTTCCTTAGATTTCAAGGCAAACACTTTTCAGGGCAGAGAAAAAAAAAATCAATTCTTGAATAACAAGTCAAGAGTAGCAAGTCATTTCTCTAATTAAGGCATTGACTTCCTTCTAAGATTGCACTAGAATTATCTGTATAGTCACTTCCATGTTAAAACCCTTGGTAAATATTAGTAAAGAAACAATTACATCAATTAATAACAGCAGCTGACAGATAAACACTACCAAGAGGACTCCATTCGCTTCCCAAACACAATGCCAGTTTCCAAATGAAGGCAGAAGGGGAATAATACAGACCCCAAGCTGCCCAAAAACTGAATCTGCAAGTAAACACTCAGGCTCTGCAAATACCGAGCCATTACCAGTCTGCTTGCCATCCTCTCAACTGATACATAGCAAGCAGCTAATGGGGAAGCTCCAAGCAAGCAGTGACAGCAGCTCTTGGGCAGTCTGCCCCATCATTTGACCTCTGGTTGGCTTTAGGGTCACTTGTGATTCATCCATGCTGGCTGAAGTCTGCAGGCTGTCTCCAGGGTTTTTCTTCAGAAAGCTGAACATTTGCAGGTTTTTTTAATTTATTCACACTGTCCATGTGCATATGTCTCCATTTGCAAGTCAGCTCAAGCATGGAAACAAACAGAGCATGGGCAAGTATTAGACTAAATTATTTCAGCAATCACATTACTTTTGGTAAACTGCCTTTTGCCAAACCAAAGCATCTGCAGCTTTGAAACATAACTTCCAAATTAAATTATTTTTTTTTTAAGAAAAAGGAGTATCAGGTCAAATAAATTTGGATTATGGCAATCTTCAAACATTATTGCTGCAAATAAGACTAGCATAAGCAAATCAGCCCTTTGAAATCAGTTGTGATGACAAAACACCTGAGCAAGGAATGGCTACATGGAATAATTCTTTTTATTTTCATTTTTAAACAACGCAGTGTGAATACTGTACTTCAAGTTTCCCTAAACTCATTTCAAGTTACATTCTCCCATTCAGTTCCATCTATATATAGTCAAAAGGCATAGAAGAAATGGTAGGAGTCTGGTCATTGCTTGAGATTCAGGCTGGAGGAAGAATTAAATTAACAGAAACATATGCTGATGGAGAGCTAGGAAGCCTCAGTGGTATCCCTGGCTCCTACTGCAGGTCCTTCCAAATAAATTCAATGCAAAGATGACATCACATAAGCAGATAAGAAGTGGAATCTGGTCTGTATCTCAGGACCAGCTCATATTTACATCTGCCCTCACAAATAAAGAGATACCACAGAGCTAACAGCATCTGGCAAAACTAGGCACAAGGAACCCTTAGCCCAGGGCCCCTGGTGCTGTCAGGGACTGATGGCCCTGGTAAGCACTGCTGAGTATCTGCAGGACCTCCTCACAGGTACAAAAAGCAAATACCATCAACTATCAGACAGAACAGTGGGGAGCAATGTTCCTCATCTCAACACAGCATTTTGAAGCGGGCAGCATCATCTTGTCTTAAGTACTAGGTGAGCTGGAGTAAAATGGATGCATTCAGGTTTTTACAAATGTCAGTATAATTTTTTCTTTCTTATCCATAGGATTTAGGAGGTGCTTACCCCACCATCAATGGAGTCTGAGACTCAAAATAACAGTGCTGCACTACCAGCAAAGGGAAAGTGCAAAAAAGAAACTATAAATCAACCAACTTAACTGGTATAGCTCAAAAAGGGACAACATTTAAGAAGCAAGTTCAAAAATACTAGAAACCACTTCTAAGCAATGTCAAGCTGACTGAAATCCTAAGAGTCTGAAAAAAGTGGAAAGTGTTGTGACAAGTAATCTAAACAAATGTTAAAAGTGAAGTTTGACAAAGATAAAATATCTGCCAAACACCCAAAACATAAATGAAACTGCCATTCAGCGAGGGCCAAATAAAACAAGATGTAGCCAGGCAGTTTCTGACAGAACAGTAGGGGCATTGTTAGGTCTTCTTATAGACCTCCTTTCTTAGTGGAAAAAAAAAAAAAAAAAAAAAAAAATAAAAAGACGAAGAAGAAAGGGGCGAGGGGGAAACGGGAAAGGCACACCAGTATGTGGAAAAGTATGTCTCCACTTCAGTGCACACCTCAGGCTGTCTGTGTTTATCTGTGAAAGAAAGGAGATGGGGTGTTTGCCCCATGGTTGTTGCTGAGCTCTGAGGTGTTGCACACGCTGGAGGTTTCTGAGGACCAGAGCAGGAGGAGATGGTGAAAGACAACAGGGAAAGTCCAGGGGGAGGAAGAAGAGGGTTTGGGGGAGTGGTAAGCTCATCTGAAACTGGAAAGACTTTTGTTTTGGTTAAAGCCTATTTCATTTCAAAGGCTAATTAGCATTTTAAATAAAGGAACTCTTCATTAAACATTAACCACCTCATCCTTCCAGCAACGCTGCTGAAAGTCAAAGGTTACAAAATGAACAGACAGACATAAGGCTTTTATACTTCTAACGAACGATAAAACAGCTTTTTCTATGTGTTTCCTAATAAAGAAGCAAAATACAGCACAGAGTACCAAAAAAACCCCAACAACCAAAACCCAAACCCCAAAAATCTAACGCACAAGCTCTGCAGGTTTTCTGAACTCTTTTTTCAGGCTTTTTGATCTTTTCAGAAGTGAACAGTAAAACCAGCATATTCCTCGCTACAAGCTTAATTTTAGGATCAAAAGGATGGAGAAGTACATACATCCAATTAGCAGGGAGAATATAAAAGCCCCTTAATGGAAAGGAAAACACATTTTGGAAACAAAAATATACTTTAAATGTTTCAGAGGACACTGGTGTGTGCTCCTCCGTTTGTGGCAACAGTTCAGGAGGAGTAACTTCTCCAAGTGGCACCCTTACACTTACTCACAGCTTTTCACAATACTCACCCTTCTGTGACTGCTTAACATGATCTCTATTTATGGCAACGTCTTTTGCAATCATTATTGTATAAATATTAAAATGAACAGGCAATCACAGAAACACAGCAGCAACCAATGCCAGCAACTGAATAAAACCCCACCACTTCAGCACACACTTTTGCTTGCAATTTCAGCCACTTTGAGATTTTTGTTGGCAGCATTTGCTGCACAGGTTAGGAAAGCCTTGGAGTAATGCTGGAGACAAGGCTTGTGACTGACCCAGGGGTGTAAGCCACAGCATGACCCCTACTTAAAACAGCAGATAATGTTAGCGGAGAGCGCCCACATCCATGCCTGTTCTCCTGACCATCCAAACCAGTGCAAAATGGGGCAAACAAGACGTCACAACCTGATCCAGGGCTGCTCCTGGGAACAATGCTGATTCTCCCCCCATCCAGCCGTAGCCTTCAAGCAGTAGGCTCCCTATGAACAGGAGATTCCAACAGTACATTGCACCCTCCCTTCCCTAAAGCACTCAACCAGTTAGAGGAATTCTCCCAAGAAGCAGATTGCCATCTCTCTGATGCGCACTAGGAACCACACTCACAGAATCACAGGTTGGTTGGGGCTGGAAGGAGCCTCTGGAGATCATCTAGCCCAGGGGTCCTCAAACTTTTTAACCAGGGGGCCGGTGTGCGGATGCAGTGGCAGGCAGTCATCTGCGGCTGCTTGGTTTCCCCCCCCAACCCCCGGTGGGGGGGTCTGTAAATACCGGGGGCCGGATTGAGGACCCTGGGGGGCCGCATCCAGCCCACGGGCTGTAGTTTGAGGACCCCTGCTCTAGCCCAAGCCCCTGCTGAAGCAGGCTCACCCAGAGCAGGCTGCACAGCATCGCGCCCAGGTGGGTTCTGAATGTCTCCAGAGAAGGAGACTCCACAGCCCCCCTGGGCAGCCTGTGCCAGGGCTCCGCCACCCTCCAAGTAAAGAGCTTTTTCCTCATATTCAGCTGGAACTTCCCGTGTTGCAGTTTGTGCCCGTTGCCCCTGGTCCTGTCGCTGGGCACCACTGGAAGGAGCCCGGCCCCGTCCTCCTGCCACCCACCCCTAAGGTGTTGGTACGCACGGGTGAGACCCCCCTCGGCCTTCTCCAGCTACACAGCCCCAGCTCTGCCAGCCTCTCCTCACCAGGGAGGTGCTCCAGGCCCCTCACCAGCTCCGCAGCCCCCGCTGGGCCCTCCCCAGCAGCTCCCCGTCTCCCGTGACTGGGGAGCCCAGCGCTGGGCCCAGCACTCCCGATGGGCCTCACCAGCCCGAGCAGAGGGGCAGGATCAGCTCCCTGCACCCGCTGGCCACGCTGCCCCTAACGCGCCCCAGGCTCCCATCCGCCTTCTCGGCCACAGGGCCACTGCTGTCCAGTCATTTGCCGCTGGTGTATGTCTACAGCGAACTACGACACACCACGGTGCTGCAAGCACAGCTTGCTGGTCCCACACGTACCTGGATCAAGTCTCTTCCAATACAAGGAAGCATGTTTTGTGGACTGCAGGCTGAGGCACCCCTCCCCGCAGGGCCCGCTGCTGCCCGCTGTGGGGGTCCCAGGCCCTGCCCACCCGGCAGGTGAGTCCTCCAAACCATCACCAGGCTCACCTGCCTGCACTGCCCCACTAACCCGCTCCACCTGGCCGCAGTAATTAAGCTGCAGTGGGGAGTTAAGTAATTAAGCTAACTCAGTGAAGAAACAGCACCCAAACTTCCAAGATGTATCAGAATGCACATCCTCCAAAGACATGCTGTTCTGCAGGAACTCCTCAGACACAAAGAATGCATCATTTCAGCCTCAGCTTAAATCATAGTTATTTCCTCACAAGCATCCCATGTGTTTCTTTACAGGCGGGTTGTAGTTGCATTGCATTTTAATTAATTGTCCACATGAGAACTGGATTTTATACAAATCCACTTCAGCAGTTTTGAGCCCAGAACAGCCCTTAGACTTTAAAAGAAGCCCAGCTTTCCCCTATTTACAAATACAGGTCACAACAAACTGAAGAAAGCATAAGCTTTCTGATTTATTTACAGGATGGCAACACTTACATTTCACTATGAGAAACATAGTTACGGGTGAAAAAAAAAAAGTATTTAATTTAAAATCTGTCGATATAATATTTCTTTTTAAACCAACTAACCAAAATACTTCATTTGAATCCATTAATTACACAGCATTTAAAACCATCATTCGTCTATTATCACTGGTTTTACTGCTTTTAAAATGTGAGCCCATTGGGAACGCCAGGGTCTGGAGCCCCAGGCAGGAGGGGACGGTCAGCGTTGGCCTGTGGGATGAGCACATGCCTCTGCTGCTACAAACCCATACTGGTACCAGCAGCTGGTACGAATCGGGTGAGGCAAGGTTGTAAACACCAAGCGAAGTAATCCCTACAACCCCAGCTTCTAAAAGCTCAAGGAAGGAATCTTAGGAAAAATTGAAATAAAAACCCTGTATATATATATTTATATAGGTTCACAACCCTAAGTTTTCCACACCTGCAGACCAGTTCTTATCAGAGGGCTATCTGTATTCTATTTGCACCTAAGAGCTTCCAACATTCAAGGGTGAGAAATCCCAGCTATGGAACACGCAATCTTCACGCAGCTCCCTCACAGCCAGAAAGAACCAACAAAAGAGGGGAGGGACCCCCAAGTCTGGCACAGCTGGAGGTGTGAAGTGAGCCTCACTCGGCAGCAAGGCATGGGCCAGAACGAGAGACGTGGGCACGGTGAGGCCACCGCAGCTCATGGGGTCAGTCAGCTGGGAAAACTGACTCACGGAGCCAGAAGCAAGAGGGTTACAAACTACGACTTCTCTATAGACAAACATTTCAGAAAGATCAACAATTAACTCTTAATTTTTTTAGGTGTTATCGAGGAAGGAGATGACTATACCACACGAGGGGAACCTCGAGGCAGCATCTCACCTCAGTGGGACTTGAAAACGCTGGCAAACTAACAAACGTCAAGGTTTACTATTCCCAGTAGGATTTAAGGGCTACCTGAGGGAGATATTTGCAGCTGGTGTTAGGCAGACACAAAGCCCCCAACATCTTAAAGCTGGGCCTGGATTACATTCATCTTAGAGAAGCAGCAGCTCAAAGGTCAAGACAAGAAGGCGCAAGCATACTTTTTCGTTTTGCAATTTCAACTTATTGCTTATAGACTACATGGGGAAAATAAATCCAGAGACCATATTGCCTGTTTTTTTATTTTAATTAAGTAAGTGGCTGGAAATAAGTAATAGGGTTTTTTCCACTGCCTTCTCTTGCTAGCTGCCCAAACACAGGCCTTTCTATAACCATGTCATGGATCAAGATATTCATTAAATACAAACAAAAACCCTACTGGCATAACAAGCTAATTAAAAAGTCTCTACCATTTTCACCTTTGCTTTTCTTCTTAGAAATGAATACAGCCTCATTTGATGCAAACCCCTGTATTCTGCAATCCCAGTCTCTCTCCAGACACCCTCAACACTTTTGCCATTACAGCATATGACATTTCAGAGACGCTCCAATGTTGATATTCCCATTTTCTCACCCAACTCTCAGAGATCCCCAGACAGAATTCTATTCATTGTGGGCAATTTGTTATTGTCCAATTTACCCAAATCCTCTCTGCATCATTTTAGTGTTATGAATGAACCATTGTTTGCCTGCTGCTGTTTGCTCCTTGGGAAGTTTTTTGAGGGTTTGTTTTTTTTTGGTTGATTGGTTTTGGTGGCTTTTTTTTCCAATACTCTTAAGAAAGTAAAATACTTTTTCAGTCCTCTAGATCTGTAGACACATGTTTAGTTGCAGTACTGGGTCTGGCTGGGATTTAGTTTTCTCCATAGCAGCCCATACAGTTCTGGGCTTTGGATCTCTGGCTGACGCAGAGTTTATAACCCACTGATGTTCTCTCTATTGCCAAGCAGGACCTGCACAGCAGTAAGACGTTCTTTTGTGTCCACCCCACCCCACTGAACAGCCTGCGAGTGCGCATGAGACTGGGAGCTGACACAGCTGGGACAGCTAACCTGCACTGACCAAAGGGATATTCCAGACCATATGACATCGTACTCAGCAATGATCACCTAGGGAACAGAGGAGTACAAGGGGACATTCATGGTTATGATGTTTGTCTTCCCAAGCAATCACCACGCATGCTGAGACCCTGCTTCCTAGGAAGCAGCTGGATATCTGCCTACTGATGGGAGGTAGTAAACAAACCCCTCTTTTTTATTTGCTTGCTAGTACAACTTCTGCTCTCTCGATTAAAACGCCATTATCTCAATCCACAAATCTTTTCACCTTCCTTCTATTTTTTCCCCATCTCATGGGGCAGTGGAGTGAGTGAGCAGCTGGGTGGGCATTTGGCTGTTAGCCAAGGCTAACCCAACACAAGGCTTCAACTGCCAGTAATTTTCTTCTTGACCTCCTTCTTCATCTCTAGTTATCTTCTGTTTAATTGCTGTAATGAATCCATACTAATTTAGCTGGTCAAAGGAAAGTTGTGACGTAGCAGATGACTCAGTGCCACTGCATGCTTGTAATTGCAACAAATTTATGCAGTCACTGGCTGAACTTGGATGTCCTCCTCAGGCCAACCTACTGTCTCTAACCCATAGGATAAAGTTAATGTTGTAATTTATAGGAATTATTTCAGGAAATCCTTAGGAAAAGGGAAGACAATGATGGTGCAGATGTCACATAACCACTTAGACTTACCTGTACCTACTTCCACTTCCACCCACGACAACAGAAAGAATATCAGAACTGCAAGACCTCTGACTGATCCAGGTGACAGCAACACAATCAAGTTGTTCAGTAATGGACAGGACACTGGAAGATGCCAGAGAAATGACCTTGAAAGCCGTAAAGTTGCTCACATCTTTGTGAAATGAGCATTAATCCATTAATAAAGCAAAATGACTGACTTAGGCACTTCAGAGTTGTACATAACCACATAGGGCATGAGGGAGAGGGCTGCTGGATTCTATCTTCAGGTCTGACAGTGATTTGCTAGTGACTTCAGGAAAATCACTTGAACTCCATCTGACTCAATTTTTCCATTTGTGAAATGGAGATCAACATGAACTTCCATTTTAAGATAAGCGAAATACTCAAGGCTGGCATCATTAACTATAAGTAACTAATATCTATTAGTACTTGCTATATGCGATTGCCCCTTTAAGCGGTTTTCCTGGGGGCATGGAGAAACATAACTTACAGTTTAGCACAGACAACAACTTCATTTCAATAGCCATTCAGAAAAGGGCAATGTACATGCTCCTAAATGAATCCCACACCCCAAAATCAATTCAATGCCTAAGAAGAAAAAAAAAAAAAATCCACTGAAAAATAAGGCAACATATTCCAAGAAGGCTGTTTTATCTATCTGATATGTTTCCTGCATCTCATGGTGATTTACAGTAATAGGTAATAACTAGTGTACATTACATCTAGTTTTTAATAACCACACTTCCATTATATTTCATTTCCCAAAGGGACTATTTGTGTTTTTTTCATATCTTTAACTGTAAAACTGTAAACTGCTATAATCAAGCATTGCTTTCTCTTCTATTCTGGACATCCTCAGCTGATTATAATCACTGCCTGCTGAACTTATCTTCAAAATGTTAATCATGAAATGAAATAAAAATTGATATTATTACATTATGTACTGCCCCATTCATTCATTCTTCTCTTCTTAACCCAGGAGACCTGGACTATGAAGAGCTGTAAAACAGAAGAGAGAGAGAAAGAGAGAAAAGGAGGGAGGAAGAGAAAGAGCGTGAAAGAGAGTGCACACGAAAGAGAAAAAAAGAGAGAAAATTAAAAGGAGGGAGAAGGGGAAGAAGAAAAGCCAAAAACTGTCTTTGAAGATGATAGCTAGAGAAGACAGTTGAGAAAAAAAAGTCAAAGCACATGCTGTTCTCCCTGGTGTCTGTAAAAGAGATGTAGGCTTTGGAAGCATGTTTTGAGGTACTTGGACAACATTCACTGTAACTTTGGATAAAATAAAGCATATTAAAAAATAGCACAACTGGTAGATGTGTACATCACACGTTGCTTTTTGGGAACTTGGGACTGGCTCCCACAACCATATACCAGCAGAAGGACTACATGAGGGGAATGTATTTTAGAATGTGTCAACAAAAACAAGTGCATAAGTGTGTAAATCAAGCTGCACGGTCAGCTGGACTTTTCAAACTGAACCTACATTTAGGGAAACTGATAGGTTCAGGAGGATGCTGTAACTGAAAAGTGACTGAAAGGGTCACTGCATGGGGGTGTACGACTTCATAACATCCACAGTGACATTTTCAGCAGCCTCATACACAGTATTTCAGAGATTTCCAGGTTTTCAGCAACAAAATGATGCCATGTTGGGAAAACCTAAAATCCTTGGTTTAACTCACAGACAGCACAAAGGACACATGCACACACACATGCAGAAGAGATTTTAGTTTTCTCTGCTTTAATACGGAAAGCCAATACTACAAACCAACAAAAAAGCAAACTTCAGTGTGGTCCACCATTTTAGCTTTGTCAGTACAACCAAAAGGCTGGCTATAACTGCATCCAGACGAGCAAGATACAACCATAGCCCACTTAATAGTAAAGATCTCCTTAGTAAAGAGAGTTTTAGCGCAACACATCGAACATAAATCTCTCAAGTCTCTCTGTCCTTTAACTGGACACTGTCCTCGGAGGTAATTAAGATTTCTTAGCTTTCTCTCAGAAGAAGAAAGGCAAGAGTACCTGCAAGGAAGATTTAAGAAAACTGCACAAAGGAAAAGCTGGCAGCTCAAGTTCAGCCAGCTGGAAAGTAAAATCAATGAACTAAAAGCATTATTAATTGAGACAAGTGTACATGGACAGAGGCAAAACTATGGACAGAGCAGAGATAAAGCAGACAAACCATTACCACCAATAGTAAATAACACTGAATGAAACAGATATGATCAAAGTAGCATGTACATAAGCACCAGCGATATTACTTCTGAATTTGATTTATTTTATCTTAAGTTACAGTGTATATCATTTAAGCAAGCCAGTTCCTTCCAGATATCTTGCTAATATCCCCTTAACAGGACTGAATGCCCAGACAGTAACAGATTGAATGAAAAGGCAAGAAAACCCTAACTAGATAGAAAGGCACTATAAACTCAGGACAGCTAACAAATTTCCTATATACAGTAAAGCAAGAGGCCACTTTCGTCATACAGTCCGACCTACTGTAAACATGGGGCATGCATTTTTCCCCAGAACCTGGACTAACGCAATTCTCCACATATATAAAAGACGTCAAATGATGGTGAGTTCCTCACTTCTCCCATTAAACTCCCTTCCCTTTTCCTTGCCCGTTGATGGTTATAGTGTGCATAATTAAGGAACAGCGGCAGACCTGATGCCCACGGACCAGAGACCAGCCCCAAAAAGTGCCTGCCTGTGTAGCAGCACTGCCTTTCTCCTGGTCTGATACATCTCATTTAGACTCCTGCTTCAGAAAGAGAGGTCTGTGAGAAAATTTTATCGAATGGAAACAGCAATATCCATGATGTGGTAGGTAGCATCCTTCACTCTTAAGTAAGTATGGATCCAGAGAGGTATCAGACAGCATGATGGTCGTGACTTCAGGATGAGTTAGCAACAAGTGTTGAAGATGAATACCTCGTACTATTTATCATCTGAAAATGGGTATCATGCCCAACACTTCAGCTAAATTTCCCTTCCAGCAATACCAGCCTCCAAATTCCCCCTGCACTTGCAGCTGCATGTCCTACTTGCATCTCTTTCTAGATCCCAGGCCACGGTCTACTCTGCCAACTTTAAGTACATAGAGAATATACCAACATGATAAGGAGAATAAGAACTATGCATAGGTGGGCATGAAATGGAAAACATAGGGAAACGTACTAAATGCACTTTCAGTTGCGACTGATTCAATCACAGCTGAGGCCACCTCAGCCTTTACGGACTGCACTCACAGCTACTCAGTGTTTAGTAACTGTCATGGAAAAACTCAACACATCTCAAGAAGGAAGAATGTATTCTCATCTAGTCCATGTCAGTTAATATCCAGCGCTCCCTAACAGTACGCTTGCCTAATACTCCTAAGCTATCCTTGTATCACGAAGTCAGTTCTGGCACTTTTACCGAAGCTGACTGAAAACACAATCGTAACGTATTTAGGGGAGCACTGAAAGAAGCTCATTCACTGTCATATTAATAATTCTGTATAACCTACAAGAGCAGTGGCAGTGTGCTCCCCACCTGGGAGGTGGACGCACTCTACTGCAGTACAATCATTTGCCTTTTATTTCTCTGATTATGGATGTTAAACCCCTAAATCCAAAAAAGATAAAATTCTCCATACAGTATCCTACAAAAGCAAAAGCACTGACAATAAGGTATTTATTGGATATGGTTAATTATCTCGTTTTATTTTTACTACTCAATAGTGTTTTCACAGAAGTTATGAAGGATACATATTCCTGCCAGACCTGAAATAATTTGTAAAATATAGAGTATTCTACTAACATTTCTGCAAGTCTGAGACTACAACTGTCAAACAATCTGTCCTGGCTTTGTGTCTTTCCGAACCAAAAAAGACCATTAAAAAATGAGTGCTGTGAACTTCATAACTATGCTGTGTTTCTTGTCATGCTGGGATTAGTAATAGCAGCACTATCAAATATTACTGTGCAATAAAACCTGTGGTTTGCATTTAGATTACATTTGATTTCTTCATGTGGAAAATGCATGCTCTAATTTTCCTCTTACAGTAAAATTGATAATACATAGAATACAACATCACAGCAGATGACACAGTCTACAAGGTAGGCATGACTTGTTTTATAGTCATAAAGCTTGTACTTCTGGCTGTGATTTTATGAGCCAGGCATACAAAAAAAGAGTACAAAAAAGATATTTATAAATAAAGGCATACAACAGTAAATAGGAAAGGAGACCAAGTTACAGAACAGATTGAACTGGATATAATCAGAACCAAACAGCTTTCACAGAAACTGCAAACTTAGCACTTGGATACCTCACCAGTCAATAACGCAGGTACAGCAGGCTTCTTTAACAAAAGAAAGCAATTCTAGGCAGGAAGAAAAAGAATGTAAATATAACAGGCAGCATCCTTACTAGGCAAAATAAATAAATAAATTTTAAAAAATCTTTGATTATATGCTGTTAAAGCTCACAATATCACAAACAGGCCCCTCACCTCTCCCCCCCTTCTTCCACAAAGTAGAAAACATCTATTACTGGTAGGTTGTTGGTTTTTTTCATACTAGGTAATCTAGCAAAGTATTCATTTCAGTAGTATCTTTTACAATATGTCTCAGAGAAGCTTCTATAAGCATCTAGGATCTTATTAGCTAAAAAAAAAAACCACCAAAAAACCACAAAACCAAAAAGGAGGTGCACACCACACAGTGTCTCCATGGGGACATTGCACATGGCAGAAGCTGTGTACAGAGCACTTCCATCACAGAAAGGCAATGGGGAAGAATTATACAATAAGGAACAGAGCGGAGATCTCATTAGCATGTAAAAACCATAGCCCTATATATACTGTTGTATTTCTGTATGTCGTCACATTAAAAAAATTGTTTATTAGCCATGATTTACTGAGTCGAGCACAACAGAACCGGGCACAAGCTGAAGCAAAGCAGCTGGATATAAAACTAATGCAAACAGCTAAGAGGAGAGTGATGTCTTAACTGCTCCTCTGCATCCACCAACCAACAGATGAACTGATTACACATCACAGCAAAAATTTCACCTTTTGCTACACTGCAATGATCTCTGAATAAATACAAAACATGGTCAAGCTTGACAAACTGATCTATGAAGAGTTGCAAAACAATTCCTTGCTTCCACTGAGAATGGTGTTAAAAGAAATTATCATTTTACAACACATTAGTGTTCTCACATTCAGGCCAACCATGAAAAATCATGAACTGCAAACGTATTAATTTTTAACTGTTTATGTCCACTTAAAAGTACACATTTTTCTTACTACTACCACAATGTTATCGCCACATTATCCTACTAATCTGAACTCACACTTCTTCCCACTGCATTCTCACCATGGATGCATACCTCAATCCAAAGTAATGAAATCCTGACCGCACAAAGCCAATGATAACACCATGCTCAAAGCTCAAAATTTCAGCAGAAGCATAAATTCTCAACAGACACCATTACAAGTTAGTCTCCCCACAATGCTCAAGCCCTGACTTGTGTCCACTTGCTTGCTCAGGCTTTGTATCTGGCTTAAGAAGTGCTGATATCAGGAGAAAGGCACTTTAACTATCTATCATAAACAACGTGCATAATGGCTTACGGGTGACTGTCAGCCCCGCTTTTTCCTTTTTATACTGAAGGTATTTTACTCAGGAAGAAAAGAAAAAGAGGAATCAAAGCTCTGGACTTTGTTTTTTTTTCTTAGAAGAGAGAAAAAAAATAAAACAGACAAAAGTTGTGCAAAATGCAGCAGTTCCCATACACAGCACCAGATAAGGCTTCTTTACCATTTCAGTATTACCCTGACTCCCTAAATTTGAAGTTCACATTAACTAAAATTAAAACTCAATGCAGATTATCATGTTTCATGTGGGTTTTTTTTTCATAGCCCTTATGCAAAATTTACTTTGGCACAACACAGGAGTGCATTATTAATCAACATAGATTTGTTTGAAAAGTAGGCTCTATTTACTCAGAGGCAGGACTGACTCCAAATCCAGGCTTTCTTTTCCACATGGAATGCAAGCGTATCAAATTTGGTATTTGATTTTTCAGCTCAGCTGTGAGAGATGAAATGAACTTTGGAAAAAACCTGAGGTAGAGTCTACATGGTAACAGAAAAAGAAACCACATGATTGTATTTTTTTTTTTTTGTGGTTTCAGGTATCAAAGTGAAAATATCAAACCTTTCTAATCACACCCAGTACAGTAAAATCTCAGACCAGTTGAAGACAATGACACTTTGCCATGGGCATTAAATGAATCTGGTCTCACCCATCCATGACCAAAAAAGACTCAGACGCATTTCAAAATCAGTCACTTTTCTCTTGACTTTCGCATTAGTTTCATATTTATACCTCCCCTGTCTATTCTCACATTGGAGTCAATTAGCATCTATAACATAGCTAGCTGAGCAGATCTGTGCAGTTTTAGTATGAAGTCCTTAAAATCACTGTTCTTTACAAGTTATTTTGATGAAAAGAGAGACTATTTACCAGCAACTATTAAGGATGAAGCTTAAGGAAACAGAAGCAGCTTGTAGGAGGATTTGCTAATGCAGTTTACTGCTGTTACTTTTCATATCTGAAAAGATACTGCCTCTGAAGTCTCTGACGAAAATGCAAATAGGTATTCTTGGGAGACGGTACAAAGCCAAATGCAAGTTATAAAGTCAGATAACTCAGTCTTAAGGATCTCATCACAACTAAATCCACTGACAACTCAACAGTGTCACACTAATACACGTGTGAAATCAGAATCCATGCTGCTAGAAAAAGTGATGGTGGAGACACACAAAAATTTTCATGATAAGAGTTTTTCCCATAAATGCGTGCATGAAGCCGAAAGATTAAGTCCCCTACGAGAAGTCGCAACACTGCCTACCAGGCAGTGATAACCTCTCAGCAGTCACAATAGGTGTGTTTGTTGCAACAACTGGACAGAAAGAAAAGGCACCCACACCTCAGTGATTCTGCACCGAAGTGTGCCTACTCCTAACACAACGGGAAACCTGTTCAAGAATAGCTAATCCGTGTGAAACCATGACCTCAGTAACGCTGTTAGCAGCAGTCAAAAGTTAAAATCCTCTGAATAAAGTGTTGACTGAGCAAGTTAAAGCTTTAGGTAGGCATCTCTCAACCCATCCACCCACTCACATAGCTAGGAGTGGTATCCATGTGATAAATTGCATTTAACACGCACCTGCACTCTACCTACTAATCCATCCTCACCTTGGCTGCTCCTAGCATTACAAATCTCTGAGGTACTTCAAACAACCTTCTTCTGTGAGGAAGAAATTCTCCTCAAAAGTGTATTGGCGAGAAGCCAGGAAAGATTTAAGTATACTGTAGTTCAACCTGATTAGAAATAGGATCTTTAAATTCCCAGAAACCTATCTTTCTACGGATTTTCAGGATTATTACTATTTCTAGGAGATGAAAATCCACGATTTCTAACAGTAATTCTCATAGTTCAGTCACTAAATGACTCTGAGACGCACACATGTACATGCAGCTGAGGATGGGGTCAGGTGGTAAAGCTCTATAGATGCTGACAGAGGTAACGTGCATGCTTACCTCTGGTTAACCATGACTTATTATTATTAGATGATTCCAGTAAAGGATCAAGTAAAATTATTATTCGATGATTCCCTGCAAGCCTTTTGGGAGGACAGATTCTTGAGGTCTTGACTTCAAGGACAGAGCAGTAGTTTTTTCAGAGTTATACAGGATGCTATTCCTTAATAACACTGTAAACAGAGTTAAGAGACCTTTCCATTTTGACACTCTTGTAAAATGGAGAAAAGACTTTACTTTGGGCTCAAACCAGAAACCATTGATTGGGGTTTTGTTTTAAATACTGGTAATACTGCAGGCATGAAAGGATTTCACTTTTGCAGTCCCTAAGTCTGGAGGCCACCAAAGGGTCTGAAGCTGGACTGACCCACAACATGACTGCCCCCCCCCCCCCCCAGCTAGGGGTCTGCTCAAGGCACCTTGCCAACCACCACCTGCATGGAAAATCGAGACCTCAGCAAGGGGAACAGACCCTTTCAGTTGTTGAATTTCAAGAAAACCCAGTGTGTTTTAAAGGTGTAAATTAACAGTGCAATAAATTTATAGAGGAAATGCTAATTTTTTCCTCGAATTACTGCAGCTACTCTATTTCACAACACAAAGGCTTAGAAAGAAGCATACTTGTCTCCAGACTATGCACTCCGTGGCAGCTTGAAGAAGTGGCCTGGAGCAGTACCAGAGGTCCACAGAGACATCTACCCAGGCCCAGAGTACTCAGCAGATGCATCTCCTTTGGCAGGCAGGAAAAAAATCTGCCTCAAGATGAGAGAAAGAAGGATTTTGTGAGAAGACAAGTTTATTATTATTTGAACTCTGGCTGGGCACCAGGACTGGACCCTGAAGAAATTATGCCAGGATATATGCTCAAAGTTAGCTTCCCTAGCAGCTCTGTGCAAACGGAAATCAGCAGGAGTCCAGCATGTAGAATGGCTTCCGAATTGGGTCATTAATCTGTACAAGCAGGAAAACCCACCCAACAAACACATTAGCAGTCATCGCACTCCAGGTTACAAGGCTGAGCTATCATGCAAATTGATGCACATCTCACGCCTCCTCAAGTCATGGAGGAAGGCACAAGCAGTCTACGGGGGAGAGCACAGAAACCTATGGATGTGTGCTCTTGGTGAGGAACAATGGAATAGGACAGATTTATTTAGTTGTATTTTTTAGGTAGTATTTCTTCTGCAACAGCATTCAAAGTCTTCAGAGATGGTCAAATCCTGAAACAGCTTGCCTCTAGAAACATGGCTGTTGCCACAAAAATGTTTGCCACCTTGAAACAACTGCAAAAAACCACAGAGGCAGAAGACAATTCAAGGTTTTAAGTACACAGAGACACACAGATTAACAACAAGCATCTTTTTTCCATCCATTTGTTTGATGATTTATCAATAAACTCAGCAATCTCCACCTGCTGTCCAGTCAATAGCTGATTAGTTAGATGATTCCCTGCAAGCCTTTTGGGAGGACAGATTCTTGAGGTCTTGATTTCAAGGACAGAGCAGTAGTTTTTTCAGAGTTATACAGGATGCTATTCCTTAGTAACACTGTAAACAGAGTTAAGAGACCTTTCCATTTTGACGCTCTTGTAAAATGGAGAAAAGACTTTACTTCCGGCTCAAACCAGAAACCGTTGATAGGGGTTTTTGTTTTAAATACTGGTAATACTGCAGGCATGAAAGGATTTCACTTTTGCAGTCCCTAAATAAAACCTAATGCTCTCTTTAAAGCAACCACAAACAGGACAGGCCTAAGTGGGAGAGAAAGACATATTTCTCAGACACTGTTTGTGTCATGAAGACACCAGTTACTTACACCCAGAAAAGAACCGCGAGAGACAAGTTATGAAAGCCAGAATAGCCCTACATTATTCATCTAAATGCATGACTGTATCACCAACAAACATGATCTGAGTTAACGCTGGCTGGCACTTCCCCAGGAGGCTGCAGGAACTAACCGGGACTAAGGAGGGAAAGAGGGAAGAAGGGCTGGCTGAGCGATGCACCTGCTCCCTTGGCTCCCCTTCACATTTTGCACAGATTTGCGCAGTTACGTCTCCTAAGTGCAGATTATCTCATGCCCTTTTACAGTGACATGACTCTAGAAAACTTCTGGTGGATGTAAAATACTACACTGATACTTAGAAGCATTTCTATCATATACCAGCTGGTGTAAAAGAGCCCTCATACAGATAGGAATCTGACTTCGTGTGTCTAGCTTCAGCAGTTACTTAGCTGTGGATTTTTTTTCCCTGTGTCTGATAAAAACACAATGATGAGGCTTGTTAGAAAAGCCTGGGGTTTTACTTAAACCTGCTGATTTTTAGATAGAACTAAATGGAAATATACACATTATATAAATTTATAAACACAAATACATATAAATATATACGGATACATATATAACATGGGTGTGTATATACATATACAGACATATATATACACAATATATATATATACACACACATAAAACAGCTCTTCAGAACACAAACTGCCAAGCGTGAGTACTGGGACAACTCTTACTCTCACCAGAACCCCAGAAATGGTTCTTTTAAGTAACGGTAGCGCAAGTTCTGCTTTGCACTGGAGAACAGTCAGTGAACACAAGTTTGAGCTGTTTCAAGTGAGCCTGAAAGATGCTTATTCACCGGAGTTCACATCTGTTGCAAATGGCTCATTTAACTCAACCTCAGAGGCATTCGCTCTCCACTTTTCAACCTCAGAAAGCAGTAAGCTAGCTAAGGAGGTTAGGCGCAGTATCATCAGTTCAGATCAAAAAGATGCCAATGAACAGCTGAGACTTAAATTTATGCCCTGCGTGCTTACACAGACATGAAAACGAATACTAGATGTAATCTGTTTCAGCTATGTTATGTATTTTTGCTTGTTCTTACAGAATATCTGGAAGACAAATATTACACATAAAATCTTGAAATTAAAATCAACCAAGGAAAAATTAATCTAGCTGCCAAGAAGAACAGACTCAGGTTCCATGACAGATACATATTCAAAAGTAACTTTAAAAATGCTTCTACATTCAACCAACATGCTATAAAATGACAAATGTATATATTATAACACACCAATTATAAAACATTGCAGCAAGGATTAACTACATGCACAGATCTTATGAGCACCCTGGGAGCAGGATAGTGGACTAAAAAAAGTCAAGCAATCTTGAAATCCACAGACATTACAATTTCCTTGTATTAAAAGGGGGAGGGAGGTGTTAAGGGGATTTGGGATTTTTTTTTTTTTTTTCTGAATGGGAGAGAAAAAAACAAGGCAGCTACTTGGAGTATCAGTAGGTTTAGTCTAGATGCAGAATATTTACCAGAAAATTAAATCTACCTAAATCCTGCAACATCTGCTTTTATCAGAGACTCACCTATTTCCAGAAAGATGACAAGCGCTTATAAATCCATTTTCACAAGAAAATTATAAAAAATCCTTTGGACGTGCAATGCTCAGTATTCAATATTTGCCACCGGCAGACACTGTTAAACAAAATGGGAAGCAGCCTTCAAAAGCATCCAGATAGAAAAGCAAATCCTAGTCTCCTTGTAAATCCTGCAAAAATACATCTCGTTCACTTGTGTGGATCTCTTTATTGCAGTTGACATGGGCTTGCCCAGGGGACTAACTTGTTGTTCCATAAAGATCCTTAAATAGGCACTACTGATGAAACATTTAATCCAAGCCCTGGTATCAAATGGCTGCTATTGCCAGTGACAGTGATAGAAAAATCTATTTGCCAATTAAATAACTGCATGCAAAGCTATGACTGTTTATTATGCCTTTTAACATAGTTCAGCTGGTTTGGATCATATCCAGTGAGCTTCATATTTTACAAAAACTGCATTCCATTTAACTTATAAGTAACGTGCTTTAAGCCTTCGTTTTTTAAATACACCTTTTCACTCATGTTGTTATGAAGTGTTTGTTTGGGCAAGGGAATACATTTTACACACAAATGCCACTTATATCATTCAACTATACACATATATTGCTTTAGACCTCTCACTGTTGATAATGAAATTATGATTTATACTTAGAATACAAGACTGTATTTTAGTTGTTAAAAAAAACACTTTAAAAACTCACTGTGTTTACTTTAAATGCGAAGGACGTACAAAGGCTATTCATTTTTTTGTAAAACTAAGGGAATACATTTTGATCCCATGAGTCTAATAAAACTCTGCATAAACATAACAATAAGTAAAGCTAAGATGAATAGCTGAGAGGAACACTTAAGCCTGGACTTCATTTCGCTTGGACTTCCACCATGCCAGGAAACAGGACAACAACTGAAGGGGCAGCAATTTTTAATTGCTTTTAGGGATTTAAGATGAGAGGCTGCGCTACATCCCTGTGTGGAACACCATTAAAACAGGGCACAGCACTCAGTTTGACAAGGCTGTAATTTAACAAAGTACGTAAGGGTGTAAGTTGCAGCTCAGAGAGGCCATCTCTGCTGAGAGCAGCTTAAGCATATGCTTAACTTGAAATAAACAGATCTTAACACGTGCTTTATGTCAAGCGTGAATATACATCTTTGGGACACAGACTGTAATTTGGTTTCATTTTAGTATGAGGAAAAAAAATTAGTCATGCTAATATTTTTAACAGTACTAAATAAATATGGGATAAAAATACTGGAAATTGCAGAGCATACAGCTGAAATTAATCCCTTTCCATAAACAGTGAAAAAGACAGGCTAATAGGTGAGGGTTTTTTTCTTTTAATCACAGGAAAGTTTATTTTTTCCTTTGACCTTAAAAAAATTACCAAATGTAAGTTAGTCTCTTACTCCTATTCCCCATTGCCATAAATTTAGTATAAATTAATAAAAAGTTATACTTAACATTTCAGAATGAACGTTGATTCTTCTGCATTTTGTATTAAGATTTCAGTTACTGCTTGCAATGCCATTTTTGACTTTATAACTACCTTGTCAGGATGAGTTGTAGTCTTTACTGCACCGATTTCTGGAGAAAATGTTTCCATCTTACTTTATCAGATTATCAAAACAGCAGTTAATAACTTAGAGAAAACGCTATTTCCATTTTCATATTTAAGCATTATTCATGGAAATTATTTGCGAATTTTAGTAACCCTTTCAAAGCACATAGGCTGAGTTTCTGTGAGATAAAATAACTGATTTAAGTATGCTGCTCTACCACAGGTTCATGAGAAAACAAACTGTAGCATTACCTTTGACTGCATTAAATTTAGCCTGTAAAGCAAAAAAAACCTCCAACTGTTTGTCTAGTAAATAAAGTTAATGTTGTTATGTCATATTACAATATCTTTCTTTCTATACTTTATGGCTATTTATATGGGAAAAGGTCCAGACTGTCAGTGCTTAAATATTGCATTTGAGCCTCTTTACTTCCTTTATTCCTCCCTGCTGGGTAGAATTTTTTAATCACAAAAATGCCTCCTGTAAGTCCATCTTGTAGCCAACCTAGTTATACTCAAATCCTAGCACAATCACTTTTTTGTAAAAATACCTTCTGAGCAGTAACAACTGGAACCCATTAGGTTTGCGTCTGAGCAGCAGATTTTTGTGAAGAATATGGGAAGACAGTAGGACCTGCAGAAACATTGAGACCCCAGTCCTAAAAGCATTTTTTGGGGGTTCACAGTCAGCATGTGAGTGCCACCTCTGAGAGCTTGCAGGTGCTCTCAGCTGCTTCCTTGCTTGTGCTGGGTCACAGCCTTAACACATAAGCTGCAGGGAAAAAAACCCTATTTGCTAACTTCCCCGAAAAAATGAATTTTTTTAACTTTTTTGTTTTGAATGAGGCATTTTTGCGGTAAATATTCATCAAAAATCTCACTAAACATTTTACACATTTTTAGCACATGTCTTTAACCAGCTCAGCTCTGACAGACGTTCAGCTAACACTCCAGGCATTTCTTACCTGTTTCTTTTGAAGTTTCTCTTTCAAATCAACAGTAGTGATCATGAAATCTTTTATTTCATTCTCCTAGGATTCTGATTTCTAACATCTACAATTCTACTCATTTATTAGTGTACAAAATATCTTGAAATGTGCCAAATCTATCTGAATAAATATGCCTCAATGTAATTAGCAATGCATAAACTATTCCTTCTTTTTTTTTTTTTTTTTTTTTTGATGTATCACAATGAATACATTGGCTTTAACATCTATTCTCTTGATCAGTCATTTTGAGGTGGTCCACTTTTGTTTTCCTGACTTTCACAAACATGCTTGCAGCCAGTAAGAGACTCTTCACTATGATTAATGGCCTCCCATTGGGTATACAGAAAATTTCCCAGCCTGGTTCCCTTGAGAATGCTCCACTACATGGATTTCTACGCAAAGCTAGATTAAAAGAGGAGGAGCAATAGCTATAGTCCACCTACCCCACAGCCATCAATTATATACAGTTATAAATCAAAGTTTTCAGCCAGAACAAAGCCTAGTGTGGCAAACAAACAAGGGCGTTCACAGCAAATTGTTTTGAAGCAGAATAAAACTCTTGATAGAAACAATGGGGCTAGCAAAGCCACTGTCAATATCACTATAAAGTTCTGTTGATTTATTAGGAATTAGACACAGTGTATCCAATTACTGCTGAATTAACTTAAACAGAAAGCAGCAAGTGGAAAAATAAGCAAGGAGATGGATTTCTCTTTTAAAATGAAGAAATCGCGCAATTCTATATCATAGTTAATTGAAGACAGTAACGCAAATCGTAAAGTATCTGTACTTTAACTCCCTATATTTGTGTTTCTTGGCTTTTGGTTTTAAGCTCGCTCTTTCATGAAACACTAGTATGTCTATCTCATCCATATTTCATCTCCGGTCTGTTTGTTTTCTTGGCTATTTCTGCCTCTGTGCCATAGATGATTTTGATCGGTTTGGATATTTTTAAATACCCTTCACACACAATCTGCTTTCAAACAAGATAGTAGAAAAAAACACTAGGGGACATGAAGACAAAACACTGTCAGCATCTCTCTTCACGTGTCTCTGCCCTTCTGGACAACGTGAATCCTCTGCAAGGGGTTGGGTCCCCCTTTTTTTCAGACATTTAAAATTCCACTTTTCGATACGCAGCAATTTTGGGGAAACCAAAGAATATAGCATCAGTCAAAATGCAAGTAAGCTCCACCTAAAAAATTTAACTGATATTTGCTACTGCTCCCATTCCTCACTGCAGAACATATTTCATGTATACTCTGGTTCCCTCTGAAAAAACGGATGCTTGAGGAAGGTGCTCAGTAATTTTCAGCAACACTTTAAATTCCTCAGATGTTTATGAAAAATTAACTTTTGACAACTCTGACTAAAGCTGGGCAGCCACAGGCAAGAGTCTTCAGGATGATTCCACCTTCCCATGAGACAAGCCTTGTCCTACACCGTGCCGTCCCCAGCCCTTCCTTGTGCTACAGCCCTCCAGCTTGCTACAGGCATCAGGACCCCGACTTTGGAGGAAGATGCAGTTTCTGTGCCAGATACTGCACCTCTGACCATGCCTGGTCACACATGAAATATGTCCAGATCTCGTTAATGCATACACAAGCTCCTGTTTTCTCTGGAAAGAGGCCTGATGCATTCAGAGTGGTGTAAAGGCACTATTCATCACGGGTTGAAGGATTCCCGTGGGCCGTGCAGAAACAAAGACTCCCTGGACACCCATCCCCATGATTGACAGCAAGTGGTGCCAGAGTCTGTATGCCAAACCACTCCTTCTTCACAGGAAAAGAGCTTTCCAAGGAAACATTCCAGGAAACCACTGCGGTCGGGTTCTTACTCCATGTGTTATCTTGCGACATGGGCAGGCCTGATGACTAAGGCAAGGTGGTTGTAGGTTACTAATGCAACACACGACATACCAGGGAGCTTAACAGACAACACCGTGCAGAAGGGCAAGCCTGGCCTGCAAAAGGCCATTTCATGCCAGGGCAGGATGAACTACACCAGCATCATTCCTGATAGATGTGTCCTTAAACACTTCTAGCGATGGGAAGTTCATAATCTCCTACAGCAGCCTCCTCTAAAGTTTTATTACCTATACGGTTATAAAGGTTTTCTAACCTTTCTGTCATTACTTTTTTCTGTCTTCAAATTAATCCTGCCTTTGCAGCACTGCCACATAGAATCCGTAATGCTGGTACCTCTCTCAGAAGACACACAAAGGCATGATGCCCAGAATGGTAAATATCACACAGTATGGAAACATCCTGCCCAAGTCAAATCATGGTGAGAAACATGGACCACCACCTCAAGAGGTGCTGAGCAATTCCCAGTAAAAATCCAAAACAGTTCAGTGTGCTTGGTGTCTTGCAGGTTTCTAACATACGTATCAACAGTACTGGTTATTAACAAAACCAGCTTCCTTCTTCCCTTTTTCCCCCCCCCCCCTCCCCCTTCTTTCCCCTTCATGGGGATAAACGACTGACAAGCAGCGTACAGAAGTGACATGTCTTGAGCTCTAACCCCAGCTCTGCTGCTGGCTCTACACCACCTAATTCAAAACACCTACCAATGAAAGACTATATCCTTCAGCAACCAAATAAAACTGCAGATCATCAGTGTCCCCCCAAAATGGGACCACTTAGTACATACTTAAATTTTCTTTTATGTCTCCTATGTGTGTTCATTCTAGAAAACAGTCTCAATTTTCTTAACTTAACATAATTTTTCTATCAGAATAACAGGGGCTTGCAAGCATGCATTGCTTAATAATTGCTTAATTTTTCGTTTTGAGAAAATGAAAAAAAAAAAACCCAAATCACCTTTTATCATTAGGTTTTTTTCCAGATTCCTCAAACTGGAGAAAATGAAATAAAGAAAGAAGGGTTTTTTAGAGATATTCTCCTAGTTATACAAATTATCCTTCTAGGAACCTACATTACTTTCTTGACAGGACTACCTTCAAAAAAGAATAACAGAATTTGGTATCCACACATTTATATACATTCACATTAGCGGACCTCTTTCTATGTATTTCCACGTTAATAAAAAAGAAATTTGCCAAAATATGTAAAACAGAAAGGAAAGGGGTATTATTCTTTCTCAGTTTGTGATGTTAAAAATTAAATTCTGTCTTTTCCCAAACAATAACATAGGTTTAAGAAAAAGTTCGGTCCTGAATAATTTTAATACTTTAAATAAGTAATTATATGTACTCTCTCACACCAAGTAAGTGCAATGCACTTTCATCTTCCTTGTGGCCAGTACAGTAGGCATTCTTTGGGAATGACGTTTGTCTTACACTGTCCTCAAACTGATGGAATTACTAACCCATGGTCCTCAGACACAGAGAACATCCACGAGCCCTATCGCACTAGCCCGTGCTGACAGGGGACTCTGCAGCTGGTGTGAAATTTGGCTGGAATAAACATTCACTTCATGGCATATGAAAACACCACCATGTTGGCAGTTTTAACTGGATTACACTGACACCATTGAGTCTGAAGCTTCACCTGCAATACTTTGCCAGTTCTTCCCATGTCACGCTCATAAAGCCTCCCTTAGCATCCCATAAGCAGTCCTGTACAATCCCAAAATGTTCTTCCCGTGTGTCCTAAAGGATGCCACACCCCTAGGCAGGAGCTCCCTCAGTCCCACAGGTGCTCTAGCATTGATTTACTTTGATGTGTGTCACACCCGGACCACAGGGCTGAGGCTCCCCTCGGCCAGCCCTGGGAGGTGCCCACACAGGGTGCCCCTTTCTCCAAGTCCATAATTTGGGTTCCCACTTGCCCTTTGTGCCCCTGAGCTCCTCTGGGCTTATACAGATGGGCCTCTGATGGACTGAGGGCTCCTAGGATGGGCCTGGGAGCAGCTGGGGCACGGCACTACTTGGGCTCTACTCCTGCCATTGTCTCTCAGTGCTCCCTTGTGGGCATGCAGACTGGCTTTTATCACATAAACTAACGTGTGGTACCCAGATTCGTGCTTACCCTCCTCAGGAACATATTCCAGTGAACACTGCCCAAACAGATTAATTTTATTTTGTTGCACATCTCAATACAAAGACACTACATCCCAATAAATCTACTCACGTACCTAAAACTTCTCAAAATCACGGTCTTGTTCTTCTTCAAAAATATTTTTCCATTAAGGAATTCCACAATCAAGAATCACAGCCACACACACAAGACCTCTACAATGACAATTTAAGAGGGGCACATGTACATACTCCATTTAGGTAAAATACCCAATGAGTAAGTAGATTTCAGTTTCAAACTTCCAAAGGATCGTGAGATACAAAGTGAAAAATATGACCAAAAAATCCTAATGCGCCAACTTATAAGATGATATACTATGTATATCCAGCTCCCTTTAAATCGACTTTAGGTCTAAATTACGTGAAGCTGTTGATAACGATAAGATACTGTTAATATTGAAGAAGCCATCAGTAACAGGTATGATTTAACATACTCAAAAGTAGTTTAAGAACTACATGTACTGCTGCTTTATTTCTCCTTTTCTCCCAAACCCAAGTCCTTCCCAGTATCATCTGACACACAACACACCTATCACATCTTGTACGTTGGGCAGTATGTTCCTTAAAGAAAATGACAATATAGCTTGTAGAAAACCCAGTCCAACCCAAATGAGGTCCAAGCTGGTGGAAGCTTGTAGCTGCTTCTGATACATGTTAAATATTACAAATAGAAACTAACATTGCTCCACAGCTCAATGGTATTCTCATGTTTAAAACGAAATGCAAGGTCTATCAGACTACAGCTAGTTTTCAGTGTCAGGCGAATGCCGCCAAAGCATTCTCAGGGAAGAAGTGGTGACCTTGACACAAACGTGATTTGAAAAAAGGACTGAGTGGAGGGAAAAGGTTGTGGTTTTTCAAGAAGCTGAATGTGTAATGCAGATAGACTTGCAGTTAGGTGCAAGGCAATGGCAAAAAAGCACAGCATCAATTGGAGTGTGCCAGCAGCCGATTACCTCATTTCTTTAAGGCTCATCCCGCAGCTCCTCCAGCAGGAGGTACCCCTCATGCTCCTGGTCAGATGTTTAGTGCAGGAGCTTCAGGAAGAAGCCTGAGACGATAGATACAGACAGCTCAACCCGTACACCCCTTTCATTGAGTAGATACAACAAGATTTGAATTTTAAGGACATAAAGTGGGCACTCTTATCGTTGAAAAATACAGTCCTATTTTGATTACACTTATTTAGAAATTGTTGTGGAAAAGAAACAAAAACACATGCCTAAATGAACAACAACAGGCTCAAGGTGATGCAGAACACAATTATCTTCTTAAAAAATGGAGGCAATATTCAACACACAGTTCTCTCTATGAACTTTGTGAATGGACGAGTACATCCAAAAAGAGCAGATGGAGAGAAACCTTCCTTGCTCACTATATGAAGTTATGCCTGAACCATATAATTTTAAGAGCAACATTATTAGAAGTTGCAAAAATGACTTTTTGAAGGGGTCACGAATTCAAATAAGCACCTCATCAAGAGAGCAAATCAAAAAGCCTAGCCTAAAAGCTTTTTTTTATTATTATTACTCATTTTAAAATGTTTATATCATACACATTTACCACAGTTCATTTCAGCCGAACAGAACCCCCATGTTCGTGAATTTTTGCCTACAAGAATATTAAATTTCTGTGCATCTGTCTTCTCTCTAGGGGTTTCTCCAGGGAATATAATAGTCTATTTGTTTTTCTATTGATCTTGTATCTAAATACTGTTTTCTACCTTTCAGAAAAAAGAGAGCTGCCAAGGAATCAGTAGTATCACTGTAAAAATGTTTTTCTTAGCTGGATGAAATGATGGCAGAGCGATTGGGAAAAATATTTTTTAAATCTGTTTTAATAAGCGTACTTCCAGATAGGGATATGCTAGATATTGGTCTAGGCATGCCCCAGGCCTATGATCCATCTTTCATCCTTTTTACCAATTTCAGACTGACAGCTAAATTAGCTCATGGAAAAGGCTCCCGTAGGCAGTAACCAATAACCTGCCATCCAAGGTAAGTTGCAACAGCAAGAGACGTAGGGGGGTGGTGGGGGGTGGTGGAAATGGAGACAGAAAGCTGCATTTATATCAGCTGGTATGGAAAAAACTGGGGATACAAAAAGGATCAAATTTTAAAGAATTAAATAAAATCAGGTCACATTGGAAAGAGGAATATAAATTGTGATTTCATGTTATGTTAAGCAATAGGCATAAACTGGCCTCTTAAGGCATGACTAGCCAGTCTCAGAGTTTCTGTAGTTAGTAAATCCAGTAAGTTTACAAACATACAACTGCAAATGGAATAGCTTTCTCTACCTGTAGTATTTAGGTTCAGTACCACCTCGTTACTGAGATGTGCTCAGTAGAAAAGGAAGACAATAGGTGGTCATAAAAGGCAAAATATCAAAACCCTTTTGAATCACAATGCTCATTTTCTTCTCAGGCAAAATAAAATCCTCAGCATGAGAGTGTTCACATTACAGTGCTAATAGTGCACATGTGTTGAATTATTTAAAAAATAATAAAAATAGGAGGAACGACTCACCCGCCAGTTCACTGACAAAGCAGTCACTTTAATATTCGCAGAGTATCTATCTGACCGTGTAACTTGAGCTTACTGAAGCTGGTGTTTAACTGTATCTCTCCATGAAAATAACAGCTTCAAACACTTAGAATAAAGTATTTCTGGAAAGGGCTTAGTTATACCTGAACTTGCATTTTACTTGCATTTTTGTCATTTTTTCCATCACTCTCTGTAATAGGTAAATTGCAGTTTAAAACCAATTACTTCAATACAGTTAGTGACTTTGTTCATAGTAGTAATTTCCCCTAATGTTATTTATGGTACCATATAACATTAGCAATGATATTTACAATTATAGTTCAAAACATGGTACAGTATTCTGTTAAGCACTGTTACCAGGTTTTCTTCCACTTTATTGGTCTATATATATTAGAATTGCAACAGATAATATAACAAAGCCAAAACATTGACACAGATATTTGCAAAAACTTTTTTTTTTTCTTTAGTGGCATGACAAAACAACAAACCCATCAACCCCTGTGATGGTGAGGCAGGTATTCTGTTGCTTACTGCAGCTGGGTATCTGCGTTTGAAAAGCATGCTTAAATTAAAGACGCAAAGAAATGCCTGGGGTTTCATTGCATTGCAAATGTAAAGAAAGACTGATTTTCTTCAAAGGAGGTTGATAATAACCTACAAACAGCAGGTATTTTCTGCTACCAGCATGTAGCTGGCATGTCATGGCTAGTACATCTTTAATCATAATAATGAGTTCTGTGGTAATCATGATAAAATATGTTTTAACTGACAATGTTTTTACCTGCCATTGCTACCCTCTACTGAGAATTACCCGACTTTTCTTCTTTTTGAGCTGCTCTAGCCTTAGCAGTGCATCTCATTGAGGCAGCCCTACCACTAGCTGGGTTGCTACTTTAAAAGGTTTCCTTGTTGTCAGTATTTAACTCTTAAGTATCAGTTTAGTACCATGAAATTCAGCTAACTGCTTGGCACAAGGAACACAAAAATAACTGAAGTCTGGAAAACTAAAGGAAATTGCTGTTTCTTTCCCTGCAACAGGCAAGCAGCTCTCTTCCTCTCACCAAATTAATTTTTTTCAGCCACAGTTAATTCTCCCCTAAGTTCCCAGTTTCCTTCATCTGCATTCTCTCTGAGAAATTTCCCCATGTAAAACTAGCATATTTCTCTTGTCTGTTGGAAAGAAAATCATTCCTGTTGCAGGACTCTCTCTTGTCCTTGAGCATTAACATTGCAAAAGGGCCAGTTACCATGCCTTCCAGCAAGCATCCCATCCCTCTCTACCCCAACTACAGGGAGTACTCAACATTTTCCACTCCTAAGTGAGAGCAGGAACACAGCAGTGTACTATGAGGTGATACCAGCTTCCATTCTCCTCCAGAAAAACTGATTTTCCTTGGAATGTCACCACCTTTTTAAGACAAAACCCAACACATTAAAGAAACTTTTTGCCTTTCTAAATTGGAAATATTTGCCTTTCTGAATTGGAAATTAAAAAAAAATATTAATAGCTTATTCAGAAACATCATTGAAATTCCACAAAAAAACTCACAGAAAGGAAGCTGGAGAGAAGTACTCAAAGGCTTTTTTATAGCACAACAAAAACTGCCCAGTAGAGCATCCTGAACTGCGGTACTCCCAGCATTAAAAGCTAAACCCAAAAATAAACATAATGTCTAATAAACTTCTCCCAGCTCCACAATAAGCAAACAAACAGGCAGCTATGAATAAATGCAACCTCTTCCACTCAACTTGTAGAGGATTACTTGGAAGGGAAGTTGGTAGAGGTCTCCTGTGCAAACCCGAAATGGATTTCCGTGCTGGAGGTGAACCCAGTACATGCACTGGGCCTCATGCAGCACAAATATCTGCTCCACTCTCTTCAAAAGCCTCTGGCCAGACCTCGTGTACAGGGTTTGGGTGGAACACAGTTGATTTTCTATGACAGAGTCAACTTTTTAACCCACAATACTTCACCCCAGAAAAGCTCCTGATGTGTGGTTTTATTTTCCCTTCTGCTGCCATCCTCACAGTGGTGCCACTGGGACCATCCCTACCACTAGACCGAAAAAAACATTACCTAGTACAGTTGCACTTTGGCCATGGCACTTCCAGGCACCTGGGCCTCCATCCCCAACCCTTTCACAGCTGGGAACCTCCCTGAGCAGTAACAGTGAAGGATGAGGTGGCGGGGATTATCTGAGGCTATGGCTTGGGCTCAGTCCCCTACTCCATCGTCAGCACTTTATGTGAGCTTTTATAAGCCTCCGTGTGCTGCAGAACGTTAATAATGCTTTCCACTGCACGGTGGTATACGACTAGAGCTAGAGATAACACTGTTGAGTGGTTCAGATTCAGGGGTAGCACAGCTTTGTTCGGTACTTCGGGTACTTTGTAAAATGCGAGCGATATCAATGGACACTAGCAGGTAAAGACCTCCGTAGTCAAAAAAGTGTTTAAAGACTAAACATGAAGAACTAACCATTCTAAATGAGCATTCTAAATGCTCGTTCCAAAGCATTTTTCTTCCGCCACTTATTAAGGTTTGCAGAAACACGCTGAAAGGATGTTTCGCTGTTACAACCTTTAACTCCAAGTTCTTAACTGTACCATAGATCATAATATTGTCATTCTTCACTGTCGCCACTGCGTCAGCAGCTGTTTTTGGTCTCACAAAAAGGGATTTGACCTTTGGGATGGACAGGAAGCTGAAGGAGCAACTTTCTGAAAAAATAGCCTCCTGTTTACATTCGCCTTGTTTAGCGAACAATTATCTTGGGAGACATAAGTAATAAGCATGTAAGTTTACATAAGCAGAAATGTCATTTTAATAGCACTAAATATAAGCGCACGTCAAGCTGTCACAGTAACTGTTCTGTCTATAAAATGCTGATCTGTATTTTACCAATAAAACCCACAAAACCGCTGATGACAAGACCAACAGCACGGTCCATCAGAATCCGATCCCTATCTATCCCAATGAAGCTCATCCCCAGCCATGGAGAAAAAAACTGCTGCCATTATTTTGTGGGGCACAATTTTTAGTGTTATTTGTTTACAAGGATATCTACAATGCTGATAAATCTAGGCCATCGTTTTGTTTCTATTCTATATTCTCAGATCTACAGCAAGAGCAACAGCAGGCCTCAAACTATCCCACATACAAGTCCTAAATATCCTCAGACACTGTCATTCCACTACAGTCAGCACCAAGTTCTCTCTCTATATTTGTATGCTGAAAATAGATAAACATTATTTCTTATCTATCTGAGAAACAGGAGGGTGAATTATATGCAAGTATAACATCTTATGAGTGTTAAATGCACTTACAGATAACTCACATAATGGCAGAGACAAAGCAACTCAGCCCTTCTTTAAAATATTATCTCTTGCTAAGTTAAAATGCTATTTAAACATATTGCGAGTATTTACACCTAATGTCTAGATAATTTGACTTAATTTACTGAAGCATCACCTCATTTTCTAAGGATGGAAAATATACCAAAAATCAAACAATAATAATAATTTCTTCCAACTTCCTATTATAAACTCTCTTCACAGTTATATTTACCTTATGTATTTTAAAAGAACAGCGCTGTTAAGGTACAATGTACATGATCCAATCAGAAAACCAACCTCAAGAGCATCCCTGAGAGTTTACGTTAACAGTATAACAGAGTTTAATTTTATTTGCTTGGAAAAAACCACTACTGTTGGCATCCTTATATTCATAGTTTTATACTAGATCTTGATAAAAACTACATGAATTATGGAACAGATTTACTGCTACATACATGCATACCTCTATCATTTCACATTTGCATGTTTTTAATATTCAGCAGATTCTTCAGACCACCTCTACGCTACTACTCAGTTCACTACAGGATAGTAATGATACTGATAACAAACTCATCCCCTGAGTGTACCCAGGCAACTTCTCCTCTTAGTTACAGTAACAGTCCCTTGAAATCCCATTCCGGCTCAAAGGTAAATGTAGCTATTTACTTAAATTTTAACAAACTGGAACAAAGTCCTCCACAGATTACTGTCAGACTATTTTTCAGAAAGATGTGACTGTGCAACTGACAGATTCTGGAGAAAAGTAAAAGCAGAAGCTGCCCCACACTGCAGTACCCTGAAGACCACAATGCCAAACAGTCATAACCATCAGCACACCTTCTCCTGGGGCAGTTAGGTTCTTTTCTCTATTTCATTGCTAACATCATCAATTGTAAAGGGAACAAAACATAAAAAAAAAAAAAAAAAAATAGCACTGGACTGTATCACGGTACTGAAATGCAGGAACAATGATTTTTGGCTTGCCATCTAAGGTGGTGAGAATACCTCATCAGTGTTTTCCCCACTGCACTCAAGGTGCTACAGAACATCATATTTAGTGTTCAGATGTCCAACGATGAGAAAAGAATACGCACCTATATGCTTTTAAACAGCTAGTGATGACTCAAATTACAGAAAGCTGTGTCTGACGGAAGACATGCAAGCCATCTGTCCACAGCTCAGCAGAATCCTGCTTGCAGGCTCTGTGGTCAGCATTTTTTTATTATTTTTTTTTTATCCATTTACAGTGAACGATGGATTATGAAATATAGTGCCTACATTTAAAAGTCCAGTGGGATGGCTATGATAACACTACCTGTCTTACTGCTTAACACAGACCACTGTGCTTCAGTTTCCTCTGCTTGGGCTTCTTTTTACAGTATAGATGCCAGGAATATTCCTATTGAACATTTGGCAAGCTTTTTTTACTTAAGAAAATTAAAAGCCTCTGCAGAGTTAACCAATGTACGTTTCTTTATGTATAGAACTTGACTTCAACTTTCCATCTGCCTCAAGTTCATCACCAATCAGTGTGCTGAGGCAGCAAAAGACTATGGATTAACCATCCCTCTGAAGAAAGCTGAGATAATGTGCCATCCTACACTTGGGAGAGGATAAAGATCTAGCATGACAATCAATGCAGATGTACTCTCATAATGGATTTCACTTACTGGGATGAGTTTTGTTTAAGCACTAACCTTAGTGATCAGTAAATCATTATTTAAATGTAAAAAGTTGTATCTTGCCTTCAGCAAAGTACCCAGCTGAACTTGAAACGGGCACAGCATGAGACAGAACAGTCCATCCCCGCTCCACTTCTACTCCAGACTCAGCTCCATCTCCTCTTTCCCTCTTCCTCCCTCACCCCAGAAACCCCCAGGCCCTCACGGCCTCACGTTCAGACTGCCCAGGTCTCCTTCCTTCTCTTCACCCCAGCACAGCCACTGCTGTCACTTCATCCATGCCTGCTGCCCTCCTCAACACCTTCCTCTCCCTCTGCTCCTGCCTTCTGTCCTCTCCAAACGTCTCAAGATGCTGCCATGGATTTTCTCCTTGTGCCAAGAAACCATGCTCGTGCATCTGCTTCTCCAAGTCTCACTTACTCTTTTTTTCCTCTTCCCTGAGCTCACTTCAGTTCTCTTGTCATGTAACTGACTCCCTTCTGCCACAAAAGAGACCAAAAAAACCAAAAACAAACCAACACCAAAAAAACCCCAAACAAATCAAAAAATAACCCTGGCCCTAGGAAGGATCTTGCTGCCATCACATGTTTATTCAGCCTGAGCTCCTTCTCCCAATGCAAGCTTTGTCTGCTGACACCAGAGACTCTCTGAGCATCGGGACTATTTGCTATGAGGTGTTTGCACACTGCCTCGCACAAAAGGGCCCTCCTGTAATACCATAATTTCTTTAGTCCAAAGAGCCAGTGTCAGGACACTGTGCTATTTTTAACACAGCTCACCCAAGGGAAACCTACATCCTCTTTTTTTTTTATGCTTTCTAAACAATAAAACAAGTTGCAGTAACTGTTTGCAGGCACAACAGTCACAACTGAGCAGGTTGCTGGATGTAAGGAGTATCATTTAGTGTATTGACAGACTAGTCGAGTACAGACATCTTGTACCATTACCAATATCGTTCCAAGAGAGGTCAAGTGGAAAGCCAGCTTGTGCTTTCAGCCTTCGATAACAGATCTCCAAGACATTTAACTGCCACTCAGGTTTATTTGTCTGATTGTATGAAAATGTGAGTGCAATTCATTCCAGACAGGGGCGCGCACAGGTACCCAGATTTACACATGCAAGCATACAAACACGCTCCTGCAGGGACCCACGCTGCCTGCCCAGCAAGGTGCAGAGCAGACCCTCAAAGGGTCTTTGTCACTTCTGTCCCTGCCCACACCCTGTTAAAAACTGCAACCTAGTTTTAACTCACGCGTATTGTTGTGCAGAGTAGCTTGTGGCGAATGACAACTGCTAGACAAAAACATCCCTCCTGCATTGCTTTCCAGCAAGCTCTCATTTGTATTCATCTTCCCTGTCCAGATGAAATGACATGGCAAGGCAACCTCCCGTTTGACACAAAGTGAGGTCATCTGGGACAGGAATTTGTCCTCTTACATAAGGAAAGGCCTGTACTAGTCACAAAGTAAATAATAAGAAAATAAAAATAATAACACAGATCCATAAACCAGTATGAAAGCAGAACTGTGCGAGATAGGTGGTCATTTGTCCCCCATAGAAAATACAGTAAAGTGAATGTTTTTTAAAAAGGAAAAAAAGCCTGAATGGCAATGGCAGGCAGACAGATGAAGGAAAGAAAACATCCTGGCCACTATGACACCAGCCTCAACATCTGCAGTTGGTGAGGAACAGAATTTATTAAGGCAAAGTGAATCCTCAGGGTGAAAACAAGTTCGAAACATACTTCAACCTAAAGAAAACAGGATGCTTCTCAAGCAAGAAAAACAGTTTATACTTCAGTGACGAAAAACAAGTGTATTCATTTGTCTTAGTTGCCAAGCGCCATAAATTGAGACCCTGAAACTTCATCAGTTAAAAATATTTGCATTAAAAATAGTTCTGTCTCTACTAAATTAATTGTCACCTATAGCCCTTTGTTTTCTCCCTTACGAACCTGAAACAACCACTAATCTGTTTCTCTTTGCTTAATAGTACGTAAGGAGAAATAGATATTCAGAAGGCAGGTGTTACCCCATCCTCTCAGGCTTACCATCCAGGCCCACTAGAAAAGGATTCTCTTCTGTGGCTGAATACGGCTTAAAAGGCATTAGAAGTTGTATGGTTGCATCTTTATAAAATATATGTACTATAGCTAGCCAGCTAGCAAAAAAACATCATGGTAGTACTTCTAACAGACACTCACTACATATGCTCAAGTACTGGCAGATAACAGATTTGGACCAAACAAGACAAAGAATTTTAGCTGGGGAGAAGAATCTCTGCAGCACCACTGCTCTGTGGCCCTTTTGTACATGGCTATAACATGAGGTGGGATATCACTTCTCCAGAGTGTCCAAGAAGCACTACCACCACTTTTTTCCCCATGTGCACATCTCTGCAATGCTCTTTCCCACACAAACTTTATTCACTGTAGCTGCTCCTCACCAGCAAGGTGCCAGACTGCTGCAACGGACCTACAGCCCCAGGAAGAGATGGCTGCTGCTTAGATGGCTCACGTGGAACACCAGCAGCATTGATGCTCAAGCTGTGCTGGCTGCCAGCAGATTTCCAAACACGATGTCACGCTATCGGTCTACTTTGCTTGGTACTGAACATCTGTAGTACTTAGTCTTCTCTTTTTTCCTTCTCTTCTCTACCCTCTGACCATTCTCACTGCCCTCCACCAACAGTCCCTACCTGGAAAGCCCTTGCTCTGAATCAGATGGAGCTGCTGGCAGGGCATGCTACCATTCAGAGTCTCAACTTTGTGACTCGTTGGATGCAATGGCTACCAAACTCTCCATTTGTGAGTACTCAAAGCACGCGGCAAGGCCAGTCTCACTTTCCACACTGAAGACTGGGAATGTTTCAAGCTCATCACGTTGCCACTGAACATTTGTCATGGGTAGACGAGCAGTCCTCTATATTCCACTGCTCTCTGTATTATGTATTAATTACAGGAAGGGCATCCAGAACATAGCCTAGGTCTCTTTAATGGCTTTTAGAAATCTAAACACATGAAAACAAACATCGGGTTTTCTTCTGTACATAATTCATACCAGCTGTGATGGAGCTTTATATAAACTGGGTTATTTGATCAGCTTCCTTAATGAGAATTGCCTTTTAGTGTAAATCATCTGAGGAGGCAGGACAAAAAGCAAATTTTACCTAGCCCTATGCTATAGTGTCATCACTTAGAAAAAGAATCAACAGAGCAATTAATTATTTTTACACAGACAAAACCTCATCTGAAGGATCAGCATGGTCTAGTACCAGACAGGTAACTGTTAAAAGTCTGGTAATTCACAGATGTGCAGCATATTTATGGAATTAATCCAAAGACATTTGGCTTGGGGAAGGGGGGGAAGCTGGGAGAACACCAGAATACTTTGGTCTTCTTTCTGAAGATTTGCTATTTGCCAGCCAGACCACATGTTAAAGCAGCACTTCTTTAATAAAAAACAGAATCTTAATTCCAGAAAATTACAAGATTTGATACAGAAAGCATCAGCTAGAAAAGCTGCAGCTATGGACACCAAAGAGGAAACTGTAAATCAAGGAGCAAAATACTCGCTATGCCAGGAAACAAGCAATCTGTGTGAGATGCCCAAGGAGTGAAGAACAGACGCTTTCTCAGTGATATCAAAGAACTATTTGCCACATCATGATCCAACTTCAAACACAGGATGCCATTCTCTAGCCATGCAGAGGAGTTTCATCCTCCAATCGTAAAAAACTGACCATAACACCCATCCACTTCATTGTCCCAAACTCAGGAGCATGGCCTCTTGACCTAATGGGTGGCCAGAGGTGGGTGCCATGGACAATCTACATTGACTGTACCGCTGGCTGCTCCTTGAGCAAGGAGGAACATGGCTTCTTCAGCCACTTGATGTCTGATACCATCGGCATCACACATGAGACTAAGCACGCCTTCAGAGGCGTTGGATCTGCAAGCAATGGCAGTATGACTGGAGCATACTGAGAAAAATGTGTTCATAAGGGACAGCAACACTGGTAAATGAGGGGGCAGAGATGACTTGGAATGAAGTGTGAGGGAGCTGCATTTTCTTAACTGTGTCTGAGTGGAGGAGGAAAAAACCCAACAAAAACAACACCTTCCATATACCTTCCAGTCCTAAAAAAGTCCCGTGAAAAAGAGATGGTAAAAAGGAAGTAGTATCTGTTTCTAGAAAATTCAAGTATGTTCTTTCACAATTACTGAATGTGGAATGGTAGAAACCTTGGAAATTATTTGTCTTTCTTGTCTACTTGACAAAGAAACAGGTGTTTTTCTTCCTATATTTTACTTGAACTTATTAAAACTGAGATCGAAAATCCCAAAGTTAAAAGAAACCATTTTACATAGCAGTAGCATCATATGACTCCTTCCCTCCTTCTTTCACTACTAATGCCAGATGCAACACCGTGTGTGTGTGCAAAAACCATCAAGCAGTGAAGAACAACAACTTTTTCCAACCTCTCAATGGTTTTCATGCCTTTTCCCATAGTACAGAGAGACTTGAATAGACAAGACTCATTCTCAAAGTCCTTCTCAGCCACACTACAGAGAAAAAAAGATTTTTCCAGTACGTTATTTAATCCATGGCCCACCTATAATTACTTGTGCACAGGAAGAGAAACTTCTTGTTCCAGGCTTCTGAAAGCAGATTAATGAAAGTGCTTTTGTTTATGGGGAAAGACAGAGCAGGGTAACTTGCTTAAAACGATACATTTTTGCCATATGTAGGTAGAAAATAAACCCATCCATCAAGGATATATTAATAATAGATGAAAACTGGCTCCAGACACAAGATTACTTGGTGAAAATGCCAGAATAATGGACACACAATTTTTATTCTATCAACTCCAAATGACATGGGATATTAGTTTATGCAAAATCCACAGAACAAGGCTTTATTTCAGAAAGTAATCCTTTAATTTGGCCAAGATTTTGTTTGCTCAGAGATACAATGGAACAGAACAACATAACAACAACAACAAAAATGTATCTGGCATACATTAAGCCAAGCCTGTGTACTGCACTTAAAAACAATTAAATAAGTGGTTCACACCAGAGTAAAGCTTTTAACTATTGGAATAGGCACAGCCAAATCTCACGTTTTGTGCATACAGTTTAAACTGCCAAACAGGGTTTATGTACCGATTAGTGGAGATTATGTAGAGTAGTACAGCCATTTTTTAAAAATACAATATTATTACAAAGAACCCCCAGAGGTTCATATGAAGATGGTCTCTATTTCATAGACAGTAAAATCACTGAGGCATATCATCACAGCAATGACTTACTTCTACCGAAGGAGCCAGGGGAGTTGAGCTCAGGGCCGTTAATGCAGGCAACAGCCCTCCCCTGCAACTGAATATGCAAAAGACAGTTTACAGCTTGTATCAGGTTTTTACTGGACTTTGAACGAGGTCTTAACACATCTGCATCGCTTGTCAGCTTCACCAGTCTAAGAAAATAGGACAAATTAGAACCACCTAAACTATTTAGTCTGTGAAGTTCCTACTTCATGTGACTCCAGTAACGCCACTGGTGGCTATAAATCTTCGCCAGGCTTTTGGGAAAAGTCCCTTTCACCACCCCACTGCATGCATGGGAGAATATTACATACTGGATCACGCAGTCGCGAGGTTTGAGTTGGGATGTCTCAGGCCTTGCTTCAGCGTATGTTCAGCATTTTGATCAGCGTAAGGCTATTTATCTTTACTACGAACACAAATTCTTACATTAAAGCTGTAAAAAAGATTTTTTGGATAATTTTCATTTTGTAAAACATTTAACATCGTTGAGTCACTAGCAGCATAAAAGCACTATAATAGAAATATAACTGGATTTTAACGGTACATTCCAAGTGGGTAAAACAGCTTGCTTAAGAGAAAACAAACGTTTTTCAGTAACAGCTCTTCTCTGCAGTTTGATTGAAATAGGGGAAACTGACATATTTATAGTGGACATCAACAGCAATACCAACATTACACATTACTTGGCCAAATACTCTCATACTTGGATGCCCACTTCACCTAAACCAGGCAGCACATACGTGTACATCCATGGATACATATGTACATACATACCTGAGGTACTGTAAGTGTCCTGTGTACCTTACCCCCGTGTAATATATGGACACAGGTACATATATATATAACCCTGCAGGCACTGTGCACGCTGTATACTCATAATCAGCACGTTCTCTACCACCCCTCCATGCACTCTGGAAATATCCTCCGTAACATAACACAGAGACCTGCTTTCCCACTGCTCACGTCATCTTACTATCATCCACAAACAGCTCAGGCAAATCTGCAACAGAAGCCATCCCAAACTATATTTTATGAAAGTATACACCAAAGGCATTTGCTCATCACCATTTCCTAACACCTTCTGGGTGCAAACTCTGCAGGTTGTCCAACGACCCTGGTCACACACACAGAGGGCAACACAGCTCCACAGACCCAGAACCAGGATCCTGGCCTGGGAAGTCCTTAGCACAGAAGACGCAGGTAATGCTTTGAGCTGGCACAACAGCTTAGTTACACCAACTGGGGTTAAACTATGTTTAAGTATGTCCAAAATGCACCTGTGTCTCTATGCTCTACCTCAAAGCTGAAGAGAAAGAAAAGAGCAATTTACTATCAAGGGAAGTCCACATGATTTATGTAGGTGATGATACGCTGCCCACCGAATCTTCACATGTGCTGTTGAAGCAATCACCCTCGGGCCAGGAGACTGCACAGCTTGCAAATTAAAAATACAGCTGCAGTTCTACCACGCCTCTGCTGCCACAAAAAAAAACAGAGAAAGAAAAGGTTCATTTGGGAGTGGTACAACATGCCCACAAGAGTAGTCAAGACCTCAGGGTCACCGCACAGGAGACCAGTCATGGACTGGAGAAACTTGTATGGATTATTGACTAGTGAGAAAAAGCAGAGCAGCCTAGGGGAAAACCAGCATCCCTGAGCAAAGAGGCAACAGGCAGAAGTGAGGCACGCAACAAGCCAACAAAGACGACAAAATTAAAAAAAGTTTGCCACCTACTACAACTTTTTTTTAGAGCTGGCTGAGAAGGCAAGTGGCCCAAGCCAACCACACCTTCTTGGAAGATAGCTTCTCCCAGCTTAGGTAACAAAAGTTATAATACAATTTTCAGTAACTCCCTAGTCCCCCCTTGGATGCACCGAAGAAGTAACAGGAAAACACTTTTTGCCCTGCCCCCTCTCCTTCTCTAAAACAGCAATAACATGTGGACCTTAGCACTTCTGCACGCTGAAGATGAGGGCTGCTCCTGTCCTAGGAAGAGATGAAATGTTGGGGGGGGGGGGGGGGGGGGGGGGGATGGAGAAAGGAAGAAGAGGAGAACCAGGGTGAAGCCCCTGTGTTTTGGGCTTGCTGCTCCAGTGCCCACTAGCAGCAGGGGCAATGACCGCTGCCATTTCAGGAGCTACGTCTCCTCCCAGCTGCCTCCACTGCTTCGCAGACCCAGACCCAACACCGGCATCGACACCAGCGGCACCGGCCAGCCCCGCTTCCTCAGCTGCTAGGAAAGCAGGAAGATGGGACTATTGCAGGGTTTTCTGTTCCCAGCAGTCTGACTACTTTCCTACACCTGTTTTCAAAATACTGCCCAAGGACGGGCAGAAGTCATCATCAGGCCATGTCCAGACATACTATGTTTTGAGTCATGTTTCCAAGGACAAACCTCGACAAGACCGTTTGGGGGCTTGCTGCTCACACTCCTTTGCAGACCTAGGCCCATGCTTTGAAGGGTGTTCAGGGTCCTCGACCTGTGACCCAGTGCCTCAAGGTATTCTCAAAACTCCTTGCTATATAACCACCTTCATAAGATGGACCCTGAGGAATCCAGACACCATTAATACTATTCCAATGCAGATCTTACATCACTTTCAAGGAGAAAAATTCAAGTACGTCCATCATGCTTGTGACAGAAAAATACTGTGCTGAAGTTGCCAAGAGGTAAATAAAGCACATGGTAAAATCATGTTGAAGGTAAACAGGTGTGTAAGCCCAGCCCTGTTTAAGCCCAGCCTTGTCCCAGAAGGGACAAGCAGGATCCCTGGAGAGCTGCTGTCATCCTACCTCTCCTGGCTGGCTGGACCAGCGTCCCACGGACCTGTGGCACTCGTGCCAAGAGAGCTGACACTCCTCTAGCCACAGTAAGCTTAAGACGCAGAAATAATTTCAGGCAAGATTTTAACACACAATTTTAGGAAAGCAATTCCCAAATCTGAAGGACCTCTCCCTTTGAAGCACACCTTTAGTCACGTGCTCTTTCTATAGCAAGTTCAAAAGGGATTAAAGCTCAACCGACACAGCAGAAGAGACATTGGAGTACTTGAGACAGTAGAAAATGAAGAAAAATAGACATCACACGAAAGAAACTGCTGGGCTCTCTGCTGTACCGGACCATAAGGCAATGAAAAGAAATACTGTCAAACCAGGAGGGGAAAGTGCATCAGACAGGTAATAGTACTATTTATAGAAAAACTCCATTTATAGCGACGCTAGCACAAAAGGGGAGAAAGTGCCTAAAACAAACAGCCGTTTATCGGTCTGACGAAAAGCACGCTCACGTCAATGTCAGCCTCCAAACAGACTGGCAAAGACTTTGTGTCAGGCCTTATTTAAGACTCCACTGTAGGAGGGACAAGGAAAAATGCTGCTATCCCACTTCAGCTGAAGTCAGCTAGAGTTTTCTCCCCTGTCACAGCAACACCAAGCTTTATCCAGATCATAGATAAAGTGTTCCAAAAATTAAGTTAATTGAAAAACTAAAATATGTAAATATATAGCCCAGAAGACTTACAGGAAAAATACTTTGGCAATGCAATAGATGAATCACAAATTTCCATACAAACAAAGGAAGAGGAAAAGAAGACTGTTCATTTTCAAATTTCCAGGAGTTCTTCATATGCGTTTAAGAAAATGTCTAGAAAATAAAAGTGTAAATACTTTATGTATTGTTAGAGAATTCTTAGCAAATCTAATGTAAATCCATCAAAACCAAAATCTATTGGAAAATAAGACAGAAAGGGCAGTTGTGACAGGCATTACAATGGCTTAGCTTTTTACCCTGTGAAACTTCTGAAATACTACTTACCATCAAGTTACTGACCTATGAAAATACCAGAAGAAAGTTAAAAAAAAAAAAAAATAAAAAAAAATCAATGTGTTCAACTACAATTCAGAGTTTGGAATATTAAATTAGAAATGTTATATACTTTTAAAAAGTTAATTATACAGATTTATAACTATTTCATAAGCCTATGTGTAAGAACTCTTTAATAGTTTGTCTCCTACTGTTCCTCTTTCTAGATGCAGAAACAAACTTCTTTTCCTTTCTATTTTGATTTCCATAATGAGGTCTGCTTCTCACATCAAGGTTAGCATTTCAGTGAAAAATTTCCCTGACTAACAAACCTGCTATGGGTAAAACAGTGTTCGCTCTGAGCAGAACGGTTTCAGGGCAACATTCCTGTTAAACTACGATGAATTACAGTCAGAAGTTGTGTATGAACAGTGGAATGAGTATGAAATGAGATCAGCTTTGTTAAAGCCATCACAATAAATATGAGATGAATCAATGAATACCACGGAATTATTGTGGAGCTCTTCAAAGCCAGCCCACTGCAGTCACTACAAGGATACCCACATAGCAGGTGCAAGGTTTATAGCTGTAGTAAACAGGCAGTGCCAATTCTGACTGGAGAGAAGAATGCTTTACCAATCACTTAAACATGGAAAGGGAAACAAGTGATGGTCACAAAAATGCTTAGGGTAAATGAATGCACAGCCACTGCTGCGTCACGGCAAATTCAGCCATCCAGGCAGCAGAAAGGGCACGAATCCCGATTCCTCAGAAAAATTACCTTGAGGACAATTTCCTACAGAGCTTATGGCTACGACTCCAGCTTACACACAACTCACAGACAGCAGGACTGAGCCCTGGATAGAATTTATGTTCACTAAAAAGAACATAAACCACTACCACCATCTTCCTGGAAGTTCAACCATGGAGGCTGTTACCCATGCCACTCTCATCCCAAAGGGGTACCCCTGCTCCTTTCTTTACCTTTTTGGTATGGCTAAACTGGGTTTCCTTTACCCCAAAAGACCCCTCTTGCCACTTAAGATGCTGACTGCTTTCAACTGTGTAAAGAAAGGTTTTTTAGGCAATTATATTCCCTCTAAAACTCTACTGCAGAGCAGTTGTGCCATGCCACAACATGAGGGGCACGCACCGATAAGCTCATTCTGCTGACACTACTGCTGTAATATGACAACTGGGCAGAAACAGAGAGCCACAAAATACCTAAGTGATACTTGGCTGCTAACAGAGGGTAAAAAAAAAAAAAAAAAAAAAAAAGGCTGCAGAAAACCAGATGAAAATCAACACTGCAAGCTATTGGCTTGAAAAACAAACAAGCTTTCCACCCGCCAGCAGCAGCGTACTCACAAGTCACTGAGATCTCACTAAGGCTGCAGATTTCTTCCTTGCGGTGCTATGACCCATCATCCCATAGTTCACCGAGGAACCAAGTAGCTGGGTCATGCGATGGGCAGATGCACATGGGAGAGAAAACCCTGCGGCTGCTGGAGATACTCCGGCTCCTGGAGTCCCCTCTGTGACCAGTGAAGCACAGCATCTCCCCCGCCCTGAGCTCCTGCAGCCCCGGGAGCAGGGACAGGCTTAAACCTGGACTCATAACCCTGTTTAGATGGATACCTGTCACACTGAAAAATCAGGGTGGAGGATCTTCCTCCTCCTCTTCAAAACAAACCTTACAAAAACGTTGAACATACATGCGCGCTGCAAAAACAACGTAGGGAGAGAGAACCACGTTCTCTCTCCTTTCAAACTAAAGAAGTCATATAACTTGTTTTCTGAAAACCATACTCTAATTTGATAGATGTGAAAACTGACTCCCACTGTCCTGTAAAAAATGGGAAAGACAAAAAAGAAAGATATTAATACTAATAATCCAGAGGATTAGGGATCAGAGGTCAGTGCACAACCTTTTAATGAGCGAGGTATTTAAAGACTGATGACACAGTATATTTTTATTCTTCAGTAATTTAGTACAGAAGTTTACATTGATTGCTTAAAAGGCCATTCAATTTTATTTCCCATATTTAATTGTTCTTAGTGCCCAATAAATGGTTGACGGGAGAAAGTAAAGGATTATTTTATTCTTTCTGTATCATTAAAAATACTGTCAGCCCAATTCACTCATTCACACGCCCTCTACATGCCCTTCATGTTTTCACAAAACCGTGCAGAATATCTGTTTTTCATTACCACCAATCCTGAAACCCCCACCCAGTGCTCGGGCTCTCTAACCTGAGCTAAACCTCTCACAGGTGCACGAACAAAAAGAAGGTATTTTACCATTCCCAAGGAGAACTTTCTAAATATGATAAAGAAAACCAATAGGCTTGCACGGTGGAATTCTGTTTTACCTTAAAATTTACATCTTCTATGAAAAAGGGCTGCCTGCTAAGTCCTTATGTCTTATCACGGCTTGGATCTCTTTAGATCCTGCTGGTTGAGCAAGAGCTGCAGACCCTCAGATCAGGAAAACATGTATTTAAACACATGGCTTAGTTAAATGCTTAAAGTTCAGCATGTGCTTAAATTAGCTCATCATCTGCTCATCTTTCTCCTTGTCAACAGAGAATAAATGTGAAAAACATAGGAAAGGTTCTTCCACCTATCAAGTATTTGTTGTATCTCACGACACAGTTAAATTGTGCCACTCTGAATATCGTGACAACTTCCGAGGTACAAAGGTATTTTTGTGTTTTCTGAGAATTATCTAGTTACCTGGAAGACACGTACAATTCCTAGGTTGCTGTTCATACAACATCCAGACATTTGGGTATTTGTTGAACTCATCTACATACTTGCATGATTCCTAACTCACCAGAACCTGAGAATAACCCCAAACTGTCAGCTTTTAGTTTCTCTCTCTTCTCAGCACTTCTATGATGTAAGAAATTATTATCACCATTTTACATCCAGGGAGCTTGAGCACAAAGAGATATGGTTTGGTTTTGCAGAAAGTTCTGAGGAAGTTTAACGCCCAGATTGCCTTATCTTAATTCCTAACACGTTACCCTTACTTTCAACAAACTCCAAAGGTGAAACTGCCAATGCCATTGAACTCCATAGGCTATTTTACAATGATTTCAACAGTGTCAGGATTCCATCTTCTAACGTCAGTAGGATTTTTATCTAAATAAAATCTGGGACTTCTCCTTTACAGCAACCCACAGTATTTTATCACATACCACTGAACTACTGAAAAGTTAACTCGTTTCATTACTGCATTTAAAGGGAATCTCCTTCAGTAGAAAATACAGATTCCTAACAAAAGGAGAAATATGTAGCATACAAGAAGTTTCATCAAAATGCATACGTGTCTACAAAAGGCAATTTTAAAAATTAATTTTCATGTCCTGTTTAATACTGATGATTTCAAAGATTATCACTGTAGAAAGGAATAGTGAAACACGATAAAAAAGGAAATGGCATAAAACTCTCTTTTGAACAATAACCAGACAGAGGTTTTGAAACATAATCACATAGTTGAGCTAGTACAATAATATTGGATCTGTAATCTACTGAAGTATTTATTGATCGACACCCATGACAAAATAACTGTTGCCCTAATAGGATTCACATCCAACATTTTTTTAAGTTTCCCAAATAGTTCACATGGTACACTTACAAATAAATCAATTAATATCGACTGATTGATCAATATATGCACAATATGAAAAACAGTTTTGGCGGCTTTATGTTCTCTGCAGAGCAGCTTTACCTACTGATGATTAATTTTAATTTACTTTACGGGATTCTATTGCACTGAAACTTTAATTAAAAACGAAATGAGAAAGTCTATAAAGTCTGCATAGCATCAATTACCTAGACGATATCCTGCACTTCGCCTACCCTCTGTACATATGGTTTCTGTTAAAATAATTGGAAAGCACTTCTGAACAATGTCACCCACACATCCATTCTAAGAGAGAGAGGATATATTACCATTAAATGTCACTAATATTAATAAAGAAACAATTAATTCTTCATTACCTATTTCTAAAATACACCATCAGACTCCTTCAGTTCAAACACAAATAAAACATTACACATGCCTGTCAGTGAAATGGGTAATCATCATCATTGTTATAATTTATACTGCTTTCTCTTGTAAGTCTAATGCCTCATTTATTTATAAAGCTTTTTGGCTGACATTATAAATAGCCTCTTTGAAATATTAAAAAAAAATCTAGCTCTTATTAAGCAAATTCCCACACCTCTTGTCATCTCTTTCCTTATAAAATGTTTCTTCTAATCTGCATTACACTTTCTTTTGGTGAACAGACAACATTTACGTTTATAAAATGTTACTGCCTCAGTAAAACACACTAAATAATACTTTCCATTGACTTACGCACACATAAAAAAATTCGTATTCAGCAGACTAACCTCAATCCCAAAGAAAATTACTACTAAGAAAATCCACTCGGAAAATTATTTGGAAACTGCTGGAGAATTTACACTAGCGGTAAGTTGGCTCAGCAGCCATATAGTATCTGACTTAAGGATCAACCCTACCAGCACTGGTTTGGATCAGGTACAAGAACAGTTCAATGTTTTAATTATTAAAAAAGCATGGGATTGTCACAGTCCTTATCCACTCCAGCCAGCATCGGGTTACAAGCCTCCAAGGTGTCTCTGGCATGCTGCCTGGACTATTTATTGCTATTTGTAAATTAGACACTTGTGTAAGAATGTCAATTTAAAATATCTTTGTTTAAATGAGCCTGATAAGAGATGGCCAGATATACATTTTATGAGACTGCTAAATAATTGCATCACGCAAAGCCAGCTTGTGAATTTTACAGGACAGGACAGCTAACAACAGCACAGCACCCTTGCAAGGCAGCTTGTGAGTTCAGCATCCAAGGGATAAAGCTATCTGAAACAACAAACAGCGGGTGCTCTAAACCCCTAACAACAGAAATACTGAGAAAGTCAGCTATCATCCATAACCAGAACAATCTCTCAGCTCTCCATTTCAGAAAGGAATGGAGAGTCTAAGGTGCCCCTACCAATCCTGCTAATACAGCTCCAGCAATTACTTTCCATACTCCACATCAGTAAGTTAAAATATGTTTCCAATGCCTAACACATCAGTCATTAAAGTTTCCCCTGCCTCAATCAGCATAACTAATGAGGCCATATAATAACAGAATTCAATCTCTAATGAAAAGCCGAACAAAGTCTCCCTGCAACAATACTACTCGTGATTTAGTATTCTCAACTTGTCCATCCTCCATCTTTTACTCTGCGGATATTATCACCACTCAGAAAATTACATTTCAATGAACTTGTCAGGAAATAAGTAGTAAATTAATCAGGCAGCATAAACCAATTACAGTCATTTTCTGCGTGTTTTCTTTCAGGTCCCACGCGTGAACGCAGTATTGGCTGCATGGGTTATTCCTGCAGACCACTCACAAGGGTGCAGGGGGTGCACAGTAACGCTGCTGGAAGGAGTGGTGAAAGCATCTCTGTCGCGACGGAGGGAAGACACAGTCGCTCAATATGAGTGATCAGCAGACTTCGTTTATTGTCCCTTACAGTCACCTTTTATGCCTTGTTATAATTAGCTCATACATATTACAAAAGTTAAGCTCATTATTGGTTAGTTGCCTAAATACCAAGCCCACCCCTAGTTTCTCTTCTGTAGTTTTCTGTTCCCACCTGCAACATTCTTTTCCCACCAAAATCTTCCTGTTATTGTGTAACAAGGACAGCCAAAGACAGTGTATTTTGCTTTACTTCAGATAAGCTGAGAGCGATGTGCATTTTTGTCCAGCCAGCTGGACTATGTCTATGAGACCTTTTTCAGCTAGCCCGTTATCCACACATCTCTGCTCCATGGAAGGCATGATGAGCACTGTTAGCACCAGTGGAGCTCCAGCACCAAAACAGTGCTATTTCTTAACGTATTTTTTTTTAAATGCATATACGAATCAATATACAAAACTGAACCCATTCGGGCACTTTGAAAAGGGTCACAAGAGACCTACCATGAAAACTTCAAGCTCCTAAATAGTTTTGGAAGCGTTGCTCAGTCTCTTTCCAGTTGTCACAAGTGACAAACATAGGTGCCTACAAGACTAAGTTTTTGTTACGAGTTACAGCATTACATATGGGAGTACCCAAGGCAAATTGTGCTGGGGCTGAGCTGAGGGAGCTGGGAGGATGTTTGGTGGCACCCCGACTCTGTTTGGGTATTGCCTGGCTGTAACACAATTCCCCTCTTCCCTCTGACTGCCAGGAAAAGCTTTAATATTGATGATGTTTCTTCTGATCGAGCGCAATGAGCAACAGTATCATCTGAATTACCAGTCAACAGCCCCCACACTAACAGGGACTAGAACAATTCAAACTGGATGCCTCTTGCTCCAGGCTGTGTGAAAATTCAGGAAAAGCAGTGAACTGGTTTAAGGCATTGTGCCCGTCTGCACCAGTGAGAGAACTAGAAAGATTTTATCTTTTTTTTTTAAACAAATAAAGCTCAGACGCTGAAGCCCAAGGCACGCTGTCATGGCACTGAATTTCACAGAAAATTATTCAGATTCAAAATCTGAAGCAATACAGGCTCCTGGTCCTATAAAGTGAGCAAAGATAATGCACAAAATGGCACAGAAACTCCTCACTTAACAAGGAAAGCAAGTCCACCTGTTCGATGCCTTCAAAAGCACCTAGGCTGGGCTCTACAAAGATGTGCTTCCAAATAAAAACTTTTCTTCTGTTTTTGTTGGTATATAATGAAGACTTTACGCATGCAAACCCATTCTTTACATATGTGCAATATTTCAGTGAACTCTTAAACTTAGTCCTCCAAAGGTATATTATACAAGCATCATGCACCTGCCAGACTCCAGACCCTTATACAGCACCGGAATTCTTTTCATGAATTTTGTCTGTGTTCTGCCTTGGCTGGGAAAAGATCCAAGTGGGTTAAGCTCCAGGAGCTCATTGTCATTGCTGCTTTCTGAAGGCTGAATATTGTTTAACCTTTCCCCTGCAGTATGCATAAAATTCCTAGAGGGCAGTTAGAGCCTCATATGGTCTAATTAAAAGTAGGATTTATTAAGACTGGAATAAAATAAATTAAAATAAAATAAAATTTGTCATAATATATGTAACACCTTGTATTTGGCATGAGGTAGGCCAGAAGTGCAGTAAAAAAAAAAATCAAGTTACAGCATTTAAAAAAAAATTATCTACCAAGCACTTTTGCCATCGAGCCGAGTGCCAAAGTAATATCCCACCTTCATGACTTTTACAATTCTTTTCTTCTCTTGATTTATCGTCACATCAGACAGCTCCTACCAAGAAGTCATGTGCTCTCATACTCTTCCCTATACTAAATTAAAACACTTAATGGTTTCATACCCTGTTTTCTCTCTTCCCCATTTTATGTTATCACCCTAAAAACTTCTGTGAAGGCAGAACCAAACAAGCTCGTACTTTTATACCACCCGTCAAGAACATGAGGGACTGAACCAGACGGTGTACTTTTCTCCTCCACCTGCAAGAGCAAGGAAATAAAGTCTAAAGAGTTACTGTCCATGGAATATCGATAAAGCAGCCAGAGATAAGAAATGTTTCCAATACAGGTTTAGTTGAGCTAGTTCAGGTGCCGATAGCAATGACAACAGAGCAGCACCGGCAGTGGCTGGCTTGGAGACAGGTTATCCTGTAGGTTATCCGGTTTTGCTGTAGCTCAGGCAAAACGGACAAACTAAAGTTCACCCTCTGTCCATTTGTGTTGAAGCCACATCTCTGACCACAGTACAGGTACACCTTTAGACAGCACGTTTGACATCGAATAGCGCGCTGTCAGAAAGACACCACAAAACCCTGAAACAATTAGTCCCATCCTGTTAATAAAAATGAAAATGAACCAGCGACACGCACACATCACAGAATCATAGATTTATAGAATTGTTTCCTACAGCACTGGGGAAAAGTCCTCTGAAGTAGAAAGACGTGAGGAGCTAATGTCACTTTAAAACAGACCAAATATGCCGTGGTGACAGTAATCAGCAGCAGAATTTTCAGCTTTTCGCTGCTTCTCAGTAGGCTTTTCCCAACAACGTGTCTTAACAGCAGCCAGCCCTTCAGCAGAAGCACTTTGAGAAACCATGCAACTCAAACCTTTAACTCAGTTCACCATAACCACATGCAAGAAAGCTTTAGCAAGCCAGCAGGTCTACTGCAGAGACAGAGTTAGAAATTTGCTAATAAACCAGTAAACTCTGCAGCACAAGTTTGTTTACTAACCCTCGTTCATCTCCATGCCACAGTGCCACAGCCCTTTTATCTGAGCCTCTTTTCCACTCAGCTTGAAATGTCATGTGTTTAACTTCCTTGTATTATCCCAATTAGACCATGATGGGTCATGATAAATGATTTATCTTCCTTCTTTTTTGCTTTTATACATTTTTATATGCTTCAAAACCAGCAAGGTGGTTCTTGTGCCCAGTTGTTTCAGTTCCTGTTAGCAAGTATTTAAGCCTTTCAAATTTGTACTCTTGAGCACAGCACATGTTTGTTTAGTCCACTGGCTTTCCGTGTGCAAGTGTCTTGGTATCAAATGCCATATCTTACCTTCCAAAGGAGAACATAGCTCCAGTTACACTCACCTCAGGGTTTTTCTATTCTGGGAAACAAAGCAAAACAAACAAAAACAAACAAATGCACCATTTTCCCCAGTTGCCCTTAATTTGACTTCACTATGGTCCACATTAACAGAAACAGCAGCTAAACTGTCTTTGAAACTTTATTCACCATAGCCAGAAAAAAAAGAAGAAAAAAAAAGACTGGTGAAATGCCTTTAAAACATGCTTTAATCTAGCTGGAATGCCATAAATTGCTTCCAGATGTGCTCCATACAAAAGTCAATCATAGCTATTTATACTGACACTCTGCAGTCCAAACAATCTGAATCCAAATGCCATGTCTCTGCTACAATAAAGCTATAAATGTCAGTCTTGTTGAATTTGGAGAGGTGTTGAGGAGTTCATGCTAGTTTGCTTTCTGGGCTATTTGTTACCCAGCAATTATTTTTATTTTTTTTTAAAAAAAAAAAAAAAGGAGGAAAAAAAAAGAAAATAAAAGAAACTTTTAAAATAGGCCTTTTCCTTGCTGAACTATTCTTAAAGCACACCTGACACCTTCCAATCATGACCTTGAAAGTGCCACAGGTTACAAGTTGAAATTCATTTCATAAGTTAGAAAAATGTAGTGCTTAGGCTCTGAGCCAAGAATAACTGAAGGGCTTGGCAAGGCTCCCATGCCCTCCCCTAGAACGAACACACACGTAGTACACCTGGGACTAAATGAACTGAAATACAGTCAAATGACACACTGACTGCAATAATACCTCTATTCAATAATCTTCTAGGGTATTGGGGTGGGGTGGACAGAATATTCTTGCTGTAAGGAGAAAAAAAAAAAAAGAGGTTTGGAAATCGTACCCTCATCAGTTGCCTTGCATGCAACGACCATCAGAACCAAAGTGGTCTTCGCTTGGGAAAACTGAATAACCAGCATTTAGATGAAAAGATGACCCATGCAGTTATTCCACACTGTTTCAGGAAAATATATTATTTTTCTGTGGTCTCCACAGAGTTTTCTGGTTGCTTTTTACAGACTTTATTAAGATCCTCCCCCCCTCCCCGCAAAAGTGCACCTGCAGTTCAATTTATGTATAAATGTTCAGAGTTTTAATTCTGGCTTTTTGCGAGTGAAAGACAACAGGGAATTTTCTTATCATTGCTTGCAGTTTGGGGAATTAGAAATGTTTCAGAAAATCATAACATGTAACGACCTTACTCTTCACTTCCCTGCCTTTTTATTTCCCTTGATGTTTGCCTTCTACTCCAAAGATTTCCCCTGCCTTCCCTCAGTTCCTTACCTTCTCCCAAGTCCAGAAGTCCATCCCTACAATGGAGCTGAAGAACATTCCTCCCTTTCAGGCTAAGCTGTAGCACTGACTGTCATTTGTTACCACACGGGTTGAGAAAAAAATGGCAGAAAATGCACACTGAAGTGGTTAGATCATGGTCTAAAATCCTTTCTGTACATTCAAAGGCGGCAAGCAAACTGTGTAAGACATGGTATTTTAAGGTTCAAATTGTATATACATACAAAAAAAATGAGAGGCTTTAAAAACAAGCTTTATGCTCTCAGTTCAACTTACTGAAAAACTTAGTTTTTAATAAATCTCTTCAGTCAGAGGTTATACAAATGACTACAGAAGCAGCAAGCATAATACCTGTATTTAAGAATGGGGGAGGAACATACCTAGTGAACTACCAAGCCATCAGCCTGGTCCAAAAGTTATGCAAGGTTTTATAACCTGTTCTGAAGGAATGTAATTTCTGTGTAATTGCAGGGGGTTGGAGAAGAGATAAGCATAGAGAGGCAGAGAAGCTATTCAAGTTAGAAGACAATTTTGGCATAACAACAAATGATTAAGACTTGGCCGTGAATGCACTGAGACTGGAATTCACAGGCACACGTCTAACCATCAGGAGGGCGAGGTGGTGCTCCATCCGCCATCCTGCGGGAGTGGGACCGAGGAAGAACCTTCCACAGGGGAGGCTGAGAAATTGATCTGACTTCAGTACCCTGCAACAGCAGAGGATAAAACCTGGTGATGCACAAGCTGCCTTCCACTCTTCTATCAGCCTGCGTTCATATGGCTTTATTCCTGCCTCCTATCAGACAGTGAAATTTTTTCATGGCATTGGTTCTCCAGGCAAGAGCATCTAACTCTTGCAGGAAAAGCTTAGGGGGCTGCTAAAGCTGTAAATAGAGGGCAACAAATACTGCTGTTCAGTGATACCTCTCTCTGTGTATTTCTTCTTTTTCTTCCAGCCAAGAGCTGATTCTAACCTTCAGAAACCTCCTTTGTCCGTGATTTTGTTACACCTCAATCCATGTGATTTTACATCCGTTGACTACCAAAATTCATACATGAAGTCCACCTCACTGTAAAGGCCAACCGCACTGCCTTCAAACATGCACTCACTCTCACAAGCCTGCCCACACATTTTTAACATTTTAAGACAAATGTACACCCGAAGGAAGTAACTAATTTACTCTGTGTCCATATTCCTTACTGTCTTCTCTCTGCCAAAGCTCTTTGTCTGGCACAGTGTTCTCCCCTGATCTGTGCAGCAAGCTTTCTACTCAGATCCCAAACCTTCTGAATCTAGGACTTAAGAGCCTTCTAATGAGGCACGAGCCCCACTCTGGGACACAGTAAAACTAAAATAATAGTGATAATAATAATAACCAATGCTAATCTCTATCACTGGCCTTAAACTCCAAGAATCTGTTCTGCTTTTGCAGCTGTGCTGTGATTCTCCTGAAGCACCAAGGGTGCCGCCAGCAGCCTACATATTAGATTATTAATTCAACCCATCCTCCCCATCCAACAAAAAGTACGATATCTCCAGATCTGCGTAGCTTCTGCATTTGTGATGGCTGACCCCCAAAGAGAGATAGAAAGAGAACAAAAGTCAGTAAAGTTAGCAAAATATGCAAGTCCGTTACAGCTACTGTTTCAAACGAACAGGTTTGGAGCTGATAAAATAATTCCTACCAACACCATGCAATGTTTTGTTTGCTGTAGATTCATCATCATTTATTGGAAACAATAAGCCTTCCAATAAAAAATAAAAAACAACAACAAAACTCGCTTTGTGTTTAGAATTATTTACTATAGCTTTAAAAGTAACAAATGAAGCACTTGAGTCTCAGATGTGTAACCAGTAGGGAGTTGGCTCGATGCATCAGTTTTTACACCTCTTGCAGTTAAATCAGAGATCCAAATGCAAAATCTAGCACTCAGTGGTGAACTTATAACACTCCCTGGAGGAGTGTGTCCATAAACCATTCACTGGATTACACTCATCCATACAATACTTTATTTTATATATCCCATCCCCACAAAAAAAAAAAAAAAAAAAAAAAAAAGCTTAACTAAGGTGAAATTAAGGTTGCGTAAACTATACATCATTTTTGTCATCATATTTCTAAGTCTCTGCTTTCCTTTTTGAGACTTCCTTAGAACAACTTTCCACTGTCTTGATCTCAAATGGATTTGTTTCTTCAAATTTGTGTCTTGGCCAGCAAAGGGATCCAAAAAACGCCCAGTAACATGTGGCAATGCCACGCGTGGCTCAGGAGCCCTCTCAGGACCCTGGAGTATGCTCAGCATACCTGATACACTTCCAAAAACTGCTGCACTGACTTTTCTGTAGAATGCCCTTGATGACAGTATTCTGGGAGTTTCACATCATGCTTCATGTACTTACGAGTCTTCGCACTGTGTGCGTGCTCACATGCACGTACACATGCATACACGTATACATGCAAAAACATACACACAGTCTGGGGCCAAAACCGCAATGAATAAAGATCACTAACTTCACTGAATTCAATGGAAGCCATGTCAGACGAGAAAACCTGAGGACAGCAATACCACCTGAATGACCTACTGACTATTTCAAAGTTCACAGAACATAATAAACGTGAATATTTCCAAGGTCCTTCAAAATTAAAAGGAAAAAAAAAAAAAGAGACAGCACATGAACTAATAACAGGAAGAGTGGGGTTTTTGCTCCAGTGGATACCATTCTCCAACCCAGTGAAAAAGTACTTGTCACACAAACCTGCTGGAAAAACCGTGACGCTATAGCGTCAATGCCAAGCTCCTTGCAGGCCAGCTGGTCTCTTTCTTCACCGCAATGTGGTCAGTTCTCCCAAGTTTAGGGGTGAAACACCAACATTCTCCTACAACCAAGGGTGTCCCATGTAACTCACAGCTGGGTGGAGGTACTTGCCCAAGAGAACCTTTATCAGCAAAGCCTGCTGATCGTACTGTATAGCCCCAGGATGAGAAGCCATAAACCTCAATTTTGAACTGTAGAAAGCTCAGGAACCAGAAACCAGCTGCCCTAGAGTGCCCCACGATTCATGATAACAGAGGTCAGATAAAAGGCAAGAGTCACATCCCAGATGAGGGCTGGGCAACCGTCCGATGACCAACAACCCAGTGAAGATACACTCCATGCTAGGAAAAGCAGCATCTCAAAAACTGAACAACAGGCCCAAAATCTCTGCATCTGACATCGTCCGTCAGTCATCATATCACTCTCTTTTGCTACATGACTGTGTCAGTCCCTAAGCAAAAATACAGGGTTCAATCTTCCTATTCCCATAGCTCCTACCAAAACTTCTTATAAAAAGTCTGCTTACTCAAAAGGAAAGGCCGTACCAGATACAGGGGAAAATACTTAAAAATTCACAATCGATCCAACACTTTATAGTCATTTGTGGTATGTTTTCAACCATTTAAGAGGTTTAGCTAACCAACCTAGCATTTGTTTTATTTGGGGCTTGTTATTTTTTTTGCTTCTAATGATTTGTCTGAAGAAAAATAAGTGGCACCAAATGTCAAAAGCATGAGAAAAATGTAGCTCTGATGCGGAAAATGGAGTCTGAGTAACATTTCTACTTATCATATAGCAATAATTACCAGCCTTTCTATGGGGCAAAATGTCTTCCCTTCCCAGCGGGCCCCCAAAGCCCCAGCCAGCTCAGTTCAACAGGCTGTTTACCCATGGGCAAGGAGGGTGACGATGTTCCCTGGACAGATGACTGCGTGGATGATCTAGCGCACGGCTCCGACTATGAGCTTCCTTCCATGTCTGTTCTTTTATTAAAACTGTAGAATAGGTGGCTCCTGCTGCTTAACAGTAGTGTTTGATTAGGTAGTCTCCACCGACCGTAATTTATTTAGCTTTTAAAATATGCCAGTTATCCAGATTTCTGCATTTACCGTAATTTCTCAGTTACATCTGCATGGATTTATTATGTTCCAGAAAACCTTCCACTGATTCTCTACTGGTTTTGTACCACAGTAATAATAAAAATCCACCATTGTTCTGAAAACATGCACTAAGTTGCAGAGAATTTTTTTTCATTGATTTATACAGTGATGTTATTGACAGAAATATTTCAAACTTCCAAATTTTGAAAACCTGCCGTAATGCTCTCCTCCGCAATCCAATCCAAAACCTATGTCTTACTCATTTTTAAACAGGGGTCCTCTTAAATTTAAACAAACAAAAAACGCACATTCTACTGTGGGTTCATAAAACTTTGATCAATGCAGAGATTGTTTTTCACACTACTGCCCAACACTAAACACAGTTTACTCTCAACCCCCTTGTCTGCAGCCATAAAGATGCATACTTCTAACACTCTGGATTTGCCACTGAAATTTTCTAGTTGCAGGAAATCTCCAGCTCTCAAAAATCGGTTTCTTGCTGCAACGGAGATGGGAACAGCAGCAAGGGCAGCTCATCTGCAGCTTCACCTTGTCCTCCAACGATGATAAACTCAACGCAGAGTGGGTCGAGCTAACAGTAGTATGACCTGATGCCAAGGAAAAATGTGCACTGAGAATATGCACAAGTGTCTATCAGCTCAATTAGTCAGTTGAAGTAATTATGCCCTCAAGTGTTAGGAAACTGAAACATCATTTTGCCTATAAAATACACAGGGAATCTTAATGTTACGGTCAGTACGACAACAGCACACACAGGACTCATGCTGCATTTTATCTAGTCCTTGAATGCAGCTCTCGCTCCTCCTGATGCAAGATGTTCGTTAGGCATTATATGGCCAAATGTGAAAGCCAAGCCAGAAAACCAAACGCATTCAAAGCCACAGCCACATTAAGAAGTTGACAGCGCGTACTATCAAATGAAATTGTGGGCCTCTTATGCAAATCTCAAAAATAATAACTTTTGCAGCATGCTAGTCAATAAAGAATAGCCACCACCCCAAAAAATTAAGAGGGGCTTGGTGAGCAATAACAGGTAACGGTTTCTTCATCTGTTTATCAGCCAAGCTCCAGAGATTAATCTCCTCCAATTACACAGTTCTCGTTCATCGTGCCATACTTCAGTGACCACATCTCTGTGTCAATTTTTTTTTAATTCTTTTATCTCCCCTGATCTTCTGCTTTAAAAAGCTATCCTAAGTCTCTGCTTATATCATTCTGCTGAATTTCCATTACCTTGAAAAAATATCTGCTGCTATTCATTTTTTCCAGTGTATTTTGTGGTTTGTTGTTGGGTTTTTTTAAATCAACTAATAAAATCCTATCTGAAAGCTTCTCAGTGCAGCCTAAGCAAACACTGGCGTGTGAGTACAATGAGGTATAGTACAATATGCAAGTCAGAGGCTGAAATGAGAATACAATTTCCCATGAGAGAGCTCTATGTTCAAGCCATTTAACTTTAAAACTAGTTCAATATTTGAACAAGACACTATTTTATTCCCATTCATAGTTTAAACACAGATCACTTCGAAATCAATCATAAATTCAAGCCTCTTTACTTTAGAAACTGTTTCAATATTTAAAGGCTTTCTCTTTTTCCTCTTTAGTGCAACAGCAGCTCCAAGGCTGCAGAAGCAGAACTGACTTTGAGATCCTTAAGAGCAATGCTATTTTTCCTGCCAATACATACAAAAGGCAATTCTAGGAAAAAGAAAAAACCCACAAAGGCGAGGCTGTGCTTTGCTTCAGAGTTTAGGAGCAAAGTTTGGACAAAGGACACACAGCCTAGTCTTCAGCCCAAACTACAGTAAATTAATTTGGTGTGGTGCTTTTCGGGGTGCAAGACCGTAACTCCCCGTTATTCCACTGCTTTTACCTTCACCTGGGTGCAAAGGAAAACCAGATAACCAGTAGGATTTGTGTAGACAAAAAAACAACCCTCCTTTAGGAATACTATTACAAACAAGGGAAGAGGTCTGCAATTCAGAAGAAGAATAATGTAGACCCGCTTGCTGACCACACATGATTCAGTCCCCTTCCCCACCCAGCAAAGCAGTGCTTGCCCCCGTGCCTCAAAAGCCCCCTTGCCCCAGCCAGCGTTACAGAAATACACAGCTCTAGCTCTGCAACACAGAAAAAATAATTTTTCTTGGTGAAATCGCAATATTTCACACCTGTATTTCATCTTCATATGATGATCTTAAAGTTCTTGGGGTTTTTTTTACATTTGTTTGTTTTTCAACTTTTTTCAGATGGGCAGCTTAGCACAGCGAGTCGGAGATGGAGAGGTGAACTCAGGTGAACTCCTGAAGCGCAACAGTGCCAGCTCTATGGCACATGCCACTCTAATTTCAAAGCCAATTTCTTTTGAAAAGTTATTGACAAGGGCAAAGCATACAGCTTAATGCAAATGTTACACTACAAAAATATTCACATCAAGTAGAAAAGACAAACTGACTGTTATAAAGCAAACAACCTTATTAACCTCAAGGCTGCCCTATTCTGGTTTCTGGTCGACTACAGTCTTCACAATCAAGTTAAAAGACTGCTTAAAATGGATTAAGTATCTGTATTATCAAGAGGTCACAGGATAACGGCAAGAATTAGGCTCTGTCTTTGTGACAACAATGCACTTAACTATCTGTGGCTTTACACGAATCCAAGAAATATTATTTGGTTGTATATATATAACGTTTAGCATGCAACACGATAACCCCATGTGCATGGGTAGTCACGATGCTGTTCTCCCAGTGAAAGCACTGGGCATCTGACTGCCGCCTTCCCAGGAAAGGGCAGCTGTCATTCATACCCATCTTCCCTTAACCGAACAATGAGGGGTCCCGATTTTCAGGAGGCCACTAGCACTAGGCAATAAATGAGCTTTATTCTTCCCCCCACCTTTTTATGTACCTCCAAATAAAAGAAACCTGTTGTAATCAACACAGTATTAACATGCTGTCTTCTAATATTTCACATATAACATGTCACTGAAAACTCAGTATTGAGCAGGAAGGTATTTGATGAATCAAGTAGATGAAGCCAAGATGTAGTTATTAGATGCATTACATCTTTAGCACATCATCTGTAAAAATGTCCAGGGTAAACTAACGCTCCAGGGGAAACCTGACCTTTAAGAGGCTCCCTAATACTACATCTAAATTAATGTCAGTGACAGGCACTTCAATCTAAAATACCAGGGTTCTTTCGTTCTATCTACACTATCTATTCATCCATTTATTTGTGTGTAAATGTGTGTGTGCATAAATGGATTTGTGTCACTCTGGCACTGGAGGAGTGGGCAGGGACAAAAGGAACTCCTAGATTTTTGGATTCCTGTTCCTTACTGCTCCTATGCATATTACTAATTTTGGAAGATTCATTCAGATTCTTTGCAGCATAAAAAATATTAGGAAATTCATTTTTTATAGTAACTAAACCTAGTTCTCCAAAGTGTTATCCTTATACTGCAAAATAAACATGTTTGAACTAGAGCAAGATGGAATCCTTACAGCAATCAATATAACAAGCAATGCTCAATTTATTTTGAAGAGCTGGGCTGGGCTCTGACATGACTGGTGGCCAAGATAAGAATCATAATTGAGACCAGTTTTGCCATTTCAAAACAAAATATTGCAAACAAATTTAGTAGAAGATGCATCTCTGCCTTGGGGAAAAAGAAACAAACAAACTATACACTGCAATATTCTGATAATGGAATAATTCCATGGCAGTTGGTCAAATCAATGCTAAGTATGCTAGCCAAACTTTCACTAACTTCTATTTTTCATTCCATTTCAGAGGTTTTACGATCAAGGGGGTAAATCTTTATGATCAAGGGGTGAGGCAACTGCACAGCAGCCACTCTGCTACCCTTCTTCCAGGCTTCTTAGGGTGCTCTTCCTCCTTTGCCAACATCTCAGAGAGGACTGAGCCCACCAAGACTGGCACTCTGCCCCTCTACTTGTCACAGACAACTATGTAATTGTGTTTCCAAGAGATACGTCTTCATGCAACAGAAGCCAAAGTCTGGTCCTTGATGCAAAGGATTTACGTCCTGCTCTGAAATGAGGACAATCACATTAGCCAAATCCTAGTGAACTAAAATTGCTAAGTCCTTTCACATTTTGTTGATCAAGAACCTTTTTATTGGAACGTTTTTCTTTTCAAACCTCAGGTGGGTAATAAACTATCCTCTAATTGGTCTTTATGAAATGAAGAGCTACCTTGCATTTTAGCTATTTTATGTGTGGTTATATTTTCTTACAAAGACACAATTGATCAGGAATTACCATAATTCCACACAGAGAAGCAGTCCTAGAAGCACTGAGTGCATAAAACATTAAAGTCAGTAATGCAGATATGACAAGTCTCAACCCTCCTTTCAGCTAAACAATCTGCCTCTCTCATACCAACATCACCGTTCAGCCCATGGGCTACATAAACATTGTCAAACCTGGTTTCAATATAAAGAGAGCGCATTAATGTTCCCACTAATATACATTTCCCAGTAACCACCTTATTAGATTGCTTAGTTCAAACTCCACGACATATTCCATAACGTATCAGACAGTTCAGATTCATGACCTCAGAAGATACAGATAGTGTAAGTATTAAAAAAAACTTTTTTGTGTGTGTACTCAAGAGCCCTGCTTGCAGAAAAACTCTCATGAGGCTCTCAGGAAAATATGCCTGGGTGAGAAACACAGTCCTCCTCTGTTTCGGTGACTTTTTTTTAGCTGATGGTCTTTCACTTCTTCACATAGCCTAAGTAAATGGGTAGAAAAATAAAGAGATGCTGTTTAGAGGGAATAATCCAAGCAGTGCATCTGCGACCAGTGGACCCAGCGACGACTTTCTCAACTTCTCCCAAAAAAGCCAGTGAGATTCTACTAAGTTTACTGTAATGATGTACAAATTCCCTGCCTTTGTCCGCTACCGGCCCTCTGTTATAAAGCAGGACACTATTCCAGGCACGTGAACTTTACTTTTTGCCCAGTACTTGGTAAGAGCGCAGCTACATCAGCCCTAGTGTAAATGGATGTGCGAAGCCCCCACGCTGCGAGGTTACCCCAGGCGAGCCCCCTTCACAAGCCTGAGGTCCCACAAAGCACAGTGCGCACACGGCACGAGCGGTGTGCTAAGACATCACTGTCCTCTCCCCTGTCAGCCTGGGTTTACTATGGGTTGGGGACCAGTATACTAGGAGCTCACACTTCCAACTTTCCCATTCAGCAGCTGGAAAGGCAAATACTCTCAGTCAGAAAGTTCATTAACCTGGAGATTTTCCATGGCCAGGCTTCTTCAGTATTGCAGTAAGATGCAATTTTGCATTTGGGTTATGTTATTTTGAAGTACTTAATATAGCTGGAAGCCAACAAATACCAGCTAACCTTACCACTGAGCCTGATGGCGTGTTGTGTAAAACATATCCACTTTGAAATAACAAGACTAAAATTGTTTATGCTTAACACGGTAAAATTAAACAGTCAGACACAATCACTTCTATGTTACTGAGTAACGCTTAATACCTTAAAGAAGTGAGAAACAGGAAACAGATTTAAGAATTTAGAGAGCAGCAGCGAATTACCATAGAGCCATCTGATTTCTCAGAAGGAAAATAATGAGAGTTGAAAGTGAAATTGAATCAATCCCAAAAATATGTAACGTATGCCCCCCACTAATCAGACTACGGGGAGTACTCAACATAAATAGAGGAAGGTCCAATCAACCTTTAAAAGAAACAATACCCACTCTGAAGTCCTCTTAATCTTCCAGATTCACTAAATTTGACCCAGAATACCTAAGCCTGGACTGGCACTGATCTCATAAGGCAGATCCTCAGAAGGTGTTAATCAGAGCAACTCCACAACTTCAAAAGTCTGCCGAGTCTCCAGCTCCAGATGTCTGTGTGCAGTCATGAATTCCTGATTTCAGTATACTTTAACACAGCTAGAAAAGCAGTAGAGGCTAAAGTTGTTGCCATTGTTGTTAAGTAAAAAATTAATTAAAATGTTAATTAAAATTAATAGCTGAAAATATTCTATATATTCTGATTAGCAGTTGAGATTCATCCCATGTGTTCAGGTTCAAAGTAATTTTGCTCTGGGCTTCAAAGCTCACTTTTAACTTCAGCCAGCTTCCACTGTCAAGTTTCCAGGATAAAGTTCAATAAGGTTTACCGTTAAAGAGTTAAGCCATTAATGTATACTGCACACTTTTTCACGTACAGTGTGCCTACTGAAATGCAAGTCTTTAAAAGCAATGTTCTGAATATTGTCTTATGTCAGTCCAAAGAAGGTCTGGCCCAAATATCCCAGCCAGAGCTATTTCAAGCATTTAACAATCCAATTAGTTATACTACGTTAGACCTTCCAACTACATGAATGTAAACTGTTTACACTCAGGCAGCAAGGGTTGTATTGATAGGGTTGTACATCATGAATAATTTTGTCAAAATATAGTGTTTCAAATGTAATTGCCAGAAGAGACGTAACGTGTAGGCTTGCAGCCTGAAGTGCAATTGTCTGGCACATACAATAGTGCAGGCTACACATTAACATTTACAATTCCAATTGAAAGTGATGCAAGAAAATAATATGGGGACTGAGTGTTATGCCCTCATACACAGGAATCTCCAAAACCTAAAATAATCCAGAATAAATTAACATGGTATAAATTGACTTGCATCATTTAGCAAATGCATAGATTTCTGAAGATGCTACCGTTAGTTAATCTGTATAATTAATTTTGGAAGATAAGCTCTTTTCCTTTCCTCCTCAGATCAGAAAACTGAGCACATCCTGCAAGGCATTCTAAATACATCTGAGAAATATGTACTCTAACAGATGTCCAGAAATAGGATTCCAAGTTCCATACCATGGCTTGACTATTTATGGAGAGTTTGGGGAAAAGAACACCAGCCTGAAAAACAGAGGTTAGAAAGTGTATTTCCTACGAATTTCTCCATCTCAACAGAAGCAACATTTCAGGTGATCTCTGCCTGCATCTATGAAAAATGAGTTCAGCCTTGCCACCACCAACTGATCTTTCTGAAATTTGGGTGCAATTCACTGTGCATCATACCAAGGATTGCAGCAGCATCCTGTGATAAAGATACAGAAAGAATCACACACGCAGACCCCAACAGCAGGCCAGCATACCTTGCATCTAGCTGGGGAATCATACCAAGTCCATGCATAGTCACCTCTGAAACTGGTTCTTCTACTAACCTTGTGCATAGTAAACTGGGAGGGCCTCACGTGAGGTTTGTGAGCCCTGATGAAAAGATGAAGCAGAGTGTTGGATATACTACTTTTGACACGGTCAGGAAATAAGAGTTATTAAGGAAAAAGAGGATACTGTATCTTGACACCTACCTGGGTGGGATACAGCTGGGAGGTCTTGTCCAAAACCTGTTGTCCCACCTAGCAAGAATCTGATTCTCCAGAAAGAGAAAGAAACTGAAAAGCGTAAATGTAAGCAAGTATGAGGAATTGAACCCTGCAATTTAAAGGGATCGACTAATAACTGACCAATGCTATCGCCTTATTTCCTGTTATGTTATTGGAGATCACTCCCTTGAAAACTTAGTGTAACGACCCAGCAATTCATCAGCTCAATACAACGGCCAACTTTTAAAAGACACCTACTGTCATCATCTTTTCTCCTGTATTTGGCTATTTAAAACCAGCACTGGGGGGTTCCCTCCCGTGCTTAGTACGTGCATACCCTTCTAAGTAGCATCACACAATCTCCTTCTGCCACACCACCTGGAAACCTGGAGGACCCACAGGCAGGCATAATCTGGATTACCTAATCCTTACTGCAACTGATTCCATTTGGGTGGCTGACAGAGAGCTCGCTTTCAATTTACACCATGATTTTGCCTCACGCAATTTCTTTCTTGCCAAAATGCCACTTCTGAGGTGCCACCAGCGATGCATGTTGAGTAATGGAGACTGCCATGCTTGGGGCAGGCAGAGAACTGAACGCGTCTCTGTACCGTGCAGACGTGCCTATCTGCACAGACCACACACTGGGAGAGGTAAAGCTGGCTGTAAGCTGCTGAGCCATTTTCCCGTGAATCATTTTTATTTCTGCAGCTTGACTCCTAAGTTTCCTTTCCCTCTTCTTTCAAATTGATGCTGTAATATGGTCACACTGCAGAAATCTGTATCTCAGTAGGTACAATATTCTGCAGAATCATATAGCTCCCTCTGATATTTAGGAGACTGCTCCTGATTCATCAAGGCTTCCTGGATGACTTACAATGGCTTGGTCAGGTCACAGGGTGCAGGCTGCAATTTCCTTTGCCTTTTTATTGGTATTAATCAGGAGTTTGGGGACTGCGTACCTGTGGGTCTCCTCGCCGGCTCCAGGCATCACTGCATTAACAGCGGCACCTGGTGGGATGGGTCAGGCCTGGAAAGCACCGCCGCCCAGGGATGCGTTTCAGGCAGCGCCTAGGCATTCATACGGAAACAAAAATCAGCATTGTTTTGTTCCTGCAGGGTTTTGTAACACCTGTTGATGTGAAAAGTTCAAAATTAATACCACCAAACCCTACCCTGGTATTCACTCAAGAGATGCAAAACACTGGACAGGGAACAGACTGAACCGCAAGCCACATCTTAGAAACAGCCTGCAACCAGAGGGATCCAGGAGATGCACACCAAAAGGAAAAAAAAAATAATCTGGTAAATAACTCATCTCCAAGGCCTCTCAGCTTTTGATTCATTAGCTATCATTAAAAATTTATAAAGTATATTAGAAGCAAAGCTCAGTTCAGCCAGCCACATGTATTCTAGCAACAGAGCGACACACTGAGCCCTTTTCTTTTGATTACTGCCTTCAATCTCATCATTTTTATTTTATGGGACGCAAAGCATCAAATTCGGCTTCAAAAATACAATGTTCAAAATATAGTGGCCAATAAATGTTTCATCTTTTTCACAAACTAGACCTTAAAGAGCTTCAGTTATTTATTTTTATAGCAGCAGCATACATAAGTGTATGACACAGTAAAGGATACTGATCTCTGAAGACCTCAGATTATCTTAAACTCCAGAAAATCAATATCGAATCCTGTGTTTATGGTAGTTTTCATTATTTATTTTAGAGCTGAAGAAAGCGGACAGTGGAGGCTGCCAGTTTTGTAGAAAAAGAACCTAGCAAAGTTGAGGTCAGGTTTATAGGTCAAACACCACACTACAAAAGAAACCATTTACCCCCAACAGCCAAAATCACTGCGGTTCATCATAAGCAAAACATTTTTATTAAAACTCTGCACACTGTTACTATGCCTCATCTAATTACTTTAGTCCTTATGCCACGGGCAATGCTGAGTGTGTGCGAGGAGTTTAAAGGTTCCCACACAGGTACAGGTGCCTTCATGGGGCACTACCAGCAATCTACAGATTGAAGCTGGAGCAGAGGGCATTGCTGCATCGCCAGACGCTCATGCATGCATTTCAGTATACATGCAAATGAATACCGGCCGTGTTAGACTGTGCTGACTGCTTTCAAGACTACCAGCTCTTGATTAATTTTTAAAAAGTGCAAGTTCATGACACACATGAGAAAAGAGGGAAGAGGAAGGAAAGAGGAATAATACAAGAAGTTAGAGAGCTTTATTCCTTGAAAACACTTGGATGGAGGCAACATCAACAAGATCAAAGTAAGGATTTTTCTTTCAAAAAACCCCAACACTTTGAATTATGGTTGCTGAGCTAATGGAAGAAGCAAACTACTCAGTTAGGTCTACGTTAAGTATAACTTTAAAGCTCATATAAACTCAACTGGGTTGATTAAGAACAAGAAGAAATAAAGTCTTAAGCAGTGCACGAATTAAACTACAGAAATACTGGCTTAAAAGGCGAAAAAAGGCCATTAAAGTGAAAGCGGCTCTTACTACCGCAGCCTGTGCTCGACACACATTTTAGGACCACTCTCTTACTGCTGTAATGATACTGGTACCATTATCACATACCTGAAATAAAACATTTAAAAGATAATTCTGACTGTAAGCATCTCTCTTTCCCCCTTAATTCTTCATACCAATATTAAAATGTTATAGAAAAACAGTGTTGCTACTATATAAAATGACTGTATACTCTTTCTATGAAACACTGTGATCTATTGTGACAAGCGTAGGGTACAGATATGAAGAATTGTTAGAATGATTACAGGCACCAGAATGGTCCTGCAGGGTAGGGACTGGAAATACTGATGGGAATCCTTTTAGCTTACAGATGAGATGGCTAATAGAAGGCAGGTTTGAGAGACAAGACAAGATACATTAGACATTCCTATTTACAACATAATTAATTTTTGGAATACACTGCTACCACACCGCGCTGACATCAAAAGCGCAGCAGGATTCAGATAAGGTTTAGGTAGATAAAATGAAAATGAAGTGTTACATCAGAGCAGATTTAGGAAACTCAAGGGATTTAAGTCCTTTTGCTATACAGTACAGACCAAAGTCTAAGTGACAGGATTAAAAGAAAATACCATAATGTGAAAGATGTTTCAAAGCTTATTGTAGGGTTTTCTACAATTTTGTCTGAAATGCCCAGCTCCAGCCTGTCTCGATAGAAAGGACAGTGACTTAGATGGACCACTGGTTCGATCTGGTATGGCAACTCCGATATTCTTATGTTCCTATCAGGTAATTGGCAGTAACTAGAGTGACAATGGATGGGTACTCATCCTAGAAAAAGAAAAAAATATTCTATCATTCTAGTTCTCAGTGCACTGAACTGGATTATGTTAGGTTAAGCGTTGCCACACTGAATAATCTCAGGCTGTATCACATCTCCAAAGACACAACTCAGTACATGTAGGACAGTGCACTCAAAGTTGCCACAGATCTGAACTGAGAGTGAGTTAAAAAAAAAAATAAAAATATAAAAGATAAAATTGAAGTCTAGTGAAACCTACAGCACTTACAACAGTAGCAAAACCTATGTTAGAATATTTTAAAGTACTGTCCAATTCCAGAAATAGAAATTGCTCAAAGATATAAAACACCCGTCTCTCCTCTTTCTGCCTCTCCTCACCCTATCTAACTTCATGCAATCACAAACAGTGTTTAATGTCAAAGAAATTCAAGGACATCTGTCACCAAAACAGTTGTGAGGGTAGGAGAAAGCCAAAGACCCCTTAGCTTCTTGGGAAAGTTAATCATAATCAGCAAATGTTAAATTTTTTTACATTGAATTAAAGCATATAAATATTATTTTTTTTTTAGTATAAGACATGAGAAGAAGCTACCACAAGTCAGGAGTGGGAGTCTCGAGATTTCTCTGCTCCTTGGAAGCTAGAGTTGGTTTCTCTAACTTGGTTCTTCCCGCAGAAGAGGGACTACAATCTGCCTCAGCTTTTCCCAGCCACCATAATTTTTCATTGAATGTAAAACAGGTAGGAAAAGAGAACACCCATGCGCCTACAACCCACATCACAGTCTTCAAATGTTCATCCCTCTACATGAATGATTCTGTTTGCTATTCTTACTCCTCCTTGTTATTTATAGCTACTAATTACAATTTGGAATAATTTTGTAAAGGTTGCTTTGCAAAACAGTCATCCTTTAAGAGCTTACAATTTAATTTTAAGTATGACAACAACTATGGGGAAAAATAAAAATGGAAGGAAGAAGAGGCAGGGAGGCAGAACATTGGGTGAAAGGCAAAAATCACAGCAACAATATTCCACAGCGTCTCAAAATTGACGGAGATGAGTGTATTTCTGTAGCTAACTAAAGGTGGTGGTTTGGTTTTTTTAAACAAACTGATTTAATTGATTCTATATACAACACCAAAGGAGTGATACATAAATGAAAACAAGACAGTGAGTCAGCAGAGAGCTATCATTTTAATTACCATGGATATAGTGACCTTGCACAAAAACAATACACTGAACTCAAAAGCCTGATAAAAGAATGCTTACTTATCAGCTTCTGCTCCCCATCGGTATCTTATGAAACACACCCCAAAAAGCCATGACTTTCAGCTACGAGTCCCTCACCACCAACCACTGCAGAGCTGCTGTGAGGGGATGACCAGAGTCACTACAGACCAAGCCTGGGGCTTAGCCTGCTCATCCCCTGGGGTCGGTGGGTCAGCCAGCCTGCTGTCCTAGCCAGGTCCCTTTACTGCTCTATCCCACTCACTGCCCAAAGATTCCCCAAAACTTGCTCTGGGCATGTATTTTAACTGGCTCTGGCATTTGCTTGTAAGCTTAGGGCACGGGTTTGTCAACCTGGTGAGCTAAGGCAGTGCAGCCGCGTTACGCCACACACTCTCCAAATCCTACTCAGTATTTCTGAAACCTAGTTACCTTTTAAAGAGTTAAAAATTAACTAGCCAGCCATGGCTGACAAAATTAAAATTATTACTACCATTCCCTTAGTCTCTGGACCCAAATTCTCCCATGACTTACAGTATTCCATCCAAAAAAAACCACCCAAAAACCCCACACCACACACCAAAACGCCCCAAACCCCATCCTCTGCTCACCCATGTTACACGTTTAGATGAACCCTCTCATGCCCAATTACCAAAAATCCTTGGATATCCTTAGTGACTTTGAATGCACATATTTCCAAAGAGAAGCTGAGCAGGGCGCAAGCAGAGGACGCTTGTGTGTTGAAGAGACCCTTGTCCTGACAAGCAAACCACCCCGCAGGCTGCAGACAGTGCGGGGCAAACAGCGCAGACACCCCAACCACTGTCCCCCAGGTTTCTGAAGGCAGAGAAGACAGCCCTGAGAACAGGCTGTCCCCAGCACCACAGGTAAGGGGACAGGAATGGCAGCAAGGAGTGCTGCGAGAGCCACAGCCTGCCTTCCACCTCCCTGCTTCCAGGCACGCCGCCGTCTTCTAGCTGGGTAACCCCTATCTTCCCAAAGGTACTAACACAACATCTAATTATGGGTAGACAGCTACTCATATGTCCATGAGTTTGCAAAACTGAGACCTGCATCTGTATTTTAGTGTTTGCTTTTCAAATTACAAAATTAAAACAGGAATTCGAGAACGTCATGAAATAAAATGCCATGCTTTTTGCCAGCCCATGCAGCCCCACAGCTAACAAGTCTCAGCAATGAGATTTCTGGATTTTCATGTTTATACAGAGATTCTCAAAAAAAATCTGGAGATTTACTGTTTGACAGCTCCACGTGCTTCGAGAATCCCTGTATCACACACAATAGGGATTATTTTTATTTAAAAATAATAGTTCCTATTATGATACAATTTTGAACAATTTATTTATTGCAAAATTAACGATGTTTATATGGCTCTTTCGTTACCTTCTAAGGCAAAAGGGTCAAGACCAGTTCGTACATCAAGTGCCAAGAATTACTTTCAAGGTGTAATTTAGCAGTCACCACTCTCAAGCAGCCACGGCTGTTCCCATTTTCTGCTACGGCAGCACTGCCATTTTGACCAGCCCCACACTGCCTTTGCTCTGCAATGCTGCAAGTAGTTTGCAAACAAACAACAAAATGTTGCTGGCACCATCTGCTCCTTGGAAGCCTGCCAGTCAGCCTGCAAACCACAGAGAGGAGCTTGTGTTGGGATTTACTCTGCATCCATCCTTTCTGGAGGTTCAGTTTTTGCTGCTGTCCTCAGTAGCCCTGCCAGCAGCTGTACATAGAGCTTTGATCCTTTTATGGGGAAAAAAATCTGCAATCTATTAACAATTTCCATCATACTCATTTAGATGACCTCGTCTCCTCAGTTACAGCGCATCTACGTCACTGGGTCTGCAATGAGCCGAAATCATAGAAGAACATTTTGTTCTCAGTAGTTAGAGCTAACCTGAACCTCATAAAAACAAATAACAGGTATAACAGGAATATTTTGCCAGTCACTGAAATACAGCCACTTTTGAGAAGAGCAGGGCAGGCCTTAAGCACACAGCATCATTCATCAGCTTTTCAGAGATGAAGCGGGGGCTATGGCATGCAACTCGCATAGTCCACAGTAAACAGACAGGAAGCTCACAAGGATGATGTCTCCAACTTTGTTACACACACCAGAGATAAAAACCTTCCTTACGAAAATGTTAAAGGATCTTTTTGACCACATGTTCAGACATCTCAATATTGGAAGGAGAGGAAGAAAAAAATGAAAGAAAAAGAGAAAAAAGGGGGAGAGCATGTAGGGCTACAGAGAATGAAAATCTTCCATAAATTCTACACTGAGATTGCTAACATTTATCCGAAATGCACCTTATTGATTTATCGTAATCAATAACAACTGTTTTATGATATCATTAATATACATTTCACCTCTTTTTTACTTACTTGTAATTAATGCACACAAAGCATCATTTTTTGTCCCACTATTTTTCATACCATAGCTTGTTTGGGTTTTGTTTGTTTTTTTTTTTTTTTTTTTCTTACAATTGGTATCGCATCGTTAATGCTTCTGCAAGTCTCTATTTGCTGTAGCTCTTGGCTGCCTGTGCACAATGGCAGCAGGCACTGGCTTCAGTGCTGTGACATATCTATTTAATTAACCCAGCTGTTGTATCTACAGTGTGAAGTACATAGTGATGGTGCCATACTGGAAAGCGGGACCCATAAAACACAAAAAAATCACAGTGCCACTTTGAAAATGGAACACAAATAAAAGTCTGCTGAAAAAAAATACAGATAAACACATTCCTGTCTGCTTTGACAGGTCTCTACCATTCAGTTGGATACCATACAATATCGTAGAAGTCTTAAAACTGCTGTTTCATATTTCCAATCCACCTCCTTGATCTTGAATAAAATCAGCAATTCATCTGCATGTGAACAAAAATAAGCCATCTACTTCAAATAAAAAAAATAAACAGCAATCATCTGGTGGCAGTGTGCTTTTACCTATGTTTCTACAGCGTCCATTCTTAGAAGTGATTCTGCGTATCTTGGCATAAGATACAAAGCAGGAATTTCCCCCAGTGCAAGCTGATACTGCCTTTTCCTTGAAAGTTCATAACACCAAAATCAAACAAATTAGTCTGTTTATCAAGCTGTCTTTTTGCAGCACTCTGAAGGGAAGGAGAAAAAAAACAGAGGATTCACTCAAGTTGAAGATTACACACCCATTGCACATGAACACTACATTAAATATAATTTAGAATATACCTCCTGCCCATCATGAGTCAGGCCACAAAAGGAGTCAGTTGTACCAATAAAGGACACAAAAACAGGCCAGCATTTAGTTTCTTAGAGATGTGCTGTCTACACAGGCTCACTCTTTAGTAAATACAGGTGAATTAATTGCTTTGGAAGAACGGCATTCACTGGAACTACAGCCATACTCGAGGAGCCCTCCTGACCACAGCAGTGGGGGCAAATGGGAGATGACAGTTTTGACAGCCTCTCTGCTCCTCCACCAACCTGGAGAACCTCTGCTCATATGCCAGATGGAAATTAACTAAGTTATGTCAAGTAAGCAATTGCTCGCTTTTCTTGGGTGGTTTTCAGACTCCTCCTACATGTTCCAAAGGGGGTTCTCAGTGGCTCCTGGACCAAGGACATTTGAGTTACTGGTGTCAAGGTGCTCAATGGATGCCGTCAAGGGTTTTCTTCACACCATCGGTGATGAATGCAGAGGCAGCCCTGTTTAAGAATGTGCCTACCTTACGGGCACAATGGTGCCATGGAACGAAGCCTGGAGATCTTGTTTCAAAAGCGCATCTAGCCATTACACTATGGTAAGGCTACTACAAAAAAACTTCCACAAATGCTCTAGAATATAAGCAATTGAAACAGCTACTGGTACAGTAATACAGTCTGAATACAATCTATTGAAGTTTTAAAAAACACGTTTTATTTGTTGATGAAAAGATCTGAACCTTACAGTTGCTGTTCTCACAGCAGCGACCAGGAAAAAGAGAAGGGGAAGCTGTCTGACATCACCCAGCCTCTCATACTCTTGCTTACCACAGCTACAAGAGTTCCCAGGATTTAAGTACATCCCTAGTATCTACTGTCATTAAAAACTATGTAATACAAATATATATTTAGTCTGTATTTATATACACTCCCCCAGACATCTATAGCTGGACAGACAGATAGATAGAAGGTAACTTGCCTGCAAATTGAAGAGTGGAACCAAAATGGCAAAATTCTGCCTACCACACAATCTTATTTCTCCTGTTACAGTCAAGATCCAGGGGAAGAAATCCTGCACTAGTATTTTATTGTCAGAAGTTTCTGAACAATGGAAGTTTCTTGCAATACTTCACCTAGGGTACATATCCAGAAACCTGTAAATTAAGAGAGATGCACCTAAATCTATTTCTGGTGCAAGATGGAACACAAACCTGGAAGCCAATTAACTGCAAAGAAAAACATTTTGATTGAAGCCGATTTTCAAGGCACTCAAGAGACTGCATCCCTCGCAAGTAAGAGCGGAGGGAAAGATACAAACAGAAAAATTCTCTATTAGCAGACCTTCCTACAAATGCGACCTAGAAATGCACTGACCTAGAAGGGTGACTTTTGTGAAGTCTTTGGTCTTTTAAACACAGGATTTTGGTCCATTTTCCAAACCCACAATATGCTTTGTAGCTCTTCCCTGAAACAAACCAATCACACAAATACTTGAAGACTATTTTCTTAATTCTCACAGTTTGAATTCACTACAGTTCACCTTCAGCAGTACCTTCTTATAGGACAACGCTGAAAGGAAAGTTCTGATGTCTCGCTCAACTTCTTTGGGACTACTGCTACACGACACATCGGTCCACTGTACAGAATCTCCAGAAGACAATTACAACCTTTATTTTAACCAAACTGACTGACTGAGGTTCTGTATATATATCCCCGAGCTACACGTCCAGTTTGATCCAGTGGGAAAAATCCTTCTCATTAGGATCATGTTCAACAATGGTACTAACTGGTCTCATTATTCTTACTAGATCATAGGAAGATACAATAGTGATCCAAAAAAACCCAAGAAACAGAGGAAATAACAGCTCCTCAGAGTTTGCTCCTTTGTATCCACTGACTACTGTTCAGCATTCCCCACTACGTGTGGACTCTCTCTTCTCAATGGTAAAAATGTTACCTTACTGACTAACCTAACCTAGCTGCACATAACTAGTCAGCATCAAGAAACTGTAATGCTTGATCTATCTCAGCACCCAAAATCTGAAGTCAAACCAAACCTCTGATTTGTGTCCACAATATCTGTTTGCCATTGCTAAGCTGAAAAAAAAAAATGGGAAAAAAACTTTTAATAGTTAGACAGTTATAGACTTTATAGAGGACAGTGTGCGATACATACTTCAGCATGAACCATGAAAAGCAAAGACAAAAATGAAAACCAAGTTAACGAGGCATTTTGATCACTATGACTCAAAAATCTGCATCACTACATACTTCTTTCAAAACCAATTCATCCACTTTAGTTGAAACTGGCACAAAACCAAGAAAAAATAATTTTGCTGAAAAGTGCCAGAAAAAATGAATTAAGAAAATAAAGAGTAAATAAATCAGAAAAGGAATAAGGAAAATTCTTGCATACGTTCAGAGATCTCCAAGGACAAACCAACCACTACTATTCAACTCAACTACTCTTTCTCATTAACGCATCCTTAACAGGGTGGCAACTGGTGGTTAGCTCAAGACAAGCAAAACCACTGGCGTCAATTTAATTTCACCTTAATTTTAGGTTTTCATCTCACCATTTTCTCGCCTAGGTGTTTCAAACAGGTTTCCCTTCTGCAGAATTGCAAGCAGGTATTTTTTTCCTTTCTTGTTATATTTTGTATTTGTCCTACTTAGGGCAAATGCACGATGCTTTTAGCTGCCTGACCCCAGTTCAAGCTGAACCTACAAAAGAATCCTTAGGTTGGTTTTTTTTGCTGATGCAAGGTTCTGTCAGTGAAAAGTCAGGCACTGTAGACCCTCATTCTTCCTTCTCTGCTCTGTATTTCACCACACTGGCAGAATCAGTACCAAAATGGGGAACTACCAGAGAAATACCCTCCTCCTATATTCTCCTTCCCAGTATTTCTTAAAATAATGTATAAATAATCTAGTCTATCACAATAATTCACAGGTAGGTCGCCATGCTGTAGAAGCAAGCGCAGTTTTGCACAGCACAATGCCTTTGCGTTCGTTAGTGGTAGGAAAAGGTACCCTCCTGAGCCCAAGGACAGTCCAACTGGTTCGTCCCTTTCCTGCTCTGTTGTCGTGCAATAACCCACCCCATTCACCAGGGCCCCATAAATCAAGCCTCACATTCAGGGAGGCTGCGAAGCCATCAATAGCCAATAGCCTGCATCCAGTTAAGGTCTAGCGAGAGTGACCTGAAAAAACTAACAGCAGGGAACTCCTCCGCTGTCATCTGCTAGACACGAGGCAAGCGCAACGCCTCCGATACAAGGGGCTGATGTCTTCTGGGCACCCGTGAGGAAGCTCAGGTGCAACCGTGCCACTTCTAAGGCCTTTCTCAGTCAGCATTCACTTTCATCAGCTCCAATGTAATATTTTCAAAACCTCCCCCTGGGTGATGTCCTTCAAGCCTTTTCTAGGTATCCAGTCTCAAATTTGATTTTCCTGCTTTTATTTTCCTGATTCTTCAAAGATCATTCCAGAAACCTGATTTGATTAGAAGTCTCTTTTAACATAAGCAATTCATCTTCACACACACGGAGCTGTTGATTCACCTTTTCTTTAATTTCATTTTGCCTGGCTTTCATCTGAGCTATCTCAATTTTAACCTCTGTAAAAGCTCCATCTACCTTGTTTACTGTTTCTTTGATTTGAAAGATCTCCTCCATTAAGTCCTTAAGCGACAACTCTGTGGCCATTTTTGGCTCCATCTGTTCGTCAGGAGAGGTCAGCCACTGCCTCAGTCTTTTATTTGTCGGGAGCAACATTCAAATTGTTTTCAGAGCAATTGTTTTCTTCCCATTTCCTGCCATCGCTGCTTGAAAATGGTAACGAATTGCCTCATTTCTAAAGAGGGTTTCATCTCTTTACTTCATTATCAAGGGCAGGGAGCAAGACCATTTCAAAGGTTGGTACCCTGCACAAATTTCTTTGAGTCTTGCTCAAGGATTAATAGTGCAGTAACAGTTAAAAGTTATTTTCTACACACATACAGCATCCTACAGGAAAACACTTGAGGCTCATCTGAAAATTCACCTTCTTAAAATCCTGCCAGGCAGGTGAGTATTAGATCTTATGAACAAGAAAACCAGTAAGTAAAATACTGCATTAAAAACTCACACAAGAAAACAAGTTCCCCCGCCTCTTTTTTTTTTTTTTCTTTTTAGCTCCAGCTGGCAGGATCAGTTCCTCAGCCGTACAGGAAGCCTGGTGCAGATCTGGGAATAGGTTTCCTGCCTTGATATGTAGTTGCCAGACTATCTTCTCTCCTCTAAACACATACAAAATACGCTCAGAGGAAACTAGCCAACACACAAAACTGATGAAAGAGTAGTTTTGGATCGGAAAAGGGCCTTTTCTCAAACAATCCTTTATCCTTTGGTCTATTTTTTAGTGTATCAGTCAGTAGATAAGGAAGATGCAGAGACTTAAGATGTGCATTAGGTGGGGTTTTGTTTGTTTTTTAAAAGAATCTTTAAAATCATACCCCAACTGTACCAAACCCACCTGGAAATGAGCATATTGTTGATTAATATTTTATGTTAAGAATCTAGATTTTTCTCTTTAAATTAGGAGCACGCTGTTCTCTTCTCCCCACATGCATAAAAAGCATCACTTTGAGATTTATACACGGCCATACACACACAAAAAATGTGCAGACCACTGAAGCTCGCATCATTTAGGATGGGTTTCAGCCAATTCAACACTAGCTAACTACAAGTTATTCAAAAAGTATAGAATCCCCCCTCAGCCAACACAGCCCACCTGCCCTCCCAGGGTAAATGTATCCTACCTTACTGGACACTTTTCTTTAGATGAGATGATTCCTCCTCTATAGGGCCCCTTCCCTGCCATGACTGAGCTGAAAGGCTGGACAACCAGATTATATGTGATGCCTAATTTTTAGACAGTTAATTTGAAGTAAAAACTATTCCCACTCTTGCACACTTTTCCTAAGTGGATTCATTTGCAATTTCAGCATTAAATTTCTGCTACTTTAAGGGGTAAAGCTGTGTTTTTATTAGAAGTTCTTTTTCTAACACTACAAAATCTTTACCACATCAAAAACTGTTTCAGTACTACCCATAAATTATTTCTCCAATAATTTCAATACTGTATTGTAAGTCACTTTCTTACACTACAAACTTGCGGTTCTTACAAAACAGAAGTCCAGAGTTAGATTTCTAACTTAAAGGACACTACCTATACAGATTTAAAAATACTTTAGTGATTTACAAAGCTCCACAGAAGTACCCCGACAGACATTTTAGATTTTTGACCTTTGACTTAACAGAGGCAAATATTTGCAGAGAGAAGATGAGTTGTCAGATTGTTTCATATATAAACTCAGGCCAGTTTCTTTATGAGAATGCCAATGAAAACCCAAATTTGTCTTTTTCCGTCACAAATGAGCATTTAAAGAGTAAAACCTCTTACCAGAAAGGGTATCTTGATGTCTTAACATACATTTTTAATCAAAGGACTATAAATTCTTCCAATAGGAATTACAAATCTCTGAACTAGGGACTGGAAAAAAACAGAAAGGGACATAAGTGGGCATAAGAAAAAGACTCATGATTTTTACTTTAAAGATTTAATCTATAAAAAAACAAGCAAACAAGGAAATTTTAATACTTTCTTCTGGCATTACAAAAAATAAATTTTATCTATCCTGGTGCAATCCATTCAGTAAGTCATAAAAACCAAGACAAGCCAGCTGGGTCTTGAGTCCCATTCTCACCGGGGCCCCTTTTCACTGCCAGAACAGTGTAAAGCAGCCTCGGTGTGAAAGGAACGAAGCCCAGATGAACACGGCAGAGCACAGGGATTCTATAGTCGTAGCTATTAGGAGAAATCCAGAACAGGATGTTGGAAAATCGTACAAGCTGAATCTAAAGAGACAGAGGCCACATCTGGATAGAAGATTAAATGCAAGTGTGCTATATGTATACAGGGCAGAAAAATAAAATTACTTGGGCCTAGACTGAGACATATCACAGGGATGACACAAAGAATAAACAGCGGCACTATGAGCTATGTTTGCTTACCAAGCAAGGAATGAAAGTTTATGAAAATTATTATTTAAAACGATCATAAAGCTAGGATACCAAACCAGTACATTTACAGACTGATATTTCTAATCTTTACTTACTGTCTGCAGTAGTGATTGCATAAAATAAACCACTAAAAATTCCTAGCCAAGCAAAAAGCCTGGTAATTTAACTTCCTGGCTTGGCTTCCAAAGACAAATGCAAAGTTTAGTAGCTGCACAGTCAAATAAATCTTTTGACTACAGCTTTATATTTTTGAGAAAATGGTAAATAAGGTATTTTCTATATTATATACCAGGACTACAGTCACAACCCGAGAATGTACATCTTTCACCCATTCATTACAGAAAATATTGCTTGAGGGAAACTGCTTTAAACTGATTTATGTGGTAGACACAGAAAGACAACCCAGTCAAATTGGACAATGTGGCAGATGGTAATGGATTTATGCATATTTATGTAGCATGTATTTACTTGTCGACTTTGTTATCCATCTTTTGCCCCTTCCAAAAGTAGATGGCAATTTATAACAACTGTGATGTTGTGACTGGCTGACACTCCCTTTACAGCCCTTTCCTCTGGACAGGCTAAAAAGCAACATGCTTTGTGCAGCTATTTTAATTGTTTTACAGCTTTATTACAAAACATCCTGTCTGTTACACTTGCTTCCTGAGGCTATCATAACAATGTTAGTTGGTACTGCTTAAATCTGCCTCAGGGTATATGTTTTTACAGTTACAATTAAAGTCAGTAAGTAGTTCACCAACATGTTAACATTAATTTGTCTTTTAATTTATTTGACCTTTTAAACTAAGCAAGTAACTCACCGAGGTAAGGGATGCACAAAGTTCAGTTGTTACATAGTTTTGCAGTAACACACTTTCTGGTTCTTTTCCACCAAAACATTCAATTGTTCAGTTGCAAGTGTTTTTGTTTATTCTAAATTACTTCAGAAAAGGCAAAATACACACACATTGAATTTAATAAGTGTACGTCTTACATAACACTAATGCATGTACCACCCATATAATCTTTAAAATTCATAACAGACTAACACAGCAATCTGAGAACAGTTTCTAAAACCTTGATGCGCTAAAACTGCTACACACTTACACATCTTTGACTTACGAAGGATTGTTTACAGAACACAGGGAAAACTGATGCCAAAGCAAAGACCACAAGGATCCAAATAAACAGAAAACAACAAACTGCTTCGTTTTCATACCATTTTGTCATACAGCCAAAGTAAACGTAAAAAAGTGTCATCAAAAACTTCTGATACCCTTGGTTCTGATACAAAAATGCAGCCTCACACCCATGCCTTACACTCACCTATAGAAAGTAACGCAGAAATACCCAGATACACATCAGTATTTAGGATAACATAAACATGTTAATACATAAACAAATAAATGTTACAAAGAAATGCAGTTTTATATTGACTACCTAAAAATCTAAAGTATATTTAAATAAGCCTCCCAAGCTGCAGGGATAATCTCCAGACAGGATTTTACGACTACTTTCATGAAGTCACTTTTAAGCTAACTCTAACCAAGCTAGCACAGCTTCCCCACCTTTTTGATAAAAATGCCCTTTGCCTTTGGGCATCATGAGCTGCCGAGTCTATCCAAAACCCTGCTAAAAGGAAAGGGGTACTACCTGCCTCAAGAGCACTCCCTGGTAAATTAGATATAGGGGGATGGTGAGAAAACTCATCAAATGGTCATTTACTGCTGGAGCCATTCAGGCTCAAGCAAGAGGCAGCAGAGAGGAGGAAGAGAGGAAGGAAAGCTTGGGGGGGTGGGGGGGAAGCAAGAAAGGGGAGAAGATTCAATGCAAACAGCCACTACCATATAATAAAAAAAATAAGTCCTAAACAAAAAACAAACACACATAAACAAGTATTCATTTACCCTCTCCTGGGTGATTAAAGTGTTTGACTCCTTTTCTCACAAACCTCCCCCATGATGACCAAACTGTTACTGCCATCTTCCTCCCAAGCTCCCAAACCTCTCTCTCCTGTGCTCCTGAGCATCTACAGTCTCCAGCCTTCATCTTTCTGCAATGCAGTCATCAACAATTAACACAAACATTTCCACCAAAGAGACAACTTTGCAGCAGAAGTTTATTTCTGGGTGAGGGAGGAAAAAAAAATCAAAAAAAGGAGATAGTAAAATAGATGGGATTTTCAATAATTTTGGTATTGGCAATAAAAATCAATTTTTCATTTATTTGGTTTGATTTCAGCATCTGATAGTGCATACTATCCTTACAGATATACAATGCAACTAAATCAAACAAACAAAAAAACCCAACCCCAAACAAACAACCCCAGCCCCCCTCACCCCAGACCAGTTCCATCTTTCTGTTTCCCCTGTGCTGCTGGCAGAACATCCAAGCTGCCACGGGATTTAGTGCAGCGAGCTGTGGAAATAAGAAATCAGGCTGTGCCTCACCTTAGCACTGAGGCCACACGATATGAAGAAAAATGCTACGGCTGGAAGTGGTTGTCGGTCAATTACTCACCCTTTAAAATCCTATTATCTTCCAATTCTGCTGAGGAAAAAAAGGCACTGCTGAACACAGAAAGGCAGAACAAACACTATCTTTTTAACCAAATGTGTCCAAAAGAGGTTGTCTCTCCATATGCTGCCAGTCACCCAGCTGAAAGGCTTGGTTCTGACTGGGTGGCTCACAGCACCAAGCGAAGTTAATGGTATTTTAAGAAGAGGGGTGTATGTGGCAATATTTGACTTAAGGCTGTTTAGCACGTTGTGGCTACAGAATAAGCAACAGAGAGGAGTTCTAGATAAAGCAGATAAAAGGAATGCAAAACCTAGCCAAAAGAAAGACTAATGCCTGCCAGGTAAAATGCAAAACTATGTGTCAAGAAGAATATTCAGTAATGAGGCAGCAAGACGGATTCAAAATACATTTCTAGCAGAGTGTAAGATCAGTGCTCTTGCCATTACAGGAGCCTGCTTGAGTGCACCCACATTGGTATACACCTTCCACGCTGCTAAGGACATAAATTATAATAGAGCGAGATTTATCAGATGCCATTCTGCACCACAGCAGGATAAAAAGAATAAAGCTTTGCTCTCATGAGATTGATTTATTTTTTATATATATATAAGTGTGCCACCAATACTATATTTATCCTACAGCCTGAACTCCAAAGATCTTCAAAACATCCCTCCCTGTCTTCATATTTACATCTTGACAACAAAAGCATTTTAACATAATTAAAATGGGGCCACTGGAGAAGGACTGCGTTTTTTTCCCTGCCCTAAGGAGATGAGGCTGCATCATGTATAATCTGAAAGCCAGTAAAGGATTCTATGAGATCCTGCACAGCTCCCCAGAGCTCACCAGTCCATGGGACCACAAGAGAAGGAAAACCACTGCGGAAAGGTGCGTGGTTAGAGCTCCTCTTCTCTGGAAACGCTGGCATGAGGGATTATTTCCCAGGGACAGAAGCCCTCTGCTGGTCAAGACTCTTTGTAAGATGATTTACAGCGACCAAATGCACACAGGTTTTAATTTATCACTGGATTTCCTGCATCAAAGTAGAGCCATGAATGAGAAAAGCATGAAAAAGGAATGTGATGTGCGTTCTTGAGGAAAAAAAAAAATATTGGCTAACCAGTTTACAGCAATCTAATCTCCTTTTTTGTTAACTGTGTAACTTCTGTTTTGTTATTTTAAAAAATGCCATCCGCCCCATAATTAAATGCGTAATCACTTTTAAAAAGCGTTCATGACTTAAACAGTCCTGGCCTCAAATACACACCCAACACCTCTTTCACCGTTCATACAAGAGTGACAAGAACCACTCAAACCATGTTACCAAGATAAGTACTCAACCCTGCAATTTGTTCTCCAGCACAGGCATTTAATATTTAACTGTATTAATCTTTCCAACATTTTCAATATTTAGTATTTTTATTAGATTTGAATTGTATTTAGGTTTCCAAAACTATGTTTAAACATGAAGTGCTTAAGCCTCATTACCTCGTCTTCCCATGGAACTAGAATATCAGTCTTTAAAGCAAATGAAATCTATTTTTGGCCTTAACTGTAAGCGGGCTTGGTAGCTGTGGTATTGAGATTGATTAATTATATTTTTGGTACATGTTCGTAAGCGGAATTATTTCCCTGCAAGACATACGTAGGTAACCATCTTTTTAGACTCGTCCCTCAAGCTTAACAGAAAGAATTTATTCTTGATTCCTGCAAGAAATCAAAGGCTTGTTCTGGTGGAAAAAAAAAAAAAAAAAAAAAAAAAAAGAGCCTCTATAGACAAGTCCATCTTTGGATACACAGATTTTATCATGCACACAAATACACAAACACACACATGATTCCTTGTCTCCACGCCAACCTACAGCTGTTATTATTTATTTATTGTTATTACTGAGATGCCAGGGGACTTCAGTCAAGTATCAGACTTTACAGTCTAGTGCTTCACTCATGCACCAACGGTAAAGGTTGGTCCAGCATCCATATCGTTTTCACTACAAACTCTGCATCTAGGATATAGCAAAACTCTGGGAAAAAAGTAATATTATCTTCACACACCTTAGTCAAAAGCTCTTAGTTCGCAGTTTTGCGGCTCTCAGTATGTTTATGCTTGGCATCCTTAAATCCATCCAGAATAAAGGAATCAATGAAAATATAAATAAAAGACACCCAGTCAGGTACAGTCCTACATACGGAAATTCTGCTGTGTGGTGGAAGCAGTGTATTTCTAAATCTATGCCAACAACTAAACAGTAAAACAATGTGATACACCAAGCGTACCAAAGAAATCCTGCTATTAAGATATTCCTAAATATTATTTTAAAATCCAGTATGGCAGGATCCTTAAAAATTAAGCTAACTCCATTAAAAATTAATTACAGATTAATCCTTCTGTCAAAAAAAGGTGGCCAGCACAGCAGAACACACACTTCTCTACATGTGTCGCCCTAAGTAACTGGTCAATACCAGAGAAGTCACTGCTTGCCTGTCAACGTATATTTTGTCTGTCAGTTTAGAAACCACACTCATCTACTACCAGTCTGCAAGACCAAGTATCTATCCATCCAGCTCAAAAATCCAGGCTCACACATATCACAATTCACCCATGTATTTAAGTTTAGGTAGCAGCTGAAGCCTTTTCCATGAAAGAAATATGTGAATGTAAACACAGTGGGGTTCTCCTAGAGGAGATGCAGTAATCTGGCCTAAAGATCTGAATGAGCTAGGACAAGACCCCCAGTCCATCACTCTTTTTAACCAATTACTACAGCAGCAACCAATGGCCTCATTCATGGGCACCGAATTCAAACTGTTGCTACCTTAAATCCATTATTTTCATACTTCTTAGTGTTTCCCGAGTGATTTTCCAGAATGTTTTAAAATGATAAACAATCTTGGGTCAATAGGAGGACTGCTTCTTCAGGTTCACCACACAGCCTTCTGTTACGTGATCTCCAGGAGTAACTACCACGTATTGTCCTCCAGACCATAACCAGATGAGGAGGCGGCACCTCCCAAGGAGTCTGTATATACGCATCTCTTCAGAGGACGAGAACAGAAACAGCAGCTATGGGTGCAGCCTGAGTTCCAGGCAGGAATTAGCTCCAGTATACATAAGCTCTTCCTGACTATCCAGTCCAAGCTTCCTGCTCCTCCTTTCCACTGACCCCCTTGGGTGCTACTGTCCTCCACATTCCAGAGAAGGAAATAGGAGTGAAAGGCATCGCACCCAGGCAGAGTGCAGTTTTACAGAAAACCTTTACATTCTCATCCAGTCTGTAAAAAGAAATTTAAAACACCATTGGGGGGTGAGGGATAGAAATAAACATATGACAACTCACGTCCTGTGGAAACTAACTTGCACCATGTTATGTTCTCTCAAGAATACTCTACACTGCTAACAAAGGAGCTTAAAACTGTAACTGCAATTACAACAACATGTTAATACTTAAAAGTCTTTTCACACAGCTCATCGTTCTGACAAAGTACTTTCTGGATGTATTACAAATGTCTTGCACTGGCTTATAAAAGCATAGCATCATCTCAAAGTTTTGAGTTCTATGAAAACCCACAGACAAAATTTATGCTTCATTTTGAAGACTTAAGACAAGACTGATGTTTCCACTTACATTAAAACCACTATTACAAGAACAAAAATGTAGGTTTTGAAGCTTGGACAAGACTGAAGAGCAGTGAGCCAAATTCTTTGCAGGCCACTTAGGAAGGGTGGAAGTTACATTTAATAAACTGCTGCAAGTATTAGTCCTAAATGTATTACAAAGCAAGTGTACAGTATCTAACCCATATTCCAGCAAAAGCTTCCTGGGAAACTGGGAGCAGCATGCCAAACCTATAGTGTTCAGACAAACCTAGGACTGGTTCTTCAGCAAAACCTGCTCCTCATGCAGCTGCATTAACTTCAAGAGGACTTTTAAAGGAGCGAGGTGTTCTTCCAAGTCAGTATGGGCGGCATGACGTGACCCTGCAAAGCGCAGACTACCCAAAGCCCCACGACATTAAAGAACACATGAGGTATTAACAGTATTAAATTGTTACTGTATTAACATTTAACTGTGTTTAAGCAGTAGATGTCAGAGCGTGCATTAGCCTCGGGCACTAGGGAACCGGGAGGAAGGCGTGATTTGTGGCGACCCTGTAGAGCTGCAGTGCCAGCATTAAACCGCAGGGACCAGGATCAACCTCAATGAGTTTCACAGTGCGCACTTAGGGGAAGACTGGGGAAAGCCAGCACACATGCACAGGTACAGAAGGAAATGAAGGATTTCATTCAATGGAGCGATCCACATTGAATCTTGTCTTCAAATGGACTGAAGACAAAAGGAGGAACAAGACAGAGATTACACAGATCCGATCAGAAAAAAAAAAATAAAAAAAAAATCAGTGTAACTGAACAAACTGTTCTTCATAATGCAGAACACGTGCTGCCTGAATGACACATCAAAACATAAATACCCATTAACAAAAAGGGAATTTTAGTGAAAGTCACACCAAGCACCATAAAACAAAAATAATGCAGTCAACAGTGTAAGACAACATCTTTAATTGCAATAATTATATCAATTATAATTGAGACAGCATAGGCACACCGTAGCACCTTGCCAGCACTGGAGTGATGCAGGTAAGGCAGAGCACCTTGTGCCAGGTTGCTGCAAAGCACAGTCTAGCATCATCCTGTGCACCGGCACTGATGCCACCCATGCAAGCACCTTTCAAACATGGACCTATGGTTCAGGTTTCAATTGCTCCTGTATAAAGGGTCACTTATACTGCCAAGAACTATAAAGAGTCTTTACATTAAATAGGAATCAAAGACGCAAATATATATAAGGCTAGCAGGACTTAACAGTGCCAGAGCAACACAGGTTTTCTATCATTCCAGCAAAGTCATTAAGGAATATGACTTTTTGATTGCTTCAAGGCTCCCTTATATCTGATAGAGCATTACACAATGTGGCAGTATCTTGAAATCAGTAGCACTGCATTCAGAGTAACTGGAGGGAAAGTCATGTGCATAAAAAAAAACACAACAAAACTAACTGCAATTTTAAAATTAACAAGTGAGACCTCTGAGGTCTCGCCCATATCTCAAATGCAGCACTGGGATATTGTGTTTTATTTGTAGCAAAGCTAATGAAAAACATATAAATACAGATAATATTTTATTGTATCTTATTTTGAGACATAACCTAGCAATGTGCCGCACTGTATTTACCCTCTGGAGTCTGGCTCCCGTGCCTACAAAATTCGGTTTAGCTCAGGCAGCAAAGGTTGATGCTTCCAATGCTAATGTTTCAAAACCTGACATCCATCCATTCAGCAGGAACGGTGAAAAGGTTTTTTTAAAAAGTGAAGTAAGAATGATGTGTAACAACCCAATTATGGAGCTATTGTGCATCAGTTTTCTTTAGACATACCCCATGTTCCCACCCAGATATTTCATGCAGGTAAAAAAAAAGGAGGAGTGCTCTGTAGAGGCCCTGATGATGCTTTTACTCAGCATAAAGTTGAAAGATGGTAATGAAATAACTAAATGCATGCAAGCATATCTCCTTGGTAACCTAAGTAAATGTACATAAGACGGTCAACATAAAGACGTTAAGACACCTCTGAGCTACAATGCTCAGTCCTCCTGTGGTCTCATTCTAGCAAACTATTTTTCCAGTACAGGTGACAGGAGAAAAGGGGAAAAAGAAAATAAGCGAAGACAAGCAGGCCAGTGTTAACACAGCAATAGGTTTAGGTGCCTGATTTGACAGTTTGCAATTCATTTTGTTCCATATTCTGACAATTCTCCCTTGTCTCCCTTTTTCTTTCCTTCAGTCTTCTTTAAAACCATGTGAAATTCCCCCCACCTTCTTTCTCAATTTCTTTGCCTGACCATCCACAAATATCTCTTCTACTTCTCCACTTAACATTTTTCTCCTATTCCCTCCCTTGTGAATCTTTCCAAGTCAGGTTTTTGCTTTATTTTAAATCGCATACTCATTTCATGATTGCTCTCTCCCCTCCAAAAATAACCCCAGAACATATTTCATAAATGGCTGTATTAAAACTAGTATTTCCCTCATGCAAGCAGCAGCTCTGGGGGCACTGGCAGTCCTGCTGGAGACAGGACAGCAGTATTACAACACAGCTAATTAAGCACCTTTTTCTTCAAGTTCCATATGGACTGCATTTTCACCATACTTCTTAAATAAGACTCATCATGGCAGTTATCTTCTGGGCTATGAACAATATTGAAGTGTAGCACGTAATATTTATATAAAAGCATGTTACAAATTGATCCTGAGGGCGGGAACAGTAATTTTGCTGTCTACACAAACTATCTTTAAGTGCAGTTAAGAAATCATTTCACAGGCTCAAAGTATATAATAAAATGAAGGTAATAAGCATGACCGAGACACAGAGGGAACAAATTATCTTCTGGCAATATACCCTACAATTGTGACTAGATAAAACTGTTAATCTGCAGCTGAGCAGAAAAAGTATAATCTGAAGGGACTTTTTCATTTAAAATAAAACAACCTGCTATCCTTTGATAAAACAGTAAGAACTTAAATAGTATTACGCAAATCACAGAAAACACAAGTCCAATAGAAAAAAGAAAAAAAAGTCGGCATCTCCAGCATTAAAAAGTTGCTTTAGTTTACTAGAAAATCCAAGCTAACAGAACAGCCAGTATCATGAAGGTAGATTCCTCCTCTGCTCACATACACCTTTCTGCTGATACATGAATCCAAAGCTTTTTCCCTATTGCTTCCTCCTGTCTTACTAGCACTAACCATCTCAGCTCTTACATCAAATTAAGGTAAAACCAAAACCAGGCTTCCTACGAAACAGCTACTCAAACTCCACTGACAAACCATGTGCGCTTTTACATTTGAAATGAAACGATAATCATCTTTCACAGACAAAGCATCTGAGATTTAACTACGCAGAGTAATCGTCTAGCACAATTATTACTAATTGCTGCCTGTGACTCCATTTTCCAAAAATGTTCTGACAAGAAACACAGAAAGTGGTGTAGGTCAGGTGTTAGAAGGGAAAGACAAAAGTACAATTATAATTAAGAAACAATTTGATACGTTAAATCAGAAATACCTTTCTATGCTCAAGTAGACAAGCAACATAGAACAATGTAGCTTGCGAAGGTGCCTGCACACAAGAAAAAAATACAGCATATCCCTGTTTCCAGCAGAGACATTACAGTCGCTAAAACTGTAAATTCATCCATTTACAGTCCCAGAGAACCTCCTCCACGGAAACACCCCTGTACAAGCAGAGTGGATTTTTTTTGTTTTCCCTCAGCCTACATCGACCTGCTACTTGCAGATGTGGATGCTGCACTTCTCATGCAAAGTACAAACATCAAACTGGGCTGCTGCAGACTGCAGGCGCTGACTTCAGTGGAAGACAGCCACATCTTGCTGTGGGGAAAACAGGCCGAGCAATTAAATATGCATCAGCATTAAAGCTAAATGTACAGAAATAGCTTACAGACATAATTTTGGCTTACCAGCTCTGCATGCATAGCCTGCATACATACTTCATTTTTAACTATGAAGGAATAACTTTTGCGCAATATACTTTCTGCAACACTATCTTTACCGCTGTATGTATCACCAAGTCTTGGAGCAATAAAAAAATTATATGACAGCTTTAGCAGAAACTAGACCTTTTTTTCCCTAGAAACTTGTTCAAAATATAATTAACTTTACAGATAATACCTGCCCCACTAACACTAACGAAAAGTATCTTATAAAATCCTTTCCTCTGTGCTTAAGCCTTCAGTTTACAGCTCTGACCTTCCAACTATTTCTTTTTTTCCTTTACTTTTTTCTTTCTTGGTTAATTCCTAATAATGTAATTCATAATAACATAAATTCATAATAAAATGCCTGTGAGCCACTTCCACCTCGGAGCAACATCCGCAGCACACAAAAAAGTGCGGACACTCTCAGCTACAGCCGCATATTTAATGTTTACTCCCAACAGCAAAATGAGGCTATCAACATCCAACATTTCATGTGATATAACACACAATGAATCACTGGCACACCCATAGGTGCAAAAAGGAAATTCTTTTTCTCCTGCACAATGGCAGCTTAAAATTGTCTGACAAATCCTTCAAAGGTGTCAGCAACTTCTTACAGAGATAAAGACAATGGATGGCCCTACTAACATCTGCTCAAAACCTGCAGCTCCTCTTTTATTCTTCCAGCACTTACCCAAGCTAGCATGCACTGGTGTAAGTCCTTACAGCACTGAACATTTAAGCATGTCACAATTCTATGTCATCTCATTTATATAATTAGTACTAACATATGGCCCACAATCAGTGTGGGAAATCTAATATTCTTTGGGAAGCTGTCAAACCTAAAGGGATAAATTTTTCAATAAGTTAAAAGAATTAAATATGCAAATCCTGCTTGCAATAGGGATAGCAAGGAAATAGAAATTTAGCCCAAAAGGCATGCTTGCTCATCATATGAAATACAGGGTTATTCTGCTCTGCCACTGTCCGTGCCAGTACAAACCAGAACTAACAGTGACGCGTTTAGAAGCTCTGCAGCCACCACTCTGGCTGGATTTTAGCAGTGCTGTGGAAAACCATACAGTAGATAAAACTAAACCCCGCTGTGAAAATGCCAGCTACAGTTAACACACTGGTCTGAATACATATTCACTGCAGATTGTATTAATCCATATTCTTTTCAGAACTTCAGCTGTCCCCTGGACAGGGACATCTCTCTAACATCTCCAGCAAGTAACACACCATGTGGTACCAGGGACCATTTCTATGCAAGCTCACCCCAATGCTTTGTTTAAAGAAAAAAGGCCCAACATCTCTAAAAAGCTCTGGGCTAAATTTTCATTCTTCCGCATGGGTTTCCAACTAGGAAAGATGTATCAGATTAGTGTGGCACCACTGTGACCACTGGCAGTTGGCATCTCCCACACACACCATGGAGAATGACCAACTCTAGAAGATAGCAGAATTAAACATGGAGAAAATCAGAGCCAGCATCCACGTATTAGCAATAGGTTATCTCACTCCCCTGAGATAAGCCTTCAGGATCAACAGTTGAGCCTGTTACTTATTAATGAATTGTTAATTATATCAGTTGTACAGATCTAGATGAAACACTATCAAAAATGCACAGAAGATGTCCCAGTGACAGCAGTGAACTGAACACCAGGAGAGTTTCCACAGCATCCAAGCGCTCATGATTTCCCCGAGGAAGTTTCACTGGCTTTCCTACAGATCAAAGGAACTAGAATAGACGGGCATGTGTGTAGCAGCAAAAATTCTTTATGAAGTAGATAGCCTATATGTACAGCTAATAACTTTACTCTTCAGTACAGCATTATGTAGTGAAGAAAATTAAAAATCTGAAACCATTGATACCATATTAAGGAAATAATATGCTCTAACATAATTGATCATCATTGGGTTTCAGAATAACCACTGAAATATGGAATAAACTATACTAGCAACTGTTTTGAGAAATAAAAAGTCAAATCTGTTTAGTAAAACCCTTTCAGCAATATAAAAGCTCACTAATTTGTCTGAACAAAATGCTGCACCCTGTGGTTAAGAATCTGCCAAGCAAGCCAAACAAACCGAACAAGCAGAGCTGGCATTTGACATGTCTCTTCAGAGAGTGAGCTGTGACAAGTTACTAATGATCTCAGTCAGAAAGCAACTAAGTGTGCTGTAAACGGTATAAAGACACGAAGAAATCTGGAGATAAGGACCAAATGCTGAGCTGGGATAAACAGGTAAAACCATTTTCAGTGAATGACACTGCTCAGATCAGCTCTAAACCTGTCCCTTCAAATGTTCTGCACCTTTTATTGTTAGGTGGAGTCATCCTTAACAACACTGTAGCCTAAAACGTGCTCTAAATGTGTGAACAGCGGTATGTTGACATAAAATTTATTTTGAATCTTAGAGTGAGCCCCTAACATGTAATATTTGTCTACAGTGAGAGCTTCACAAAGCTGGAAAACTGGCAGTTGTGAAAAGGAATTAGAAGTGTTAACAGGTATGGAAGAAAAACTTAACCATTGCACTCCACGTATGCCAGAAAAAGCCGGCAGGAAGGGAGATTACAGAGGGAGGAACCACTTGGACTGAGCTGGTAGCTGCAGAGAGACAAGCCTGCAATGCCATCATCAATGAGTTTTGTAACAGGCATTTCCAGTGATGAGAAAAAAAAACCTAAAAAACAACCCAACCAGAAACAAGCCAGCTAGAGAGAAGGGGTGGGGGGGGGTGGGGGAGGAAAAAAAAGACCCTTGCAAAGCAAAGATTTCTTCCTTAGAGCAACAAAGTACCTGGGGCCTTCCTTATTCTTTTAACTATATTCAAATTACTCATTTTATTCAAATCCTCCTTGCAGCTTGCTAGCTGTTGAAAGCTCTGTCTGATCCATCTCTCACAAGTTCCAAAGGTGGAAGGAGAAATGTGTTAAGTTGATGTCTTAACTTGTCCAGATAACTCACATTTTTCTAAAATGACTACCACTGTTTTATCCAAGTGCTATGCAACAACAAAAGAAGGAAGTTGGTTTGCCATGACAAGAAATGAAACAGACCCAGAGTGTTCATATTCACACTTAATTACTGAATAAATGAGGGCAATTGCATGGTAAGGTGATGCAACCTGACATGGTACTTTCAACCTTGCATTTTCCTGGCGTGTGCCTGTCAGAAAGGTTTGTTCTTCCTTCCTCCTCAGTCCCTTCCCTGCCCCAATTTCAATTCTTGACTTTCATCTCTTTGTTTGCATGGCATTAATTAGCATTATTAAAAGGAACAGTACAAAAGGAACCAAACATACAAGGTATCGTAATTTTGAAACCTATTTTAATTCTGTCAGGCATTCTCCCTAGTACCCATGCAGCAAAGACTGTCTCTGCTTGAAGATGAGAGTTAACGGACAATTGGCAAGGCATGGTGAACCCAGGTCACAGAATTAAATATTATTTAAAAGCACAGTATGCAGTCACATTTTTGCAGGGAAATGGCAGTATTAGCCTCAGAGCAAATGAATGATGTACATCCTTCCCATGGTTAAACTGTTCTTTAATAGAGACAAAGCATGAAAAAGGATGCAAAGACTTTTAAACACAGAGAGAGTACAACCTAAAACCTCAAGCCAAATTTTTACCTGTATTAATAAGGTTACTTTACATCATTGCAGTGAAAGAAAAGGATCCTTAAGACCTTTACACTGTCAAGATATCAAGAGCAGAACAAAACACCTTTAATATGAGATAACCAGACCTAATGAGATACAAAACTGGGGAAAATATATATATATATTATGCATATTATATTATACAATATGTTACAGATATTTTATTTAGGAGCAAGGCATTCAGGATGTGATTGCCTCAGGATGAGGCAATTACTCTTTTGGTTCCTTCTCCTAAAACATGAAGGGGAAGCAGTAATTTTTTCAGATTTCACTCTTAAATCTGAAGACCAGAACTACCAGGAGCCATGGATGTTAATGCCTTAAGTTATTTAAGATAAACACATAAAATTAAATTCTTACGTTTTCAAACACAGCACTAAAAGCTAAAGGAGCTTGTTCAGTTGAGTTTGCTTGCTTCTTCCAATCTTAACAGCCTCTCGATTCCTCGTATTATTTCCCAGTTAAAAAGCATTTGTATATTTGACATGCAAATCTTAAGGCGTTTTGGCATGGCCTAGCCTACATGACGAATATTATTTAATTAGCTGTGTTACTGTTTATTTCAGAATGCACGAGGTCACTCCTCTGATCATATAAATCATTACACAAATTCTTTCCGTTTAGGGAAGCACAGACCATATCAAAAATCTTAAAATTTAACTAAAACCACTAAGAATTACAAAAAATAAGTTTCTATTAATAAAGGAATACTACAGATAACTGCAGGGAGATTATGACGATTCAAACATAGCAGTCAGTGTAATAGAAGCGTAATTTTAATATTCACAACAACAAAAACAAAAAAGGGATTTTTCAATAACAAACTAATATTGAAATTCTCAGGAAATTTGGGGCACTCTTGATTACTGAAAATAATTTTGAATCCTCATTTACAAAAGCGTACTTCATTCCTACTGTGTTACAAAGCTCCACAAACTGATTTTACACTGAGGACTTCAGGTATCTGGACAAGGAACTAAAGACAACTGAGAACAAGCATGAAAATAGCCAAATAGTTTGACAGGCCAAAAACAGAAGTAATTTTTGTAACATTTTCCATTTTCAGTAATGTAAGTTATTAATAACAACAAAGAAAGAAAATTTGATGTGCATTTTATGTAACACAAAGTTTTCAACGAGTGGAAGCACACCTGCAAAGTAACAGCAGTAAAATAATGCGACTCAAATGTCAGCCATGGCCTGAACACCTTAAATGACCATCCATTTTCTCATTACCTGCCCTGACAGTCCATGCAAAAAGCAGGGAGAGCACAAGCAGCACTTCAAACAGTGGCAATGTGATCAAGGAGATGCAGCAAGGCAGCACAGGACGCGCAGGCATGATCTTTCAGACCATCCTTACACTGTGGTTTGTTTCTAAAGCAATTTGGTCCATTCCCAGAGCTCACAAAGCCATCCAAGAGCACACAGACTGAACTATGCTCTTCTCACATAGAATGATGTTTTACCATCGCAAGTGACACCACCCATTGTAAAGCAACTGAGGCAGCACTGAGCAGATGAATTTGTCGAGCAAACAAGAATGGCTTGGAGAGCACCAGCGGCTTTAGTCCCTTCCCGTTTTATCATAGAATGGTTTGGGTTGGAAGTGACCTTAAAGATCACCTAGTTCCAACCCCCCTGCCATGGACAGGGACACCTCTCACTAGATCAGCTTGCTCAAAGCTTCATCCAACCTGGCCTTGAATGCCTCCAATGATGGGACATCCACAACTTACCTGGGCAACCTGTTCCAGTTCCTGCACAGTGCAAGGCTGGACTACAACCTTCGCCCAGCATCAAGCTGCTCACCTGGAACAACTAATTTTTCATGTTCGCATAAGCGCTTTTCTCCTCTTCTTCCCACATCCATTGCGCTCTAGTCACAGAAGCTTTACTAAGGAGACTGACTTTTTAGGCTTGTAGTACTCTATCATGAAAAATCACTTTACTATGGCCACAAGCAGCTGAGAACTTAAACATAGGCTTAGTTAAGCCCTTGATTAGTTCTGTTAAAACCAGTGAGGAATGCATGAGCTTAAAATTAACTTAATGTGTACATGCTCCAGAAAAGACTCTATATTCCTACTGTAACATCACCCCTACAGTTTCATTCCTTTCCAGTTCATCAGGCAGTCCCTGTTTCTGGCTTAATATACACAATTCTTCTGCCAAACAATGTAAGTAGTTACAGTGTCTTTCATGGAAATTTCCTCAAAAAAGAGGGGAAAAAAACCCTCACAAACTGCCTATCCCTCCAGTATTTTTATCTTCGAGAAAAATTTAAGTTTTTGAAGGGGAATTCCTCAGCAATGTGCCCGAGTTTCTTTAAATTGTACGCCAATAAAGAAAGTTATTTAAAGTTAATTTCTGTCTATTCACAAAGAGCAGCATTTTCAAAGAGCATTAAATACCTGAGGCTTTCTTCAACAATTTTGCAGGGGAAAAAAAGGCGCTTATGCAAAGATAAAACAGAATTTCACAGATCTGCTGCAGCACTTTCAGTAAATGCACAGTAAGCAAAAGGAATTGCAATCCTTTCATACAGTCTGTAAGATGAGGTAGAAATTATCGCACTTACAGGAAGATCTCTCAAATACCACCCCGCCCCCCACTATATTTACACTCCCTGTGAAGCCCAGCCCTCGCTACTCTTCCTACACGGCAGCTGGAGGGGCAGGTCAGAGAACATACGCTGGAAAACCACCCAGCTAAAGCATCCGAGGCTCAAGTCTATAAAGAACCAGCCCAGCATATCACTTTTCAGTCTTACTGGCCCATCTAATCCAAACAGAGCCAAATTTCATGTCTCACCAAATGCAACAGTACAAAACAATAACCCTTGGTAATACAATGACCGAAGAAGTAAGACTACTTATCATTGTGCTTCGCAAAGGGAACTTCTTTGGAAGCAGCAGGAGGCTTTCTATATTAAAAAAAAAAAATAAAAAAAATCTTCCTTGATTGGCTCATTGATAGTAACAAAAGCCCCTATTCTATCCCCAGTGTGAGCACATGGTTTCCCTTCATGCTAAAAGAAGTTACGCATACACACAGGAAGAATCTTCACCATAATCTCTTGTTATAGCATCTTTCAGTTTTCACAGCTCTCTACCTGTGGTCACATTCTGAAGGGAAAACCACCCGATGTTCAAAAGTTAAAAGGCAGCCAGTGTACCTAAAGGATGGAAGTCCACAAAGCACGCTGCTAAAGCTGATCAGCCCCAGGGTCTGGGCCCAGCCAAATCCTTTCCGCAGTAAGTCACATTCTGTATTTATTCATGAACGTACCAGCAGGAAACAGAAGTTCACAACTGGAGTCAGACTTGGATTTCATGCATGAGTTGAAAACCCAGCCCTCGCACCGAGTAAGCAGAAGAATTAGGCATCAGCTAATTTTTACTTGCTTTCAAGATAGAAAGTGGTACACATGGTTAAGCTGGGCTGGCTACGCAGCAATTATTTTCACCTTGTATAAATATGAGATGCTTCAACACACAAAAAGCTACCACCCTGCTATGCTGATGAAAAGCTATGAAGGAATATTGGGGTACACCTCCACTTCCATCCCATACAAATTTCCAAATCTGTTTTAGTGCAATGATTTGTTTGTGACTCCACTGCTTTTTTCCTCACCAAAAAAAAATAAATAATCACATTCTTCTGTACAAGGAGTGCATTTTCCAAATAAAGGGAGTTGTGGCCGAATGTTGATAACCCAGAAGAAACCCTAACAAAAGCAAATGTCATAAACTATAACTATACGCTACGCAATATATGCAGTTTCACTGCAAATGTAGCCCTGGCCATGAGAACAGGAATGTCTTTGGAGTCCCATTACGTATAGGAAGAATAAGATATTTATGAATGGGCAGTAGCTGCTTGTGCTCATTGCCCTGGGAGAAGCATATGTATTCATAACAGCTAGTGGACTTGAGTAAGTTCCACACATTTACTTTGTTTCAGAACAATACACAAGCTACACCACAGTCCAAGATTTAAGGCTCATCCAAATTGGTGTCAGTTTTCATGGGAAGGAAAAAAATAATCAACAGTCAGATAATACGTGAATCATTCAAATACACCCTCCATCCTGGAACATACTTTTGAAGCCATGTAGTGAATTCTTGATTGTACATACTAATTGGTATGACTCAAAATCTGCTTTTCTCAAGGGCGTTTCCATGAATACACTCTCAATTACATAAGTAACGTATCACTAGATGTTTATCAGAGACTTCCCTTATTCACGGAAGAGAAATTATTTGTGAATATGCACTCAAAAAAAAAAATATTTTTTTTTGGGGGGGGTGGGGGGTGCAGAAGGCAGACATTTCTTCCCTTTTGAATTACTAGAAGCTTAAGATTTCAGTATTCACAGAAAAATTACATACTTTCTGCTGCACAGGAGATGCATAAACATGTAAGAATCCTTAAAAAAAAACCAAAACCCAAACAATCAAAATCGTTAGACTAAGGAGCTCTGTGGTCTGTCTAATGTAACCTCTGGCCTTAACAGTGACTACTACCACAGAGAAGAAAGGTTGGTATACTGTAAAGCACAAGCACAGAATAACCTGCCCGTAGTAAACTTGCTTTTCTCCTATAACTACACCTTAAAACACTGTGGTGGGAGGTGGTGTTTATCCTAACTTCTGTTAGTGCACATGTTCATGTCAGGTTTTCTTTTCGAATGTATGCGTTTAGACTGAGATATCTAGTTTGCACAAGTTACCAAAGTAAATTATGTATTGTATAAAAAAAAAAAAAAATCGAACCCCGTTTCAATCAGTTATTTCCATTTATTGCCTTTTAACGTAGTGCTTTGTTCTTGCTGTAAGTTTAAGCACATGATTTATTTATACACACAGACCCCCACTGACTGCTCATCCTCTAACCTAAGCTGGTTCTATTTCTTTTCAGTACCTCATTACAAGGAATTCCTTCTGATGCCACAAATCACTTCTGTTCATCATCCAGTCTTCTCTATTTTTACTGTATTTTCTTAAGAGTAATGCAGAACAAAATGAAGAGTCCCTATTATAAAGCATCATGATGTAAACCAGCAGTAACTACTAACTAGGAATTACTGCTATTCTGTTTCATAAAATTATTTTTGTTAATTTAATCTTTTTTAAAAAAAAAAAGTGTCAGACAAAAACTTAAGTTGCTAGCTTCTTTTCCTGCAGCAAATGTAGTTAATTAAATATTCAGCAACATACAATTAGGTCAAATTATGTACTTGGAAGATTTTACTTTGATTTTTCAGCTGTAAAACTTCATCTGCCATCACAGTGCCTATTTCCTAGGCTTTGCTAGATATCCCCTAAAGTTCTTCAGCCTTCCTCCAATTCATCTTGTATCACCCACAAATTCTACCATCTCTTTACTCATCTTTTGAGATTGCTATACAACAGCTACGTTAATAACATTCGTGCTACTATTCATACCCCTACACCTCCCCGTTAATCTTCTGTGATGTCCAAGTTGCCAAGTGGCCCTGATGCTAGAAGATGGCATAACCCTGAGTTACACCATGCTGCAACTCCTGCAGAAGGAATGATTCCCATAAATCTGCCTCATGCCTCTCCAATTCAATATTCTTAAACATCTCGTAGGATAGCAACTTGGAATGTAAACCTTTTGAAAGTCTAGAAGAATAAATTATACCCATGAATGTCTTCTAACACAAAATAATAGTCTCGTTTCATTTTAGTTCTACCTGTTCATCATCTTTAGCCGCACCTGTGCTGCAACAAGGCTTTACCGTTGGTCAGTCTACTGTCTGTGCTGTATCTCCTTCCTCCAGAGGTCAGACCACACCACTCCTCCCCCATCCAACCCCCTCTCCCCCAATCCTCAGGGCTATTTAACCACTTAGCAGGAACGAGCTAGAGCTGCACATCGTCCATGTCAATCAACCCACTGCCTCTGAGGCCAGGCCACAGCTGCATGTTATCAATGCTAATCAACCCACTGCCTTCACTCCTGCACCTTCTCCATTGGACCAAGTTGTAGAAACACTCATAACAAGACACAACTATTATAGTCTATCATCTTGTGTACCTTTCTTAGCCTCTTCTTCCCGGAACAATTCTACTCTGAATGGAGAAAAGGGCCACAGACATCTTGTGATCCAACAAGCTCTATCAACAGGCAGCAATACAACGAAGAAAAGGAGAGGTTATGCTTTGATGGGAATTGTCAAATTCTCACAATACTTCACTAAGCCCGTCTGGCTGCTGCTATCACCAATAGCTGATGTATTTTCTTTCTTCTCAGTCGTTAGCTGGGCAATGCAAAAGTGGGGCAACAATCCAGCTCAAAATATTACATGCTAGTGAAATTCATTCCTATTGTTGAAAAAGCATTTGTCCCAAAAGGCACTCTTTAACCTGAAAAGCCTGCAAACAGTAATGCTTCTAAGAGCTCACATGCATCCCACACAAAACCTGTATCCATTTAAATGTCAGCTCACAAAAGTATCTAGATGTATAAAGAAAGCACTTCCATTTCTGGGATTTTTAGAAAGTTCTTTAGTACACTGGGTTGCAGTCAGCCTACAGTAAAAAATTGCTCCAATGGGTCAGACCTGATTTTTATAGCAGCAAGTACTACCTTCAGACTCCATTCTCAAAGCTTTTTTTTTTTGTCTTGGGGTGGAGATTTTTTCCATGTTTTTAAAAACAGTTTGTCATTGTTTCTTTCAGCTATTGTGTCTCTATCTAAAATCATCAGTATCAATGATTCAGAAATACTCCTATAAGGATCTTTTTTTCTAAAAGCACAGTATCTGATGGTTATTTCTATCTTAAGAAACAGCTTCCTAAAGCAAAAACAGCTTTCTAAAGCAAAAACAGCATTGATCTCCATAGCTATAAACACAGCACCTGAATACATTCAAGGAGGCAATACATTTCACCTTCCTAGTACTTATTATCAGCAAAAGCTTTAAAGTATCAGAAAAAGAGCAGGTAACAAACCACAAACATTATTGAAACTGGGAAGCAAAGCAGTCCAGTAACTTAAGATGTAGACCATGCAATCATAACATGTTTAAGAGAAGCAATTCTGGACGGAATGTTTTAGAAAAAGAATGGTACATTATTTCTCTTCCAAAGTGCATCAATATAGTAAATGCTGAATGTAAGCGAGATGGACTGCAGGCATGTAGCTTCCTTTCTTCATTGGACTACAACCTTACAATCGTAGATTTTTCCTTCAGATTTCATCTAATGAATTGCCAACTCTCTGCCAATTTCATAGTCTGTAGTTTTTGTTGTACTGCTACAACTTAACCGTCATACCCTTCACTTAAAAATTAAGCAAGTTTCCCAGTCCTGAGATTGCACAGTAAAAAACTTGAAAATGCATGATCCCTATGAACTCAAAAATCAGAAAACAAATAATAAAACAAATATAAACTTTTAATTTAAATCTCAACTTAAAAAATTCTGAAGACCAAAAGAACTGTATTTTAATTGGCTGGGGTGTAAAAAGATGATTAAGAGATAATTAAGAATAAGGAACTCTTCCTGCATTTGGCTCTTGAACATCACATTTCTGCAGAAAAATATTGGTTCCTTTTCCCTGCTATCCACTAAATACAAAACATGAATTATCTAAGCACACATGAATCTTCTGAAAGATGGACCTGAACCAAAAGCCTCTGTAAGTCTGCTTAGTAACACCAGATAACAAACTGCTCACCAGGATGCGGATGGGGCTTTTTGGCTGCCCTCCCAGCAAGCTGTCTTCTCATGGGTCCAAAGTTGTTCAGGACAGAGATACTGATGCTTTACAGTGTTTTGTGAGGACCTACCGTAATACAGTTCCGATCAGAGACAAGCAAACAGTTCACTTCATCATTAACACAGGTTCAAAAATTACCCTCAAGTCCTCTGAAGAGTGTACAATGGGGTATTGAACAGACCATTTCACTCTTCGTTACTCAAAGGCATTTCAGCATGAACCCATTCCCATTCATAGAAAGCCTCAACTAAATGTGCATTCAATGTCGCTGACATCAGCCGCGGCTTTGGTCTAATCATCAAGCACATACATAAGTACCCCCACTCAATATACGCTTCCTGAATGGGGCTTCAGTCACTTCATACACAGGAGATGCAGAGCCCCTGCTGAAAACAGAAGAGTATGTATGCTACATGAATGGTGAGATAATGAACATGCCGAAACATTACAGAAATACCACAAGCAGAGCCTACATCCCAAAGCAGGCAATGGTCAATGGACTAGCACGGGTTCTCCTGCGTGCAGTAAGCCAGGCTGCTTGGGACACCTCCAAGTACAACCACGTTCTGTATGACCAAGCTCTTCACATGGCAGAAGTTTAACTCCTGTGCAAGCAACATTAACCACAGAAAAGGAACTGGCAATAAAGTGCCTGGATCAAATTGATCAGATTTTCAACCATCCTGGCCACAATTTCGCAGCTAACAAAAATAGCGATCTGTTAGTGTGGTTTTTCTTTCTCACATGTAAAACAAAACACACAACACCACCCCAGTTACCAGTTTTTAGCTAAACCCTACTATTACAGATGAACTCCCTACCACAGTGACATATCCTGACAGCATACTGCAGGTGCCTTTGGCAAAACAAAATATATATATACTAGGACGTAGTGTTTCCAAGTAAGGTTTCCATTAAAAAAAGGAAAAAGCTGGCTCCACCTGCATGGAGTCAGCTACACTATACTGACGTGAACTAAAGAAACTGCTAAAAACTAACAAGATCCATAGTCCCACAGAGCAGAAGTTGAGACAGAAGGGCAATGTGAAAAAGCAACCCATAACGTGTTTACAACAAATACAATTTGGAGCCGGGAACAGAAGTTTCATCAAAAGCAAAATACATGATTTAAAAAGAAGAGTGTAAATTACATTTTCTAAGGTGTTTTCTCTTCCAAAGTAATAAAAAACTTTGAAGAGGCCTAACCTTGGGGGGGGGGGGTGGGGGGGGGGGTGCATCTTATGTTTTACAAAATTAACCTTAACCTTATTTTTACTTATTCCTCATCTCTGGTCCTGAGCAGCAGTTCACAATCCAAACAGGTCCACAGTTAAGGCAATTTTCACACTTTAGGACACTGACTTTGGCCTGATCGTGCTTTCTGACATGATGAATTATCATTTTGACATATCAGACAGGACTTTTGCTTCTCTCTGAGCTCAACCTTTATTTCATGGTCATTTCTATCAAATCAGTGCCGGTGGTGATACATCAAATGCTTCAAATTTCAATGAAATTGTCATTACAAAGGTTTTCAAGCATCTGCAAATTTTCTCTGGTTTATTTTGCTTGTGGTTTATTCTCAACATCTTTCTATAAGGTTTTGCCAGCTCTCCTGGGTAGCTCCCTGTAAGGCTCAGCCTCCTTAGCAGCTCTGTGCCTAGAGCAAGACTGGGGTACGAGAGTCTGTCCCACATTCCCTGCTCTCCTGATTTCCCAGCAGTGAACACAGCAAGCTTTATGCTTGTAGTCTGATACTGGGTACCATCCAGGTTGCTTTGTATATGTGGGCATCAGCCAGTGGGTGGCTTTGTATTTTGTAGCAAGTTGAAAAGGTCAATAGCCAGTTTGCCACTATGGGTTGATAATAAAGCTATATATATATATATATATATACATACACACGTATTTGTATGTAAACCATCTATAAATAGTTTATATATTCATTATGGTTATATAGAATACATATTAGTTTATAGTTACATAAACAATTTATATTAATATTAAAAATACATCTAAAAATACACATAAAGACACACACACTTATATAAAACGTACAATATAATAGTTAACAGTATTCTCTTATTACATCTAATCACATCAATAGCCAAAAGAAGCCAACAGACACAAGTGTCACATACTAGGTATTTGATCCTTTAAAAATTACATCTTCTAAGTGATGGTACCTCCAGTAATTTTCTACCTAGCCTTACACATTTTTCTTCTTCTCAAAGAGCCCTTCCTCTCTGCCTTTAACATAGTATTAGTTTATTCAATTTCAGTACCTGATAACAGAGCATTGACTTTGTAAGAGTACCTTTCTGATAGCTCATCTGTTACACTTATGTACTGTTCTGCAAAGAAATAAAGACAGAACATGTTGAACCAGTTTTCTGAAACTACTTAAAAACCAAGAAGTAAGAAAAATATGGTTGCAAAATTTTTAACAAAACAATATGGAACCTGATGCAATGCGTTAATGGTCCATAGTGTTATTGAATAAGACTACAAGAGAGACACTTTACTTGCACTTGCTTGTCAGACAATTACTCTCTGCTACTGTAATACTTCATGTGCATACTTCCAAGGAAGACTCATGAACGCACAGGTTCATTAAGGGAATGAGAGAATCGATTGTAAAATGGAAAAGGCCGAGTGAGGTCATATTTCAAAAGAGATGAATATGGTACACTCCATTATGTTGTAATCAGCCTCTCTCTTTCATCCTAAGAACTGTAATAGTCTACCCTAATTTTCAAGGGGGAGGGGGGGGGGGGAAATATCTCACTGCCTGCATCATACCTTTATCCCAAATACAGTGAGGAATTCAAATGTGCTGCAGGCAGTTTCCATTTACCATGGTCTTTGGAGCAGACGGTATTGATGTTGCTGACCATTTTTCTCCTTAATAAGAAAAACATTCAAATGCTACTAATATTGCTGCCTTGGCAAACCACATTTAATAGATGGGACTTGCCCTGTACATGACACACAGAACATCAATCAAGGCTGAATTTTATTTCAATTTATTATGGTTGCTGTCTAAATGAAAAAATGCTTATATCGTTAAAATGTCTTCCAATATAAATGTGCAAATGATGTAATCACCCATTTTGCGAGAAAATTCTGATTTTGATTAAAAATATCTACAGTTGAACTTCTAAATATTTAATAAATGTAAAACCAAAAAACATAATCACATTAAGAAACTGCACTAATTAGGATCTGCTGTTATATCATGGTTTTGTGCTCGATAGCTTTAATCTTTACAAGATGCATTTAAAAGGTATTCTTCTAAAATCGTAAGAGCTGTCTTTTTGTTAAAATTATACAGAATAAATTACTTTAATCTTGACTTATTCAGGGCTCTTACATGTGTGGGTTTTTCCAAACTAACATTTACCACAGTCCTTTGCCTGCTACAGCCAGCTGTCTCCAGACTCCGAACCTGGTGGCCTGCAAAAGCCCTGTAAGCTTTCATGGCTAAGCAACTCTGGACGCCACCCAATTACCAAGGGGTAGAAAGCAGCACCTTATAAGAAAACACACAATAATCAATCTCATAACTGATTGCAGTGCACAAACGAGTTGTAGAGACAGAATTTAAAGCTTGGCACAGTCTCACTGGTGCATGCAGCAACTGACTTCCCCAGGAGCTCACTGTGAAACGGTTCTCCTAGCCACCACCTCCAGAATTGCACAAAACAATGTATGCAAGGTTACAGCCATGCTGCAGTGAGCACTACATATTGCCAGGTCAACCCAAGGGTGTTTAAACCTCATTAAATTGTCATATGCTCCACATTATTAGCATAACTTTATTATATAAATACAATACCATTATAAACAGCTGTCTCTGTTCTGAGCATTTGACAATGCTCAAAAGTCTAGACCCTAAATGTACTGTAATGCATCAAAGAACAACAAATGCTTACAAAACTTCACAAGCACATTACAAACTGGGCAGGGAGACAAAAGAGTTTCTACTAGAACACAGAGTTTAGAGTGGATCTGTAGGCAACTTCCTCGGGTCTTCCTTACTTAAGCAAAAGTATGTGAAACAGAGTTTGGATGCACAAGCAAAAGGCTGAACTGCAAAAACAGTCCCTCAGAATGTACAGGAAACAATGATAAGATGTGATGAACAGATGGGTAGCATAGTTAGACACTGCATCACTTAGTGCTGCAGTTCATCAGGCAACCACTGCTCATGCATATATCCCAGTGTCCTTGGTGAGAGGGAAGGCAGCATGCAAGGTTTTTGCCTCGCACTGCATTTTATCATAACCAAAAAGTGAGAAGCAATTTGAACTTGGCCTTTTAAAAAATGCAATGGATAAATAACTGGAAACAAAGGAAGTGCAAGAAAGCTACATGACAGATAAATGGGACTTTTAAAACATTGCATACTGTAAAGTTCACCAGGATGTGTTGAAAGAAGAGCCAGTTAAATCACATCCTGCTGCAGCTGTCCAACTTTATAGCAAAAATGTTCATATTAATTCCATTAAACAATTAGAGAAGGAAATCCAAAATGTTATTACAAGTATGTTGGCTTGACACTGTCTTTTTTTCAGATTTAATAACAGATACAGTACCCTCAACTTCAAAGGGTAATGAATTTGTACAAATTGTGGGTATTCACACACTCAGGGTCACAGAGCCGTTGTCCTATGGAAACCCTACAAAATCTAAACTTCACCATATTTCTGACAGACATTTTAGAAAAGGAAGGAAGGATACTGTAGCAGCTAGGGAGCTTGCCTGACATTTAGGAGATCTCAATTTAATTTCCTTGTCTGCCAGACTTCCCTTCATAATCCCAGGCAAAGTAAATCATTTTCCTTACCCTACTTTCTCAGTTTTTAGAATGGAGAAGACCATTTAAGTACCTGAATCAAACAAGTTTTAAACAAAGGGGGGAAAAAATATTCTTCTCTTCTGTTGTTTTGTTTTTTTTTTTTTCCTCAGACAGTCACATGAAAGCTCAACCTCACAAGGTTTTGACTGTATACTGTTGCATATCTTGAAATCAAGAAAACACACTATTTCTAAGTAACACGCCTTGTATGTTGCAGGTCATCATGCCATTGGAGAGCCTTCCATTTCAAAACTACTGCTCTGTGGTAAGAAAAGATATAGAAGAATGAGCTCCGGGTAAGTTAATAAACAAAATGCATTCATGGCCCATTACTTCAAATAACTTTATAAATAGTCCACTCAAAATAATGGCCTCAATTAACATTTAATTCTCACACAATGCATTTGTAATATACTGCAGGGATTAAGAGTTATGCATGAATATCACTATTCAAGAAGTGCCACAACTTAGAAGAGAAGAGAGTACATGTTTTCCACTTGATTAAAGACAGTTCCTAGTCTTTTCCCTCTCTACTAGGCCTCCTTGTCCTAGAAGAATTACAAGAAAAGATATTCCACTACGTGTGGGAGCTCCCAGTCCACTAACTGGTGTTGACCCTCAGTCTTGCTTTGAAGATTCATAAGCACACTAGTGCAGCACTACTAGAGGAGAAAGCTAAAAGGTCCAAACACCCTGGCAGCCCTGCAGTTTTGTTCAGGAAACAAGTGATGAGAACTCACTGTGCGAGCGTATCCTTCAACCCTTTTTGAAACAAGGTGGAATGAAGCAAGTTTTCTTGCTTAGTAAAAAAATGCCTTTCATAAAAAAATGCTAGCACTGCCACTGCAGGGAACAAGCACTTGAGGACAAGACCAAAGCAACGGCGGAGGAGTCTTTCTGACATTACATGGACATTCTGACAGTGGCATGCACTACAAGAACAGCTGTAATGCTTATAACTTAATAGATCTAATGTCATGTGAAAGACCTCCCCTCACTCAGCCATCTTAGCGTTTTCCAAGCTAATGCATTCTCTTTTAGCGCAGAAAATTCAGAAGTTAACTGGGAAAAAGACTATCTTTGCAATATCTGGTTGCTTTTATCCTGCAACACAATGACTGAGCATTGATGAGATGATAACTCAGTCAATTAATCAAACACCAACAAACCACATTCTAACAATGACTGCCACATTCATGGTGTCATTTTAGGAACTGACTCCAGTACACACAGATATTTTTTGTCCCATGGGTTTGACCTGAATCCTAATGAAATTAACTGCTAGAAGAAACCAAGCCAGTACAAGCTACCAGCTTTCAGGGCATGCTGCAAAACCTGCTGAAAAAGCCAACAAACGCTTCACTTAGAAGCCAAGAAAGGAGGAAGGCCGGAGAGCTCCCGGAAATCTAAAATGGACCTCACTGTGCTTTGATGAAGAAATGCTTTGATGGTGAAGTGATGGATTAAAAAAGATATTAAGAGTTAACGTAAAACAGAGATATAAACAGAAATATAAACCCATGCCAGCACCTATTATCCTCAAACTGTGTTTAGGGTCATATTAGGACTTCTGCCTGTGGATTCATCTAAGGCATAAAAAAAAATTAATTCAAGGAAAATGAAAGATACCAAAAAACCCCTGCTTTTTAGCTATTATTTTCTGCACAAGTATTGTCTAAAATTTATTGTTAATACAGTATGTTAACAGTTGTCCCTAACAAGCTCTGCATACATCCAAGAAAACTGCATACACCGACAAAGATGCTTCTAGTTTTGCACAACACATGGCTTTTTTATATGATATGTTCTCTCTTGAAAACTACTCCCTCACAAAATGAAAATTCAGCAGAATCTCTAATAGCTTTCATATTTCAGTCTAATAGGTAGCATGGCATTGCACTGTCGCCCACCTTTGCTACAATATTGCACAGCACATTTAACAGACATTTGCTTCCTTCACACCGTCCTTATGTGCAGCTTCTGCAGGACCTCAGTATTAACATTTAACAGAGTCTATGAGCATAAAGCACACTTCTGAACACCTGCTAGAACATTTTATTTGCCTTAAGAGTTTTATTATAACTGTTAAATTTTCTTGCTATGCTTTATGAGGCAAATCCTGGTCCAGTTTTAGCCTAAACTCCCATTGACTTCAACAGGAAGCAGATATGCCTGTATGTGGGGTTCCATACAAATTCAGCACGGCTTTAAACAGAATGGGATTGCTGGTAAAGCACTATTCTGGACATAAGAAGCCAGCGCCTAGCAGCTCTAAACAAAACCACTCAAGCCACCCTTCAAACAGCAATAAAAATATTAATAATAATAAAAAAACCCACACCCACAAGTCTAACCTTCTCACTGCACTACAAACCCGCACCGACTAGAAGTACAACACATACAGGTATCCCGTCCACAAAAGCCTATGGCCTCCATGCCTTGGCGGGGTGTTTGATCATCACCTGCATCCTCTCAGATCACTCACGAAAACTCCCGTCACCCAAATCTTTGTCCTCTGTACTAAAGCCAGCAAAGGCCAGAATCCAGCTACATCAGCATCATTTTCCTCCTCTGACACACCTAGACAATCACAGCCCTCCACAGCGACACAAGACAGCCTGGAACAAAGCGCACAGACCCAGAAGGTACCTGGGAACGGTCCAAGGAGGTGTTACAGAGGAAGTCATGTCAGGAGTCTGACTCTTCTGAAGATGTTCTCTACGGCTGCTTCTCTCTAACACAGTTTTACCATCATTACTGGCTACGTATTTAACACCCCTGTGAGACTGAACGTGACTACACACGAGTGAGCAACACAGCTCCTCACAGCTTAGAAAGAGATAATAACAGAGGACCCCATGAAGTCTACTTGGAACTGCTCTAAGAAGATTTAACTTCATTTGAAAACACATAGACATTAATTTCCCCATCGCTACAGAAAGCCCTAAAATAGTAAGACACACAGCTAGTAAACAGTAGACAATATGGCAATGCCACTTCTGTTTCACAAAAGCTTGACAGTAAATGCTTGATTCAATGCATACTATTAAGCCCCCCAAAATCTAAGCAATTATAAAAATGAAATTATAGACACAATGATGAATGGTGACAGATGAAATGTTAACAGATCTAGCACCATACACAAAAATCATTGATTTTCTCTGATTACTACTTAGGTGATCAGAGTGTATGAGGTCCTAGTTGCCTCCTTGCCCTAGATTTTATTAATGCTCCAATATCAGACACCCAATTTGGAAATCAATGCTTACTTCATCATTTTTCTCTGAAGGATCCTATTATTCACAATTGATTTAACAGAAATGAAAGGCTTACCATTAACAAGACCCAGCTGCTGACACTTCTGAGATGAATTATTGAACTTCTAAAAGTGAATTAACTTAACCATCACCAAGACTTATTGTCTGGTGTTTCTCATACCAAAGTCGGTGTATTTATAATTACAGAATGAAGTAGTAGAAAGTAGCTTCTTTGCCACCTCCTTAAACATCCACCAGATACACAAAGAAAAAATTCAGATTTGCAAAGATACAAATAGGAGTTATGCACCAAATCTAGACAGCAGGACCTTAGTGTCTAACTGCCTTTTAATGCCTTTAATACTTACCTTCTTCCTAAAACTCGAAGATACAGGTAAATTCAGGCTTTAGAAAAACGAAATGCAATTTATTGCAAGTTACATCTTTTGCCAATGAGATTACTACAAGTCAAAGATCCCTAGAGCTGACCATGCCCTGCCAAAAAGCCTGCAGAAGACAATTATTAATTCCCTTTCCGTACAAAGTGAAGATCCATCTTAAGAATTGAGAAAAAAGTAGCAAATATTAGACAATTGCAAGTGATACTACTACAACTCCATCCCAAAAGCAGTTTAAATGTACAAGGCAGGAGGCCTACATATAAAATCTGCCATCCGAGCTAAGGGCTCAGAACATAAATCCACCATGCCTATCTGCCAGGACTACACATTGCCCAAGGTGACTTCAGCGGTGATAAAACCTTGAGTGTCAACAGCGTAACACCACCCAGCTACACTGGTCTACAAACAACTTACTGTCAAACACATGAAGAGTTGTGCTAAGCAATATGCTGCCCTTAAGTCACAGGTTAGCAGGACCACAGCCACCTAGTGATGTATCACAAATAACTGTTCAGCCATCAAAACTAGTGAACATTTCCAGTCTTACTAGACCTCTTGCTAATCTGTGCTACCTGACTGAATATGCTTTCAAAATACTATAATGGCATCTGCTGTCCCTTAGCATTAATCATACTTACAGAGCTCAGCTTGATTATACTTACCTCTAACTGCTCTGAAGACCTCAGCTCAAGACCAAGTTGAGACTCCAAATGCAAAATACCCAGAAAGTCTTCTGGACTAAAACCCAAATTTCTGCCTTCCTTTTATCATGGAATGATGACATGACATACCTGTTCTATCCTTTTCACACAAGCTGAAAGTCAACAACTGCCTGAAATCACTAGAGCCTCATCTCAAAGCCCTCAATGGATTTGACTGCTTGCACACTGCTGCAGGCAAAACATCTGGGCCTTTTTACTAGGGCTAGTGTATGAGGAAAGTAAAGATACTCCTAGAGCAAACCAACCTCTCCTTGTATTTCTCTTTCCCACCCCCCTCCATCTGTTTTAACCCCTGTCTTACTGGAAGTAACTTCTTAAAATTCTGCTCGCATTGGACAAAAAGTTTAAAAATAAGGAAATGCAAAAGAAGCCTGGCAGACAGAGCCTCCAGCCTTCTAAGCCTCTTTCTTAAGAAAAGAGGCCAAAATCATGCAATTATGATTATGCTGAAAATTTTTAGGTACCCAAATTTTTCAATCTGCCTCTTCTCTATAGAATAACACTTTTGAAATGGCGGCTGGATGGCCATAACTGAAGTCTGGTTAAGTTTGATACCTGCATAAAACACATCGCAGAAAGTAGGTTATAATCGCTTTTTTAAAAAAAGACATGGACATTGGCAGAATTCCTGCCTTTCTTGCATTTATTTTTTCCAGTATTTCCCACATTGTGAAATTCCTCTTAATGCTATAAAGACAGAGCAGATTGCAAAAAATGGTCCTAGTGGTTCCAATGGGAGTAACGTGGTTAGAATCTGGCATTCTACAAAGTTTCCATTTCTACATAGGTTTCATTTATTTCTCAGTTTAAAAATAAGACCATGTTTTGGCATGTAACTAGAGCTGCTCTTATAACGCAAAGAAATAACACTGCTGGCAAGCCTCAAAGCTGTTCAGAGACAGAATTCTGTTGGCAGAACTTTTACAAAACTTTTTGACTAGAGGCAGAATTCAACACCAGCATAAATGGGAGAAACTTCACTGAAATCAATCATGTTACACATGCTTACTTATTGCAGGTCTGAATCCACATTAAGGTTATACAATGCAAATATATTTAGCTGACACAGAATTTAAACAGAATTGGTTCAACAGAATTTAAATTCTAAATGTATATAGTAACTCAGCATCGCATTCTATGATCATCCTTCTGTGAACACTGTTTTTCCTCCTACACAAATGCTACCATGTTATTTAGTAAGTATCATGACCATGCCACACATCTTTTCATGTAAGAATTACCACAATTCAGGTGCCTTATGGTTAGGGTATGATGAAATTACAGTTGCAAGATCTGTATTCCTGCATCAATTACAGGCACAGAAGAAAATAACAAATCTGGCATTTCACAACTTCTGAGGGTTTGATTTTGCAACCTACTTTCTAGAACACCTTTTTTGCATCTCATACCCAAGGTTTTTAGAGCATGAATAAGTTAACCAATGTGCAGCAGTGCTCCTTCAACACAGATCACAGCAAGATTTGATTCTCAACTTCACTATAGTACAGAGAACCACGAAAGTATTCAGGTACCTGAACACAGATGCCCATGGCCTTGGATATCCAGAATATAGCGGGATAATGGATGTGACAAAGAACTTGGAAGGAAACCTGTGCCACTTTAGATCAGTTGTTGAAAGCAACTGAATTGCTGAAAGTTACTTTAAACAAGAACTGAAAACAAGTCCTTCTTGGCAGAAAGTTATGTGAGTGACAGTGATACCGGGCTGCTGAGGTAAGCTTATGGGTTTAAGGAAAGGGTCACAGTAAGACCCTCTTTTTCACCTCCTGCCTGGGAAATGCAGATTATTCTTACTTACTATGAAAGCAAAGTGAGCAACAGGAACATTAAATCGGTTACCACAGGCAGGCTTCAACAGATACACAGAAGCATGGTAACCAAAAAACCTAGCATTTTCCAATGGGTACTGTTCCTTTCTTTAGTAGTCATGCGATCCCAGCTTTGGGAACGTTTGTGATTTTGGCAAGGTGACAACCTTTTCCTAATGAACACGTTAGAGAAGATAATCTGATTTTTAAACTTCCATTATCTTACCAGATCTCAACAGAATTTCACTGATTTAGAAAATAAAAAGGCACTTAAACTGAGAATTATCATCCTGCCAAGTATTGAGATCTTCTTCAAACAAAGTGAGAGATCTCCTTAAAGAAGTGATGGAGCTTAAATACATAAGTATTTCTACACCCAACTTCTAAGCACAGGTTACTCACCCTATAGTTGACTTGACCTTAAAAGCAATTGTTGGAGTGTTGAATTGAAAAGCTTCAGTGCTTTGTTCCCCCCCCCCCCCTTTTTTTTTTTTTAATGATGCTTTTTTTAACCTGTTATGCTGTTACTGGAGGTAAAAATGACAAAGAAATGTAGACCGGATTTATTAGAACTTGTATCCAGTGTACCACAACTCACAAACTGTTTCAAATAATTCAGCTAAACACATTTGCAACATTTGATTGAATTGTTTTAAGTCAATAAATCTAAAGTAAGCGTTATATTTTATTGCAAAGGCATAATTACTTTTACAAATAGAAAGAAATAAAAGAGGTGATAATTATGTTCAGACCACAAATTAATGCAATTAATTTTACCTATCTGGTAAATGTATTAATTACATTGTGGTTGAGTTAGAACTTCAAATAAACTTAATATACAGCCACTTTAGGACTGAAATTCCAGCCAGTGCTCTCACCGAGAATAAATTACGGGAAATTTTCACTGTAGTATGCCTAAGAACTGGTGTCACAAAACTCATGAGATCTTCAGGAATTTAAGGCTAATTTGCCACTGAGTATAGGAAGACATGACAATCATCCTTCTAGTTCCACTGTAGAAATAATGTACTACAGGTGTTTCAAAAAGACTTTTGATTTTTGAAAACAAGCAGTCTCTTTCTTTCCATATGTTACCAAGTCTAACAGAGGCACATTTTTATTTAGGCTAAATCATGCCTTATGGGACACACTTATGAGGAAGAAAGGAGGACATGCAACTGGCATTTGAGACATATTGCCAGTGCAAAGCTGCCAAAAGCACACAGCAGGGAGCATGTTTTGGCTATCATGAGCAGAATAAGCATGCACTCCTTAACCACTGCCAGCTGGCATTTGTTTCCAAATACAGAATGCTCACTAGGCAGTTTGGAGACTGGACATACTCCTAACCTTAAACTATGCTCCCATGAAAATGCACTGCTGAGATACCTCATTAACCATGCCTGTCTCCTAGCTTACTGCCAAATGAGAAAGACTGAATGACACAGAAAAATCATACATTTCTCCCTATGCACAAAAAAGTACCTAAAGTATATCCTAGCATACTCTAGCGCTTACAGCAGGAGAGATTTTAAGCGTGTTGGAAGAAGCTTCTGCCAGCATCTCAAGCAGAAACACTGTCACTACTCCATTATACACAGATAGAAAAAGCGAAATCACGAGACACAGGGTACCAAGAGAACACAGCAATGAACGGCAAGAGTGGCTGGCACTGTGATTATAAACTATACTATCATGTTTAGTACAACCTCTAGCAATCCTTACAACAGACGCTCCCTGCTTTATGTGCTGGGGCAGATTTGTGGGTAGAAGATTGATGTCCCCCTCCATCTGCTAATGACTATATAGGTCCCCTGGGCTTTGCACCAAGGGTACTTTGCCCTTAGGATGAAACAAGAAATGGAAATTTGTGTTCATTTCTACATGAGCTTACTATTTCCAGCAACACTCCCAATCGCTAAATGTGTATTATTTCAACTTTATCTACCAAAAACATATTTTATCACAGTAGTTCAACTGTGATTCCAATTAGACTTTCAAAGAGATCAGTTAAAAGGAGAACAAACCAACAGGGGGGCACTTTTCACTTTTAAAGTGCTTACCTGACACAGCCTGCATCAGTATTTTCCCTATAAGTGCTATTCATTAACTTTTCACTACATTTTCAAAGTGACCCCACTCTTTTGGATTTCCCTTTCTCTATTGCTGATAGCCTGCTGTCATGGACCAAGCAACTCTGAAGGAGGAAATGTGCCAGAGACTGCCATGCAAAGCAGAGGGCACTAATTAAAGCCTTTGTTTCCTTCAGGGGATTCTGTGAGTGGATTTTAACTTACCCTGTAACTGTACCTTTGCTCCTGAAAACTGAAGGCCAGTCAGTGGGAGCTTGACACCAGCGTAGTCTTCATGCACCTAAGCCAGTTTGACATGCTGGAAGAATGTAAGGGGAAAGAACAGTTACAAAGCGAAGTTTTGAAGGAATAAGGCAAACCTACCCATCACCAGAACAATAATACTCAGGGAATAATCAGGGAAAGATCTTAATGTTATCTCATATACCCGCAAATGAGAAATCAAAACCAGAGCGGTGCTTCACTAAAGGCTCTGAATGTGGGCATCTCAGGTTCAAGACGTGCTTCCTTTCTTCCTCTTCACACTCAGCATCCCTATCAGTTGCCACACTGAACCTCTCCTCAGTTCCAGCTCAAGGAAGAAGGAGCTGTCCATGCCACAACTCCCTGTGAGCACCCAATGGAATTCCAGGGCTGGTCAACTGTTTGCACTAGCACAGAGCACACACAACTAACTTCCCCCAGTTTACTCAACTTCACTTTGGAAAAATAAAAAACAGCTGAAATACCTTTACAGCTGAACCATCAGCACAAGAAAAGTCCAACCCCTTTTTTAAAAAAAGGGAAATATGATTTCAGAAATATGACCTCTACCTTTTGATCTAACTAGGCAGTTTCTGCCAACCCACTACTGCCCAACAAGAGGACAAGTGAGAAAGTAGTCAAGAAATTAATAAAATAAAGGAAAAGGGAAAAAAAAAAAAAAAAGAGGAATTGCTCTGTATTGCCCTTTTACATCTTCAGCTGAGAATTGACTGTTCTCAGAGTCTACCAGAGTGCAGAAACTACAGCCACAAAAGACAGTTTGCTTTTCCCTCTCACATCAGCAGCACTACAGAACAATGGGTGCTGCACTAACAACATGCTCTGCCTGTCCAGCCCTTAGTACTCATAATATTATTTTCAAAACACTTCTCTACTGGTTTCCCAAATCAGGAAATGCTCTAAATCAAATATATACACTTAACATTGTTAAAATCGGTCATAAAACCCAACCAAAAAAAACCCAGCCTGATTTTGTATAAATCTGCAGATCTTTCAGCAAAGCTATTTCCATATTGCAGTCTTGCTAGAACCAGCAGAGCTGCTCCCAGATTTCTGATCTGAATCCAGTGATGTTGGCGTTTTTCTTACGCTTCCTCAACAACAGCTCATGCATTTCAACTTTCATTTAAAAATTAAAGAGAACACCCTTCCCTTTTATATATGTACAATGCTGGAAAACACATCCTGAGTATGATTTAAATACACAGAGCAGCTAAAGGGGATTCAAAATTGCTAACGTAACGTCTCCTGATTACTCTCACACCCTTTTGGAAGGGTTACTTAGAGTTGAGAAGCTTGAATCTCAAGGCTAAAAAAAATACCTATATATAAATATATTGTTAAGAATATTAAATACAAAAGCAGGACTCAAGGAAGGTGAAGGACAGAGCAAAAAGCCGCAGCTTCCCTTCCCTGTTGGGAGTACAAGACAGCATACCTCCTGCCTGATACCCTTTCGAGCAACAGCCTGCTCTCCTTAATGTTGCCTCCTCGATTCCCACCCTGTGGCCAGTACAGGTAGGCAGCCCCTGGAGAGAAAGGCCACTGAAGCCTGTGCATCTTACAGAGCACCAACAGCAATCATTCAAGCTTTTATACAAGCCCATTGTACCTCTGCAGAAAGGCCGCACTCAATCTGGCCCACAGAGAGAAAACAGCAGCCTAGATTGATAGCATCTACTTACACCGCTGCTGATTATATACATACTGTCTCCAACGGTCTTTCTGAAAGGCTGAACAAGAGTCTCAGGTTTTAAACCTGAATCACAGCTAGCATATTTAACTCAGTTAACAGTAAAAGGCATTTAATGTCATCTGCTAAAAAGCAAAAACATAATTGTTCTGAGGGGGAGCAGGGGGGTTACTGCAGACAGAGCAACCCTCGGGGCAGTGTGGTGATGAAGTACAGGGCAGTTGGCAGAGGCAGTGCAACAAGAGCTGGGGACCCAGGTGGGTTGGTAACTGAGCAGTTCTACCACCATTATCTGTGACCTGCTGGCGTGGGCCCCCAGAGCCCTCCAAAAAGAGCCTCCCCTATGAAAAACTAAAATCGTGTCTTAAAATGTTGGGAGGGGGGCAGAGTTTGTTGGGTAGGATGCTCTTGGGGTTTTTGGTAGTTTGGGGAGTTTTTTTTGTTTTGGTTGGTTGTTGGGTTTTGGGTTGGGTTTGGTTGTGGTTTTGTTTTGTTTTTTTAGCGGGGGGGGGGGGGTGTGTTGTAAAAAAAAAGAAAACAACAACAAGGGTGGTGAAACACCAGAACAGGTTGCTCAGACACCCATCCCTGGAAACATTCAAGGTCAGGTTGGACAGGGCTCTGAGCAACCTGATCTAGTTGAAGATGTCCCTGCTCATTGCAGCAGGATTGGACTAGATGACTTTTAAAGGCCCCTTCCAGCCTGAACTGCTCTATGATACATTCCTCCCTCCTTCTCCCGTAAGTAAACATGTATGCACGCAGTCATACAAGGTAACAAATAAACTTGTTCTCCACTACTGAATTTTCCAATTTCAAAATACAGTCCTCAATATATAAAGTTCACGCTATTTCAGTGAGATACTGCTTGAACGAATAATGCCGGCAGAACTACAATTCACATACCATAGACTATTTGGTCATCATTAGGTTTTTTTTTGGAAAAGCTAAAGTCTTAAGGCCAAGCCTATCAGGATTTCTGATTCATTGTGACTTTACACAGACACCCAAGACAAGAAGTGCTGAAATCTTGCCTGCCTTAACACAAAGTTAGTTCTGAGAAACATGAAACAACTCTTTAAGAAAAAACACATCTTATATTCAAGCTGTATATCACAAAACACAAATGGTCAAACATGACGCCACAACTAACAACAGCAAACAACATCAACAGAGTACTCCCATCACATCAGGCCCAAAGCACATGTCAACAGTCAGTCTTAGAGAGATTCATTAGTCACTCTAGAGAAAAAAAAAAAAAGGCACTTTTTTATTACACCAAACAGCCATTTCTAACTTAGTATGTGTTACAAACCCTCCCAGATTTGTGAAGAACTTACCTACACTAGCCGCAGCCAAAACTACCACCTGACATGCCTTACATTTATCTGTCAGAGCTCTTCTCAACACGTGGCAGCAAGACTGTAACTAGGCATGGCAGCAGCACGGTGCAGAAGCACTTTGCCCCACACACAGTTTACACTTGTTCGTTTTGTACATGCTCTTTACAAAATTATCTTTATTCTAAATTACGTTGGCCATGAGTACTACACAATGGGCTCCTCTGATACTGCAAACAAATAGCTCTTCCCTTCTAAGAATATAATTTAAAGATTATTTAGCATAATTCTTACGATACTTACTTTCTCTGTGGGAAATCTTCTTACAGAATCAGAATAATTTAGGCTGAAAAGGACCTCTAGAGGCCATGTCCTCCAACTCCCAGTAGTCAAAGCAGTGCCGATTTCAAAGTTAGATCAAGTTGTTCAGTCTTGTCCAGTCAAGTGTTTAAATCTCCACAGGCAAATCCCGCAACCTTCACAGACTCCAGGTCACAGCTTATCCATTTTCATTGCTATTTTTTTTTCCTTATGTCCAGTCAGAATTTCCTTATTTCAGTGTGTGATGATTGCACCTTGTCCTTTCTCTGCATGCTCCAGAGAAAAGCATCTCTCCCTGTTCCATAACAGCCCATCAGGAAATGGAAGGCAGCAATTCATCTTCATTCCCTAATCTCCAGCCTGGGCAAACCCAGATCCCTCAACATCTCCTTGTACACCGTGTGCTTCAGCCCCCAACCACCTGAGCAGCTGTCCTCTGGGCTCTCCAGTTTGTCCCTACCTTGCTTGCACCGGGGGCCAAAGACAGGACACAGAAACAGCATTGTCAAGAGCAATAGTCACCCACCTCAGCTAGGTGGCCACACTCTTGCTAATACACATCAGCATGCTATTAGTCCCCGTTGCTGCAACAGCACACTGCTGACTGATTCAGTGTTGGTTTTTAATCACTATACACTTTTACTCCTACAGTTCCCATACCCTAAGAATAATGGCTTAGAAGAAAGCACGTGATATGGATGGACACCAAATATCCCTTGGGCAATATATAATATAGACAAGAAGCCAATGTTGTAGCTAATATTTTTCATTAAACACTTACAAAGAAAAGAAGCCAGGCATGGTCTTACAGCCACGGAGGTGAACCCAAATTCTGCATGGAAAAGGATGGCAATATGCCACATCTTAAGCAGTAAATTTGCAAATCAGTACACTAAATCTGAGAAGTGCTCTGTTTCTTTTCCTGATTAATTTTTAAATACAAGTATTTTAGCTAAAATATTAACATCTACTGATGGCTGAAACAAGGTGGCTGCTCTGAGTTAAAACTCTTTAAACTATGAAAATGCAAAGACTTTAACATATTTCACCTTGATCACACAGCACTGTTTTACAGGTCCCCTTGACATACAGAGCACCATAGTCTTACCTTCCTTCCTGATCTCAAAGCAAGCTCTTCTAAGGATGACCTCAGAGGAGCAGCATGAAGCATTCAACAGAAAAATGCACTGCTTCATGAGTGGCATCTCAGATCACCTAAACACAGATCACTGTGGAACAGCATTTTTTTCAGTGACCAAACAAAGAAATATCTACATTTAAAGCAAACTGAATGTGGTTTAGAATGTAGCTATACAACTTCCTGCAGCTGACCCCAGAAAAAATAAAAGACATATGATCTGTAACTTCCTTTGACTTTTCTTTGAACTCTAGATGGAAACCTTTAAAAAGCAGGATTTTCTTACTAGTTACTTCTAAGTTTTCTGCTAAATTAAATTTCAAAAAAGTACCTAATGCTAAAATATTTGCATGTACCAATACCTTGGGCTAAAGCGCCCTCTCTTAAAGAAAAAGAACTTCTAATCATTATTTTGAGATAGGGTCTACTGCATTACTTTGATAAATGAGCAGTACATATCACTCACTTGACAGCATAAATTCCAAAGTATTTGCAGAGAATCTAGGCATAGGTCAAAACAGATACAAGAAGATGTGAGAAAAGGAAGATGTGTTACCTGTACTGAGCTACTGAGAGTGACCTTAATTGCCTGGCATGTCCTTGCAGAGAGCGAATCGGGTTTCATTCAGAGACCCAAGGAAGGCAGCTTCCTATACAACTTCTGAGGATGCTCCCCATATGCCAGAATGGGTTTAATAAAGATTCTATGTATCATTTACTTAAAGCCTGTCTTCTATTACGTTGCTCCCTGCAGCAGCAATATGTAGCACCTTTTCCATATCTGCCTAGATAAGAACTAAAACCTCCACAATCATGACTACCAAATACTGCAGCAATAATCAGCAGTCCTGGACCTTAAGATTACTGGGTGTGCAAGTTCAAAACCTGCCCCCTTAGCTGGCATATAATTTCCACCTGATCACACAAAATGTGTTTTAACCATCAAAAATAGTCATGGAAATATCTACATACACACACGCGCGCGCGTGCACACACATACTCTTACTCTCTCATCTCTGTGTACCGTACGCAGAATATATGTTACAGATATATCCAAAGTAAATAAGCCTTCAGCAATTTAATAATAGTAACAAACATAGGTGTCTGTAATATTCTGCATCCATGAGAGAAAAGCCATGGCAAACGCACCGGAGCTGTTGCATGGTGGCAGTGTCCATGGCACCTCCTCAGTGAACCTGCTGCAATTCTGGAAATACACGTGCTCCCAGCCCCACACTGCTGTCTATCAACTCCCCACGCCAGCCTACTAAACGGGAGACAAGCTGTAGCCCTGCACAAGAAGTAGTAGAGAAATTAGTGCGTCTCACAAGAGAGGCCCCTCTGCCTGCAACCAGCCCAAACACACACATCGGCACAGGATTCAACTAACTCAGGTCTGAAGTTTTACACACAACATGGAAAGGTTTTGCCATCACTGGTCTAACAGGGAGGACAAAACCCACCCTGTGTGCAAAGCTTTTTTAACACCTCCAAGGCTGGCACTTTTACTTCTCCAGGTTTGAGGGTTTTTTCCCCTTCAGCCTATCCTCTCCATTTAGCTTACATAGAGACCACCTACCGAGCGCCATGCTAATTAGCAACAGCTTGCACTCCGTATTAAAAAAAAAATAGCCCCCCCCCCAAAAAAATATCTAGTGAAAAGGGAAACTGTATGAGTTCATACACATTTCAACTGGCCTATTTTAATTATATCTAAATAATTTTAATTCTGATCAGCAGACTTGCCATAATGGCTGAAAAATAAAGTCATAAATTAGATCTGTGATATGGTAGGATCTACTGCCCTACAGACTTGCTATAAAGCACTACTGAAACATATATGGCTGTAATCAAAGCTGACAATAAAAAGCTCGTTGTGTCAGGATATAAGGAAGAGGTGAACAGCAGAGAAAAGTTAGGCTGGCATAGGAAAATCTAAAACCTCCAACAAACTAAATAAATATTTAACCAAGTGAAGGTCTTTCTGCTTTCACTAACACGAGTAGCTCCTAAAAAAAAATAAAAAAAGGATTCCTTATACTTTTTACAAAGGCATATAGTGATAGGACAAGGGGTAATGGCTTTAAACTGAAAGAGGGTAGATTTAAATTAGATATAAGGAAGCAATTCTTCACTGTGAGGGTGGTGGAGCACTGGAACAGGCTGCCCAGAGAAGCTGTGGATGCCCCATCCCTGGAAGTGTTCCAGGCCAGGCTGGATGGGCCTTTGAGCAACCTGGTCGGATAGAAGGTATCCCTGCTCGTGGCAGGGGGGCTGGAACTAGGTGATCTTTAAGGTCCCTTCCAACCCAAACCATTCCATGATTCTGTAATTACAGGTAAATGTCTATTCTACAAATTCTCCACGCTTTCCTGTATTTATACAGAATACTGCACATTGCTTTGAAGGACGGAAATACGATGAAACTGACATTTCGTCAGGATCTCAGGACTGAAAGACTGTCTCCTATCATATTTAATTAGAACACACCCTACAAAGAAGCAAAATTTGATGTAATTTTTTCCCCAATGACTTGCTTAAGCGTTAACAATAGTTTGCACCTACAATATGCATTGTAATAGACTCCATTATTATAATTAAGAACAGCTAAGCTATATTAGGGAATTTTAGTAACTACAGTCTCCTCCTAATATATAAATGAGAGTCAATGATACTGAAAGACAACAGATTTCATGCGGGTAATCAGAGTTTGATGCTACAAGATATTACTGAAACAACAGGTTATTAAACAGGCAAGAACATATTAAGGCCTCATGCATAAAGTAACTATTAGTTCAGAAGAGTTAGAAGAAACTTCCACTATGACAAAAAGGACACCATAACTGCTCACAACAGTTGGATGACACTGGCTGGACTTTGTACTGCAACCCACTGTGGAGTGGCAGCTTTTTAAATCGCTACTGATAATACACTGAAGATACTGAAAATAATGATAATACAGAAGAACCATGCGCTGGGGTGCAAAGCAGTGGAAAAATAGATCTTTGTCTTGAAAATACTGGTGCTCCACACAAGAAAGAAATACAAGTATTATTGTATTAAACCTGCTTGCAACTCTGAATTTACACATGTGTAAATCCACAGAAGTCAACAGAGACTGTGTTTATACTGCATACCTCTCCCACCATATCCATATGGGCACAAGTATGAAAATGGATGGTCCCTTTCAGGCACATTGGCTCAAACTCCTACTGTACACACCTGTGGGCACCTCATAACCAGAAATTTGGTAGAATAACTTATTTCACTCTACAGAAAAGCGGGTATGTGAGAATACTGAGCCTTCTACGCTTTGCCCACAGTAGAGACCCATTACCCCTGAAGCAAGCCAGTATCAATAAATTACTTTCACTACAAATATAAACAAACCTACTTCAGCAGAAAACCAAAAAGTCATCATGATGAAACAGTCCTTGGTGATGTCACTCCTTCTACCTGGAGAGAACCGGATTTTCAAGTGTAACAGATTCTTTACTACACTGCCATTGGGGCAAAGTAGCCTGAAAATGCAAGCGGACTGCAAGACCCCTCAGCTCTGCAGGAAGGTGCAGACGAGAATCAGAAAAGATGCAAAATGCGACCATCTGCTTTGGAGCCAGCCTTTGCACTCTTCACGAGCATGTTTAGTCTCACAGAATGATGACAACCTGGGTCGAGGCAGATCCTATACTAGTAACCACTCTCATTTACTAACACTGACATTACCATGCAAGGACAAATCCTGCAACCCTTTATCTAGCATAAAGTATTTTGCTGGAAGCTTACCCACATAAAAATCTAAGGATCGACCTTCTCTGATCATTAAATCAGACACAGACAGATGCTGACACATCAAGCTCTTACCCAGGGCTTAGTTCATAAAAGAAAGATTTAATTAGCATTTTAAAACAAAACCACCTTTCTTGGTTAAAAACAAAACAAAACACACACCAACTCTCGATGCTCTTAAAATAAGAGCAATGTTTTTTTCAGTTTTGCTTCCAACTCTTCCCGAACGACATAACCAGAACTGCAAACAAGTGACGGCCACATAGCAACTTCTACCCCAATGACACCATTTGCACTGACACCACTTTACCTTACATCAGCCTCTCCCACGCGCATAGGCTCTTGCACTAGGAATTCAATTCCTTCAGTTAACCATAACATCATATATAATTAACCTACACTTGCTAAACTTCCTCATGAGAACTCCTCCAAGAGTAAGAGCCAAAAAGCCGTCTCGGTAAATTTCCTCTCTTTGGGCTGTTGCTGTACTGTTCTGTTGGGCACTCTTTGGATTCAGCACGGTCCTCGGACAGTAATATTTTGTGTTGCGCCATTAAATATTTTGTTTTCAGAATCCATGCTATTGCTTCCTGTCTGTCTTCAAAGATGAAGTTCGACTGCATTTATTGCCTGCGCTTCAGCCCCTTTGTATTTTGTTACATGTCGCTTGCTAAAAATGCTATTAAGCACGCCTCAGCCAAAGGCAAAATAGCAACGCTATCAAAACCAGCAAAATCCTGCCAGATTCAAACGACCGAGCTGTCACTCTAAATACACACCACAACGTAGCACTGGAGAACATCAGAACTGCATGAACAGCATTCCTATCACCCCCTTGCACCAGAGCCCGCAGTACGCGCGCACAGCGCCGAGCCTTCACACCGTGTTTGTGAAACGCCTATCACTGACCCGCAGCCGGCGGGGCCGCCGCGGGCCCCGGCAGGGCCAGCCCCGCTCACCCCGAAGCAGCCCCCGCGCCCCAGCAACACCCCGCGGCCGGGCGGCCCTGAGCCGCGCGTCACTCCCCGCGGAGCCGGGGAGCCGCCCCCGCACGCCTTCCCGGCCATCCACCGAGTTGCCGAACTACGGAACTATTCGGCACGCACGACGATGAACGAGTAAGTGGCCGCCCAAGAGCCACGCCGCGGTGGCCGTCCCCGCACGGGAATGTCATCCCGCGAGGCGCGCCGCCGGCGGGGCGCTGCCCTCACGCTCCCAGTCACTTTTTACAGCAAGCTCTGCCAAGGCCCGTCCGCTTGTTTTAAGCGCATCTGCAAACACCACGGGTTTATTATTATTATTTTTCGGCCAAAACAAGCGCCGTTTGTGCAGAGGCCGGCACGCGGGGCAGCAGCGCACGGCGGGGCTCCCGCCCCGGGCCGTCAGGGTCCCGCGCAGTTTGGCGCTTCCCGCGCGCGACTTCGCCGCACCGGACCGCCGCGCGACGCCGTCCCGGGCGCTTTTGTCTGCGAGGGAGCGGGGGCAGCGCCCGCGCCGGCGCCAGAGCGCGGCCGCCCACGGGAGACACGCGCACCCGCCCCGCGCACCCGCCCCGGCGCCGCAGCGCGGCCGCCCCGCTCCGCACCCGCCGCGGCTGGGCCGGGGCGGCGCGGGCCCCGCGCGGGCGCGGACACGCGCGGAAGGGGCCGCGGGGCGAGCGCCGCGCCAGCCGGGCTGCGGAGGGGGGGCGGCGGCACGCCCCGCTCCGCTCCCCTCCCCTCGCCGCCTCCCCCCGCCGCCGGCCGCGGCGGGCAGCAGGGAGCCCTCCCCGGCGCCGCCCGCGTTACCTCCGCAGCCTCCCGCTCCCGCCGCCGCCCCGCCAGTGCAGCCGGCAGCGGCGGCGGCAGCCCCGGACCCCCCGCCCCGCCCCGCCCCGCCCCCTGGCGGGGCCGCCGGGGGCTCGCGCGCCCCCTCGCCGCGCGCGGGCGGGGGGGGCAGCGGGCAGAAGGGCCCCCTCTGCCATCCCACCCCCGAAGCCCGGCGGGGGCTCGGCGGCGTGGGCGGCGGCGTGGGCAGCGGCGGGGCGGGAGGGGGGGCACGGCGGCCCGCTGGGCTCGTCCCCCCGCTCCCCAGGAGCTGTCTGCCGCCTCCGGAGCGTCGTCCCCCCGGGTCCGGGGGGCGTCGTCCCCGTCCCCGTCCCCCATTCCGCCTAGCGCCGGGGGCCAGGGCAGAGGACGGGCCTCGCCCCCCCCCCCCCCACGCCGCAGCCGCCTCGCTGCTGTACCCGCGCTCCTGCAGCCCCCGGGGGAAGTTGCACTCTCGGCCGAGCCCCCGCCCGGCCCACCTCGGGGCCGGTGTGCCGGCCGCCTGATGCCCGGGCCGTCGCGTCTCCCGCGCCTCCCGCAGGCGCCGGGCCCGACAGGCGGCTCCGGCAGCGTGCGGTGGGAAACGCTGGGTTTCCGGCCGGGGAAGGAGCCCCGAGAGCGGAGGAAGGTGCGGTGATGCTCGGGCCGGGCCGGGCAGCTGCCTGCGAGCGGCCGGCGGGGCCTCCAGCCCGCTGGCGACTGCCTGCGTCCCAGCGTAGTGACCGCAGGGTCTTCGGGAGATAAACACGAGCAAAAATACACTCTATTCAGATTTTTGACAGCTGTAATGAGCTCAAGGAAGAATTATGTAAACATTATTAAGTGTAATAAACACATGTCAGCATTAGGCAGTCTTCTGTAGAAATGTTGGTAAAAGCCACGGTGAACGTTTTTTTCATAATGTCTTTTTAACTTTATGTAGCTGGTGTAATAGGCCCCGTGCCTCGACGGAAAATCATTACCCGGTAATAGATGAGCCAGTTCGGAAGGAGAGCCACTGGGATACTGCACACTTTCATTCATAGATGCTACGTATTAGAGGAAGTAGCAGGAGGCCTGCCAACTTTCCCAATTTAATTATTAAGCTGTCAGTTCCTGACTCCTTGTTTCAACTTCCTGAGGCAACATCTGGCTGTAATAACAAAAATAAATAAATAAAATAAAATTTGATCATTCACTCAGCAGCACTCTATTTGCAATGTCCTTTTTGCTGCAACTTTTCTGAAAAAACTCGATACGGGGGATCTGGACTCAGCATCTCTCTGAACCACCCGAAAGTAAAGACAAGAATGGTTTCGGCTGTGATCCTCAAGGCAAAGCTGTGAAGAAGGCTGTATCATACTTGAGCCTTTTTTCACCAAGTCCAATGGTGTGTGTTTTAATCTTCCTAATCCTTTTATTTAGAAGAACATCAGCATTTTTTTCACTGCATGAAGCTGAATGATATGACTTTGGGAGATTAAAAAAATAAAATCTTTTGCTAGCCAAGAATTTTTGCATTTTCATCAAACATTGCTTCAAAAGGGGAATGTTGGCTTCAGGAAAAAAAAAAAAAAAAAAAAAGCCATAAAGGATATCAGATTAAATGCTACCAAATGTGAGCAAAACACTGAAGAGAAGTTTTAAAATATCCATGACTGTGTCTTCATGTGTTCTCTGGGTCTGTTTCATATGATGTGACAGCTTCAGCTCCCAATTTGTTATTGCAGTGGCTTTTGGAACTGTATGCCTCTTTGTTTTTTTTTTCATATCCTCGCTCAAATACATGCACACGCTTACAAAAATATGTATCTATATATGTACATGTGCACACAGAGGGACAGATACAGAGTGACTCAGCTCTGCGTTCTACTTGCTTAATCAGTTTTCAGAGCTCCAGCACTGTTCACTTATTTAAAATGCCTAAAGCCACCTTTCCCACATTACTTATTTCACTGCCAGGGTGCAGAGCCTTTGACAAAGCTAGGCCATCTACGCTGCCTTCTGTGGGTCACACTCTCCAAACTGCCTTTCAGCAGGTCAGAGGTCAGCCCTTCCATTAATCACACGACAGCTTGGGCTTCAGTGCTGACCCTGCACACCAGTCCTAGGGAATCCTACAAGACCTTTTTTTCCTGGTGGTCACTTGGAGCTAAGGAAGGAAATCGAAATCTGGAGGAAGAGGTCCTGCAAGCCCAAACCGCAATGAGATGGTATCAGGAATGCTGTGGGGTGACCGCCATCGCCCGTGAACATCATTCAGCACTGCTCAGCACTTGGGTCTCTACAATGCCATGGGACGGATCAGAGGTGTAACGACTGTGGTGCTAAGTGTGAGTTGCACATGTATGGCAGCAGCCCCTAATTCAGTACCTCCAAGTGTGACTCTGCCCTCATGCTCCCAGAGAAAGCACTCCTGGTTTTCCCATTCTATTAATTCTCTCTCCCATTAAGAAGTTAGGTGTAGAGATCAGAAGAGACTGAAGTCAGTATTGTTATCTTTTGGGGCTCCTGTCAGAGGTCTGACATGAGGTGGGCTTTTTGTTGGGGGTTTTTTTCCCTCAGAAGTTTCCTTCCTCTCGTAGCTTGGAGGAACTTCTGGAACATTTTATTGATTTCCTAGCTGCTCTTCACTGGAACTCCTCATAATTCCTGGCTTCCTAAGGCTTACTGGGTACTTTTCCTTTCATATCCTCTAGTTCAAGCAGCAGAAAGGCTAACTATCCTGTTAAGTAGGGAAGCCTTTCTTAAATCATTGAAAGAACTCTGTCTAGAGTTCCTTTAATATCTGTCTCCCATATCCTTTAATATCTGTCTCCCATCTTCTAGTTAAATAACTATGCCTCTTAAGTCCTCATAGGAGGGGATTGAATATTTTATATAAATTCTATTCAAGATTCTCCTGTTTTCCCTACAGTTCATGAAAGATCAGTCAGACTCTTCCTTTAGACTGTAAAGAAGAAAGAAAATAGAGTGAGGGAAGAATGTTAAAAGTGGATTTTCTGGTCAAATTCTATTTATCATTTTTTCTACCATTAGCCAGTTTCCATGTATAGGGCTCAGATTTCTTTTTAGAAAAGCCACTTGGGATTAAAAAAAAAAAAAAAGAAGAAGAAGAAAAAGAGAAAAAACACTCAAAACAAAACATTTTAAAATGCTCTGGATCAAAGCAATGTTTCTGAGACAGCAGCAATGACTATGCGGAGTCCTGTGACCAGATGTAGCTTTGAAAACTTTTTGTAGTCTCTTGCTATAGGAAGTAGAGTTTGTACTTGTGTACATTTAGGAGTCTGTCATCAATTTCCCTACTTCTTGCCCAGGAGATCCCTTGACAACTTCTGTGCCATATATGGATTCAGCAGTAAAGAGGAAACTATGCAAAAAATGAGCAAATCCTTTACAAAAAGAAGGTTAAAGTACAATTTAACACAGGGAATTTTAACAGCCTGCTAATGAAGGTCAATAACATAATGGATAAGACTACAACAGAAGTAATTATATATTTACAAATGTGACAGCAGAAATTAGGGTCTTCTTAAAAGTAGCAGCTGTTAATTGCCAGCCTTACGTACAGACCACACTTGGATACACTGCTAATTAACTGAAAGGGGAAACTAGAGGAGTTTCAGCTCCGAGTTACTTGCCGTGGACCTAGGGGGTCAAGCGAGAGATGCTGTTTCCAAGGTAGATCCCAAGCTGGGTAACATTTGTTGGCTATATGGAGGCAGTGATGGCTGTCTGAAATAGAATTGCCTACGCAGAAGAAAGCCAGGGGAAGTAGTATATGCTGATCCACTCGGGCCAGCCTCTGTAGCTAGTAAAGCAACCTGATGTAAATGAAGAGCCTCGCAGGTATCTGTTATTCTATGGTCTGGAGGCATCAGTTCATATAAAACTGCAAAATGTTTGAGACTCAGAAACTAAAATTATTTTCCTTAATGAAAAGGATTGTGTGCTGAAAGGAAGAAAAAAAACATCCTGCAGGATTTGAAACATCAGCCAGCAGACAAGAGAAATCCAGAATCCCACTGAGCTTGAGGGGCTTTCTGTACACCTAAATGAACATTTGTTGCAACAGCCAGCCCTCATCCAAGGACACGATATAATCCCAAGGTATTAATAATAACAACTCAATCCCTAGCAATATTCTTCCCCCTCCCCGCCCCCCCCTTTTTTTTTTCCTTGTTCCTACAAGATACTTATAAGAAGGAACATGGAGTCTGCGGACAGTGTTCAGAGCATGAATTTTGTCTCTGACATGCTTACTAGGTAACAGAGATGATATTTTACCTTTAGAGATGAAAAATAAAGCTGTGGTGCAATTGCACCATCATGCAACAATAACTGATGCTGGCAGCTGAGATTATAGTAGCGTCTGCAGCTACAAATACTCAGCTGGGACTCCTTTAGGCTTCTGTGTATCAGCTGGTCTTCTATTATCTCCTTGGGAATTGAACTAAGCAACACATGGGTGCCATGACTTCTGAATGCTTGATAAAGGAAGTAAAAAATGCAGCTAATGGAATATCCAACCAGTATAATTGATATAGTAAAACCTCCTCTACTGAGCTTGGTAATGACTTAACAAGTGCATGCATGAAAGACAAAGGAAGACATTAGAATAGCTAACCCACTTGTTATTGGGAGAGTTAATTAGGTACATTGTGTTTAAAGAACTGCTTCTTGTGGTTGTCCCCAGGATGGATTGCCAGGAAGTATCAGGTAGTAAGTTTACTGATAAGACAATATGAAGAACATGGGAGGACCATTTTCTGGGAGTGAAAAAAGTTATAACCCTCTAAGGAGTTAGGATGTAAAACTGCAGAAAGCAATGCCAATTTGTAAGAAATCTTATCACCTTGGCATATAATCAGTGACAATGAATTGAAACCTTAATTACAGAAAAAAGATGTACAGGGCAGAAAAAAATCTTACAAATGTGGAGGTAAATAAATACAGAGATCTGGCTAAAGTACTGTGGATTTAGCTAATAAGGAGAAACTCAGTTTGGGTGGAGAAAGAACAAAAATGTAAGTTACAGAAAGACAGATGTGTAAATCAAGCTGTGTTTGTATTTCTGGATTTGTCCCATACACTTATGATAACATGTAATTCCTACAAGATTTCTGCTACATCTTCTCTTGAAGGAACTCATGCATCTAGTAGGCACAGATCAGTGTTATTTAGAGGTCAGAAATTAAATGACAAGGGAATCCAAGTATTTGAGTATAAAAGCAGAGTATTTCATTCTTGTAGAGGTCCTTAAGGTGATCACAGTAGGTCGAGAGTTCACAAAGCACATGCATTACACTGCCTGCTACTTTACAAAGCACCGCCAAAAAGTTGTTACCAGACATAATAAGCAGAATTAAGTTTTGCTCATAGTATGCAACAGCAAAGTATGTTTCTCGAAAGGGTTTGGTAGCCCAGCCACTAAGGGATGAAAGACTGGGTACAGTTGAATATACACTGATGAAACATAGTATTGCAGTCTGGCCCCGCAAACTGCGTGTTCTGGCAGAGGAATCAGAATGGCTGTTATAAGTCAAAGCTTTAGACACCTTCAGACAAGTATGAACTAGTGTCTGTCCTGCAAGTAATGGAAGGGAGGTACTGTGTAAATCACATCGGTGATCCATGCTTAGAGTTCTGACCAGAGAAGAACAACAAATCTGTGTTACAGAGGTCCCTGTGTCATCTTTTTTATGTAATACCACTCAGACCTCGACAATCAATACTGTTCTGATAAAATTATTTTTGGATTCATGCTTCCTGATAAACTTTTGTATTTTTCAAAAACTGGCAAGGACCTTTGCACCTGCACAGGTGCCAGATGCAAAAGATGTCAGTGACATGGGACAGTATTTCAAAAGATGGACCAATATATGAGTCAGATGCAAGCATGCCGTCCTGGTTTCAGCTGAGACAGAGTTAATTTTCTTCATAGTAGCTGTTGCAGTGCTGTGTTTTGGATTTGATGTGAGAACAATGTTGCTAGCACACTGATGGGCTTAGTTCTGGCTGGGTGATGTTAACACTAAGCCAAGGAGCTTTCAGTTTCTCAGGCCCAGCCAGCAAGAGGGCTGGAGAGGCACAAGAGATTGGGAAGGGACACAGCCAGGACAGGTGACCCAAACCAGCCAAAGAGGTATTCCATACATATGATGTCATAATGAGTATATAAACTGGGGGAAGAAGAAGGAAGATGGAGACATTTGGCATTATTGTGTTTGTCTTCCCAAGTCACCGTTAGGCATGATGGAGCCCAGCTTTCGTGGAGATGGCTGAACACCTGCCTGCCGAGGGAAAGCAGTGAATTAATTCCTTGTTTTGCTCTTCTGGCATGCGTGGCTTTTGCTTTACCTATTCAGCTTTCTATCTCAACCTATCTGACCCCCTGCCCCATCCAACGGTGGGGGGAGTGAGTGCGCAGTTGCATAGTGCTTAGTCATGTGTGGCAACACGTGTGAAACAGAATAACAACAAAACCAACAAAGAGAATAATCTATCCATCTAAGAAAAAAACAGAAAAGTGCAACTAAGTAGTGGAAGGCTGAACCTAGAGGAGGACTTCAAAAAATCTGAAGTTTTCAGTATAATACGTTCCCAACTAATGGACCTGGCCCATAAGTTACGGACTCTGTATTCCTCCATAATTTTAGTCCATCTAAAAGGAGAACCCTGGGAATGACTACAGCATTCAAAATCTTTGTAGGTGGTGGATTCCCTAGTTTTGTAGGATTTTCTATAATATTGAAACTTGTATGGCTGGTTAGAGTTCTTGTAAAACTAAACAGAGGAAAAGCCATAAGAATCAGTGCAAGGAGCCATAGAGATATATGTGTCTTTATAAATGTGTTAATAAATGTGTAATTTTTTAATATACATGAATTATATATATATATAAATACAGAAAAGATAAGTCCTACCAGCACATGTAGAAGTTCTTATTTGCAATGTCCCAACTTCTCCCTGGCTCTGTTTCCTGAATTCATCCTCTAGGGCAGATGTTCAGTCCTGCAATTACTTTTGAAATTACATTCCTAAAACCTAACTCCTTAAGTGAGTAGTGTGGAGTGCAGTATGGAAGGGTATTTATAGGTGACTTATTTAACAGTTACTTTCTACAGTCTTTTACAAGTTGATTGCTGCATGGATGCACATAGTGCACCTGCCTTCCCTGGGACCTTACAGGTTAGTAATGGATACTTCATGTAACAGAGAATCAAGTGTGGTAATTGAACCTGTATTCTGTTGTATTCCAATACGTCCTTGGATATGCTGTAAGCAGGTGGCATTGGTTGAAGAAAATACTAAGCAGATGCTCAACTGGTAAACATACCATAGATCCATTGCTGCTGCAAGTTATTGTTTCATTTCAGGATCTGCTCCAGATTTGTAAGCAGTCCTGCAGACACTGCTGAATGATGGGGCATGATTCCAGTCTCCTTCTGGAGAGGTATCTGGTGATTAGGAAAGACCCCCCAGGACATCTCACAATGGCACTCAACACCTAGGTCACAGCAAGCCTCTAATGTCCCTAACTTGCGAGTCAGTTTTACACCAAGCATCTAGAAGCTTTCTGGCCATCTTCAGAGTATTTCATTCTTTTGTGCTTATTTGGAAATAATTCTCTCCAAAACAATACAAATGAGTAAGCAAACAAACAAGAACACCAGTAGGGTGCCTGTAATTGAGACCTTAGGCATAACTGTTTATTTATGGAGGATAAAACATTGATATTTATCTATGTTAATCTTTGACTACTTTCTAAGTCACATGGAACAGCTTATTAAAAAAAGAAAGGGTGATGTACAGGGGTAACAGCTACTCTGAGGTGGTTTGCGAAATCACATTGTCATTGTTTCATTCAACCCAGTGAGGTCAGAGTCTTCTAATCAAATTCAGTGAGTTTTACATCAAGCCTTCAGTCTGCATTCTTCGTTGTCACAAACACAGTTGGTATTTCTTATTATTTATGCTGTAGTACTTTTCTGAGTGTGTTTGGGTTTCGTGCAAATACAGGAAGAAACAGACTTATTGCTATGGGGATAAAAAGTGCCTTCCTAACTCAGGAAAATAGCCCTGTGACAGCTAGACTTGGTAAGTGTTACCGAGTTTCATCCGTTGCTCATATCTGACTGTAATTTGCTGTGGAGCGTTCTGCTATGGCTTTCTACAAGGAGCAATATGAAAATTGCATTGAATCGTATTCCGGAGTGAAAATGAAGGGGGAGGGAACGGGCACCACCACCCCCCCCAGCCTCAGCTAGAAAAGGCAAGCCCCCTCCCCGGGCCGGCGGGGGCCGGTGCAGTGAGAGCTCCCTCTTCCGTTGCAGATAGCCGCGTTCTCGTTTTAACCCAAACGTCTGGTTCCCTGCTAGATTTTGTCATTGCCCTACTTACCTCACATTTCTGTTTAAAATGAACATTATTCCGTTGTGTTCTTTTACTGCTTGTTATTGTTTTGTATTGTGGCATTGCTTGGGCTTTCCATTGACTAATACAAAAATCAATACCTCTTCCACAGAAGAAATTCTGAGTAAGCTGAAAGCAAATAATACAATTATCAAGGTACCATTTAAATTAAACTGAAAAAAACCCCCAGGAATGCACAACATACTAACACCAGCCTTCTCTCTTTATAGCTACTTGTAAGGTAGTACCATTGACATTTATGATCTGAGTGAAGGTTTGTTTAAAATGTCATCAGTTTTTGTAAACATGGAAAATACTTCTTGGAATGATTTGTACGTGAGACTATTTCTTAGTTAAATAACTTGTTTACTTCTTTCATTGCAATACACTCACAAGGTGAGTCTGAAACTTGTTTATCTGACAAGGTCCAAGCGCAAGCATGAACTTCTAACAGTTGGCTTTCAAAGACACTAAAAAATAATTTCAATAAGAACTATTTATGTTGGAAGTTGTGTTACCATCTCCCATTAATATGCCTCTTTCTGTGGCATAATGTCCTCCTCCTTTCCCCCCAGCTGAATGGTTCATCTACTTAAGTCTTTGGGGAAAGAACAGTCATTTGCTAAATGCTTTTACAGCCCATAGCACAGGAGGGTCTTGACCCGACTGGTCTTTGGCCTTAGAATATTTTAAAGGAATTTGTTACTTATTATTCTTGTGTGTAATATATCATGAAAGGTTTCCATTGCTCTCATGTTTTATTGAAGGTTATTTTTTATCCCGCTTAAATATGTCTCAGTTGCCCTCAGAGTATCAGGTTTACAGTGCGGCTTCTGCAATACAATCATGATACAGATCACATAGAATAATGAATGTGTTACAGTAAGTCTGGTGGATACATCAGAGAGGTTTTGCAGGAGGTGAGCTGATGATCTGAAAAGAGTAAGAGGATGTTATGGTGGAAGTCAGTAAGATCAGGGGGAGGCAACTACAGGTACAACAGCAGAGGGACCTGTCTAAGAGGAAACCTTGCTAGTGGGGGTGATTTTGTAGGTGATGTAGGACACACGTTGATAGGAAGCAAGGCTGCCTTAGTACCGTCGTTACAACCTGCTTACTGTAAATGTAATTGCTTGTAGACAATAGAAGACAATAATTGTAAATTACAAATTGTAATGCACGAACTGTAGTTTATATATAATATGAGACAATATCCTCCCTGTTAACAGGCTTGAAGTTTAATGCCTTACTAGATTATCATGCCAATAACAAAGTTTCGTTATTTAAAAGACATTCATTATGGGAAAAACAATCATAGCAGCAGTATTCAAGCAGTTAATCCACTATGCAGTTTTCCCATATTTCCAAGCTGTTGGTTGTTTTAAAAGAAGCTATAATTACATTAAATACTTCCCAGTGTTCAAAAGCTGGAATTGCTTGGCTTTCCACTAGGTTGTTATCTTGCAGTAAACATGGGTGAGGTGTGAGGTGTAATCACAAACAAAAAAGAAATTGGCATAGTCAACACTGTCTCATTAAAATGATGACCGCACACTGAAAAACATTTCACTTCTATACTAATTATTGAAGAATATTAACTTACCCATAACTCTACACTTACCCATAATTCTATACCAACGGTATAAATTTAGGCAGTGCACCTAGATTTTCCTTTCTCTAGCTCAAGATAAACACTTTGTCTCATAAAAAGTAACTGATTTTACCAATGAGACTAGATCCCTTTACCAGTAAAATTCTGGCAGCTTTAAGGAAGAAAAAAAGCTATATTCAGACCTATGAGACCCTGTATAGATACAGTATTGTCATAGAAGAATATCTGACTTTCAGTCCCTCCACCCCATCTTGCCTCTTGGTTTGCTTATCTAAGTAACATCCTATTTGCCAAAGGAATCCAAAAGAAGAAAGTAACCTCAAAGGTAGGAAAGCTGTGGTCAACAGCAACTGAATGTTACAACCACTGGAAATCTAGGACACACAGTCCCAGAATAAAATGGAGAATTTCCATCTCCAGTGTAATTTCTGTGGGAATATGCTTCAGCCAATGCTGGTGATTTACCAGAATGTTAGGAAGAAAAGTTAGATGAGTGAGTGAGAACCCGACAAGGAGTCTAGTTACATGGCAAAGTTCTCCTCATAAACAAGGATCCAAGAAGTTACAACAAAGCAGTTAATCTCTTTCTTACTCAGAAGACAGTGGTGAATATTTAGGGATATCTCACTGGGTGCCAGCCCACAGACTCTCCCTGGAAACTAGCGGCTGTGAGAAAATTCGGGTATTCATTAAAATAGCCAAGGAGAGAGCAGGAAGATCAGGGCAGTCAATCTCAACAACAGATAGAAACAGAAATAAATGTCATGGAGGAATGGAAAAGACTCCTTCCCTTGCTGTGCAATGGTGCTAGCAAGAGAAAAGCAAATTTATGTAAAGACAGTGGTAAACCCAAACATATTTGGGAGAAAGAGCCACTGCCTTTAAACCTTGTGCTCTTTTTTTCTTCTGTAGCCTTAATATGAGAGCAATAAAAATGGCATTGCACAGACAATGCAGGTAATATTTTCCTAGAATACATTAGTATAGAATTTGTGTTCATAGCTGCATAACTGATTACAAAGCTTTGTTTTCTCCATGTTAAGGAAAAGCTGTTACACATTAGGGTACTTGCTGGATCATAAAGAAATGTACTTTATGGTTAGAGAGAAAATACCATTGTGTAGAGGGACATCTCATACTATAGATGGCACTTTGGTTCTCAGAATACAGCCTTGCACTAAGGAATAAATTCAAAACATTTCCTAGTCCCCATGATAAGGATATATTAAAATTGGAGGTACAAATTCATGCATTTTGGTGTACGTCTATGTAGGCTTACAGCAATATTCAGCAAAACTCTTGTTAAAAACCCCCTTTTATCAGTGACCTTTCCTTTAGAATTTCTGTGATAAGACTTGAGGATATCACATTAAGTTTCTTAGTATAAAATTGAGCACTGAACAGACTTTTAGAAAGATTATAGTGCTAGAGGGATATTTAATGGTGAAATCACTTACTGTAATACTCATTTCTGAGAGCAAAGGTCTGAGTGAAATGAATTTGGTGATCTTAGATTAGTCCTTGGTGGGTAGAGGTCCATGTCTGAAGTCAGCTACATGTATAATTAGGTATAATTTCTACATCTGTTCAATAGAGGTTAATTGAACTATCATAATAATTGAATTCTAGTACTTCTGATTTTTCTATTCAAAGTGTTCCTGTGAGATCAGAGCCAAGTACTCATCACCTAGCACATTTGTAGGAAATTCCTGTTGCATTCAGTATTTGGTCTGTGGGTTAATGCAGGGCATTGGCATTTTTCAAAGGTCTGAGCAGACACACACATCAAGTCTTCAAAAATAAACAGACTAAAGAAACAGCAAAATACAAGTTACACGTACATAGATTCTATATTGAGAATTCCTCATAACTTTAAGAAACAGTCAAAAGAAGATATGTTACCAACTGACAAAGCAAGAAAGACCTAATAATCTTACCCATGTGTTCTGCAAGAATGTCACTCTTCTTTAGATTCAGATTGTATTGTAAGTATTCAGTAAGTAAACACCATGCATTAATTCTGAGCCTAGAGTAATACAGCTTTATTTTCTTTCTGCAGTTGCTGGTGTGCAACACATGACAAAAGCATATGCATGAATGCTGGGCATATTTACTCTTCCGTATATGCAAGCAGTTACACACATTTTACAAGGCTACTGCTCACTCATTCAGAAAACTAACAGGTTTTCTTTTACCACTTTCTTATGAGAAAAAAAGTAGACAAGCGCTGTGATAAACTGTATCCAATTATATATTCACCTGGGATCAACATTATTGGATTATCCTTGGCTTACTACAATTTTCAGACTCTCTCTTTAAATTTTTAAGGAAACAATGTTTGCTTTTCATTTACTGAGTTTAGCATTTATGAAGAATACAGACTTTAGATATTGAAGTTCTCAGTGCATTGAGATAGGCAAGCTACGAAATAAGTTTTTCTCACAGAAAGGTAGGAAAGGCATTCTCCATTCCCATATCAGCGTAGGCTTGTCAGCTAGGACTGCCCACAGAGGTGTCAGAGATGGTCAGGGAGTGCAGTTTCACCAAAACACCTTCAGAAATTTAGACAGCTTATTAAAAAAAATCACAAAAAGTAAAAATATTCCATCTTAAAAAAATAATTGGAAATACTGCCATATTGTTTGGAAGGCTTTATGAACATTAAGCCTGAGTAACCCTGATCTGTCAGCTCACTGGACTACTTCTCCCATGGTACATAGGTTCGATATTAGCAGTGTTTTGGTTTGATATAGCATGGGAGTTATAGGAGTTACTGTCTCTCTGGGTTGTCCAGCTCATAGTGGAAAATACAGGCAAGACAAATCTATCACAGTTACTAAATTACCATTTACATTTTAAAATTCATTAATCCTCTCCAACTACTGAACTTTTTACTTGTAAATTATAAGGAAGACTGAACAGATGCGGCCCTCTATATCCAGATAGAAGCAGCAGCATATTCACAAGCCCTGGTCCTCATGGGAGACTTCAACCACCCTGTATCTGTTGGAGGAACAACACAGCAGGGCATAAGCAACCCAACAGGTTCCTGAAATGCATTGATGGTAACTTCCTTTTTCATGTCATAGAGGAGCCAACAAGAAGAGGCACTATGCTGGACCTTGTTCTCACCAACAAGTAGGGGCTGGTGGGGAATGTGATGTTCAAGGGTCGCCTTGGCTGCAGAGATCATGAAATGGTGGAGTTCAAGATCCTTAGGGCAGTGAGGAGACCACACAACAAGCTCACTACCCTGGACTTCAGGAGAGCAGACTGTCGTCTCTTCAGGAATCTGCTTGGAAGAATACCATGGGATAAAGCTCTGGAGGCAAGAGGGACCCAAGGAAGTTGGCTAATATTCAAGGATCTCCTCCTCCAAGCTCAGGAGCGATGCATGCCGACAAAGAGGAAGTCAGGCTAAAACACGAGGAAGCCTGCATGGATGAACAAGGAGCTCCTGGACACAAAAAGGAAGCCTACAGAGGGTGGAAGCAAGAACAGGTGACCTGGGAGGAATTCAGAGAAATTGTGCAAGCACCCAGGGGTCAGGTTAGGAAAGCTAAATCCCTGATAGAATTAAATCTTGCCAGAGACATCAAGGGCAACAAGAAAAGCTTCTATAGGTGCATTAATAACAAAAGAAGGCTAGGGAAAATGTGGGCCTTCTCCAGAAGGAAACAGGAGACCTGGTTACCCAGAATATGGAGAAGGTTGGGGTATTCAACGACTTTTTTGCCTTGGTCTTCACCAGCAACTGTTCAGCCACACTGCCCAAGTCACAGAAGGCAAAGGCCGGGACTGGAGAATGAAGAGGCATCCACTGTAGAAGAAGAGCAGGTTTGAGAATATCTGAGGAACCTGAAGGTGCACAAGTCCATGGGACCTGATGAGGTGCATCCGTGGGTCCTGAGGGAACTGGCAGATGAATTGACTAAGCCACTATCCATCATATTTCAGAAGCAGTGAGAGTTCCTGGTGAACTTCCCACTGACTAGAAAAGGGGAAACATAACCCCCATTTTTAAAAAGGGAAAAAAGGAAGGCCTGGGGAATTACAGGCCTGTCATCTCGTCTATGTGCCTGACAAGATCATGGAGTAGAACCTCCTGGAAACTATACTAAAGCACATGGAAAATAAGGAGGTGATTGGTGACATTCACTAAGTGCAAATCATGCCTGACAAATTTGGTGGCCTTCTACAACAGGATTATAGCATTGGTAGATGAAGGAAGAGCAACTGATGTCATCTGCCTGTACCTGTGCAAAGCATTTAGCTCTGTCCTGCACAACATCCTTGTCTCTACAACAGAGAAACATTCATTTGATGGATGGACCACTTGGCTAGGGGATTGGCTGGGTGGTCACACTCAAAGAGCTGTGGTCAATGGCTCAATGTCCAAGTAGAGACCTGTGACAAGTGGCATTCCTCCAGGGTTGGTGTTGGGACCGGTGCTGTTTAACGTCTTTGTTGGTGACATGGACACTGGGACTAACTGCACCCTCTCTCAGCAGCCTGCCAACACCACCAAGCTGCGTGGTGTGGTCAACACACTGGAGAGAAGGAATGATATACAGAGGGACCTTGACAGGCTTGGGAGAGGGGCCCGAGCAAACCTCATGGCATTCAACAGGGCCAAGTGCAAGGTCCTGCATGTGGGTCACGGCAATCCCAAGCACAAATACAGGCTGGGCAGAGAATGGACTGAGAGCAGCATTGAGGAGAAAGATTGTAGAGGAGTGAAGGCAGTGGGTTGATTAGCATTGATAACATGCAGCTGTGGCCTGGCCTCAGAGGCAGTGGGTTGATTGACATGGACGATGTGCAGCTCTAGCTCGTTCCCGCTAAGTGGTTAAATAGCCCTGAGGATGGGGGAGGAGTAGTGTGGTCTGACCTCTGGAGGAAGGAGATACAGCACAGACAGTAGACTCTGACCAACGGTAAAGCCTTGTTGCAGTCTGCTATTTTGATTGTGCTGCAACAAAAGACTTGGGGGTGTTGGTTGACAAGGAGCTTAACATCACCTGGCAATGTGCGCTTGCAGCCCAGAAAGCCAACCATACACTGGGCCACATCAAAAGTAGTGTGGCCAGCTGGTTGAGGGAGGTGATTCTCCACCTTCACTCTCATGAATACCCTATCCGGGTTTTTTTCCATTCAGCTCTGGGGGCCCCAGCAAAAGATGGACATGTTGGGAGTGAGTCTAGAGAAGGGCCACGAAGATGGTGAGAGGGCTGGAGCACCTCTGCTATGGAGACAGGCCGAGAGAGTTGTGGTTGCTCAGGCTGGAGAAGGGAAGGCTCTGGGGACACTTACTAGCAGCCTTCCAGTACCTACAGGGGCCTACAAGAAAGCTGCAGAGGGAATCCTTGCAAGGGCATGTAGTGATAGCACAAGGGGTAATGGCTTTAAACTGAAAGAGGGTAGATTTAGATTAGATGTTAGGAAGAAATTCTCTACTGCAAGGGTGGTGAGGCACTGGAACAGGCTGCCCAGAGAAGGTGTGGATGCCCCATCCCTGGAAGTGTTCCAGGCCAGGCTGGATGGGGCTTCGAGCAACCTGGTCTGGTGGGAGGTGTCCCTGCCCATGGCAGGGGGGTTGGAACTAGATGTTCTTTAAAGTCCCTTCCAACCCATTCTAAGATCCCATGATTCTATGATTTCTTTTGTAGCTAGAAGTGCAAGCTTCTGAAGAAAGTTTGGTTTTCAATCCCATTTACTTTTAACTATGAAATAATTTTCTGAAGAAAGTCTCATTACCTTTCTGTAAGAAACAGGACTGGTGTTACGAAGTAATTTAATATGGGCCTGTAACTAGTCATCACAAACTTTTTGACTCAGTCAGGCTGGTGGGACTGAATCCAGTGGTGTTCCTGTTTGAACAAGTGGAGTCAAGAGCAGTGCAACATTTCAGCCGTGCAGAGAATGCAGGACTGATCCCTACGAACACACACAACATTTTTTGCAACTCAATCCCATAAACCAATTTCAGTGAAGCAATGAAGTTCGGTGTCTGCTAAGTCATTGTGAATCATAAAGTCCCCATTTGTGTGGTATAAATCAACGTAACTATTCAACAATTAAATCCACAATGAATATATTTTTTAAATTACCACGTGTTATGTTTCATTTTACAAGCTTGCACATGCATTCTTTATAGCTTACTGTCATGTAATGCTTTATAAATGATACTTGATAAACAACAGCTGTATAATCTTAGAAATATTCATCAACAGGCACATGAATTCATGGTAAATCACTTTTGACTTGTGCAATGCTGGTGGCTGGCATATAATCTTCTGACTGCTTGCATGTGGGACGTAATAGGATGTGGCACTATGCTTCATGACCAAAATACATTCAGAAAACATACTTCGGTATCAATTGCAAGCAAGAATGAAAAACATTTGTTCCCTACATTATGTCATAGTTTATTTCCTATGTTATACACATTTCAGCTTTCAGAAAAGTACTTGCAAGGCAGAATATAGAATAAAAGGTTCAGTTATTCTTTCAGATGCTTCTGAACAACTTCTGCAGAGCCAGATACCATAGTTCATACATCACAGAGAATTGGGGGTGGGGTGGGGTGGAGGTAAGGAGAGAAGAGCATCATTCACAAACTGATGGCAACCCCCTACTGTTGCTGTTACATAGCAGTTGCATTGAAGTGCACTGTGATTGCTGCCTTTGGGCTCTTCACTGAATTGAATTGCTCATTATAGCAGCCTCACCTCTCTTTTATTGAAACAGTGCAGTTTATATTTAACTTTTACACTGTACAGTTACAAGCACTGTTCAAGAAATTCCACTATTTATCCTTCATTTAGGATGCTCTGAGAAAAATCAGTCTGAGGTACAAACTGTACCTACTCTACTCACACTGTAATTTCCTTGATACAAGTTATGCTGGGTTTTTTTAAATTGTGGATAGAATTCCCCTCGCCTAATCATGTAAAAGACACCAAATGTAAACCCCTCAGCTAGGCTTCCTCTAGTACCCAATGGAGAGAAACAGACCAATTAATTAAGAGTCCAATTAATCCCAACCTAAATAGCAACCAAGAACAGTAGATGAACCTCCCTGTGGAGGATTCTATCACTCTCTGTAGACTCCAGAGGCAGCCTAAAAGGCTTTCTTAGAATAGAATCGTACTTTTTATAGGGTAGTGTGAAGTGAGATGAGTGCAGCCAGCTGTGCCCCTCTTAGCTTCTGTGCAGTACCCACCCCCTAGCACAGCTGCCCTTAACTACACAGCACATCGAATTGGTGTGCGTGTGGCAAAATTTACCCAAGCTGTGCAAATCAGGTATAGTTCAGGAAAGTAGCCTACTTTACCTGGTTTGTTGTATCCACCTAAAATTAAGAACTTGATCCATGAGTGGGTAAATAGCTTTCACTTGAGATAATTGTGGTAGGAAACTTATTTTCAGGATAACCCTATAAGATCTGGAGTTGTCTGGGGAAGATACTGCTTAACCAGGCTTTCTACTAGTTGTTTGCATCCATGATACGCACTTAAAGGAGTTTGCCGTGTCTGCATTTGTGTCTGTGTTATGCCAAAACATCTCAGGTTTTTGACAGAAGTTAAAGTATTTTCTTTATATCCTCTTATCTCCAGCCTGGATAGAGGAAAAACTGGAGCATGTCCTTTATTCTCTTACAGAATCAGAACTTAAGTAGGAGCTCTCAATGAAGAAGATGCTGCAGAGAGAGCCTCCTGGCAGCCAAATTAAGAGAGGTACTTTGGGCTGAGGGGAAAACTGAATACCTCTGAGGCAAATGGTGGAAAATTAAGCAGGTTTTCTCATTTATCAAGTCTGAATTTGGAAATGTGACTCACATAAGAAAACAAATTTAGTACCTTTGTTTCTTGCTCCTCAGAATTTATTATTAGGAACTGTAGTGGATATATTTTCTTAGCCATTTTTTTTTTTTTTCAGACTTGAGGAGTTTCAATAAATTCATTGTCACCCTATCTGTTGTGTTGGTGTCTCTGGTGCATTGTGTCCATGTCTGTTTGTGAACAGATACAGCTCCTGCCGCGTATTTACCCCTGTAACCTGACCGGGGCCTTTTTAAACTTATGCAACATGCTTTTCAACAGTTTCATTTCTTTTAAACATTTCTGTGACCTGTAGAAATAAACACTGGATCTGCTAAACCAAATCTAAAGCAGAAGAGTTCCTGCCTTTCAACACTTTTGCAGAAATGAGAGTAAACACACAAAGTTAAAATGTTTCTTCAGTTAGGAGCATACTGAATTTATATTTTGAAAGAGAAAAAGGCAAGTGTTCATGACTTTAAGTTATATCTCAGTTCACCATTTATGTCACCTGGCTAACAACATAGGACAAAGAAGGTTTACAGTGTATATTACTGCCAATTAATTCTTAACTACACAAGACCTTCCCTTCTAGGTGACATGAAGGTTTCCAACAGAAGGCAGCAACAGGCACTTAAAGAACAAAGTATGTAGAGGCATCTTTTCCCCTTCTACACTATTCTAGCTTTTGTCAATTGTTTGTATTTCCTGAAACAGGGGCAGCATCTGTAGAATTGTGTTTAAAATTCATTAATGAACCTCTCCTCTGGGGACTCATCTAAGCCTTTTCTTCATTAATTTTAATTTCGATCTCCACTCTGAAACAAGTCCCACAATTATATGGTATATAAAAGCGTTCTCTTTTATTTGTTTTAAAACTGCTGCCATCTGAATGTTATCTAGCTCTTAATGTCATGAAAACCAGTGTATAACAATTCACTACCTACACCCTTGACATAATTTTTTGCTTTATAAATCTCCATCATGTTTTTTAACTGAACCTGCTCTGTAGCTTTTTTGCCAAGATCATTGCTGCCTTTATCTCTCTTTAGTTCTTCTGAAAGGTTTTTGGAACAGGGTCACCGGAGCAGCATTAAACCTGTTGCACATCTGAGTTTTGTTAAGATGTTTTCTGTTTTGTTCTCAGTTCCTTTCCTAAGAAGTACTAACACTCTAGCTGCCATCAGCGATGGCATCATGTGGCAGACATCTTGCAGAATGAACCCCAGTAACCCTCAGTTCTCCATCTAGGATGAAGATAGTTCATTCAGAGTTCATTCTTTTTATAATCAAGACTGATTTACTCCAGATGCATTACCCTGCACTTACTGATGCTGGACTTCATTGCCATTTTATTCCACTGCCCTTTCCAGTGAGCTCTGGGAGTCCCTACTGTCTTACGTCCCAGGAAGCCCCTCTGCCAGGCAGCACAGGAGAATGATGAACAGTACAGATCCAACTAGTGGTATTTAGGGGACCTCTTGGTTGAGAAAGTTGACCACTTACAGCTATTCTTTGTCATCTGCCTTTAAGTCATTATTAATCCATGGCAATCGCTTCTCATTAATCCTGTGGTAATTTATTTTGTAGAAGCCTTTAATGGGCGAATGCATCAAAAGCCTTTTAAAAATCCAAGTACATTATAGCAATTAGGATCACTGTAATCTACATGCTTGCTGACAGTTTAAAAATACTCAAATACATTTGTAAGGAACATCTTCCCTCAGTGGAAACTGTGTATTATGCAATATATTGTGTTCACCCAGGTATCTATTAATCTCATCCTCTATTACAGTTTTACCATTTTGCCTGTACAGACACCAGACTTGCAGTCTATAGATCCAAGATGTCTCTGGAGTCCTTCATAAAGATTGGTGTCACATTTCCCACCTTCTGTTCTTCTGGCAATAGGTTAGACACCACTGTTAGTAGTTTAGCAATTTTATATTTGGGTTCTGTTATAAATCTTCAGTGAATACCATCTGTTCCTGGAGATTTCTTACTGTTCAGTGTGTCAATTCGCTCTAAAGCCTCTTCTATTGACACTTGAATTTGAGCCAGTTCCTCAGCCTTATCTCCCATAAGGAATGACTGATCCCGGGACCTCATTCTCTTCTGTAATGAACACTGATGCAATAAATTAATTTAGCTTTCCTGCAATAGCCTCATCTTCCTTGAATGTTCCTTTCATACCTTGATTGCCTATTGGTCCCATCTGACTCTCTGCCAGGCTTTCTGGTAATGGTGTGTTTGAAAAAAGTTTTATTAATAGGTTACCTGTCCTTACCGTTACTTGTTCAAATCCCTTCTGGCCTGTCAGATGGCTTCTCTGCATTTAGCTTGCTACCATTTATACTCCTTTCTATTCTGCTTGTTTGGATGTAGCTCCTAATCTTTACTTCTGATAGCTTTCTTTGATCTATTATTTAACATAGGTCAGATGCTGTTTTTTCTCCTGATTTATATTTTTAATGATAGTATATATATTTTCTCTGTATCTCTAATATGGAAACCCTCTAAATGATCTTCCTGCAAATATTTTACCCCACTGATGTGTTCCTTTAATTTTTATTGCACTATTTCACCATTTTATATTTTGGTGATATTATATATATATATATATATAATGTATATGTAAAGATTTTGTTACTGTGGCAAATTTGGGACTTTTTCCCTTCCTATAAGGATAATGAATGTGGTCACTCTTAGGGTACATATCTGTTCCTTGGGTAGCTGCTCCAAAAAACAGTCATTTCTGATACCTAAAAGGTTCTTATAGAAAAGAATGTGCCCAGAAGGAATATTTTTCTGGGTAAATTAATACATTTTCAAAAAGTCTACTTGTTTTTATTTGCAATATAAAAAAGTTAGTAAAAAAAAAAAGCTACCTAAATTTTGACCATTTCTACCTCAAGTTACAATAACTTTGCGTGATATTGACTGTATTATCTGTTAAGTATCAACATTCAAATTCTAAGCTTGATTTTACTCTGCAAATTTAATTTTTTTCTTAACCCAGTGTAACTTTGGTAGGTTCAATGGATCTGCTTCTATGATTTATACTGAAGTAGAAGATCAGAACCAGGTCCTAGATCTGCAGATACACCTAAAAGAGATACTATGTTTTGTTGTAGTTGCAGACATATGCACTGTGTGGTCATTCTCAAACAGCCTTTTATTCCACCTGCTTTCATTTTTCATAGTTGTTTTAAATTTATGGTTTACATGATTTATTTTTCAGTGTCCACTGAGACCCAAGAACTCTACAAATCTGACTAGCTGACTTTCACCTTCCCTGCTAATTTGTGTATTTATGAATGAATTTATCCATAAATCACCAATAACACGGCTATCTTAGCAAAACCAAATGTCACCCATTCATTTGGCTTCCAGTTTCAACACAGTCAAAATGCCAAGGGGTGAGCAGGAGATGAGTGTAAGTGCTACGCAGCGGTGCATTTAATTTTTCCATTTGTCGTTATCATGTCAACTCATACTCTTTGACTTCTTGCTGCTGAAGACGTCCTGAAGGAATAGCTGTCAGTATTATCTTCAGGACATCTGCAAACAAATTTAATCAGTTGAACACAAGAGTGACTGACAAGCTCCAAAAAGAATCAAGAGCCTTCTCTGGAAGCAGAGGAGATCTTAGTGCTTTGCTCAGGAGTTTATCTGTGTCATTGCCCTGGAGTCTTGCACTGAGTGCTTTCTTCTGATGTTTTGCACCAGTGAACATGAATCTCCACCTGCATATTTTACCAGGAATCCCTTTCAATCATCACAGGCATCACAATACCATGGATTTCTGCACAGAAAATGTTTTGAACCTTGTGGAGTTGTCAGACAAATTTCAAATTAGATAAGTTTTAAGGACTGGCTATAATAATAATAATAATAAATCTGTAGAGTGAAAAGGTGAGAATGATAGTAACAGGTCACGGAACTGTTCTCCACATCCAATGTATATTTAATTCTGGTACAGTTTTTGTCATTTGGTCACTTGTATAATGTGAAAATGATTTTCTTATATAGCTAAGTATATTTAGTTAGCTTATATCTTAAAAAAAAAAAAAAAACAAAAACCACCCAAAAGGACATTGTTGTGGAACCTTCTTGCACCAGAATTGGTCTTGCTCAGAATCAGGGGGCAACTCTTCTGTTTCTGTGCCAAGTCAGCTTCTCTTTACAACAGAATTAAATCTTCAGGAGCTGGAAGGCAAGAAGGCACTTTTCTTACTGAATATTTTGTTTCAATAGAGAGAAATCTAAACTCCTGCTTCTGATCTGTGACAGCTACTGGCACAAAGTTCTGGCAAGCCAAAGCTGATAAAAGCCAGCTCTGATTATGCCTGTTTCTTGCCATCAAGTGTTGTATGCTTCTGTCATTCTAAGTAAATCCATCCAACTCATGAATCATAATCTATCAGAGGTTGCTTTTATCTTTCAGATTCCAGTGATATCTATTCTGTACCTCTGCTTCCTACTTTTACACCTAGCATAAGTCTTATGTGCAGTTATTACTTAACTATTAAACTGCTTACTTGGTTTTTACATGTGTAATTAAATTTAAATGGCTAACAGATAAAAACGTTCCTGAAATTTCATTTTGTGTCTGTAAGGAAGAGTTAATTGCTGTGTTATCTCTACTGAAAGTTTTGTCCAGTGTCAGGACAAGCTATAACTATTTTTGCATCTTTGTTTAATGAGGGTACATTGCTTGGACTGTGTTGTGTCCATTTCTTCTTTTTTTTTTTTTTTCTTTATTCTTTTTATAGTAAAGGAAGGGGCTGCATTGAGTTTAGATCAGTGCTAGTGTAATGCAGCCCTGGCAGCTAGCAGAATTAGGCAAAAGAAAGATAAAAATATCATATTGCCTCTTTTTAATTTTCCATAACTCCTATTATTGTTTCTCTTCTCAAGAAAGGGGACTTCAAGACTGTGGCTCCGTTTAGCACCTATTCATTTGTTTATGCTCCTTATGGAGAAGAGCTATGCTTCCTAAGTGAGTGCGACGTGCCTGCTTTATGGGTGCTATAGAGAAGAAATGCTTTAATTTCATACCTTCATTACAGCTCTCTTTTCCTCAGCCCACTACGAGTAACACAGTTTCTCTCTAGTGATGCATTCTATTCCAGTTCCAAAATCTTGGTTTTGTGCACAGCAGTTTTCACAATATGTACAAGCATTATGACTATTGTATTTTATCAGAGGGAGGACATTATGTGAGGAAGGGGCTGCTTGTAAAAGAAATTATAGTGCATGGTGCTTTGGCTCTATATCCTGCAGGTAAACTGACTGATATTTTAATTTCCTTGGACTCTTTTGAAAGCTCTCTAAATGAAGGTTCTGAAGAAAATATATGACTTTGGTTATCATACTTTATGGTTATTACTGTGTACACATTAAATGTGAATTAATGCAATAAAACAGTACATCTCACATAAAAAATACTGTGAATTTCACTGCTGCTGCTGACATGGCACATGTATCAATGTAATTATGGCTTACAAATCCTTGGTAAGAGAGGCAGTGTTACAGTTTTTGAAATTCCCCCATTATGTGAATTCAAAAAGAATGCTGCAGCTTGTGTTTAATTTATCTTGTCTGGTAGGCCTTTCAAAAAAGCAATATTGATGCTGCGTTTTTCTTTAGTTTGGTGACAGTCCGAGTAAATAAGCATGTGGAATGCACTAGTGCCAGTGAAAATGTTGGGGCTTGCTCCTCCCTGGATTAGTCTGATGGTGTGAAACTGTCACAGACAACTGAACAGAATAGCTCTGAGGCATTTTGCCTCTCCAGGGTAGTTACAGGCCTGACACATCAGGGAGTTCTCTGTTCAGTACTCATTACGTTTACTTCCATTTCATGTATTTGTCTCAGGATGCCTAAAGTATGTTGATTTTTTAAAAATCATTGATCAAAAATGTTTCTTTCTAAGCATTTACACAGAAGAACAGCGAGTCTGCTAAACCCTGTGTTCTGAAGATAGCAAATAGCAGGATAAGCTGTGCCCATACCTGTGTGTCTTAGGGCTTGGACAGACTGAGTTATGATGACTTAAAGAACTGCCGAGTATGTGACCATATGCATCTCCTTAGCCTGCTGAAAATCTCTAGCAGAGGTTTAAGCTAGCACATTTTATGTCGTGCTTCTGATGAGTGAGAAGCATGCAGATAGTCAGTTACCATGGCTCAATTGAGATACAGTATCTCAACCAGCTAGGATAATCCAGCTGTGCATCTGAGCCTGTGACAAAGTTATTTATTATAAGTTATTTGTTCTACGTGTCCTTCATTCATTGCCAGTAGAGAATATGGTCTTCCTACCTTTACACTTCACAGATATCCTGTCTAAATACAACTTTTGCACTCTCTTCCAGCATCCATAATCAAATTTTTTTCTCCTACTGATACATTTAAGTGTGGAATTTCCTTCCAGATCTGATCCTCTGGTCATTCAAATCCCACAGTGTTTAGAAAAATCCATGTACCTTAGTACATAAGGAGTAGCCTAGATGACAAGTAGGTCAGTAAATTTGTTGATATACCACTAGTTTCCAATAAATGAAGGGTAGTTCCCTACACATCAGTGCTAGAGGTAAGTTACAGCACAGCAACAGCAACAATCGTGGGCAAGCAGACGGGAAGCTCATTGAAAGGAGCTGTGGAAAAGAGGCAAAATTGGAAGGGAAGTGTACAGGGCAGGGCGGGGAACAAGAATGAGGAGATCTCAGCTAAAAAAAGAAACTGGGCTGAACCTATTACAACTGTGGGGAGTTGGGTTTAAACCTAGGTCTCTCGTTCCTTTGAATTATAGAGTCATAGAATTGTTTAGGCTGGAAAAGACCTTTAAGATCATTGAGTCCAACCGTTAACCTAGCACTGCCAAGTCCACCACTAAGCCATGTCCCTAAGCGCCACATCTACGTCTTGTACATACCTCCAGAGATTGTGACTGAACCACTCCCCTGGGCAGCCTGTTCCAGTGCTTGACAACCCTGTCAGTGAATATTTTTTTTTCTAATATCCAATCTAACCTGAGGCCATTCCCTCTTGTCCTATCACTTGTACTTGAGAGAAGAGACCAACCCCCAGCTGTCTACACCCTCCTTTCAGGTAGTTGTAGAGAGTGAAAAGGTCTCTCCTCAGTCTCCTTTCGTCCAGGCTAAACAACCCCAGTTCCCTCAGCTGCTCCTCATAAGACTTGCCCTCTAGACCCTTCATCACCTTCATGGCCCTTCTTTGGACACGCTCCAGCACCTCAATGTCTTTCTTGTAGTGAGGGGCCCAAACCCAAACCCATTATTTGAGGTGTGGCCTCACCAGTGCCAAGTACAGAGGGACGATCACTGCCCTAGTCCTGTAAATCTCAATGTCCCATTTATTAATACAGCTATTACTCTTTTGCTTCCTATTTGTAAGAATAAATTATTAGAAAGCATTCAAACTTTGTAACAATTAGGTATTATAGCAGTGTAAGTATTTCAAGAGATTAAACATCTTCTATGAATATATGAGTAGTTTCCTTTTCAGCTTAGAGTCCCTTGTCAACACTTTCAATATCCACCAAAGACATGAGATGCAGATGGTCAGCACCTGCTTGTCATCATACGGTCCTCTGGGCATTTAGTTCAACTGTATACAGTCCTAAGTGCACTGTCACTGCTTAACAAAAACATCATAAATAATTACTGTAATTAATAATGAAGTTACTTCCTTGGGCTAGTCATGCTTTCTTTTGTCAGTTCTGCTGTATGTAATAGTGCTAATCTGTTAGGCTAAGTAGCTATTAAATTCTTTGAGTTTTGTGAGTTGTTTCCAGCAGCAGAAGAAATGAAATATAATTAGAAATTTTCCTCATATTTCTGTTTATCCTCAGAGAATAGGTATCAGTTCTTGCTTGCCTGAACACATTAGGAATCAGTCAACAGGAGACTGCTCATAATCCCTAATCATAACTCCAAATTTTTCTACCCAGTACCTAGCCCTGAAAACTGTCCCTTAGCCATGCTACCATGATTCCTTTGCTACCCTCTGGGCTTTCCTGTTGCCTTCGTGGTGGCATCTGACTCACAAATACATCAGAATAACACTCAGTCTCTCTATTTCCATTCAGACCCCAGGGAAAACTCTTAAGCGTGTAGTTCCATGGATATTTTCTCCAGCAACAAAGACAGTTTAAAAGGATCCTTCCACTGTCTGCCCCTTCTTACACATTTCTATCCTGTGCTTTAGCCCCACTATGCTGCCATTAGTCCTCTCTGAAGTACCAGTGCAAATGTTTGTGGGATCACAGTGTAACCTTGATTGCTGACATGTTCAAAGTTAATCATTCCTTCTCCTGGTTTTGGAAACCTTTTTTCTTTTTACCAAAAAAACCCCACCAAACAAACAAAAAAGCATCACAACTGGATTGTTTCATGGCTTTGCCTTAGGATACAGCCTTACAGCACAACTTGGGATTCTAAAATATGAGGAAGAGCAGAAACAAACAGGAGCAAGGGGGAGTTGGGATCTCTTGTCTGCTGTAAAAGTAGCAATGCCAAAACACATCCTCAATTCTTATAATTCAGTATCCAAGCCTTTTGTGCTGGCTTGTGATAGGGATACAGTCTGATACTGTTCCAAAATAAAGAGGAATGTGACTGTTTCCTGATTTGACCTGACTTGAAAGTAGCAATTGCACCTACAGAATCCATAAGGTTTGTGATGGCAAAAAGATCAAAAACGTTCTCTGGGAACCAGCCAACATCCAACGTAACAGTAAATCAGTATCTCCCTACATTGAATTATGTTTCAGTTTTCATTTTCACCTGAACTAGCTTCTATCAATTAGCTATCCTGACTTTCCTCTTAGTTTCAAAGGGCAATCTAAAAATATGATGACAGAGGCTCAAGAAATTGAAGAAGACAATTGTCTATGATGATTTGTTATGTATTTTGTTATTTTAAAAACTGTTCTTTGCTGCCATACAGCCTTAGGGATGTTTTGTTATTATCACTGTTGTCAGTTCTGAACACTAAAATTTACTGTATTTGATGTTAAAATCTCAACTCAAGGTTGTAATATCTATAAAGAAAATATTGCTATAAAGATTAAACTCTGAAGGGGCTGTTCACATCCATGAGCAGACAGTAGAATAAATACTGGAAATCTTATCTTTTTCTATTTATCCGAGAAGCAGGAAACAATATGAAAAACATTTATTTCTATTTGACAGAAAATACTTTTAACAATACATAATCATTATCAGTCGATACTCTGAGAGGCTGCTGTTGATAGTAGGTGTCTAGAAGATGCTTTTCATTATGACCTTTAAATGCCACAGTCCTAAGTGATCATGCAGAAAAAATATTCCTTCATTTCAATCTCTACTAGGAAAAAATCAAATTGCTTTTGGGTATAAGCAGTATGTATGACAGCGGGACACAACTATACATTGGCTCGCTCTGCACAGTGAGAAACAAACAGGATAACATTCTGAATTCTAAATCATCACTACCTCCGTCTCATTTTTTTCTCACTAGTACATCAGACATACTATATAAAAATACTTCTAAATACAGTTCTAGCATATTAGTGTTTTTCTAATTGTCACAGCAGAATTTCATTAATATTAGCCTCTTATCCAACTATGCAACTAATAGGATTATTCCAAGTCACAATAATAATATATTTTCTGGAATCTGGAACTGCAAAACTCTTACGTTGTGTCAGATTATTCTACAGAAGGAGCTGAGACAAATCTTTTTGTATGGGGAAGGTACTCAGTAATTGCCTTTTTAGATTTTTTTTTGTGTCTTGCTCTGAATTATTTCAAATGACAAGGCCAATATTGTATACTGGGCATAAGACACTGAAGTGAAAGACTATGTGGGGGTCTGTAGGTCTTTCTTCTGTTGAGACTATCCTGTATATATTGGCCAAATCTTGGGTGCAAATGTGTGGGGTTTTTTTGTTCAAAGATGAGAATGTAGAATGGAATTGCACTAACTGATGGATTTTGAAATTAAGAGCAAATGTGAACTTAGACAAATACAATCTACATATTTAGTCTTGCTGAAGTATTTATATTTGTTGAAATATGGTATTTCAGCAGCAGAAATACTGCTTAGGAAGCAAACAATTACTCTTAAAAATCAGATTATTTTCAGAATAAAATGACATATTCACAAATGAAGAAGAGTGTCCCCAAACTCTGGCTGCTTGCCAAAAGAAGAAAATATCTATAATATTTTATATTGCAGACTGTAACACACAAGGAGTGGGAAAACTAACTTTGTGAAAATGTGTGGAAGTGACACTGTTTTATTTTCTTCTTGCCCTTTTTTTTAAATCTCTCTCTTGAATTTAACCTTCCTTTTATGACACTTTACATCCAGTAATCTCCAAGCTCCTTAAATCATTAATGAATGAGCCAGGATAAGCCAGGCTGAATCAGGCCTCCCACTGATTTTATAAAGCAGGAACATATAATTAGGCTAATTTACGGAAGAAAGAGCTGATGTACTGGAAGGGTGAGTAACAAATCCAAGATCCCAAAGGACACCCAAAACAGAACTGGTTATAAAACCTATGCTTTTTAACAATAAACCTTTTTTTTTTTTACCCAATCCACTTCTGCAGTAGTTGTACAGGAATAGGTACTAACATAAAATATCGCCTAGTCATATAAAGGAAGTTGTGCTAAAGCACAAGTCACCTAAGCACTCATCAAATTAATAGATTAATAGTCCGATCAAGTTATGCTTTCACCCCCCTGTTGCAAGTTCAGGCCTGAAGGATCCAGGCCTTGAGTCCGGATTCACAGAATCAGCGGAGGGAGATGCGCCAGTACTTCTGCACATTGAGGCCTATTTCCCAAGAGGGCCAAAAAGCATCTGTTGCTGTAATATCTGAGGAGCCAGTACTTCTAAAAAAGATTTTACTTGAAGGGTACTGAGGAAAATGAAACAAACTAACAAGGTACAACTTACATTTTTCTTTAAGTCCGTTGTGAAAACAACATTCAAGCAATAAAGTGGTCTGTGACTCAGTAAAGGACTCAGTTTTTTGTCAGCCCTTTATTTAAAGCTCCTCTGACCTAACCACACAAAGGAAAATAATCTTTGGCCTATTTTTGTGCTATGATTAAGTCTGCATGAGCTCCAAAAGCAGCCGCAACTGACAGTAGAGAAGAGGGTCCTGGGATATTCAGCTGTGATACGCTGCTTCTGTGAAGGTCATCACTTCTTTCAATCAGAGTGAATGATTGAGTCGACACAAAGTTCATATTGCACGACATACTTTCAGAAATGATTCATGTTAATGGTGTTTCTCAAGAGATTGATGTTGAACAGAAGGTACATCTCAAGCTTAAAAAATGATTTAGCAATATGAAAACCTACAAACCAGAGCTCACGTAGAGACATTTGATGGTAAACATCAGAGAATAAATACAACTAAAAGTCATAAAATTGGATAGACAATAAATCTGACAGTTTAAGACCTTTTGGGACTCAAATCATAAAAACCAAAATTACTTACGCAGCCGTTCCTTGATACAGCTGTGCATCTTTTCCTGAGAGGCGAACAGCAGACATTTTCACGCCTCCGACAGGTTGGAATAGCTACTCGCTTCCTCGAGGAAGCGGCTATGTCAAAAACCCCAGCAAAGTACAATACTGAGGAAAGAGTGCTCTGCCACCACTGCCACCTCTCCCCACCTCAGTGTCCGTGGGATGTCTGTTCAGCAGTGTCGCTGGAAGCCTTTTTCTGGATTTGGAAACATGGCGACGCAGGCTACAGCTTGTGTGCTTCTTCACAGGTGCCACCACTCTTCTGCCTCCCCCAGGCCAACCCCCCTAGTTTCACACACGTGAAAGCATTTATGGGTTAATGCGTAGCATCTTGAGCCCCCATTACAGGAGAGGCCACATGACACCTGGGCATTAAAAGCTTCTCTATCAGGGTTTCTCTCTGACCCAGCTGTAAGCTCTGTGAGGAGGCCTGGTGGCTGGCAGCCTGCTCTTTGCTGGCCTGGCTGTTGGCCCCACCGGGTGCGCAGGAGCCCACCTGGCCAAAATCCCCCTGCTATGGGTGAGTGTGTGCCCGGCGTGGGATGACGCGGGGTTGCCCTCCTGACTGAGGTGGCACAGCAGAGACTGTCCCTGGCCTGGCCTGATGAGGGCCCGTAAGGCACAGGTGTGTTTTCAGCCACCAGGCATGTAGGGAGATCCAAGTCATTTTGGAGCAATTGTGCCTGAAGTATTGCTGAGTGCGTAAGAAGGAGGTTATGAGGCTGGGAAGAACCCATTTAAACATCTACTCAAATCAGTCCAGGCTTATGTAGGCTTTTTTTCCTATTTAAAAGTACACTTTTGCATTTTTTTTTCCAAATGTTGGCCTTAATATGGGGAAAGGGAGCATCCCTGGCCAAAAAAATGAATTTAGGAAACATGAAGTCAGAAAAGAAATAATTAGATGGGTTGACTCCTAACTGAACTTACAGTTGGGGGGGGACTTCTGCTGAGGGGAGGTGGCGCCCTGCTTGTGGTTGCCTGCCCTTGTTTGGATGGGCAGAAGCCCAGAAATTAATTTTAAAGATTAAGTTGGTAATTTTAAAGGTTAGCTTGGTTTATCTTTGTTATTATTACGCAGTTACAGTGTGACTACAATATTTTTGTCTGTATTGGGCTCAGAAATGCAAGTTGTCCTCAAGTTCTGCTGTTCAAATAATATACCTAGAACCCTAAGCTTCAGAGGAAGTTATAAAAACCTCATGGCCAGAAAGTGTTACACAATGGTTATTTATTATTAAATCGTTAATTATGATAGGCCTATATATTCTTGATTTCTATATGATTATTCAGTCCTCTGTTATCTTACTGAATTCTTGGACCCAATGATTTTTCAATGGCAGTGAAATTCACAGCTGAAATGGATTAAAATGTTACTGAGTTTTCTGCTGCTTAATTGCACTGAATGGCTCCTCCATAAATGAGGTCAAGCTGTGGGTCCCTGACTGCCTGCTCTAGAATGTGCATTATTGTACAGATTCATATTTGTAAGGTAAATGACTTCTATAATCTCCAGGAAAATTATTTTCTTTCCTCTGCAGCACCCATTTGGAGGCTGGGTGCCACATACCACACCACACTATGCCTCTGTTTCTGTACTGCCATTACACTGCTCTCCACATTTTTGATTACTACAACCCTTTGCACAGCCCCATAGCTGATTTGCTTTTTTGGCTGCAGTTGCACATTGATCTGTGTACAGTGATATTCCAGGTCTCCTTTAGATGATATATATAATCAGATTAGAGCTTTCCAGGTCAAACAGATTATTTTTCTTTGCAGCCTGATTTTGAATCTCGTTGTTGTCATGCTGACTTTTCACCTAGCTTATTTAAGCTTCTTTAATGTTCTTTAGTCATCTCAGGTCTTTGTACATGTATACAACTTGGTCTCCTTGACAGACTTTGTTGCCATGCTTTCCTTTCACCTTTCCAAGTCGTTAACGAACTCATTAAACATCATGGCACATCATAGGGAACACCTGGGGCAGTTAATCTACCACTATGATGGGATTTGGTCATTTAATCTTACTTGTTTTTTCACTTCTAATCAGGTTTAGACTGCAGCAATCTTAAAACCTTGTAGTCAGAAAGTTCAAACTGTGTCCTGACCTACCTGTTAAATGTGCCTTCATTTCATATTTATAATTAATTTCGCTAGGACTAAAGGATTAATTGAAAGCCAAAACTCAAAATATCTTTCTAAAATTCTGAAACCCTCTTCGAAAAATCTCACAAGACTGCCAAGCTGCTGCATCATTACCTCATCAAGCTTCTTACACTGGTGTGGTAGGAACTGTGAAAAAAATAATTTCTGATGCTTAACATATTCTCTTACCAGATGCATGGTCTTACATTGCCTTGCCTCAACCACTGTTCTAATATCTGCAGAGTTTGTAATCTCTCTGCATTTCATTTATTCTAACTAACCACAAGGAATGCTTCAAACCTAGAGTAGAACAGAAAGGCATATAACGTGAGAACACATAAATAATTTGTGGAGCAGAGATGGCAACCCAGGATTCCCCTATCTCAGGAGATCAACAACACCTATATCTCTTGATTAATGATCAGAGGAACAAGAAATTTATCATAATTCCCCAGTGATCTCTGCCCTGATGTTTATCTGTCATTTTCTAATGACTTTCTTCATGTGAATATGCCCAGTTCTATGAGGGCAATCTCATATTTCTAAAACTCTTATCTATAGTCAGACTGTCTTGTACTGTAATTTTTCATACACTTTTCCCATCTAATTTTTTTGTTATACATTATAGGACACAAATGAAACTGAACGTTTAGCTCACTTTGTGAACAATGGCACATCTGATTTTCTATTTTCTAAAATATAGGCAGACAAAAGGCAAAAGTGTTGCAGTATGGATGCATTATCTCACTAGTTATTCTTCTTCACACAATGTGGGAAGTGATCTTGATCATGCACTGGTGGAGCCTGCAGTCCTGAGGGGTATAGGTCAGATGAAGACTAAAGTCAGGACCCTGCATTTTAGGAAAACAAACTTCCAACTCTTCAAGGAATTAGTCAATCAGACCCCCTGGGAAACTACCTTCAGGAACAAGGAAGTACAACAGAGCTGGCAGATCTTTAAGGGTGCTTTCCACAGAGCACAAGATCCCCATGTGTAAGAAATCGGGAAAGGAAGGCAAGAGACCAGTGTAGATGAGTTGAAACCTGCTGGTCAAACTAAAGGGCAAGAAGGAAATGCACAGGCAGTGGAAGCAGTGACAAGTATCCTGGGAAGAGTATAGAGGTGCTGCCTGGTTGTGTAGGGATGGGGCCAGGAAGGCCATGACACAGCTGGACCTGAATTTGGCAAGGGATGCAAAGCATAAGAACGGCTTCTACACGTACATTGGCCAGAAAAGGAAGGTCAAAGAAAGCATACCCCCCGATGACCAAGACTGGTAAACTGCAAGCCCCAAACATGGGATGGGGCTCTGAGCAACCTGATCTAGTTGAAGATGTCCCTGAGCATTTCAGGGGTGTTGGACTAGATGACCTTTAAATGGTCCCTTCCAACCCAATCTATTCTATGGTTCTATGAATGTCATGATGTGAATCAATAATAAAGGAAAGAAAAAGGCTGAAGAAAAATAATCTTCCTACAAATCTCGGAATAACCTGTTTTTAATCAGTTCTTCATCAGAATTCATTACATTTTCCAATTTATTGCCAACATGAAGATTCCATTTTTCCTAACTTGACCACAAAGAACCCTGCTTGGCCTCTCTGAAATTAGAAAGAACTTTACTTCATCTAACAGGATCTGCTTTTTAGCAAAGAATAATATGATAATGTCAAAGTTTAGGCTGGAGAAACCCTATTTTACTGGTATTAATCACCTCTGCTGAGCTTCAGTAGCTGTAGCAAGGTTAGCAAATGTGTAGTTGTAATGGGCCTGTGAAAACATTCTCTGTTTCTTTGAGACTTGGTGATTATTTTTCTTTGTTGAATTAAGTAAGTAATGATTAATATTGGCCTGATAAGTCTTACACAAAAGTGAGGCATTAATTTTATCTTTATCATCACAAGGCTACCTAATATTGTGAATGGCTGCAAAAGGTCTGACAAGTTAAATAATTTTGAGAAAAGGCTAACCTTTCTGATCTGAAAAAAAAACCAACCCAGGATTATTTAATTATTTCCTCTTCTAGCAGATATGTGAACTGCAGCTGAGATTTATTTAGTTTACATTTATGCAGAATTGCAATGGCCCAAAGGCAGCTGCTTTGCTGTTTGAACAGTTAAATATAGTTACCATCAATCTCTTTCTCCTTCTGCCATTCCAGGGTACCTCTGAACGCTGTCCAATGTACAGATTTCAAGGTGGAGCAGGGCAAATATATACCCAGAAACCCCTTGCTTTGCAAATATTCCTAGAAAACCATTTCTGCTTCACTGTTTGACCTGGGCAGCCTAAGCACACCAGATGAACACAGCCTCACTTAGATAAAATCACATTTCTTTGGGGGGATGTTTTACAAGCACATACCCACATCTGTTACTGCTAACAGCAGGATGGTTAATCCAGTAGAAGAGTGACCCCATATTTCACATCTCATTCACAGGCAGCCCAGTCAAACACACAGCGGGGATCTTCAAAAGCACAAATGTAGTGTAAGCCTCCAATTCTCTTTGACTTTCAGTATGACTGAGAAACCTTCCTACTCTTTGTGCCTCAGAACATCTCCCATAACCAATAAAATGCCAAGCTAGAAACATTGCACTGCAGTGAGGCTGACTTACGCTGAAGATAAGACAATGTCTCTGAGTTTATTGAAGCTATTGTTTTGGGTAGTTTTATGGTTTAACTTTCAGTAAGTGTTATGAACACCATATCCGTTAAGATTACAGGGATAATAAATTTATCTAAAAGATAAAATGTCTAAGTAATGAAAAGAAAATGCTGCGTTTGTATCAGGTCTAAGATTTAATGCGTACACATGTGAACTGCCTTGATATACTTATTGTAGTGTCTGCATTAGGGCACATTTACAGAGGAGAAGGTGCAAAGGCGGAGGAAGGTTCCCATGAGCATTGCCCTCTGAGATGCCTACCCCAAGCACATCGTGGGGGACCAGCTGTGCAATTCCGCCTGTTTCTAAGCTGCATCCAGTCTTAGTATCCTTTCACACATCCTTAATCGTAGTATTTCAATTTATTGTACACTAATTAGATAGACCTGTTGGATGAAGGAGAAGAATCAACACCCAGTAATTACTTCATTGTAAAATGTAATGAGTTTTGGAACCTGACTTGCTGTAAAAATTGCAGCATAATAAATAGAACGCAGCTTTCCAACTATAAACTAGCAGTGAATTCTGTTAGTGTATTTCTTCATGAAACATGTTTATGTGATAGTCTTCCAATTTTATGGCTGAAGTTTATCACCATAAGGTGCATTTCATGACAGCCAAATAACTACATTCAGTTAGACTTGTCACCATGTGCCTTCAGTATCAAGACACATGCTGATTGTATCAAATACTGTTGACTGTCTTAGTGCTGCAAATAGAAAAGATGATTACACTGCTCTCTTTAGATGTGATGTAATATTATTCACCTCACTAAAAACTGAAGGTCAAGGTTGTCCAACAACATGAGAAAGATCATCTATTGAAAGCTTCATAATGTGATGATAATGCGCTAAGAAACACAGCAGTAGTTTTACATTAATATTTCTGTGATATGCAAGAGGCAGAGCATATTCTACAAACTAAGCAAGTGACCCACCGGTGTATTTATATAGAAATCAGAACAAGTCCAAGAATTCCAATGCTACCATATTTTGCGGTCATTTACTTGTTTCACAAAGGTCAATACAAACAGTTTATACTCTTGGGTGAAATTACAGTAAAGGATTAGTACATTATCAATACATTTATGCCAGAATACCACTATCATCTCCCTGAGCCTGTGAGAAAGGTTGTGTAAAAGAAGAGATAGTCATGGAACCTACTGAAGTAGTTTTAAGTAAAAAAGCTTGCTTAAAATCATAGCAGAGACTTGTAAAACCACTGGCAACATGATTTTTATTGCATGCGGATAGTGGAAATGCTTGAACCTCATTCCAGAAGCAAATACTGAATATATTGCATATCATGGTACACTGCTTATGTAATTTGAATGGAGATATGAGACCTACAGTAGTTTTAATTTTCCAGTTACAATTTTGAATTCTGCCTTGGTGCAGGGTGTGTATCTGCTGATCACGTGGGCTGGAGACAGGTGTGAGAACTTGGGCAGTGATGTATGCGTGTATGGATCCTAGTGGGGATTCTAGATGTGAAAATACAGGAGGCTGTAAAATTGTTTGTGTAAGAAACTTGAAATGCAGGGGAGGCTGATTTCTGGCAGTTGCACCTTAAGCAAGCAGTGTGTTGCTGAATGAGGGGCAAGTGGAAGACAGTGAGTGTGGGATCCTGGTGAGATCCTGCCCGTTACCGAGCCAGTGTGGGGATGGCTCTGGCTGCCTTATCGCCATGGCAACCATGAGAGAAGCCCCATCTCTTTGCCCTCCGCTGAGAGGCTTGGTCCCCTGCTGCCTTGTTGCCCGAGGCCCTTTGACAGTGAGACCCCCCACCCTGCCTATCTTAAAAGAATGGAGATAAGTGAAAGAGAAACCGATTCACGGTGGGTTTTTTGCTGCCTCCACTAGCATATGATAATAGGAAAATTCAGGAGATAAACCCAGCTTTTAATACTGACATAATAATCATGAGGAAGTGGAGTGTAATCTGCTTGGAAAAGTCAGTTTAGTCTAATTTAAGACTGCATACAGAATTATTTTGATGGCAGAAACTGAATGGCAGCTTTGTGCCAGCAAAGGAGGACAGAAATAAGGTTGTTTAAATGCCCTACTCAGGCATTTTCATCCTTGAAATATGTGGGTTGTAATCCTTAACTTTCACTTCTCTCATTGAGGATGCTCAGTACAAGGATAACATGTAACCTACCTAACTCATCTTAATATAAAATACTGATACATATTCTTAACTTCAACCACATCTTAGTGTCTTTTAGTTTGGGAAAACATCTAGATCCCAGAATGATGACAAATGTTGAAATGATCTTACAGTGAAAAATATTGTATTCAGGGATTAATTTAATGAGGTATTCATATTTAATTTATTGTTTTAATTTTAATATGTGCATTTTGGTTAATGGGAGTTGTCCCTTTAAGAACACATTTACAAATAGAAACAAATCAGCTTACTAAATAATTTTGATAAGATGTGACCCATGACACTGCTGAAGTTCTGGTGGATGTTATAAAATATCAAATAATAGTGTGATCACCCCAGGTTTTCCTTTCAATAAGCAAAGGGAGGTATAAAGAGACATAGACGTTTTTAAAAAGAAAGAGAGAGAAAGCAAGTGAGACAGCGAGAAAAGTGAAATTGAAGTCATTGAGAGAAGCGAAGTAAGAAGTAGAGGTGCTGCCAAGTGAGTAATGAGCTAGTGCCGCAAAGACATGGATGAGTGACTCTCATCCAACAGCTATTGATGCTGCTCAGGGCACCCTTTGCCCCATCCTCATGCCAGGGGATCTCTGCTGGGTGCCTGGTGTTCCTCCCCCTTAAATTCTTAACAAGAAGGTATTCAGGTAAGACATCCCTTCTTCAAATCAGTCGCCACTGAGATCTGCACTGTGGCATCAGTTTTCCTGGCACAGTGGTTTTAGAAATGTGAGCTCATACAACTGCAGCTGAAGTCGGTGAGTGCTTCAGGTGCTCAGCTGTCTCATCCCCTATCCCTTTCCTTTTCCATGCACTTGCCCCTCTGAGGTGTTCTCAGGGTTCATCAGAGGGAAAAGAAAAGAGAACTGGAGAGCTCCAAACACATTGTGGCTTCCATATCTCCTGCCTTGCGGCATCCTGGCACCTGGACTGGGGTTTGCCCTATGCATGGCAGGGGGGTTGTGCTGTACCTGTCTGTATCTGGTCAGTGGGACACAGTCAGGTACTTGTTCTATCCTTGGCATCCCTTCAGGGAGATGAGAGCTGGATTACTCATGTGGATAGAGTGGCAATATCTTTTCTTTAAATAGCTACATAGGGGAGTTTGATTTTATCATATATGTAAACCATTATATTTAGACATTATAGAACACCTCTTTACATAATTGCAAAAGTATTCCATGCAGGCTATGTTTGTTCCTACAAAACGTGGCAGAGTTCAGTTTTGTGTAGAAGTATCTGGTGATCAGAATGGGCTTGTTTGTCTTTTTTAACTGAAAGTAAAGTAAGACTGCCAAAAAATTTTAAAACTCCTTATTATTAACCTTTAATGCTAATAACCCTATGTATATTAATCAGTGTTTTTCCTGATTGTCTTTTCCTATCATTCAGTTTTCAAAGGCCCTAAGTCAGGCTACAAGGTGCTCATTACTGAACATGCATAACATTGTCTCCTAAATTCCCTGTAACTATTCAAATAGCAGCTCGAAAAGACAAATTGCCTATCACTCCAAAGTCTTAAAACAAAACAAAAGGCACCATATTGCCACTTTAGGGACACATTTGTTGCCTGCTGTTGCTATTATATATGTCATTTCAGTCCTGCAGTTAGCTATAAACTACATCTTTTCTTTTTCCAGAGAGAAATAAGAGATGCCTGAAGGGAAGCAAGAAAGGAAAGCATCCTTAAAATGACTGATTTACAATTGGTAAGGAGAGACAATATGAAAATTATAGCTTTCTTAGTGTGTCACATCCCAAGCTTGCACAATGCTCTTCCTTTAAAAGCTGCCCCACAGCCCAGTGTGATGGCTCGGAGCACAGCATGGCATATAAGCAGCCATGTGATAGGCAGAGGCTCCAGCTCATGGTCCCAGGATAGGCAAGAAGCTCCTCTCAGGGGGTGAGCTCATGGGACACCTCTGCTGCAGAGACTGCCCCATACAACCCCCTCCACAACAAACAGTGTGCTGCAACCTACCCTTTTGCAGTACGTCTGAGAATGAGAACGAGAGTGGACGTCCCAAAAACATGAATAGATAGAAGGAAAAAGGCCCCTGTGATTCAAACCAGACAGAGGCAGTTTCAGAAAGTAGGAAACCTCTTAGCATAAAATCCTACCCAAGTGCTAGTGAATAAATGAAAGCCAATGTGTGTTTTATGTGACTGTAAAAAGCAAACACACAGAATGTTATTTTTAGGCTCCTAGAATTTAGGAGCCTGATGTGAGTTCATCTGCTTGAGCTCTTGTGCAGCTTGGTCTCTAACCTAGAGGTGTTAAATAGGATGTGTTGCTGAAGCCTCTGGGTTGCAGTGTTGTATTCTAGAGTGTCCACCTTCACTTGAGCTGCATGGTATAAGAGGAATATGGGCATTTTGGGGTGCAGGAAATACATGGTGGTTTGCCTTTTTACAGTCTAAGCTGGTAATGACTAGGAGCACGGCTGATACATTTGCCTTTTAAGGAAAAGCCATATCCATCGTCGTATTTTGTGGACAGTTTGTCCCAGTTACATGGTAGGTACGGTGCCTGGCTCAAACACCTTCAGCAATGTGGAGACAGATACCTTGAATCTGTACGTGAGGCTGGTTCAGTCTATTTCATAATCTAGTATTTCACAAAAATCCCGCTCCTTCCTACCAGCATACACAATTTGGGATTGCATTGACCATCACATCCAATATCTACCAAAGTGCTTAGCCTCCATGAATTTAAGAAACTCCTCTTCCATACCTTTTGTATTATTGCTGTCTGTATTTTACTGTAGCATGGGATTCCATATTTTATTTACATCCTTTGTGGGAAAAGTACTTCACTTTGTTTTCTGTTTGTTACCTGACAATTTCATTCCATGCCTGCTAGTTCTCCTCTTTTCAGAAACAGAAATGACTCATCTGAAATTCTGTTGTTCAGTCAGTCAGGACTGCAAAACCTTTCCCATAACTTTCACAGTCAGCTTTAGGTTTAACTACTTTAAATAATGTAGTATCACCTGCAACTTTATTCATCCCAGATTTATACCGCTTTCCAAATAATTTATGAATAGTACAGATCCTTAGGAAACTCCCACATATAGACTTCTTCCACTGGGCACCTGCAATTTCTTCCTGGTCTTTGTTAGATATTAATATATTAGTCACCCATGAGAGAACCTTCCCTCTTATCAATTAATAAACTGTAATACCCAAAATACATATAGATTTACTTTATTTAAAAATCTTTCTTTTCTGTGGGGAATTCCTGAAATAGGGAGCTAGTTGCACTAGTGTCTCCAAGAAGCAAATTTGGCTTGTTATAGATATAAGTGAGCTACTCCACAGAGCATTACTAATAAGTGATACAGTGATTATCACTCTGGTGTTCACATTTCTCCATCACATGCTGGGATTGTTGTTTAAGAGTCTGTCTTGTGGACTTGTTTTGAAAAATTATACTTGATGTAGTAATCCGAAACCATAAAACAGGATGACATTTTACTTCTTGTGTCTCCAGCTTTAATTTGTATTTAATAAGCTAGTTTTTGTTATGTTTATTAAATTTGGTTGACTTTTAAAAGAGCACCCACTGAGTTTTATGAATATGCAAATTGTATGTCTGTTTGGTATAGAATGAAACCCTCAATTACAATGACAATAAAGATGTAGCTATAGTTTTAATAATTAACACCTAAGTATCCTGATTAGCACTTGAAATGAAGTGCCTAATTAAATATTTCCTTATATTGAGGGTACAGGAACTGCTTTTCTTAAGGAGATTGAACCTCATATCAAAAGAAAAGGTACCTGGATGCACATCCATATATTAAAAAAAAAGGTAAAGGAATTTGCTCCCATATTTACACTTGTTGCCATAATAAAAAATTGCAGGTCTGTGTCAAGATTCCTACCTGTATCAATGATCACTTAATCTGCACCAGGTAGTTGACTGTAAATTGGGATTCAGTGTTACTTCCTCAACTGTTCATGAGCAGTTACATTGCGTGAGACAAATCTCTTCAATTTCCCCATGGGCATAGTGGAAATAACAGACAGGTACTAGCTATAGATACTGTAAAAAGATGCTTGAAGGCATGTAAATGGAAGATACACAAAATACCATTAGTCTGAGATGTAACTGTGATTTAACAAACGTCTTGGGGGACAGGAAATCAAAATATCTGAACTATTTTTCTGGCCTTATTGCTAATCGGCTGTGTGATCTTGGGTACTGTCAGGTAGGAATTACATGTGAGACCTTCCTAATAGGGTGTTAAACTGTGCTGCTTAATGTTCTATACTCTTCTCATCCTGTATCTAAGCCTGTAGCATGTTTTAGTGAAGTGCTTAAAAATGGTTCAATATTCTCAGAAGTATGTTCACAATTTGACATTTTGAGCTAGTTTATTTTCAGTATATTGTCAAAATTAAACCTCCAATGTTTCCTCATGTTTGTGCGCTGCTCAGAGCATCATGTTTGCCTTGTTGTTTTCCCCCTAGGAAGATTGTCTTGTCTACTAATTTGGATGTTTTAGGCTTTTAATCTACATGGATTTTAATGAAAACTCTTTTGACTTTTAGTTCACAGATTTTCCTTGCATTAAAAAGAGCCTGAGGTTTTTTCCATTGAAATCATTGTCCTAATATGGTGAGAAAATGTTGGCATCTAGAAGCAGTGACTTAAAAGGAATTAATTACTATTTGAAGGAAAATAATACAAGACACTAATTCTGACTGTGTAAAAACTTCTGAAACAGTAGTGCAAAAAAGCAGCAAATCTAAAAGGTCAAACAAAATCATAGAGTGTAGGTAGAAACCAAGAATATAGAGACGTATTTCAGGGTCCTGGAGAGAGCAGAAGTTTAGAGGGCAAAACCTAGCCTCCAGAGTTGGGAGAGCAATAGTCTGGAATTGGGGAGATGGAGTTACTTATTTTGGAGGGCAACAGCAGCAAAAAGTGAACAAGCATTTCTTGTAACTTTCTTTCATTTTGAAGAATTTGCAGCTGGCAAAGAGGGTTTTCTTTGCCTGTATTCTTGAGCCTTGAGTTTAACGGGTCCTTGTAGACCTTACATGTCTTGGCGCCTCATTTATATCATACTGTCCAAACAGGTCCCTAAGTTTTTCTTGCTCCCCACCAGCACTTTGTTATCTTTGCTCCAAATGTAATAATGTATGAAACACTTACATTTAGAAAAGATTAAGTTAGAAACTATTACAGGTGGAGAGCGTCTGCTTCCCAGAAAGTGAGTAACAGACTTAGCCATTCAAGCATTTGGATGTCTGCAAGAAAAACCCCACGGAATTCAAGGTATCCCCAAAGGACTTAGTTATGGCTCCTCTTCTCCCCCCGATAGCACTTAGCAAGAATCATATTTTCCAAAGCCGCCTGACCTGCCCATGGCCCTTTCTTTTACTGGAAGCTCTTACCAATATGCAGGACATATACAAGTGAACAGGGACATTGTTAATTCCTGTAGCTTCACTTCAGATTTCACAGATGCTAACATCCTGAAACTTCTGCCCCACTGCTAACTCAGAGTTCTCCAGACACAGGCAATTCACCCTACTTTACAATAAAAGCTTGAGTCCCAAGGTTTAAGGTTATCCTAAACATTGTAAGAAATGGATGCTAAAGTGGAAATGTTTTTACAAATTTCACCCATCACAACCACCCTGTAGGGATAACTGAATCTGGTCTATAGATACTAGGTACCAACAGAAAGATCCATTCTAGAGAATCTCCCACTTCTTCCTTTTCTGACTGAGAGAAATAAAACCAATAGGGCTCAGGTTTCCGACATTTTTGATATTTCCATCTCCTTTTGTCACTCTTGATTGTTATGAAGCCAAAAATGCTTCAAAATGCTATAGAGGAAGAAACTAAATATTTCTGTGTCTTATAGAATGGGCAGAAAGAGAACAGAAGAGGAAGAGGCAAAATCCTATTTTTTTTTAATTTAAGAATTCAAAGTTTCAGTTTTAAATAAAAACACCTTCTTTATTTAAGAAGGCAAAACATTCCTGTGGAAGTTTTTGGTGTTGAAAACAAACACACATTTCAATTTGCAGGAAAAAGGCTGTAGACATAAACTTTAAGTGGAGCCATGGAAATTCTAAATAACTATGGGTTACAGGAAATCACAGTTCTGTAACACACACTTACTGTGCAACAGACTGTGTTTTCCTATGACTGTATTTAATATTGAGGCTAAATTCTGCTTTTTAATGAAGTCACTGAGTGTCATTACATATGAATATATCCTCTGGTCTCTAGACCCTGGAACACAGAGTGGGCAAAATCAGGTATCTATGCACTCTGATCTAGAGCAGCCTGTGCATCTTTGTTGTATCAGCAGCATCAAATACGTATAGCAGGTGCCATCTTCTGGCAATGTTATTTCTGGAAATTAGCAATAATCTTATGCAGTTTACATGCAATAAACTATGAGGAACTGATTTTTTAATATTTTTGGATGATGCTTAATGTGAAAGTAAAACGTTATGTCCTTGGAGCTTAATAGAAAGCAGTAACAGTTCAGACATTAGCTCAATGTTCAGCTTTTCACTTGACAGTTCCTAATAGTCTTGTAGTAAGGAACTGTATTTTAAAAGTTTAAATGCATAAATACATACTTAAAATATTTTAGAGTTCTTGAAATGACAAAGCTTGCAGATAGGGGTTAATTTTTCTCTTGAACTAACCAACACAGCTGGAAAAAGAGAACAAGCTTTGGGACTCAAAAGGGGATTTATAAACTTATCTTCAATTTTTTGTGTAATTATACACAGAAGAAGCAGGAGTCATAAAGTGTAGTGATTTTCAAGAGAGACAAGTCTTGACTAGCACAGAAATCTGGTATAGAAACATGGAAAAATAACACAGAATGAGAGTGGACAAATTACAAACCAGTTTTATTCATTTGGATGTATTTAGAACATTCAATTGTTCTTCATGAACAATTACTGAGTTTCAGTAACATCAACGTGGCAACAAGTATGGCTAGCTAGGCCATACAACAAGTTCATTAAAATGAAGGCTGCAACTTCTGACATGCAGTGATCCATTCTATTAGACCAACAGATTGCCAGGCGCTCAGCAGAGCAACTTCATGCGATCTGTGGCACTGCTGCTTTCACAAAGATGAAGACAATAGTGATGATTCTTCCAGCTAACTGTAACCTGTATTCATTTTGTATTTCCAAGTCCTTTTGGACTTAGTGATATTAAAGTAAGCCACAAAGAGCAGGCACCTTTCGGCTCTGTATCTTTCTGTTCCTATCTTTAATGCAGCCAAATTCACACAAGACACCAAAACAGAAAGAGTAAGAAACAAGCTGCAAAGTGATCTGAAGGTGTCAGGGCTGGTGGGGCTTCAGGAAAAGAAAGAAGCGGTAGTAAAAAAGCTGATGCTGTGCACCAGATCAACATTACTACAGTGTAGACACAGTGAAAACTAACAGCTACATGCATTTTAGAACAGTGAGTTTAATTTTGCTGAAGCTTCTCTAGTGTATTTAATGCAACCCATTGCTATAGTTTCTTCTGTTAAAGGGTAAGAGAGTAGGTGGCCCCAAAAAGTTGATGTTGAAAGAGAATCCCATGTGATCGTATGCCTATATACAGGAGTATTTTCCTGTGCTCAGCCATGGAAGTAGCAGTCGAATACTGAAGCGGTAGTGGTTAAAGGGTTACCTTTAGCTGGACCTGGGAGTAGGGGGCATTTCTGGATAAGAAAGCTGTCAGCTCTGACAGCTGGGTGCTCCTACCCCTACATGTGCTCCATTACAGGACAGCACAAAGCCCTGGTGATCCATACTGGGACCAGGATGAGTCTTTCCCCTGGAAAATGGTGGAAGTATGCACAGCTGGCCCAAGTCATGGAATTAAAATCCTGGGGACCTTGGAAGACACCCAGCCATTGGGAGTATTCCCAGGATATGGGAAAGGTTTTAATAACTGTGTTTTGTTTACACCTTCATGGCTACAGCCTTGTTAATCAATGGCTGTCAGCTTAAAAGTAGGTGGCCATTTATAAAATAAACCCCTTAGGAGGCTTTGCTCAGGAAAATTTTGTTGTTAAAAAAACTTAGCACACAAAAGTCTGCAAAGCACTGTAGTAGACCACTGTCTTTAAGTAGAATACACTTATCTGTGAGGGGATCAAAATGATACACATACTTCTAGATCCACGTAATGCTATGCATTCACCTTTACTGCAAGCAGAAACCTGTGCCTCTGCTGCTGCAGCTGGGATTGTTCATATTACAGTTTAGTAATAAAGCCAACAAAGTGCCGTTTAGAAAATTATACCTTTTGCAACAGTTTTAGAAACTCTCAAACGTTTCGATCTGCTTTTTGTAGGGCTTTCTTTTGCTTGATTTTTATGTAATCCTGCTCAGAAAATTTTGGCAATGCTTTGCTGATGCAGCTGTATGGGGAGCACAGCCCCCACCAGTTAGGGGCTGGTTTTGCTATTGTCGCCTATGTGGGAGCCGAGGGCCTGTCCCTCTGGGACATGCCAGCTTGGCTGAGCACTTCCCACCTCTCACCGAGCCTGTGATCCTGGTAGGGCAGGGACTCTTTCCATAGCCCTAATTGCTCAGTTTGCAATGCTCCTTGTTACAAGTGTTTTTGCGCTTACTGAGGCATGTGAATCAAACTTGTCTGTGTTTGCTTCAGCCCCATAAACAGTGCTTGTTACAATGCAGGCTGTTTGCCTGATTATTCAGAAGTCTAATCAATGTAGGCTTCATTCTAGCAGTGCTCACACTGAGCTTGTTTTGCAAAGCCCTCTCATGACTTCCATTATCGAGTCTCTGGAAGTTTTGGTACTATGAAATTCTTTCACATCATATTGTTTTTAGAAAAGGAGCGTAAAAAAAAAAACCAAAAAACCCCCGACACCATAGAGAGAGCTTCTTTGCACAGTGCAATATTGTTTTCCTAGACATGCCCATAACTCCCCTGCGCACTAGTTGTTTTGCTCTATGGGAACAAGGACTGTTTCCCATTGGTAATTCTCATCTGCCCAGTCCTAAACCTCATTATAATCTCTTCTTCCCTATTTAAGAAATTATTGCCTGGCTTCTGATTCCAAAAGTAGATTATTAATAAAACCTGGAAATATCTATCACTGATATAGAGAAAATATAAACCAGTCATGTTTTTCTCCTGGTTAGCTTAAAAAGCTCGAGCATAACTGTTGTCATTGTCTAAAACTTCTGTAGCTGCTGGCAATTTACATTAATTAAGCATGCAAATAGATGACATAAACAACAAATTGGCCTCAGCATTAACAGTTTTCCTCCCACGTCCTCCGACAAGCAGAAGCGGTATAATGGTATGGAAGGGATCTAATTCATCCTAATTCTGATTTTCCTCTGGGAGCAGAAGGAATCCAGCTGGGCTGCTGGTGGTGTTAGTAATTTTGACACATGGAAGATTTTGTATTTAATACCCTTTCAGATAAGGCTACTTGTCCTCTTCTTTCTTTAGCAACATTTATAGCAAAACAAACTATGATGAGAATTAGGGTATTGCTGATCAATCACATTACCGCCAACATGCAGAGTTCCTTTTTTGTAGTTGGAAACATAACTTATGATTTATAGGAAGCATCAAACTGGTGCGAACTATTTCTAGGTAATGTGCAAGAATCCTGGCTGCATTTTTTACTGCCCTGAAAGGACCATGTTGTTGGAGCTCCAGAAATTAGTACTTAAGGTTATTGATCTGTTTTCTCTCCAGCCATGGTAGAGAATGTGTGAGTCAGAAAAAATTTATAATAACAATACCCATTTATTTTTAGACATGCTCTTGTTTTACAGCTGAAAAAAATGCATAAAGAATATATTCATATTTAAATATCTATGTATAGTCACCACAGTTTCCCAGAGAGCTCTGTAAACCCTATAGATCATACCTACCTTTAAGTTTCATCCATTTTTCCTTGCTAGATCTCACAATCTGCCTCAGCTCCAGAGCCCCTGGCTTACTTCCACACAGGTGCCCCATTCTGTCTCACAGGCCATTTGTTCTGATCTCATGCAGTTCTCGTCTTTCAGTCATGTCATGCGTGCTGCTTGCTAATTGCATGGTGGCTATGCTAATCTGGGTCTCTCAGTTGTTTATGTGAAGGGAACTAGTTCTGGACTGCTCATGGGCCTCTGCAACAGCACTTGTGATATAACTCTGGGTAAATGAGCTGTGTTTCATCAGCAGCTTAACTTTTTTGACTGATGCATTTTCTCTGCAGATCTACTTCTACAACTCTACAATGCTGAAAATTGCTCTTGTCTTCATCCCTGTACACATTCACTGTATATAACTCAGTGGTTGTAGACCAGAACCATGCATTGGTGCTCTCATTGCTTCCTCATCTGCAGATTACTGCAAGTTTTACATCTTCAGAGTCAAATTTGCTTATTTTGATTGGCAGCATCATTCACGTGGTTTTGTATTGTCTCTTGTAAGTGGAACTGAGACACAAGTGCAAATTCTACCTTATTTTGAGATCAGGCTGTTCCCCTGTGCTTTGCTAGTACGTTTGTTCACCAGAGCACTGTCAGAAGCCAATGGAAGGCAAACGCAGATAAAGCATATTCAGTAGTTAAGAAAAATTGTTTCAGGTTTTAGCTTGGCTCCACTCACAGCCTTTTAACTTCAAATATAAGAAGGAAAGGTCTTATATTTAATATTAAGTGAAAATTAAAACAAACACAGCTGTATCCCACAGTCTTTCTTTTATCAAATTACTTACTGTTGCAGAATCTCCTAAACCTTTTTTTATTTTGCTTTGCTGTTTTGGAGGCTGATCATTTTTCTTACATAGCTCTAAACACAATAAAATCATTTGATCCTTATGCTATAAGCCCAAAATAAGAACTTCTCCTATAATAGTTCAAGATTTTTCTTCAGACTTCTGGTGTTTCAAGATGTGAAGACAAAGGCAAGGCAAGTAGGTTGTTTTAATACTGCTTTGCTTTGTTTTGTTTTGTTGGGGGGTGGGGTGGGGTGTCGGTTTTTGTTTGTTGGGGTTTTTTTATAGCTTATGCATGACCTCTACAGACTCCCGTGATTATGACACAGACTAGAGTTTTTAAAGATCAGTCCTAGGGAATTTCTGTGTGACCATCACACAAAAAATGTGTTCTTAAGCAATCAGCTGTGTTATAATTTCCTGTCAAAACTGCAGACTCTGTGAATTTGCTGTGATTGCACTGCAGCAAGAACTACTGAGAGAGTCATGCAGCAGCCTGGATTTCAAGGAATTAAACTTAAGCAGAGAATCATACTTGCACTTTCTTGGTCTAAGCTAGGCCTGTTTGAAGTGATGATATCTGGAGAGAAAGGCCTTGACTTACACTTATGCTGAGGAGAAAATCAGCGTTAACTGCAGACTCAAGTGGTAGAGAAGGCAAGAGTTTCTTCAGAGAGTAAAGAGATGATGAGTGGCTGGCGTTTGGGACAGGCAATTCCTAAGGCTTGCAGGGTGCTCGGTTGTTGTCTAGTAGTGTATAAGGGCAGCTAAGCTCTATGAAAGATGGAAGGAACATGGCCATGGACTTACTCTTCCTTTAGTTAGATTAGGAAAATAGCTGGGCATAAACGTGAAAGGCTGTATATGTATGGAGGTGTTATTTCTGTTCAACCTCAAACTCCCACTGCTTGGATCTTAGTTAATTGTATCATGGTCTATTTGCAACATCTCTCTGGGCAGTGTCCATGGGGAGTGCTGTTGGAACTTGATTTAATATTTGTGCAGAAGGTACTGAAATAAAAGTTCTGATCTGAAGCCACCTGGTCCAAATTCTGCTTCTTCCAAATACCGTGTGGCGATGACCACAAAGCCTTTGAATCATCTGGTGCTCTGAAAGGGATCTGACTCTGTGCCCAGTGAACCACAATAACCTCCTTAATAAAATATGCAGTTGAAAACTTGAAGTTGAACTGCACCATGTATAATGCCCTTGCAGACTTTACACCATGCCAGGCCATTTTTATAACAATAACAGACAGTGTTTAAAAAAATAGGCATGCATGTACATTTACAGCTATCTTCACAGGAAATCTTACGTTTGTATTTTTTAAAAAATAAAATATTCTTTAAAGAGATCCTTTGCTTTAATCCATTTTGGCCTTGTGGAATCTCTGAGATTGCAGTGGAGAATCTAGTCTTTGGTGACATGTAATGAAATCTTCATGCTGAGGTAACTTTCTTGCTTAATAGCATGGTGGGAGAGAATCCATCATGTATTAAATCCATCTTTGTCTCTGTGGAGACATTCATTTTAAAGTAACATTTTAATCATGGCTGCAGCCTGCAGGGGAAAAAGAAGATACCCAGAGCTGAATAATGCATGTCCAACTACCTAAGGGGATGCTCTATTAACTCTGATTTACATATGACGGCTTGTTTGAATTTGTAATATCACCATTCAGATGGCATTTTGGAAAGGTGAAGACCTGGTATAGGGCCTACCATAATTCAAGGACAAAACGTAAAGAGTTTAAAAAACATTATTTGAAAGCACATCTTGTCAAAATAAGGCTGACCCCAACCACGATCACTTTTCTAATAAATCATCTTCCAGGGTCCTTTGCCTACCTCTTTGACTTAGGAATTGCTTGCCTGGATGTTCTTTACCGTGTCTGTTTTGATGGATCCTTGGCAATTTTAGGGTCAGAAATAATGAATGTCAGTGGAGAGTTAGAATTTAACAAACCTCATTGTAGGCACCCATTTCTTCTAGTCATTTTCTTACCTGATCCAATAGTTCTGTTCAGTTCAGTTTGGCCAGTTGTTTTGAGTTATTTGGTCTATGAACAATGTTCCTAAATTTAGTTTTCAGTAGTATCTCCTAGGTTTTCAGGGCTGTGTGCATAGAGGGAGACATCTTGCCATTCTGGCAGTATTTGTGCATCGCTAATGAGCTGTGCTGTAGTTCGGGAATGCCTGGTTAAATACTTCCCACTTGCTGGACTGGCATTGCCTTCACTGACAGCTCTTCAGCTCTGAGCACTGAACTGCCCACTCCTGCCTTTGTGAGTAATTGCCAGATCCAGTGCCACTTACTGCTGGGTAGAGGCAGCGAATGGTGCTATACACACACAAAATCTGATAGCTTATTCAGAATACTTACAAAGTAATCTTTATGAGAATATTTTCAGGGTTTGTTTTATGAGCTGGAAGCAGTGAATACTGTTATAAATGTTAGCATATAACACTCTGAAAGGAATAATTGCAGCCCATAGTTACTTATGTTAATACTATCACATTATCTTGTGATAGCTGTGCAATTAAATGAGTCACCACTACGCCAAAATCTCATTTGTCTCCAAGCACCCCACAAATATGCTGCATTCACTGTCTGTGCTTCGGTCTGATAGCTTTTTAGTCATTGCATTCTCTTTGTGTTTGGAGAACAACAGAGCTGTACAGCCTTTGAAAAGATGGAGCACACTGTTTCAAATTTAATAATAGAAGGATATTAATTTAATGAATGGTTTTCCCAAAATATATTTAAGAAGATACTTTTCTGAATTATATTTATATAGCAAAGTCTGAATGTTAAAAGAGTATTTCAAGAACAAAACCACTGTTGTGAGACAACAAGCTGCATTCTATTTATCCTCTACTCTGACTACAGCCTGTGTACTCATCAGCCTGCTGAAACAAATACCATTGGCACCCTTTACTCATTTTCAGGTATTCCCAGAAATACATGCAGAAGTTTTGTGCTGAGCAATACAGGAACATTTCAAAAGTGAGGGAATATTCCACCTGAAGAATGATCAGCTCTTGGTTTCTGGTAGGAAAAATAGAACAACAAAAAAGAATAGCAAACACAGAGAGGAAGAAAGTCATCGATGCTGGGGGGAAGCAGGATTAAGATAACAAATATGATTTGTCGCTTTTGTGTTACAATAAATGTAGCAAGTCTTTGGTGGAGAAATTGTATCACAAACGTGGAAGAAAACTGATAGAAAATAATTGCTTTCCTTGCACAGTGTCTCTTCGGTTTCTCTTCCTTATTAGAATATGCGGATTAATTTTTGTTTACTTAAAGATACCTCTCTGGCCTGGAAACACAGCTAGGCCTAAATGCGGTTAGCAATTACACAACTTCCACCTAAATCATTACAGAACCAGAACGTAGCCTTAATGCAAGTGAGAGCTAAGTACAAGCACAACAGCTCCTCTCCTGGTTGCTGTAGCAGCTCAAAAAACAACTGAGGAAAAACAAAGAAAAACAGTTAAGCAGTGCTTGAGAAAATGTTACCTGTGGCCTCAGGACAGTGTTCTGTTCCGGTCAGATGCTGTTAAGGTTTAATGGAACTGAGAAATCGGGAGTGGTACTTTAATACTGCAGAGTTTAATTGTGACCTTTCCTATTTAGGCAATATCTTTTCCCGGCTCAGGAATTAAATGTAGTAGAGAGACATCCTCAATGTGACATCAAGTATCATTCTCCCCCTGAAGAAATAAATGTGAATGATGAAAGCAGGAATGTGGAAATAAAAGTGTTACTTCCACACTTACAATGCCAGCTAGCACTTGTTACCAAACTTGTGAAAATAACATGATTTACTGTAATAGTTTACACTTGACTAGTGAGGTATAAAATATCTTTATCTTATAGCCATATAAACTATGGTTAAATTAGGCAGAAGAGACACACAGAGCAGTTCCCACAAAAGGATTAGGAAGACGAAAGTGTTAGGAATACAAGAGGCAGAAGCAGAACATCCTGTTCAGAGTATATGTTGAATGGAATGGAAGTGAAAGAAATTAAACCAAAAAGAGAATGAGGCAGCTCACCTCCTGGGTAATTCTTAATCCGATACAGAAGCTGATTTAGGCTGAGGCTAAACAAACCCTCTATTACCCTGCAGCATTTTGACTGATAGAACAGGGACCCAAAAAGTGAGAATGGTGAAATAACATGTGATTAGTCTGGCCACTCAGATTTGCACTGAAAAAAACAAAAGCTTTTATTTAAACAGTGTAATTTCATTTGTATGTTCTCACCTACCTAATTATTTGCACTGCATACCAGAAATTTCAAAGTTTATTTTGCTTCATTTTCACATCTAGATTACTCAGAAATCTGAGGTGAGAGTGTTCTCTATTCTTCTCTTTGAGAGACGTGGGGATATTGAACTTTCCCTTCCAGATATGGGAACTGGTGGTACAAAAATAAAGTAACAAACTGAACAGCTGAAAACAAACTGAGCTGAAAAAACATCTCAACTGAATTATGCTTTTCCCATTTCCCTGATGTGATAAACCTTACACTCTTACAAGATCTGTCTTTTAAATGGAAAATCAAATGGAAAACCTCAGCGCTTTGGGTTTTTTTTATACATCATGAAATATTGAACAAAAAAGAGGTCATAAGCCATTTTGTTGACTTTATAGGTCTCCTGAGACTTCTTCAAGCTCTCTTCTTGATTGCTGCTGTACATCTGGAGTGAGAGTCAGCCAGAGACAAGATGGCAGGTGTAAGTTGCTCTTGGAGGTGTAATACATTTTCCTCCACAGCGTGCAAGACAAGCACTTCCTTTCCTGTTTCCACCACAATGATAAAGAATCTTTATGAGCCATGCTCTGGCCCCCAAAAACTAATTGCATTTTCCCCAGAAGTTTCAATGTGACCAGGATTTCCTTATCTGAATTGAAATATGCAACTTTTGTTGTTGGATGGAAAAAAATATTTTAGGAACTAACAGGAAAAAGATAGTTTTCACATATTCTGAAGACTAAGCCACAGGAATCAAGAGTTTTGAAAATAAACACACGTAAAGTAAGATGGATGTGTACACTAAAATTAAAAACATCTATGTCTACAGCAACAGCAACCAAATTACTCAGAAAACATCATGTGAAAGACGGAACAGAAAGTTAGAATCCTTCACAGCATGAATGCTGCAAAAATCAGCTTTATTAGACTCAGCTTTTTCCAAAGAGTACCACCAGATGCCACTGTAGGAGAGAAAATGTTTTAACAGGCCCATGGCAAATGTGATAAACATTCATTTTCATTATTTGGGCACTTGTACATTGCTGAAATAGTATTTTCCTTCCCAGTATACGTGCAGCTTTCTTATATTAAACATTTTTCTTTCTATATAATCAGTTATTAATTTTACTGCTCTTGAAAGTCATTGGGAAGAGAAAATAATGCCTTGCAATCTAGATGTGACACATACTCAGCAGAAGTGCAATGTAAGAGTTGATGGACTGAAATGATTTCATTTTGCTTAGCAAATCTATGAGACTTCACTGTGCAATTCTGTGATAGTTAAATCTCTGTGGTGAGTTCTGATCTCACATTCCTTTAATTTATTTGCTTTAACCAGTAGTACTTTCAGAATGAACCTCTCTAAATTACACCTGTCTGCATTACTGAGTCTCCTAACATTTTTATAATTTTCCTTATATTCACAAAAATCTTTGCAGATAACTCTGCAAACCCTGAGAGCGAGCCCAGACTGTAGGAGTGGGAGCCCATCAGTCCTAGGTCTGCTGGCCAACTCAGTACCTTTCAGACCAGCTGGAGGGTGATTTACTCCGTGCTATATTATCTGAGATGTGATTGATTCTAATTTCATTGACAAGTTGGTCAAATTCCCTAAGAACAAAGCAGGATTCTGGGAGAAACTAACAATGTACAGATGTTAATAGAAATCATAATTAAAAAGAAATTCCAAAGTTATGAGAATTTGCCTAGGAACCAAAAGACAGTATCAAAGCGTATGTATCTCCTGTGTATTATTAAGCTATTATATGTTATTGAAATATGCAAATCATGGCTATTAAGGAGGAATTAAAAGGAGCAGCCAAAACAGCAAGAAGTTTGCAGGTGGCATGCTGATTATTTAAAGATGCTATACCAGAAACTAACAGCAAACATTTACTACTTAACAAAAAAGGCTTTAAAAGGACCACACGCACACAGAAAGCTGGCATGATTAAACAGAAATGTGAAAGTGGCTGTCAGAAATAACAGTCAGTCTTCAAAAAGTGGAAATTATGTTCAAATGAGGAAAACAGAAAAAAACATTAACTCTTCCACATTTAATATAAACCCTTTATAAAGTGGGCCAAAAATATTTTGAGGAATAACTTGTGATAAGCATAAGAGCTAATAATAAAACTTTCTCTAAACACATCAGAAGCATGAATTATGCCAGACAGTTTATAGGCATTCTATACTGTTTGGGATATAAAAGGAGTATTTAAAGAAGATAAGCCCAGAGCAGAAATGCTAAATGAATTTTTCACATTAATGTTCTCCATGGACAAGCTTGGGCAGGTTTCCACAGCAGAACCTTTTTTATGGGGCCAAGTCAAAGAAATTATCTTGAATTGAAGTGTCAGAGAAGAAATTTCAGATTAGATAGAACCAAATGGTAACAAATCACCTAGATGAGATCAGTTTTTCAAAACACTTCTAAAGGAAGTCTGATATATGTGACAAATTATTAACTGCAATGTAACTCAACATGTAGATTGGCCTCTGTTCCAGAGGAACGGAATGTGGTTAATGTGATGTTCCTTTTGTTTTTAAATTCAGGGGAACCTCAGGAATTACAGACCAATAAGCCTGACCTCTGCACCAAGCAAGATGATACCAACTGTGATGAAAAATGGGCAGACTTATAGCTAACCATGGCATAAAAAGGGAAAGGTGATAAAGCTTTTGCAAAGGGAGGGTATAAGGCACAAATTATCAGAGTTCATTGAAAGAATCAGCATGCAAGTAAATGAGAATGATTTGTATCTATCATACATTATAGACACATTTCCAGAAACTTTCAGCAAGATCCTTCACCAATGCATGCTGAAGAAAACATACATTAAATAAAGCATGTTTTGTCAGGTGTTCATATGTAATTGAAAGAAAAACTTCAGAAATCAGGATAGGGAATGGAAGGGTAGCATTCCATTTTCATAATGGCAGTGGTTTACTCATAGGTGTTCTTCAAAGTTTTATGCTCACACCTGTACTACTTTACATTTTGAATGTTTTGGAAAATAAGTAAATGATGAAGTCATAGGATCAGCAGATGATACAAACCAAGATCCAACTGTGATGTGATGCAGAATGTTCTCTCAATATAGAGCAATTTGGCAATAAATGGCAGAAGAAATCAAACGTTAAATACAGGGTAATGCCCGTTGGGACAAAAAAGCCTCATAATTATACAAGTGCAGCTCTAAATAAGTTATAACAACTACAGGAGGAGGTGTCTGAGTTCTTGGAGAGCTATTGTATGCAAATATCAGATTAATACTCAGCAATGGCAAACAAACAAACCCCCAAAGCATTAGGAAAAGGAAATGGCAAATAAAGCAGAAACTAGGATGAAATTATAACCATGATGCAACTTACAGATCCAGATTTATAAATTTGACCCACATTTTGAAAACTGCATTTTTCTGGTCATGTTTATAAAAAAAAAGGTCTAGAATTAGGAACAATAGTAATGCCAGTATGTGTGGCCAAAGATAAGGAATGGCTTCCACAAATGATGCAACTTAATAGAGTAGGGATACTTTCATTTGATTTACGAATAATTGCTTGGGATATGATGTAACAAAGGTTATGAAATTATTAGTGGCATGGGAAAAAAGAGTATGGAGGGATTCTTTCTTTTGTCTCACAATGTAAGAACTACATTGCTTGAAATGCTGTTTGTGGATGGTAGGTTCAAAACCAAGAGAAGGGAGTAGGTTTTATTTTCCGTTGCCATGGAACAGTAGCCGCTGTCTCAGCAGCAACTCCTGCTCTATGGAGATTGTAAAAAGCCCACAGAGACAAAAGGACATCAGATAAACAGCTAAACTGTACCTCAGTCAAGTATAAACAAATGTGATGATTGTCTACTGTTCATGAAAGATAGACGTTAGCTTCAGGGAGATCTAGTTGTGAGAGGGGAAAAGAAATCCATAGCCCTGAGGAAATGGTGTGTTGTGTTCATCTAAGAAGAGTCTATCAGTTGCACTGTTCAGTTTTACCACCTTTTTTTACAGCAGTCAAATCTCAGTCAAAATTGCCAGGTTCTAGGAAAACTAGGACTTTTTCAGTAAAATGTTAACCATTACTACTGAATGGGATGTATTCCAGCGAGGTTTTGTGATTTGTAACTAGATATCAATACCCAACAGACAGAACAAAATTCCTTTTTTACACAATAGACAGAAATAGGTCCTGCCACAGGATTTGTCCCATCTAAAGTACAAGCCAGACGTGTGACTTAGCAATTTCCAGTGGTACCTGTCTTTTTGCATGAGTCTCACTAAAGACGGGGAACGTTCAAGTCTTTGGAGCACCATAGTCCTGTTGTCTTTGCTACAGTTAACTTGAATTAAAGTGATACCTCTGTGCATATTTTATGCAGATACTTTTGTTCAAGACAGTAGGAGAGGAGTTAATGCAACGTAGATTACCATTTAACTTTGCAGTGAAAACAACTTCTACAACCTAAACATCAGTCTTTTTCCCAACATGTATCTCTGCATAGCATTTGTTTTTTCATAGAGTAAATGTTTTCTCTGGAAAACAAAATGCTAGACACTGTGAGATGCAGCCTTCAAAGACTAATTATGATAAATGTGTGCACAATCAGTGCAGGAGATTGTGAAGCTCTGCGCAGTCCAGAAACTATTTTAGATGGATTAGTTCAGGACCATGTCCAAGCTAGGTCCTGGGAGTTACTTATATTTTTATAGATTTTTAGCAATCACAGGTAAAGGATTAGAAAGTTATTGCTGAGACTCCTAGCTGTTTAATAGCTTAGTCATGATAACAGAAATAAAGTAGGATGGTATATGAAATGGCTTACCTCTGACACAGAAAGGTCATCTGGTTTTGTTAATGATGTAGTAAAGCAATAAACCTTGTTAGATGTGAATCTGTTAAATTAGAGCCTGTGTAGAATGGGAAATAGAAGTGCATTATCAACAAATTCACTGAAAAAAACATTTATAAGGCCATATTATGCTGACACCAAGCATTTTAATATAAGGTTAAGGTCTTATAATACATTTGATAACTATAATGGGACTTGCATGGAAAAATATTTAACTGTAATATTTAACTTAAAACATTTAAAATCCCAAAAGTATTATGGCATATATTACCACTATAACTTAAAATTAATGTCTATATGAGAAGTTTCAAGGGAAAAAGGGGCATTTTTTGACTAATGGAATCTTAGTAGTTCTGTCTCCTTTCACTTGTTCCTGCCAGTGAAAGACATAGCGAATATGAAAGAGAAGCAAATCATTAAGAGGTTTAGCATCTGAACTTCAGCTTTACTTTTGCCTTGCAAGCATAACATATCCCATACTAGTTGATGACTTTCCTGTGATCTTCAGAAGGATGAACATGAAAAAGAAAAAGAAAGTCCAGCTCTCTGAGCAGCCTTTGTCTAGCAAGCAATGTTCATATAAAGGCTGAACTGTGTTATTTCAAGCTGTAGTATACATACCTCACCAAGTAAGGGACCAGCCAACTTATGTAAAAGAATAACCTGCCTCTGAGCAGAGCTTATTAGCTTGGGCACAGTTCCACATTAGCATGTCCAAACAGCTTTTGGATTGCATGTGTCTTCCATTTTGCACCTTAGAAAATGAGCTAAGCTATTCCACAACTGTCTCCACCTGACTACATAGACATGCCTTTATAGTATAGCTTGGACCAAGGCCCTTCTCCAGCTTGCTGACACAAATTGGCTGTCAACTACTTCATTACTTCCCAGATAATGTGAAGCAGCCGCAGCAAGCTGTTAGATATCTATATTTAAATGAAAGTCATTAGATGAGCACTCAAGAACACATAGCGTAGTTTCTGAATTTTGTAGGTTCCTTAAAAAGTTTGGTGTGAAAGTAAACAGCTTTCTCTGTTTGTTTACTTCCTTAGAATAAGGATTGTCTGAGAATTGATTGCAGTTAAAACTGAAGACAGAAAAAAGGTAGAAATTCCTGACATTAGCCCTATGGATCATCAGTCTCCAGTGAAATGCAGATTGTGCTTGGATGAAGTTTAGGAACTCTTCCCTGAAAAAACACATCTTCGTCTGCAAAGCACCTATGGTTCAGAAGAGAAGGACCATCCCGTTTAACAGAGAGCCTGCAAGGACTCTGATCTGGTGAGTGGCTGTGTTGCACTCCATAACTGTTGTGGTTCTAGAAGGCTTTACAGGGAACACACACCCTCCCAAATCCCCAGTTCTATATGCACGCACTTCAGTCTGTTATGCTGCTCCCCTGCCTTTCTTCTCAAAACTCAAAGCATTTTGGATTTGACATCTGGAATGTATGTGACAATTTCAGCATTATGGGGATATTTGTGTAACTGTGTGATTACATGCTACAGAGGAACTCGATGCAAGCCCAAAATGAAGGTGGCCACATAAACAAGTTAAACATTAGAAAGAAAAGATAGGGTTCAGCAGCCCAAAAAGAAATATACCTCTCAAAGAAATAGGAAAAGAGAAGCAGGGAAGGAGGAGGAAAAAACAAGAAACAGTTTAAGTAAGACATTGATTACAAAGTTGCTTCATTGTTCCTGTTTGGCTGTGCAAGATGAAGGGGAAAATAACTTTGCAGAATGCCACATGGGCATTAATATTGATGGCCTCATAAAAGTAAATCTGGGTTTCTCAAGAGAGAAGAGTGCAAACACTTCTTTGTCATTTAAAGCTGAAGTTCATGTGGAGGAGGGTCACAAAAGTCTTCAGTCTGTATCACAGCTATTCAATAGACCACAAAGTTTTGGCAATGTGCCTGCCCAACTGAGTGTGTCAGCGCTGCTTGCTGGGTTATGTAAGGGGGGATAGTGCAGCTGAGGCAGTGAAGCGGGAAGCCTGAAATATTCCAAAAGACCAACTGGGATTTCCCCTGCTGCTATTGTCACAGCATAACCACTATTTTTAAATTAACCAGTATACATGAATTTACTTGTCCTTTTCTAAACTCAGTCTGCTACTCAAAAAAAAAAAAAAAAAAAAAAAAAAGAAAAAAGAAAAAAAGAGGGGGGAAGGGGATTCAGGCAATGCTAGTGGGATTTTAAACACGTTAGATTTTAAACACACTAATTCCCTGCCTACCTGCCTAATGGGGAGAAAGCTGGAACACTAAGTAGCACAGCCATGTCTGCCTCATGCGGTATTGTGATGCCTGGTGATGGCGGGACGTACCTGGCTGCGATGCAAATGTGGTAGAAAGCCAGCTGAAGCTGGCAACTCTGCTTGCATAAATTAGAAATGTTTTTAGCCAGCAGTCTTAAGGGGATACATTATAAACAACAGAGGGGGCAGTGTGATGTAATTTGTTATTACAGCAGAGGGATGGGAACCAGGATGCCTTGATTTCCGGTGCTGTCCATATTACACACTGAGGACCTAGGCTTGCCGGGTACTAAATGTTTTCTGACTTAGGTTCTTGTCTATTTGGGATCTTGCTGTGTGGCCTTTCCACCTTCACCTGCTTTAGCTGAACACTTGGACTACAAATACAGTTTGAAATGTCGTTGGCTTGCAAACGAGACGTTTTGCTGAGTCATTGTTTCTGGGTTGAAAGCGTTGTGTACGTTTTGAAAGTAATTTTTTGAGAACCTTGAGGTTCCAATAAGATACATTGTCATACTGCTTTTTTTGAGTGGTAATTGTATGCTGCAGTAACATAAATCCTGTGACACATCTCTTCAGCATGTATTTGCACATGAAAAATATACCAAACAATATTGGCTTTACTGTGGCTGAGTTGCTGAGGAAAGGACACAGTAATAAAGACAGTGAAGTGTAAAAAAGTCATACATTAGTCACATATGAAGCTAGAACTAACAGTTCCTGGACTCTGGCCCAGTGTACTTTCCCTTTGGCCAAAGGGTAAATTCGAGGGTAAAACAGAAATTAAAAGTTTAAACATGTCCATGGTTACTTGAATTCCAGGGTTGAATATGTGACCTAGCATATGCGTGACTCAAGAGATGCAGAGGAATTTGGGAGCATGTGGGGAGTACTGGTACATTCTGAAAAGTTATGAAGTGACTAACAAGTACTGCTTGCAAATAGTTGTTTTCCAGAGATTTATAATTTGTTCCATGATTTTCATGGTACATCTCATCATGATCTCCAGCTCCAGTCCTGATATCCCCATTAAGTCCCTTGTTTAGTCATTCCTTCTTCCCTTTCTCCTCCCTGACCCCTAAATCCTACTGTCTCCCTGTCATACATTTTTTACATTTTTGACCCAGTATTTCTTTCTTTCCACAAGTTTCCAGTTCCTTTTTCTACCAGGTTTTCTCTGCAATTTCCTCATGCGTCAACTTCACACTGATTTGTACCCCACACTTCTATCAGGCAGCTTCATCCTTTACCTGTAACAAAAAGGAAAAAAACCTGAGAAGATAAAACCCCAGGAAAAACAAGCTCTTGGTCCTGATCTGTTAAATCCCAAAGCTGCAACTGCAGGCAGAAAAAGGTCTGTCATTCTTGGCTGAGAGTATTGTTGCACCCTTTGGGATTTCAGGTGCAAAGTGTTAGTGAGTCCCTCCTGAGCACTGATGAAGAGATTTTTCAAAGGCTTGGACCCTTGTCAAGTTTCATAGGCTTTTCACTGAACACAGGAAAGGACATACCCATTGCACAGAAATTGTCCCCTTACAAATTTCAGATCAGTTCTCCAAGGTGTGAAGTGCTTCAGCTGTTCAGAGAAAAGGTTGTGAACAAACACAAACCCCTGTAATTTGGCCACGATTTTGTAGGAGACAGGGAGGAAGGAAGGAAGGGAGGGAGGGAGTGAAGAAGAAATCGAGGGAGAGAGGGAAGGAAATATGATTTGGTCTGCAGCAGACTCATGTGACTGTCTAAAATTCAAATGTGCAAAATTTTAATGGTAAAATAGCAAACAGTTAAAGTACTACTAAGTTACAGCAACAGAATATAGGGTACTATCATAGAAAGTGTCAGGCAAACTTAATCATAGCTGCTGCTACAAGCACCACGTCTTACTGCAATTCGCACATAGTAAACACAACCTTTTTCTGTTATAGTTAGGTTTTATATTCCTGAAACACATCATAGGGTGATATTTTTCTTGAATGCTTATGGCCAAAAATAACTTGCTGTTGAACCTCGTGTTTTAGTTGTAAGTTTACCATTTTAAAACTAGCACTGCTGTAAACAACAGAGGAATTAATATAATATTGTGGGAAATTCTAACTCATTAATGCACCGAGGTTTTGTCAGATTGCTAAATTCAGGAGCTTCAGCTATGACTTTAAAATAATTTGCTTTTCTTTCTCTGTGGGTCTAATTCTGCAAAGTATCAATTGCCTTCTATAAAGCAGCCCCCAAATGTGTCAAAACCTTGTGAATCAGGTTCTCTGCTCCTGGAGTACTGAGCCTCAATACGATTTTATTTGGATTCTATGAATGTCTCTTAAAATTCCAGTCTTTTGTCATTAGAATTTATGTTCTTGTATATTCAGATTGCAGACACTGTTTCTGTTGATAACTTAAAACTTTGGCATATCTACGAATAAAACATGCAGCATTATGCACTGCATACCAGATGTGGATTAACTAACTAGTGCTTGTGTTTCTAGAAATCAAGATTCAAAAATGTACTTATGCATAATCACTCAATATAGAAAATCGTATTTTAACATGTAATCTATTTAATCAGTCACTTGCCAGATCAAAAACCATAGTTTTATGTGATAAATTAGTCTGTATGTGATAATCTGTATTTTTCAGATGTTTCCAGGTGCTTATTTTAAATGGCGTAAGTTTTTCCAATTTTTCCTTTCATCTGGAGGATCACAAAGTGCTAGACAAATGATAGCACTGAGCAGTAGAACACTTCTGCAATGAAATGTGGCATATACTCAGTGACAAGCAGGAAATCTGTGTGCCATTGAAGGACAGATTTAAAAACAACAACAAAAACCCAGCCCCGGATAGGTTGAAACTATTGGGATGATTAACTCCCTGGATGTGAACCTTTGACCCACCTTGTACCATTCTGATATTTTAGCTGAAGAAGTCAGTTTGCTTACAAAAAGGACAAGGTAGCGCTCATGAAGCCAGGTCAAGTCCTTAGCAGGGGCCCACTGTCTGAAGAACCCTGGAAAGCTCTGCTAGTGCCTCTTGGGCCCGACTTTCTTTATGGCAGATGCTGCTAGGCAAGCTCAGTTCTGAGTAGTCTTGCAATGTGAACAATCACCCTGCAGAAACCAGCGTTATTATTCTTTGTAATTAACAATTATTCTCAGTTTAATGGAGCTTTACAAATACGCACTGAAATGCATTCATTGCCATGCAGGCTCTCAAAATCAAATGGATCTAGCTGTGATGAAGGCAGGGTCTGCTCCTCTTTCTGGGGCAGTCTGTCATGCACTTTGAGAAAGGTTTTTCAGGGAGGAAAGAGTGGTGGTGTGGACAAGATTCTGGAACAGCTCCAAGCACAGCAGTACAGCAGGGCTATCACATTTCTGGTGGCACCTGGCAGCTTTGTTAAAGACATCTTCATACATGTTGCTGCTTCTGAAACTAGAGCCTGGGTAGATGAGATCCCAGGGGACAATGCCAACACTAAGCTTTTTGCTACCTGACCAAGACTCCTGAGCTTCCCATCCCTCCCGATCCCATGGCCAAAGCCTGCAAATACTAAAAAAATCCTCTCTCCTATCCTTTCATCCAAAGCTTTTTAACTCCAAACTCTCTTTTCCACTGGCAAGTCTCCCATTCCTTCCAGCTTCCCAACTCGTCTCCAGCCCTGCCCCCAAGGAGCCTCCTGCTCCATATAGCCTTTACTTTGTCCCTTCCTAACTCTTCGCTCCAGAGCTCCCACCCCACCGTGCCACCTCTACTGCTCTGCCCATCCAGCCACTGCTAGTCCCCCACCTCCCGCACTCGCCTGCCCTCGCCTTGGCTGCCAGGCACACCTGTGCATGTCCCCTCCTTCCTCGCCCATCAGGAGAGGCTTAGCTCTTCTGATAGGGTTTCACAAGTGCAGGCTCCAGATGTGCTTCCTGAGACTCCTCTCTGAGGGCAGAATTGGAGGGTGTATTCTGGAAAAAAAAAAGGTGTATAAGTAACCCCACTGCCACATAAAAGGAGGCAGGAGGAACTGTGAAAAAGAATGGGGCAGGAAAAAAATCCACAAAAACCATGTATGTAGTGAGTGAGTATGGGGAGGGCAGAGATGGAGTTTCAAGACTTGAGAGAAGATCGCATTGGTATCAGCGACTGAGAGTTCAGGTGATTCTGATGAGGTTGGAGATGAAGGGAAGGAAACAGATGTGCTGAGGCACATCAAGAAGGTTTTGTTCTTGTAATTGTGGGGAACTGTGAGGGAAAGGTAGAGCTCATGTTTTATTTGCTTTCACCTAAAGCAGATTGAACAGCATTATCCTGTGCTGGAAGGGGAACGTGTTTACCCAAGGACAAAAGCTGTCATTTGTGGCATCCAGGAGATCTTGTGTTGGACACCACCAGCAGAAGTCTGCCGGATATGATGCCTGTCAAACACAAAAGCATTTGCTTTTTAAAACTGTCTTTATGAGCCACTCGTAAGTCTGGACAAGGAGAGATCTGACAGGCATTTTGCAAAGTGTCATGGCTGCTCATGCTTGGCACCAGCACACTCGTGTTGTGACACAGCTGCACAAAGCTTGCAGCTATGTCCCTGTGGCCTCAGTAGGGACAGATGATGATAGCCTCCTAATCCACACCAGCAGCTGACTCTGGATTCTTTGTTATGGATCAGGCAATCGCATGACTGCACTCGCTATATCTGTTGTCTGTATCCTGGTTATTTCTGTAGCTATAATCCTAGGTCTGTGTTGATGGCATTCAAATACCCTTTACACTGTAACTTGCCTTTTTTTGCTTCTGGCTTCCATTGTCGTGACACTAGAGGGTGACAAAGATCCAAACGAGAACCACAATGGAACCATTTAGAACTGGAAACTTGACATTCAGAGGAATTTCTTACAACTAACAAGTCTTCCAGTACAACAGGTGTGAAGATTCAGCACTGCTAATAGCAATTTAATAGCAGCTAGTGACACTTAATTAATTGATTCTTGTTTGATTCAGACCAACCCTGAATCAGATTGTTCAAAATTAAGAAGGTGGTGACCAGATTTTCTGGGACAGAGTTGAAAAGCATACAGTGGCACTGTAAATTTGAAGTAGTGACAGGAAATCTGTGTCCTTAGAAGGTGTGAAATAGAGAGAAGAGGAAAGCATATCATCAAATCTAGGCACTAAAAGTACTGCTTCTGATAGGAACAGCAGTTTTCAGTTATAGGATTATACAGAAAAAGAAAACTTTATGTAATATTGCTTACAAATGTGAATACATTGATTAGGAAATGCAAAAGGTCCAGTTCCTGCCTTTACAATGCTGCGGAAACCAACCTCCTTTCCTAAAACAGTCCATGCTTTGCTACTGCATTTTTATGGGTATACAATTTATTTTGCACATGAAAACAGGGTTTGGATTATCTGTTGATCTCTTGTAAACCCATACATGGCAAGAGGTTCAGGATGAAATCAACCATGTTTTCACCTCCAGATGCTGTAGCAATCATGTCAGGCATTGCATCACTTGAAAAATGGTCCACTATGTATGTTAAATATTTAAATAATTAAAAAATAGTAAGAAATGCTTTGTTGAGTACATTTCCTTAGCATTATTTGCAGATTCAAAGTAACTATTTAAGTGGAATTTGCATTATATTACCAGCTCTGTGGGCCTTATCATGAAATTTACTAGAAACTATAATGTACCAGCACTCAGAAATGTGTAAATCAGCTTTCACTTCTACAAAATATTTCCAGGCTGCAAGACAGTGGAAAAAGAGTGGGAAAAAATGAACCTGAATTTCCAGCATCTTAGGTGTAATGAAAAGAAACTTCCTTTGTTATTTTAAAATGTTATTTTAAAATGTCATTTTAAAATTTGTTGTTATTTGGAATTTTTTTAGGCAGTCTTGTGATGTTTAGGCTCTTATTCATGACTCTTAGGGCTTGCTGTTGGCAATATGTTGGCAATATGGCATGCAAACGGCACTAGCAGGGATTGCTGACTCCAGTGAGGGATTTACCTCACCCTTCAAAAGGAGCAAAAGACATGTAAACCAGTCTGATGGAAACTTGGGGAACAAGGAAGAGATTTGGTTAAAGATTCTGCCTGCTTTAAGCATTTGGCCAAAAGCAATGGTATTTAGTGGTCAGAAGAGCACACAGACTGTAACGCTTGCTGTCGCCAGCATTAAGCCAGCACTTTGCCTAACAGAGCCAATTCGCCTTTGCCCTCCCGTCAGCCACTGCAGAAGTGCCCTCCTGGAGGATACAGCAATTTTAGGCAGATAGGCTGGGATGCCATTTGTGTGGCATCTGTGCACAAGACAATGTAAAGGTCAGAGAGAGGGTGTGTTTCCCCTGAGGGAGGAGGAAAGCCCCACACAGACTGTGATGTGCATGCTCCACACGTGGGATAGCCCCTGTGGGAGAGGGGCCAGTCACTTCCTTTGGGGCCCCATGTGCTTGCTGGGTGAAGCAAAGAGGGCAGGACCCTGATGTAGGGCATGGGAGTGGAAAAAAGGCCCTTCACATGCTTTCATAGTCCACCTTTTGCTTCAGTTTTCTCTCTAAAATAGTATCCCTGCCATAAAAGCTTTTCTAACATGTTTTGAGATCTTTATGGTCCAACAGAAACACTAGTAAAAGCTGGAGAGGAAGAACTTGCTGTCATAGACCTGTGTAGTCTGAGCAACAGGTCCTGAAATCATCCCACCTAACTGCAGGTGCTTAACCACCATGGGTGCGTTGGGGCTGTAGCTGCCTTCGGTCTCGGCGTAAGTGACTGGAGAGTGACTGGAGCCGTTGGGTTTGAACTGGCCCTTCTGACCAGTCTGCAGTTTGTCTTAGTGCCATGTTTCCCGCTGAAAGATGCACCAGAAAGCATTCTCAAGAAAACATATATATGTAGCAGTTGCTTTGTGCAATCTTTTCAGTGTACGAGCAGCCCTGATTCTCCATGGTCAAAAACGAGGGTGGAGCCACCCAGCAGCTGGTCTAAGAGGAAGAGGGGGGGTCGCCTTCACACACTGCAAGGACTCAGCCCTAGGAAAAGGAGGCAATAGCAAACACGGAATCACATAGATGGTTCGCATACCCACTGGCGGTTTTGGTGCAGTAAAGAGGAATAATACTAATATGCTCAAGATGCTGTAAAAAGAGAATCATCTGTATTGGTACCTCAAAGACTGTGTCCAAGGGAATAAAAGTGGAAGTCAATGAAAAGGAAGTAACTCAAAGCTCAGCACAGGTGGGGAGCATGTGATTTTGCTGTGACATCTGGGCCTCTGACTTCTATATGCGGGACACTCAGAAGAACTGTAGGTGAGGGATACCAAAATCGGGGTTAAAATAATGCTGTTGAGGACAATGGAAAGGCATTTGAGTTCGTTTTGCTTGCAACTTTTTTGTCACACTATTAGTTTTCTTTATTTTATTAAGCCACTCAGGCTATGGGTAGGTATGTGGACAGTTGTGAGGGATCTGAGGGGATCTGTTAAGAGTTTAGCAACCCCACAGGCTGGGATGAAGTGCTACCTGTGAGACTGCAGACTCACTGCTGGTGGGCAGGAGTGCAGAGCCATGTCCCCTCTTGCAGAGAGCAGATGGCAGAGGAGCCCCCCCAGGAGCCGGCTGTGGTCCAGTTCGCCACCCTCATATAGGACTTACTGAGCCACTGATGCTGTTGTTGATGTTACAAAGCAGTAGGCCACCAGATTTTCAATGTGTGCTGTGGAAGTCTGGTTTTACTCACACAAATGGTCCCCAGGAAAGGGCTTTGCTGCCTTTGACAAAAGCCTCCAGTGGAAAGCAGGAATGCAACATCTTGCCAGTTTGTTTTATTCAACAAGCTTATTTTCTTTTGCCATTTAAAGGAAAATGCCTACTTCCTCTCAGACAGTTCCTGTCTGTGGCTATTCTGTTTTTCAGTAGGAAGATGGAAGGCTTTTTTCCCCCCAGTCTCCAGATATTTATCTTTTGGTTGCTTTCTCCTAATTCTTCAGTACTTACCTGCCAAATAACTGCCAGTGTATTTTTCTTCTCTGACCATTGTTTGTGAGGGATTAAAATTATCTGTATCTTGGCATGTAGAAATCTAGAATATTCTTCACCTTCCTCTAAGTGACATTATGCTTTGGCACAAGCTGCAAATTGTTCGTAGCATTATTAATGCCAGTGCTTAAAAAGTTTACCTAATCCTGCATAATAGAAACTATGCAGACACAGCATATTCCTCCAGGAACATAAAAAATATAGTTCTAAAGAGGTTTAATAAAGATATCAAGAATATATAATACAGAAAACCAATAAGGAGCTTGTAAACTCTGAGTACATCTGCTTTTTAGAATCTGATAGTAGGAAGATGATACGCTTACTGGTTTTGATTTCTACAATTATTTTAAGACTCCATCTATTTTTAAAATTATCTGAATAAGCATTGTGCTAAACTGCACATAATCTCACGGTGATAAATTTCTTAAATTCATCACTGTCATCCAGTCCTGTGCCACCAGCTTGAAAACTTGGATCTTCAGCTTGTAAGTCAAAGACAAACTCACTAAGAAGTTGTTTCCTGGTGTGGTTTACCTAGTGATTTGATGGTTAAAGTCATGATTCTTTGTTGTCATTTACCATTTGTCATCACTGTAGCCTTTGTGAACTGGATCTTCTGTGGTCCATAGTCTTCATGTTGCTTCAGAAGCATAATATATGTAAGATTGGCAAAGAGGATGTTGCCTGCTTTCAGAGAGATCCATAGAGGGAACAGAGCAGTGCCAGATTTGTGACCTCTCTTCTATCCCCTCGTTTAGGAACATAGGGCAAGTGGATCAGGCTGGAGCGTTACTGTGCTCTACATGTGCTTTGGCTGCATGAGAGGTCTGCTAGGAACAGCTGCAGTCAAAGCACTTTGGAAGTCTGTAGCAGCTCTGGCTTTCGTAAGGGAGCATTCAGCAGAGCCGGGGGGGGTGGGGGGGGGGGGGGGTAGGGGGAAGAGAAACAAAGCTGCTGCATATCCATTTTCTCCCTTTGCTTCTGCATGAGCGTTAAGTGCAGATTGCTAAGAGTGAAGGATACTGTTCCACAAAGTTGTCCGATGATGCTTTTCAGGATTCTGAAGTTCATGATACTACTAGATCTAGAGGTGATGCCCCCAGCATATTACAGATCCTTCTCTTAAGCAAAGCCAAAGGAGTAAAGAAATTCAAATATGCTAGAAGAAGCCATTGTGCAGATCTCATGGATTGACAGAAACATTTGGGAAAGTTTCAAAAAATGGGTGACAAGTACAAAATTGCATGAGCCAAATCCTCATCTGGTTAATATCAATTTTTTTTCTATGAAACTGAAACCTCTAGATTCATTAACACCAGATGAAGATCTGGTCCTTGTCTGAATTTTTCCAGGCAGGCAGCTATTACTTTTGCCCTCGAATACTAGCCCTATTCCTTTAATAAAAGAAGGCAGCCAAAAATTCAGAAATAAAGGAGAAGGATATGAGGGAAATTTCCAATTCAACCCAATAGTAAAAAGTTGCTTCTCCATAATGGTCGCATTAAGATGGTAAATTAATTAGATCCTAAGTGTAATTGATGGCAATTGATATGATTGACTGCTGTCAATGTTTACATTTTGTTCAGTGTCTGATGTTTTCAGAAGAGTATAAAGGCTTTAGTTTTACAAAGTAGTTAATATGAAGAGTTACAGAGTAGTTAATTACAAAGTTTATATTAAGTTTATATTAATTACAGAGTTTATGTTACAGAGTAGTTAATATTAATAAGAAAATGCGATTTCTTGTTTGTCCCTTGTCTGCAAGAAATAGAAAAATCCTGCTGGTTTTCCAAAAATAATTCCACTGAATTTTGAGAAATCTGGCTAGGGTCTGAAAAGTCTCTTTTTCATTAAAAAAAAAAACCAACATGGGGAAAAGTCAATTTTATTTTTTTCCCTGGTGATACTCTGCTGAGACTCTCTGAGGAAAACGGAGAAGTTACTGTGGTAACTGTACAAGCTGCAAGATGCTGTTCCTTGGAAAAAGATCTTTTTAGCATTCAAGGGACGTTTCTAATGCTTATATACCAACATCTTGCTTTTTGTAATGCATACCTTGTAGCTTTTAAAAGAGATATTTTGTGAATGTTCTTAATGCAAATCTAAACCCATGTATTTCCTCTAGTTCATATAAGCTGGACAAAGTTACACGGAGTCTTTCCTCTGCCTAGTGGTCTGTGTGAGAAATATTGTCTATACAGCACCTTATCACCAAGTGTCATCTACTGTGCTTCCTGTGTTACGTCCTGACACATATTCATCAGTACGTACATTTGGTTAGATTAATATACACATGTATTAGGGGATAACATCTTTAAAATAATGGGTTCCCGTAGAAAGTCCCAGTACTCTTAGTGATCTGGACTGCATAGACAAACCCTGATAACTCAGAGTCAGAGTTGAGCCCTGGATCATCCAAATGCACAGAAATATGTGAGAAACTCTAAACACTGCATGAGTCTCTGTTGTAACATGTAGAGTCAAGTAAGGTCAGTGGAAGTTTTTCCCTTGACTTCAGTGAAACCAAGTAAAAAGCACGACAGACAGAAAGGAATCTGTGTATTTTATAGGTTTGGAATTACCCAAGGAATTAACTTCTCTGCAAAAATGTAACTGTTAAGCATCATCAAACACGTCGAGTAGTGTTCTCATCTCAAGCCCACATTATATCCAACTTTATCAGATACTGTTTTTTCATAATTTTTTTTCGATAATTAAATAAAAGGACTTTGTCTGGGAGTCTGAGTCTGTTAGCAGAAGGCCTCAGAACACAACAGCTGCTTGGAGGGGTTTCCTGAAAGGCTTTGTTCAAAGAGAATCACAGCCAAATAAAACATTACTAAGACGAAATTAGTACTATCTACAAAATAGGATGTTTAAGAAACCACACATACGTATCAGGCACCGAAGAGCTGATCACGGACAAGATAAAAGCCATGCAAAAGCAGCCAATTGTGTGAAATACTCCTACCCTCCCTGCCCGCCTGCTTTCCCAGGCTAATATCACACAGTCTGCCCACATCGTGGAGCAGGCTGAGTGGCAGTGATTAGTAATGGTGACCCTTCCAGGCAGAAACACTGCTTTGGACACCTCTCGTCTAAGCATCCATTTCCCCCTTAAAATATAGTAGTAGTGCAAACTCCGGATAGCTTCATGGACTCTCTGACCCGTATTTCTTTTTCTTTTTTTGGTGTGTATGGGAAAGAACAAAATTTCTATGAGAGTTATCTTATTTCTCTGTTTGGTTTTGATGGGGTTGGGTGTTGTGGTTTGTTGTTTGGGTTTTCTTGTTTGCTCTGATTTCTGTGTCAAAAAAAAGCCTTTCTGAGAATGGTTTCAGTGTTGGTCTCCTGAAGTGCAGTTCTTAAAGCAATACAGATGAAATTCCATCTGACAACCCAACCTACTTATTTCTGCATCAGAGAAATAAATGTAGGAGCAGTCCTTATTCAGACAAAACCCCAATAAATTGTGGTGAGGCTGCATAAAACACTGCAAGATTATTTCATAACTAATAAGATCAAAAAGCCTTTGGAATACGTTTACTTGGTAATTTGTTGCTAGTAAATGGTAACATATCAATAGCATCTGGTAAGATATCAATAGCTCCGCAAGGCCAACCTAGGCCAGGCTGCTGCCTGGCAGTCAGATATCTAAGCATGGAAGATAAGAGCTCTCCATAGCCTTAAAGTATTAACAGCTCAGGGGAGGAAGAAAAAAATATATTAAGACCTGAGTCTTCAAATTTACAATTTGTTGAAGTATTATGAGACTTTTGCAAGTAAGCTATGATATCACTGTGCTCAAGAAAGATACTTTTTCGAAGATACAGCCCTGTTTCTAAACTTCTGTAGAATTAGTGACGAATGAGATGTAGCCATTCCCAAACTGACAATTCATTTGACTTTGTTTCATGCAGTGAATTCTTATTATTGGCAGGGAATTTTCCATAAAAATGGAGGCTAAAATTACATGTCAAGTCCTTTTGGACTATTACATATAAAATTTGGGATTGCTTACAGAATCTTTACAATAATATCTGCATATGATTAATACAGTTCTTCACTGTTGTCACAGATCTCTCTACAACTCATGCAAAAATGCCTCTGGCTGAAGTGCATAATTAATGGCACCATAAAATCTTATTCTATAATATCAGAAAATGATTTATTACAGCAGATATATGCATTCATCCAGAAAACAGTAAATTCTTGTATTGGAGGCACACTGTGTCAGATAAAGTATTGTGATACAATTATCCTTGATACCCTTCAGGTGTTTACTTGAGAACTTTAATGAAAGCTAAATGAAATCACCCTTTTGTACAGTTGATTTTTTTATGTATTTAACTGGGTACATTAAATACAAAGAGAAAAAAATAAGGGTGAAACTTCCAAAAATTCTTGTCTATTTAGAGAAAGCGAGGTTTAGTCTTTAAAACACATGCATTAATAATAAAATATATAGACCAATTACAATTCTGATTTCATCATTATGGAAAAATACTGTAATATGCCCATTATATTCTGTGTTTTTTCCCCAAAATACTTATTCATTAATCATCACCCACAGTTTCAGTGTGGAAACAGGTGTTTTTCTCCATTCACTATGGTATATTTCAATCCCCGTGAAGGAAAATCACTACCATAAGATAAGCAGTTCTACTTAGCAGTTCCAGAAAGCAACAAAAACTTAGTTTATTTGCCTTTTTTCATCCAAAGTATCTGAAAAAAAAATCTTGATTTCTAGGTCTATCATCTCAGGCAGAGTTTCCCCACAAAAAGTAAGTTTAAGTCTCTGAATATCATGTGCAATAGTTTGTTCTGGAGTTTAAAATAGTTCATAGAGTTACAAAAATGCCAGGTACTTACTGTCCAACACCACGGCATAGCAGCCTACTACTTCTTGTGATATTGCCTTTTCCAAAATTCACTGAAGTAAGTGGAAATGTTTCCACTGATTACATGAGTTTTGGAACAGATTGTATATGTCTTTGAGCTGGTTAAGGTTCTGCCTAAGGAAAGATTACAGGACTATGATTCTATTTTGAGAAATTAAGAAAATGCCTGTTTCAGGAGATTTCCATTTAACATTTCTTGTTGGGCAGCTGAGTACTCAAACAAGACTAAAAAAAAAGCTAAGATAAAGCAACAGTCATCTGCTTACCAGACTGCATACTTTTTTGCTCTGTCTTATTATTTTATTTTCCTAAATGACACATTTCTTTACAAATATTTAACACCTAAAAATATTCAAATGTCAAGGAAGAAAACTGAGGGAATTGTTTGACTAATATGTCAATATTACTAATACTTTTTTCAAATACTTAAAATGATTCAGTAAAGGTTAATTAAGTATAAGTAAATTCTGGCATTTGCGTTGCAAGATTTAATTGACTTCTTTGACTTACTAATAAGTACTTCCCTTTTCTCATACACAGTCTGTCAGAAAACTGCTGGAGGTAAACTTCTGAAGTATAGAGAATTATCTGAAATTCATGACATTAGTTATGGGCTAATTATTCTGGCCTGTTTAATTTCAGTTTATTCCAACCAGTATTGTAATGTTCATGTTTTGCAATGATATCAATAAATACATTAATGCTAAAGCAATAAACATAACACATTACATTTATGGCAGGTCATTCCTAATGAAATAGATATAAATTAAATAACTGGTTTCATGTCTTTATGATTAATAAGTTATTATATAAAATGAAAATTGTCATTAGAAAATGATACATTTTTCATATGTCATGTAAACAGCGAGATTAATGTACAGAAATTCCACATATGGAGAGCAATCTGTTATTATGATCTTTTTCTCTAATGAGTACATATGGTTTTTCCTCATGTTTTTTCTGAACACTTGTACCTAACCCACAGCATTCCAGAGCAATCAGATACTGTGGCAACAAGCCCACACCAAAAAAAGTGTAACTTTGCTTATACAGGGAAATGAAAACTTTGCTAGTGTGTGTGTGTGTGTGTGCGCACGCGCGCGCAAAAACTTCCAACTGTTTTGAAAAAAGATCAATTTGCCATAAGAGGGATTGCAAAATGTAGTTGCCTGTGATAACAGACAACTGGACTAGATGTCTCAGTCTTGTATTGCTATTTAGGACAAGTCTGATTTAGGAATAGAAAATATCTTAGGGGCCCTCTAAGAGTCAGCTGGAAAGGAATTGAATAAAGCTAACTACCTTTTTGTTCATTGTCTATATGTAGGCAGGAACTAGTATGTTTGGCATATGTTAAGACTTGTATTCAATTTCTTCTCATGAATCGCAATAAAGTATGCCTTTATAATTACTTATGCATGAGTTAGCAAGCCATGAACCTCCTAAGAAGGAAGTTACTTTCTTCTTTTTACTTGGATGTTGATATAAACGGTATGGTGTGAATGGAGCCCAAGTTTTGGCATTATTGTATTGGCTGCTGCCACAGTTGTGGTACTACGTTGCCACAAGCACATAGGGTACCAGGGTCTGCCCCTGGAGAGCCTCTCAGTCTATGTGCAGGTCTTTACAGGAACCTCAGTGAAAAGAAGGCCCTTAAAAAAATCTAACATGCCGAGGATATAAAACTGTAGAGATCAGTTCTGTGATACAGAGGCTACCTCCTGGTGAGGCTGGATAAAAAAGAAGAAAATCTCTGTGGGTTGCCTGTGCCTGGGATCCCCATCAGCTAGACAAAGACTTTCCTACTCTCCCTCAAGCCAAGTCACACAGGGAGAGTTCCTGCAGTTCTGTTGCATTTCAGCCCCGTTCTTCAGGGCTACTAAGGAACCTGCAGCTGAGTAAAACCCAGAAAGGAAGAGCTTCTCTTCCAGCCAGCAGGTTCATGGCTAGGCTGTCTGGCATTGATCCACCAGCTGCCAGTGCTTTGGCAATAGCGATCTGTAAGACACTTCCTACCGAAGGTCTGGGATGAAAGGGAAGAGGGAAAAGGGGAGGTCATCAGTCTCACCACAATGCTAACTGGAACTGAGGTGGGTATCCTGCCTCAGTGGACGTACTTCTGGACAGCACCTAGAAAATATATCACTCAGCTCTGAAGCTGAATCCAGATAAGCAAAAGGACATAAGGCACGTCTTGCATGCTCATACCCTTGCATCACACAGAAAGATGATCTGGAGGAAATGTAATGTCATCATCTGGGGGACGAAAGGGTAAGGTGTACTGTTGCAATGTGTGTATCAGTTTATTTCCTGTTGCTTTTACATAATGACAATATTTTGATAATGTTAACAACTTTGTGTGCAATTTTGTTACTCTTCACTCTTTATCATGTGTTTACATAGCAATATATAGCTGTTGCTTTTACGTAATGACAATATTTTGATAATGTTAACAACTTTGTATCCAATTTTGTTACTCTTCACTCTTTATCATGTGTTTACATAGCAATATATAGCTGTTGCTTTTATGTAATGTCAATATTTTGATAATGTTAACAACTTTGTATCCAATTTTGTTACTCTTTATCACGTGTTTACACAGCAATATATAGCACAGTCAAAACAACAACAAACACGACAGGAGTCCAAACCATGCATTTTTGCCAAGGCCATTGCAGACTTTATCTGCTTGCCAACAAGCAGTGAAAGCACACGCAGAAGTTCCAATGTGTACAGGACTCTCTCTGTTGTCTTTCCTCTGCATTTTTTGGTATGAATGTTCAGGCAATAGGTTGTAGTTCATGTTCTGATTATCCTAAGTGGTTGACCCGAAGGCTACAAAGGAACTGCTCTTTTGCTGTGTCCACTCATCTATACTCACCTTCTGGTGGGGTTTGAGGAACCATATCACCTTTTTCTTCTCCCTCCAGGCTGTCTTCCTCTTTCCCCCTATCCTGCTCCTCTCTCCTGTCTCCTTGTGCAGCTGGCTTTGCCCTGGCCCTTACAGTGGGCCATCTCAATCTTTTCCTATCACAGCTGAGGGTCCTCTCCTTGCAAGCGTTATGTAGATGCCCTCCTACCCCAGCAAAAGATTGTTACCTGCTAGCTGAAGAGCAAATGGAGACAGAGAGATGGCTGCTGATGTTAGGACATGGTGAGAATTGGCCGTGTTGAAGGTGACAAGGCAGGCAGGCAGAGGTCCAGTCCCACACAGTGAGAGCCACTGCCATGTGAAATCAGCCTCTGCTGACTAGCTCTGCATTATCCCAGACTGTCTGATATCCGACCTAGTTTGTGTAAAGCTATCTGGAGTATCTCGCCTGAACTCTCCAATCTGCAGGACGGATATTCACCAAATCACAGTGTTTAGCAGAGCTGGGCTTGGACCAGGGTGTTTTCCAGCCCATCCCTTGAAGTGGCTGTGCCCAAGGCTGCTACAGGGAGAGCTCAAATCAGAGTGCTGCTTATGAAACTAGTTTTTTCCAAGTATTTTTTATCTGAACAAAAAAAAAATATTTTCTCCCTGGATTGACTGATTTGTAGGGATAAAGTTAGACTTTGCCTTGTTCCTGTTTTCTTTTGTAGGTGATAGTATAGGTAACTGACCAAGGCATCCTTTCTCTAAAGTCTGAGCTCTTCATTAGTTTTGCAACACTGCTAGCGTGAAGAAGGAGTCCAGATTCCCCATTCATGCCCCAAGTACGTGGACTGGAGTTAAACTGCAAGAAAATGGGCTGTTTTTCAACGATCATTATAGCAGATTTTTCTAAGCTGTGCCAGCACTGTTCTGAAACTACAGCAGGACTTCATGATGAAGTACTTCACTACTAACTTAGGCAAACTTGACTGTAATAACAGTCCATACATTTTCACAGAATGAACAAATGCTGTGAATATTATATTCAGTTGTTATGTCTAATTTGAAGTCATGCCTAGAAAACAAATTGAATGTATCACTAGATCAAGAAATCATCAAACTAGCAAAGGTTTTTTTCTCACCAACTTTTGTCTGAAAATTTGTTACCAGTGATCCAGGCTTTAGTGCTTGTGTGATAGATGTTTTTATCAGCACTGGCGGGAAAGTCAAAAGTGGAAAAAATTACAAGGCTTGTGCCTGTAGCATTTTGGATTGACGTAAGATTTATTATTGTTTAGTAATATTAACGGGTTGACATCAAGAGGGAGATTTATTGGAACTGTTCTAATATCAGGATGCTTCGGCAAACACGAAAATAGATTTAAGACCTGAAGGGTATCCAGATTCATTTCAATGTCACGTGCAAGTTTGTCAGTGCTTTTTACTTTGATTTATCTGCTCTCTTGCTGAGTCCACAGTCTCCAGGACTGGCTCCTTGCTGATTGGGAGAACTGTTTCTATAATATTTTCATAAAACATAATTTCATTATTAAATCATTGTTTATATAATAGAAATTATAACAATATTTATGAATTACCATTTTCTTTAAACTACATAAAATCTTTACTTTTTTTAAAAAATTACCTTTTCTAGACATTTTGTAGCTGCACCAAGTAAACTACAAAAATACTAAACAAAGTAATGGTTACAAATAAATCTCAGCTGACAAAACAATGTATAAATTAGGCTATTATTTTATCTTCCTCTAATATATAATACAGGTTTCACATACCTTTCCTGTGTATATCTAGACTTTTCTTCTATAAAATTTACAGCTACAAGAACTCAGAAACCTCATGCAAGGATTATTTTTGTTCAAAAATTTCACAAACATCCAGTGATTATTCTCTTAGCTGCATGGAGACCTGTGAAATCAATGACCATTTCTGAAAATTGTTGCCTGTCAGAGATGTTTATCTAGCGTAGTTCTGGTATTTTCTAGCTTTCACCATTTCCCCACTATCTGATTTTCACTTCCACTTGAAATATTTTCAGAAGTTATTCTCCTATTGTTGTTGTGTTCTGTAAGACTGTGCTTAAAAAGAAAATTAGTGTTTTTCAGTGTTCTGCTCTGAGCATTCAGCAGCACCTTCACACCAGTTTCTCTTCCCTTGTACGCAGCAACAAGGGGAAGTAAAACCTTTTTAAAAGCCAAAATATGTTTAAAACGGCAAGAATGGATGGAGAAGCAGCTAACGTATGAAAATATGCTTGATATACTTAATTTCTGATCTATTGACCCAAGAAACAACATTCACAAACGCATTTAATGACTTGTTTCTTGTGCTGATGATCTAACTGAATTTATTGTCCATAAGTCCTTCCTTAAAACTCACCTCCACCCTTATGTATACCCTGACCTTTGCAAGGCGACTGGGTAGGGGTCTCTTACTTTATTTAGCCATCCGAAAGGCATGAGCATAGACTAAATGTAGGCTAGTTACTTAAGTGCCTTCTGCAGTCAATGGACACAACCACATGCAGAAAATGATTCATCATGTCCTAAAATATGTTGGTTGAATGGCCCATTTAATGTACCTTTCTCTCTCCATGAACTATGGCAACAGCCTAGGCATCTAATACAAAATGCCTTACTTTTATACAGCTAAAGTTAGGTGAGATAAATCCCACTGCTGGTGTTTGTGTTGGATTTACTGTCTTGATTGAGATAGTCTTATTCTTTGTCTAATCTATCTTGTGTGCACTAGCTATATATAATCTTATCTATTCTAGACATATGTTCTGGTTTTTTTCTCCTACACATAAACTTTAAGCTGCGTAGAATAGGAACACAAGGTAGTCCATAGGCTTTAACACCCCCCTCCTCCTCAAAAAAAAACCAAAACACAAAAAACAACAAAACAAAACAAAAACCAAGGAACAAAACTGGTGCCGATGAACAATCATTTAACACATATTCTTTAAGCAATCTGTAACTGGTAATTTACTCAGTAGAATTTATGACATCTGTTCATGAAAAAAACCCACAAATAATTTAAAGACTGGAAACTCTTACTCTTACAGTTAGTATTACTGAGGCCAATGGAAAAATTTATATAAATAAAGGTTTGAAATCAGTGAAAAGACGTGCAAAAATAAGAATTACTTGCATCAGTAAGATCTGCTGAATTGAGTCTTTAATTTACCATCTGCAAATGTGGCCCGATAAAGATGTATTAAGAGTTGCCACCCAGCAGTTACAACTCCAGACTGTGTTATGTGATTGCCCATAACTGAATAAACGCATGGTATTTCTGAGGGATTGTGAAGGGGTATAGAAGACTGCTTTCTTTACTGCTCTTCTGGTGAAACTTCATATCTTTGAACAGTGTATAACTGCAAGCTACATTTATTCGTTTTCCCATTTTTTAATTAAAATTTATGAAGGTGGGAGCCAGAAACAGTATCTCTGGGTACATTAAATAGGAAATTCTTGGCACCTGATAGGATTAAACCTTTAACAGTGAAAATAAGTCTCTGCTCAGAATGACTAAGGATATAACAGCTTCTGAAGTTGTTGATTTAAACAATCCGTAACAACACTGTCTTCCTACACTAAACCTACTAGATTCTAACAGTCCCCATCCCCCTGCCCCATAAAATATATCCACTTTGTGCCAATTCTTGAGAGGGTCCTTCAAATACCATCACACCTAGCTTAGTCTTTTCTCAAGTTTTCTCATTATAATTCAGAATTTCTTAACTTTAGTTGGTTGCAGTGAATACTTTGGCCAGTTGGAATGAAAAGAGGCTTTGTTTCATAGAATCATTTAGAATCATTTGGGTTGCTCCATATGCTTGATAGTGATGCTGGAAGGAGTCTGAAGCAGACTCAGAAAGGGCAATTCCTTCCACCACATCACGTGTGAAGAAACAACCCAGAGAGAACTCCCTTCCTTACTGAGCACAAGAGGCCAGACTGTGAGGAGCACTGAACCACTGCCAGCTCTCCAAATTTGTCAGCAGCTACTGTTCATCCTCAGCGTTAAACATGCAGCTGTACATGCTGTTGAGCACATCGTTTAAGGTAGTTCCATGGAGTACCTTCTATCAGCTATGACAGGTACTAGATACTACCCGTAATTAAATAAAAATATTAACCCCCTTGACTAGTTATGTAGTAAGTAGTTTAAATATCATATTACTCAGCTTTGCAAGAAGAGTGTGTAAATATTGAAATGATAGGTTATTATCTGTGTGATTGAAACATCTACTAACGAATGTGTCTGTATATTTAAGATACCTGGATCGAACTTGTATTTTTAAAGAGTTCAGAAACCTTGTACTTGCCTTCACAGGAACATTTTAAATCAAATATCTCACAAACTTCATGCTGATGGTTTTTACAAAGCAATCAAGATTACGTTATTGGGGAAATAACTTAGAATAGAATCATAGCACGATATAATCATTCAGATTGAAAAAGACCCTTAAGATCATCAAGTCCAATCAAGTCCAAACTTGGAATCTGAACTTGTTTATTTCTATTGCTGAAGAGGCATTTTACTTTTTCCATTGTGTGGATAGCTGGATCAGCCAGTAACGTCTACGGAGGACTATTGTCAGTGAAGTCAGTGGAGCCACTTTCAACCCAAAAAAGAATTTTTGGATCTGTCCCTTTTTGGTTATATCCATACTGATTGAAAACTTTCAGTCTCCTGGGGCTGGGTATGTGAATTCATGACCAATTTTCAGTAGAAATGTCACTAATGTGCAGCCACATGGTCCCTAGCCCCAGTGCCCATGTTCCTGTGGAAACAGAATGGAGGTTCACCAAATGGAAAAGTGCTACAGTGCTCCCGAGTTACACATCTAATTTGGGTGAGTGGACTACCCAAGTTCTGGGGTTCAGGCATGGTGCTGTGTGAGAAATGCATCTCTCTCCTTTCTTCAGTTTCTTTAAAGTCTCATGTTGTTGCCAAGTCAGGTTGTTTGAAATATGTTCTTTGGTGATCAGGTATTCCTTGCAGGACTATCTTATGTAATAATTTGATTGCTTTATATTTACTTTTGCATTTATAAATGATCCATCTATTTTTAATTGAGGTAATGCAGTTCCTTCTACACGGAGACATCTCCCTGTATACATAGGTACATAGATCGGTGGCAATCATAAAATATTCATAAGATTCTCTAGTTGTTTTTTCCTAGGCTATGAATCAGTCCCTGATAAAAAGGACTTGATCCTGCTTCTGTTTAAATCAACACAATAACTTTAAATTCCCCTCGGACAGAGGTGAGCTCATCATGATACTGAGAAAAGTTTATTTTACTTTATTTTCCCTAGCAAAATATATGTTTTGCTATCCTTCTGTAACACTGAAGTATTTGCAAGTATTTAAACTTTATTTAGGCAAAGCTTCCATGAATAGGGATGTCAATGTAGGACCTATTGACTTTTTAATAAAGGGGGGAGGGGGGAACCCAATCAAACAAAACCCTAACATATTTTGCCTTTCTATTAAAGAAAAGCAATAAACGATATTTCTCGGCTCCTTACGTGAACACCTCAGTGCACATGGGTTGTCCCTTAGGGCAGTAGGATGGGTGGAAATAATCCCAAGCCACTGCCTGTGTGAGTCTGGTTAAGGCTGGCCACAATCCAGCAGCCGAGAAGGCTGTGAAGGCTGGTCCCTCTGTGAGCAATCCAAGATGGATTATTGTGTAGCGCAGTACAAAGAAGGCTACAATCCCCTTGGTCTCTCTGACAAACCCACCATGGTCTTGCTTGGTCAATGGCTTGATTTGCACTCTTCCCTTACAACTTTTTATTTCTCCTCTGTCATATTAGGACTTAAGTATTAAAGTGGAATAACTTTATACTTTCCAAATTCAGTGCACGAAACTTCCCTGCCAAGTCCCACAAACAAAATTACAAGGTGTGGTGAAATCTTATACTTAGTAGTTATTAGATCTGTCAAATGAATCATACTTCTGGGGAATCAGATGTTGTTAAGATTTAAACATGCATAGCTGTAAATGCAGGAAAATAATATATCAGAATAAAAGTTTACTGTTTAGTGAATTTGGGCACATGATTTCTTCAACCTGTCCTGTACACAGAATGTAGGAATAACACAAATGTAGTATGACACAGATAATAGCTATCATAGCCCATGCAAAGCCATTATATGACAACTGCAATTTATAATTAATACTGACCCATCTCTTGTGGAAGGAGGCCCTTTTTTGGATGATTTCCAAGTCATTCTTTGTGTCCTAGGCACAGGCTCACTGCTGAGTGCTGCAAAGATGTTTTGGTTCAGAAGCAGAAAAGATAAAACAATGTTAAAAAAAAAAAGATTTTAGAGCATTTGATACACTGAAGCTTAGGACAGATTAATTTAGTAAAATTTACAAAGAAAAAAAACATGTATTGAAATATTTTCCTGGAGTTCTTTTTATGGTTGAATTCATTAATGGATTTTCCTTTTATCTGTTCTGATGTGTAAAACAGGAGCAAATATATTACTGGGCAAATTTAGACAGTGTAAACAAATTTTTAAAAATGTCAGTAATTACTATTGGATTTCTCTTCATTTGCAAATTCAGTACTAGCTCTGAAGAAGAGACACAAATCCTATTTGTACTGTTTTTTAGGAGATAAAGCCCATTGCAAGAATTCCTTGTACACCAAAGCTTCAGATGGAAATGAGGAACACAGCCTAACTCTAACTCCTGCAAATAAGTGGGGAGTACTGGAATTGTTCAGCCCTTTGGTGGTATCTAGTGTCTGATTCAACAGCCACATTGTAATCTAAGCATGTGAGAGATCTCATTTCTTATCCTATATGCCGTATAGAGCAGGCTGGCCAAACCTGCCCTGGATTATTGAGGGAAGTGGCAAAAGTCCATATTCTGATACTTTTGCTAAGTTTAAGCGGCACCTTCTTTTAGAAATATCTCTCTGGAGCCTGTGAGGCTCTTACACATATCTCTGCTGGAAACTGTATGTCCATACCCCACCTCTACAGATCAGACAGCTCTGTGCTCCAAGGATAAGCATACAGCCGCCCACAGACTTGACGCAATGGCACCGTGTCAGTTAATCTGCTGAAGAGATGACATCAAACTACCGGGGAATCTTTCATCTCTTTCCTATGTTGTCTGCAACAAACAGGAGCAGAATTTAGTAGCCCTGGCTACCAGCATCCCACGGCTGGCAAGCTGCACTGTTGAGCTGGGTCAGAAGTACACCTGGTTTTAGCTGCCTGCTGCTGAGATCAGGGCTATCAGGTACAGCCATCAGTCTGCTCCTGTAGAAAAACCCCAGCCCAACCCAACCCCAAACTTTCCAAATCTTTTAAAGCAAAAGAAGCCTCACAAACAAAACAGTAAAACAATAAAAAGCACCCCTAATATATTGAACAGGCAACTACAGTATTTTTTCCTAGACACCCAGTACTGCAAGCACAACAGCTTTGAAGGACATATAACACATCTATGAGATTTCATCTCTTTAATTATATTCCCTTTACGCAACAGAAAGTGACTTGGATTTTGGTTTTATGACTTTTCTATTGAGCTTAACTCTGACTAGTAAATTTCCTTCTGCTACAAAATGTTCTCTGATGCTCGCTATTGTAATAACTGCCCTTACATTGTCTGCTTCTGAGTGCATTGTGTTTTAAAATCCATTAACAAGAATGACCCTCCTTCTTCCTTGTTAAATTCATTAAACCCAAGAGACATAATTAGTAAAGGAAATACTTGTTTCAAGGAAATTTAAAGTTCTAAAGTTTTGACTTGCATTTTGTTTGTCTTCCATCTGATATCATTCCAGTATCTTTTTATTGGAAAAACAGCGTCAGGAGACCTTGATGATGTAGCTTGTATTTCCATTAATTCATTCTTGCCAGATAAATTATTGCCAGATCTTCTCAGTCACTGTCTTTATTAACTCAGTTAAATTTCTCCTTTGGGTCATTGTCCAGTAGTTTGTCCAACTCACTGAGCTGCTGCCAGACTGAGGATCCAGTGTCCAGAAGAGTACTCTAGCAGGGAAGGTGATGAAATCGTAACATTTGTGGGATCACACTTTCTTAAACTGAGAAACAGGTTTATGAAAAACAGTCACTGCAGATGGATTTTTCTTAATTACAAAGGACAAAACAACTCAGTTTACTAGAATAATTCGTTTGGGTCGGACTAGTTGCTTTCAAAGTCGGTTTTCCTTTGGACACAAAGCTTCTATTCACAAGAACAACCACAGACCGCTCTGTTAGTGGGGGGTGGTGCAGTGTCCCTCCCACTCAGCAGGACCCATTGAGAGGCTTAAGGTTATCTTCTTACTTGTATTTACTACACAGCTAAAAGCTTCCTCCCCATCTAACTCTTCTTCCACCACGTTCTTACAAGTCTGCGTAATGAGATTAATAAAGAAAGCTTCAAAAGGTAACCAGATCAATAAGACTTTGTACTCCTGAGCTTTTGGTGGTGGTGAAGTAGGTGTATTCAGCACCCTCAACTAGTTCCCAAAAAAATCAGAAGTACCTGGTGCTTCAGATGGAGCCTGTCCCATGCACTACATAGCACCATAGATTACAAACCTATTTTCCAAAAAATGGTGCTAGAAAAATGACATAACCAAATTATATTTTTATATTGTTCCGCTTTGTTCCAGACAAAACACATCGAATTTCCAAGTGGAAAGGAAAGCTATCTCCCTTCTCAGCCCTCATGTACTAACTTCCCAGTATTGGGCTCTATCAACTTGCTTAGAAGCTGAATGTCATTTTGGATTCTTTCTCTTGTTTTTCCAGTGTGTTGTCACCAGCAGGCCAGTTCCGCCCCCAGAAAAACTTGGCAATCACATTGTCTTCAGCAGCTCTACACACATGCAATGGATTCTGACACTGTACAAGAGAAACAGCAGAATCCATTTCACCTCCTCTGGTCTGCTTAGCTATGCAGAGCTAACAAGAGTGAAAAATAAACCCCACCCCCAACCCCCCCACCCCCCACCCCCCGCAAAAAAATCAGCATGAACACACATGAACTGCAGCAATAATGGCCAAATTTCTGCAGGATCCTATGGGAAGCTGCCCTGCCTCAGAAAGCAACAGGAGGCTGTGCCTATGGAACAGGCAGTCTCTCCCTTACCCACTTGGTCCTCTTCAACCTGTGCTGTTGGGTGCCTGGTCCACTCAGCAAGTTTGGACCTAACTTCTCCTTGGGAATTGGCCCACATTATACATCCATCTTGGCACCCATTCATCCTGCAGTCTTTTTTCTTTGATTGCCAAAAAGCATGCTGGTAATTCAGATCCACTGGTGGGTCTGGGATATGAATAGCTGGCCACTGGGAACAGTACGAGAACTTTATTGTCTTCCATAGCCCATCATAAACCAAGAATGAATCGCCACATTAACTGAGCTCATCTGGGATTTTAAATCCTAAGACATCAAGCCTTCTGATCCATTTCAATTACATATTTTTCTTTCCTTTGCTCTGGGAGAGGGGAAAAAAAACCCAACAACTTCATTACAGAACAATAAAAATATCAGGGGTTATCAAGAGGCAGTTCAGGGATTGTTCGTGGCCTGTCAGGCAGACTTAGGCAGTCCTTAAGTACATCGTCAGCACACCACTGAAAATAGGTCATTTCTGTATGTCTGTTGGGACAAGGAATTTAGCAGGTTTGTCAGATGGAGAGTTATGCAAACATAGTTAAAAAAGCAATGCTTATGTAGACTGCTTAAAAAATCAGATCCAAAATTTGCCGTTCATTCAAAAGCTGACCAGAGAGAGATGGGGAAAGAACACAGCTAAAAATTAAAACACTGGAAGATAGATGGGATTTTCTCTAACAGCGTGACAAAGGACTGACAGTGAGAGTTGACTCTTAGTGAATTCTGCTGTATTATGCTCTCAAAGCCATTAAAAGAACTGTTGAAAAATTAACGACCATGCAGGAGTTTGAGAAATCGCTCAACCGTGTGTTTATTTTTCAGTCCTGACACAGTAATCCACCATTTGTTTAAAATAACAGATTCCCCAGCAGCCCTATCCCTTATATAGTCTAAAAATAGCAATATTAATAATCTATCCATCCAGTTCTCTAACTGGACTTCTAGAATATTCATGTGCAAGACTTGTCTTACAAGCTCGCAGAAGAAAAATAGACTGTTCTTCTCATAACTGCCAAAGCTATAGGCAGGTTTATGGGTAGTGCCATTGCTGCAGCAGGCCGGCGTGGAAATCAACTGAGCTTTGTCCTTCTGTGTTTGTCCTGGTCCAGGCAGGAACCTCCTCTGTTTTTCTCTACTTCACCTTCTCATGGTCTCCCACAGCCTTCAGTACCTGCCTGAGTATCCTTCAGCAGTTCAACTCCTTACTTCCTTGCCATGTTAGCAGCTAGTAGTTGCTAGCTTTGTTAGGTACGAACCATTATTTGTGGTGGAAGGAGGAGTAGCTCCTCCAGTCTGCCATGAAATTACAGTGGAAACCTGTATGGACAAGGCTGGGTACTGCCCACCTGCCCTGTTTTCAGCCAGTGACAGTTTCCTCTGTTCCTCTGTATTTACCCTTGTTCCTAATTCAGCCACATGTTTGTGTTTTGTACATGTAAGTGAAGTTAGTAGGAGGCTTGCTGCTAACTTCAGTGGGCCTTAAATCTAACCTGCTACCTACGTTTCTGCTTGTAATGTTAAGTGAAAGAACTCAAATTTCAGCAGCGCTTTCACAAACAGAGAGGTGCACACAGTTAAGATCACTGGTGTGAACTTCAAGCCTGTTGCAGTCCATGCGGTAGCTATTTTTTCACTATGCCTCTGTTTAGCCCACACTTGAGAAGAAAACATGCAGACACTGAAGTATTATTTATTTATAATCAACATCAGTTGAAAGAATTCAATGGTGGAAACTACCTAATTGTTTGTATCCTTGGTCACCACTATAAAAGCTGCCTCCAGAATGGCGTAGCATAGAAATAATATTATTCCTTCAGTCTTTTTCTCTTTTCTTTGTAACAGCCTTCTTGGTAATGCCCCCAGCCATTTGGAAATGTGGCAACAGTGCATTAAATAATATTCTTAGTTTTGAGGAAAAGCATGTGCTGTCAGTACTAACCTCTGTTTATTACCATGAAAAAAACACAGTAGCATGTCATGCAGATCTAATTTGAGAATTGCATGTTGAAATTATTATGTAATTTCTTCTGTTTCCACCCTGTTCAGATGTTCTATGACTATTCATGTGTGTTTTGGTTTAAAGTGTTTACAAGGTTTTGTTTAATTACTGTGTAGCGAGATAGTGGATACCGGAACTGATTTTACTTTGGTTCCGTACCACCATAAGCTTGTTATAAAGTAGGTTTGATTGACAGAAAATTCAAATCGTTTCAGTGGTCTTTGCTATGCAGACAATGCAGTGCATTCAGTTGCTCCTTAAATCCACTGATTTGTCTGGTTATTATATTTTAGCACCACACTGAAGTTGCACCGGAATTTATTAAAGTGGCAGTATTTATTGGATTTTGTATGTTGCTTTTAAATGGTTCCCCTTTCCTTCTCAGGGAAAACAAGAAGCAAAGGGAATTAAAAGCCTGCGTAAGAGCACAGAGGAAGATGGTGCAGTCCTAGTAATGCCACTTAAGTCCCTTGGCCTCAGGGCCATGCAGCTGCCCTTTGGATCCCCTGAAGAGAGCCACAGGTACGTTCTACTGTAAGCTGGGCTAGTGGTGATGCAGTTTTGCAGACCTAGCTTTCGATGGAAAATTTCCAGTGCACGCATGGGAGGGTGCTGGGCAGTAAATACACAGATTTATTTTACATGCTCAACCGAGGCCTAATACTCTGCTCCACAGTAATTTTCCTACAGCATCCACTCATTTCTGTTTCTGGAAGGTTGAAGTATTACCTCCCTCTTGATATAGAGGTCCACCTGTAAACTATGTAAACTGCTTCGGGAAGAAGATGGAACATAATTGCTTTTCATCAAATATACAAATATATATGTATCTACTTATTTTAGGGAGTTTTATGTGAGTTTTTTTAAGGAATATAAATATATATACATGTATATAAATGCTTAGCTCTGAAACTCAGCTATGAGCGAGGAAACCAACTGGTCTGAGAAGCCAAACAGCCTGTGCAACCAAATCTAAGACTCTCCAGTTGTTTGTTGTAAGGCTTCAGGTGGGTGCTCATGATTACACAGAAGTCTACACATTGCAGCAGCTCCTATAAGAAGTGGTTTCACCAGTTTTGCAACCTTAATAAAAAGTCATTCTATCACAGACAAAAAAAAAAAAAAAAATCCTATTGTTGAAACGTGTAGCATGGTTCATCTGTGTTTAAGTTGCCTTTAGGAATACAGAAAATTAGTGTTTTCAGGAACACCAGTCTGTTGCGTAGCTGCTTGTGAGATACCTTATACTGATGTGCTTGAGCTTCCCTGAGCAGGGAACGCTGCTACCTATGGAGCAGCATGAACTGACCTTATGTAAAAGCATAACACACCCACGACACGGGAGACGGAATAACTGTCCTGGATGTTTGCAGAGCCACCTGAACTGAAATGAAAAAAATGCAGTAGTTCTGGAAAACACACCATACTATGTGTTCAGAAAGAATTTATGTTTCCCTTCAGATTATATGCTGAACATTGGTAGAATGGTCAATGAGGGTTATTTATAATATATAGTAGTTGCAAAAATTGTATCTTATTTATAAGAAATGAAAAAAGAAAGCTAAGTTAATAATGTGGTTAGAAAGGTAAGTTGGTAAATTAGCCTTACCATTTCAGACACCAATAGTCAAATAATTTATGAATAGGATTGAAACCAGTTGAAATACTGGATTTGGAAAGGCTTAATATCCTGCCCCAACCCGCCCCCCCCCCCCCTCCCCCTTTGCTTCTCTTCATTCATTTGCTCACACAGGAAAATACTAACGGGGGCACAGCCATAGGATAGGTAGCCAGAATTTCACTTTGCAATAACTGTCAGTAGTTTCCTCTTTTCTCCTTTTCGCAAATGGATCCTCTTATCAAGTGGCTTTCCTGTAGAAGAGGAATGAGCAGGCTTTTTCTTTCTCAGCCTTGTTAAGTAACTTGACGTGCTTTTCCTTTGTTTGTTCGTTTCTGCAGTTCTCATTTCCAAGACATTTCCTGTGGGCTGCCCAAATGCACTTCAAAAATGAGAACTAAGTATATCGGTGCAGTATCTCGCTGTATGTTGGCTGTCTGAAGTGAAACAAATGAAATGACTGACCCATGGCTCTTAAACTAGTTGAGTCCATCCATAACTGTGCCAAGGTTCACACTGTTAATCTTCTTTGAAGCTCCAAAATTTAACCTTATTTTGGAGGTCTGGGGTGGGCTTTTTTTCACATCCCAAACCTCTTTGCCAGCCGAGCTCTGGTCTCGGCCCAGACAAGAAGATACTACCTGCAAGGTGCTAGTTTTTCTTGTTAGTCCAGTGTCAGCCTTCCTCTCCCAGAATCTGAACAGTTAATGTTTTTTCTGGAAGAACTGAGCCAATTACATTTATAGTTTCACAGTCTCCCCGCCCCTGAGGTAATTTGCTGGTGTGGTTTTACCCCCTTCTTAGGTTACCTTGTCATAGGTTTTATTTGGTCCTAGCAGGCGTCAGGGTGAGAACTGAGTGCTCTACAAGGGCAGGGGAGCCCTTCCTTGGCTTTATTCTGATTGCTGCTTCAGTTGAGGAAAGAACATAAGACATAGTACTGTCTACAGTATTTTGTACTACACTGTCTACCAGTGATTTGCACACACTCTGATTTCATCTGAATGCATTTTTAACATGGGTGTTCAAGACATTAATAGACTACTTTTAACTTGGACCTCCCGAAATATCCTCACAGTGGTATTGTTACTGTGACAGAACATACTCCTACATGATCCTACTTGGTTAGCCTTAAAAATACTTTAAAAACAGAAAGGAAGAACAGAGTCTTTGTCTACAAATGCTGAAATCTATCTTCATCTAAAAGAAAAACTGTCAATGAATTGCCATGGAAACATTTACTAATTGTCCATGTAGCCTACAAAAATAGTAACAAAAAAAGGTAAGATTTGTCAAGAAGTGACACTTTGTGAGAGGTGACCTTAACCAGAAGAAGATTCTCAACAGAGACAGTGTGGCATAGCAAAGCCTTTTCTTCTCCAGATTCCCTCTTGCACATGAGATCACTTTGGTGTCTTCCCTAATGAGACCACATTCCCACTGAATAAGAGCAGTATCACCATGTCCTTTGATCCCTACTTACAACCCATCCTTCAAAACACAGGGGTTAGTGGACTGTGACTTCAATCCAAAGTCCTGACACCCATCCATTGTCTATCATAGCCTTAAAGATGAAAGTAGTCACATTTCTCATACTTTTTTTTTTTTTCCATTTCTTTTTCAGTTGCTGTAAAAATGCTGTTTTCCAGTTCCAGGTGTGTATCTTCTAGGCTAGGTGTGATGAAAACCCACTCATAGCTCTCACCTTGTGGAATTTGCAAGGTAATTTAAAAGCTCACAGCAAGTCAGTGCTGTAAGTAGAAGCAGGGAAGAAAAAATACATTCATTTAAAAGTATGTTAGTCAAAAGTACATCTTGAGAAGCCCCAATAGTTGTTTTTGTTGTTGTTTTTGGGGTGTGTGTGTTTGTTTGTTTGTTTGTTTTTAAATAATCTTGAAGTACTACTGCCAGAACCTTATATTCACCATTAGTGCTCCGTTGGTGAACCCAGGAGTCATTTGGGCTCTTAAAAAACCACACATCGGGCCTCTCTTCATCTTTAAGCTGCTGGTGTTAATTGTCATGTAGCAAAGGAATCTATCCATTCTAGGAACTATTTCTGTAGCTGCGTTGGTTTCAAAAAATCGTGAACAGCACTGATTTTGTTTATGGCCAGTTCAGACTGCCGGCTAGCAGTGGAGTAGTTATTGATCTGACATGTTTGTGTACTACTCAATCTAAACAATTCTTTACTCATTACATGGGTCATTTAACATGGGCAGAAACTAGAACCAAACACAAGGAGTTGCTGTGCTTGCCTGCTTTCCCTCTCTCTTCCAGTACAGAGGATTCTGTTCCCTACCAAGTCCCTGTGTGAACAAACAAATGATGTCTTTTTAAAGCAAAGTTGATTCTTTACTCACTAGCAAAGCTATGGAGCTTAGAATTAGTTTCTGCTGTAAGGCTTTCCTCCTTACTGTGTCTGCAGGGAGTTAGAAGAAATATATGTATATACACTTTGCTTAAAATGAGATGGTATATAGAAGTCTGCCATATGGGCAGTCAGAACACGTATGACAGCATATTACTACAGAAGAAATCTTGAATAAAATTGCCATTTCGACCACTGCATGTCTAATATTGATTTTAAACCAATGAGCCCCCCTAAAATAGAATGGTAACAGTGGAAATTTTCAGTGTGCTTTAGATCAGAAAGAAGTAACGAAATTGCTTTACGTGTTCCTACTAGAAATGCCACAAGCCTACACTTCTTTACCCTCCGAAATCCATATTCTGAAACACGAACAGCCATGCTTTCCTGGAGGCACAAACCACCTCCTTTTTTTTCCTGGATTTCCTGGAGGATCACATAGCGGCTTAGTTAGTCTCCCAATACTACTTCTTGCAGATTTCATCCAGGGATCACCCAGAGGAAGTTAACTAGAAGGTGAGCGGCAGAGCTGGCAGCCTGGGACAGCAGGAGTGGCCCAGCAGAGCTGTGAGCTGGCCAGAAGGCCAGGCCATGGGTGAGCAGAGGCAGGCGGCCGCCCGGGGACAGGAGCTGTCCAAGCAGCCACCATGGCTTCACCAGATGGGAATCACTGCACAGCGCAGGGCTTTTCTCTTTCTGAAATTTTTCAACTCTTAAACCTATCTTCTCATAATGACAATGCCAGCAGAGTCCATGAAGTGATCTGCACAGAATTTTCTGCTCCTTTGTTTCTTCTTGGTGGATAAACCTTTTCATATGGTGAGCTGGCTGAGGCAAAGCTCATGACAGAAACTTTGGTCCAGATTGTTTTACTAGACACTTGCCTCGAAGGATCATTACACTACAGTTGCTGCTGGTTTAAAGATAGCTGGTTTAAATCTAGTTCCAGTATACATTGCACGGCGGCCACAGCAGTGACTGGCCAGCACATGACCTAGTGAGCTGGAATGCACCTTTCACCCTATAAACTTCAGCTTATTTTTTTTGCAAGTGTGGAGAGGGCATTACCCATGTTCAGCTTCTGTTGTGCATAATTTTTCTGCTAATCTGTTGTTATTCTAACTTCTCAGAATGTGTATCAGCATAGTCTAAAAACAATTGTCAAAGGAAGACTGAATAGCAAAAAAATATTAATATAAACCACACACATTTCACAGAAGCATTTGACAGTCTCTTTCCTGATTTATGTTGTTCTATTTTGAAGGAATGTGTTATGTCAAGGAAAATAATTAATATTAACACAACTTTGTATCCAGGTGCAACATGCATGGATGAAGTATGAATGACATGAGATAAAATATTCTGCTTGATGATTAACATTGAACAATGTTGCACTGAACAAGGAGGTGCCGAAGTTTTTAATATGAAGGCTGATCAACAAAAAATGACAGTGTGAATGATTAAACATTTTGGGGTTCCTGCTGATTCACTATCAGAAAGGTTTAGACAGCAAGACTATTAGATATTAAATGGCACAACAGCAAGATACTGAAGTCTTATTTGGCTAGTAACTTAGGTCTGTAGTGATCACTCAGATGTGGAAGACTGTCTGAAAAGGTCAACTAAAAGATTACTGAGCATGATAGTAATCCTAGGGTTAACAATAATATGCAAAAAATAATTCCAACAAGCAGCCTAAAATTCAAGCGTTGCTGTAGAAGGCAAAAGAGTGCAAAGAGATGAGTCAATCTCAATACCTTGGCAGCAATATGCAAGCCAGTGGGGATATCTAGAAGGAAATAAAGTCACAAATTGGCAAAGCAGCAACTGCATTTATCTGCTTAAATAAGATTCACTCCTTGAAAATCCACAACTTGGAGAGCAAACTGAATATTTAATTCATGTTATTTTCAACTTAACAGATGGATGGGAAAGCTGGAAATCTACCAAAAGTATAGATAGTCATCTAAGAAGCTTGAAAAAAAATAATAAAGGAAACCTTAAACTTAAAAAAATAGCATTTTTTAAAATAAGTGAACTCCTAAGAGATTTTCCAAAGTTGAACAGTATCTTATGTCAGATAGCAACAAAAAAAAAAAAAAAAAAAAAAAAAAAGATAACTGTATCTGGGATACACGTTAGTAATAAAAGCGAAGAGTCTCCTCGGCAGAGGTGTCCCCCGAAGCAGGAACGCATGGCGACAGGGAGCACTAGGACACCCGCCGCGGGCAGCCCCGTGTCCCCGCGGCGGGGCACAGCCCCCGGTGCGGGTGGGGACACCGGGCGCTCCCGACCAAGGACAGCTCCCGGGGAGCGGCGGCGGCCGGGGCGGGCAGCGCCGGCCCCACACGGGCTGTGTGAAACCCAAGGCATGAAACCCCGGGGCGTTTGCGGGCTCCCCCGAGTCCGTACAACACCCCAACCCCCACACCACGGCGCGCTCCCTGCGGAGGGGTGACAATGCTGTGCGCATCCAGCAGCTGCCTCACTCGGTTGCACGGGCTGGCCGGGAGGTTTTCAGTAGATTCACTCCACTCGAGATTTTAAGGGCGAAGTCTGTGGGAGAAGACACGTCTTTTTTGTAAGTCTATACACAAATGGCTGATCTGGTCACTTTCATTTCTATACTTTCAAAAAAATTAATCACTGTAGAAAGTAGCGTGAGAGTCTATAAGGAAGCATGAATAGCAAACCTTCAGATCCTGCTCCAGACGTTGTTCCTCATTACACTGGGCCTTGTCTACTCTAACATACTAACCAGTTCTTCCCAGTTCTGGCCAGTTGTGTCTGCCTGTCTAGTCCTTTAGCACGGGAAAAATAAAACCGCATCAATACTAAATTCCTGTATAGATTAGATATTTCACTGCTGGATGGAACTATGGAGATTCCACAGAAAACAAACCCTTCAAATGTATCTTCAAGAAAGGTCTTGAAGGCACTCGTCTTCCTGGATAGTCACCATCCTTCCTTGTGCTCCTGGATACATCACCCCTATTGAGCATTCAGATGGCTTCCCTTGCCCTGCTACATCAAGCTGAAGTTTATGTCCTTACTTGCCTTCACCTTGCTCCTTTGGCATTGATTTTTATTTTTTTTTATCACCATTATTCCCCTCATCTTTTGCCATGTAACAGTGCAGCCTCATCAGATCTTTTGTTGGCTTATTATAGTCCTGGTCTACAGACCTTCTCCTATGCAGAGCAACTGAACTGGGCCTAAGGGACGAAGGTGGTTCAATCACACCTTATGTATTTGTGCTAGCTGAAAAACTCTAACTTTGTATAAAAATGGATCAATGTCATTCAGTTCATTACCCCTAGCTATTTTAAAGCCTGTGTTTTTGTTCTCTAAAGCAAGAATGATCCTCCCTAGTATTTCTAGAATGCACTGAAACTTTTCTAGATAGGTTTACTACAGTGGCTTCCTAATTTGATAGATCCACAGACATGATTTGGGGAGACCCTCTGCAATGTGCTACCAGGAGTCCGGGCCAAAGTATTAGATGATCTGAGTAGAGAAGCTTGTTTGCCCACCTGCACTATTTCCTGCTCAGGCCAGTTCATGTTTGTTGAGTTTTGCTGCCACTGGTTAAGCTACATAACTAAAGTAATTTAAATTTAAAATATGTAGCATGTTTTAGCTGGATGATGAAGAGTTGTACAATTTTTGTGTAATTTTAGTGAAGACATGTAGGTATTACACTGTATATAGGAGAAGTTAGACTTTCAGTCTATTTCAGTGTTAGTTATAATTATTAGTTATATAAAATATATTAGCTATAATCATTCTGTTAGTCAAAGAGAAGATCTCAGTTGGCTTTGCAGGGTTGTAATTCAGTGGGAACATCTTTTACATGTAAACTGAGTCCACGATGCAGCAAGCACCGAGGCAACCAGCACATGCTATCACATTTCCAGAGCAGAATCATATTATAGAGGAACAGTGTTCAAGAAGTTTAAATGCTAACCGGGATGGAGCTTTAATCCTTTTACTGCCTTTGAACTGCACTTCTGTCTCAGCTGTGGTGTTATGAGGCTGTGTAGTCAAATTAATTGCATCCCCTAGCAGGAGTCACGTAGGTGCTCATCTTATTTATACATTTCTAATGCAGGCAACACTGTGATAGCTAAGCTGTGCTTTGACTTTGCGTGTTTTTCATTCCTTTTATTCCTTATTAGATGTAAAAAATGACGGTAAAGAAGCTGAAAACAGAAAGAAGCCAATTAAAAACGGTAAGGCAAATGGGCATGGATTTTGGCTGCTTCGTAGCTCAGCCTTCAAAACTGGCCGCTGGTGAAGAGTGATACGAAGGAAAAAAAAAACCAAAACCAAACAAAATTAAACCCGAAACAAAATCCTTTGCAATCTGGAAGAAACGTGGTGTTCGGTATCCACTGGCTGTTTGGAAAACTACCTCCAGCGGGACGGAGCCCGAGCGCAGCCCGCCCATCTCGGCAGCCGCGCTGCCCTGCCCCGGCGCTGCAGCGCGGAGCCCGGAGCGGAGCCGCCGCGGGCTGGAGCGCTGCCGGCACTTTGCGGACACCCACAGAGTTCCTGCGCCGTTCGAGCTCTCGTTTAACACGATTAATTTCCCTGCAGTTTTGGCGGGGAGGGACGCGTGTCGGCGGCGAGCTGCCGCGGGGCCGCTCCCCGCAGGCGGACGGCGACAGGGAGGCGGCGGTACCGTCCCCGGCCGGGCCGGCAGAAGCGCCCAGGGGAGGCGGGGGGCGGCCGGGGCCGGGAGGGCGCGGGGGTCGGGCCCTCCCGCGGCCCCTGCGCTGAGCTGCGAGCGCAGACGGAGCGAGCGGCTTCCCCGACGCCCCCCGGGGCCGGCACGGCCTCCCCGGACCGCCCCTCGGGAGGGCGCGGCGCGGCGGCGGGGGCTCCGCGCCCAGGGGCGAGCGGCGGCGGGGAGCGGGGCGGCCCCCGGGCCGGGCCGGGCCGCGCTGCCATGACAGCGCGCAGCGCCAGAGCGGTCACCGGCCGCCGCGGCCCCGCCGCCGCCCGCGCCCGCCCGCCTCCCTCCGCAGCGGAGAGGCGGCCGCCCGGCCGGCCCGGCCCCCCGGCCCCCCGCCCCCCCGCGGGGTCAGCCGGGGACAGCGCCCGCCTCCCGCCGCAGGAAGCGCCGCAGCCGGCCCGGCGCCTCCCGCCCGGCGCTCGCCTGTGGCAGGTGAGACCCCGCGTCCCTCCCCGCTCCCCCGGCGGCCGCCCGGCATGCCCTGCCCGCCGTCCCCCGGCGACGGGGCCGGCGGGACCCCCCGGGCCGGAGCGGCGGCCGGCCGGGGCGGGAAGCCCGAGCGGGGGTTCCGCAGGCGGCCCGGGCGGGGGGCCGCGCTCCGGGGGCGGCGCTGGGCGGGCGCGGCGGCGCAACGCCGGGGATGGAGCCGCCCGGGCGGGGGCGTCGCCGCCGGCCGCCTCCGCCGCCCGGGGCCCAGCCTGCCGCTGGGTGGGGCGGGGAGGCTCCGGTGTGCTGCCGCCCTGGGAGCGCTGCTCCCTCCGCAGCCGTGTCGGGGCTCCCCGCGGTCGGCGGGGCTGCGAGGACGGGGCTGGAGCTGCAGGAGCAGCCTCCGCTACCGAGGGTCCGCCGGCCCTTCGGTTTGCCAGATGTATGTTCTTGTCGCACGGGAAGAACATAGGCTCCAGGAAGGGCTACGTCGTGATGGCTCCTGCAGAGTTCATCCCTCTCCCCCGCCCCGGGAGCTGCGGCGATGCTGCGGGAGAGGCCGGGCCGCTCCCGGGCCGTCCCGGCGCGGCGCGGGTGGGAGCGCGGAGCTCGGCGGGGCGGGGGGACGCGGGAGGGCGCTGGGGACCCCGGGGACCCCAGGCAGTGCTCTGTGACGTGCTGACAAACCGGGAGGAGCTGTAAGAACCTCTCTGCCAAGGTAGCGGCACGGTTTGTTAATCGTACTTGTCCCCGTGGAGGGTGACATACCCGTATTTTTTGGAGAAGCTGGCGCTACCGGCCACCTTGTGAGTGAACTCTGTACCTCGTGGGAAAAACACGTTTCTGAGTTCTGTGGTGTTTCGGTGAGATGCTTCTGTGGGAGAGATGTAAGCAAACTTAACACAGAATACGCGTTTTTGTGGAGAACACATGGCACGGGAATATGGAGTAATTTATCCCAAGTCCCGCAGCAACAGGTGGCAGAGCTGAGGAGAGGAGGGTGCGTGCCCCGGCTCCCTGGCTGGCATAGCACAATCTTCCTCCGTTAGGGACAGAGCTTCTCCTCACCAAAACAGTGCCCAAAGACCATCAGCTGAAGGGAGACAGGATCAGCTCTGGCTTACTAAGGCTGTGATACAGACCTGGTATTAATTTATTATTATTATTATTATTAGACTAGGAAAGCACCTTTGGGGAAAAGAAGAAATGTCCCTGTAACTCGTGCTCAAACCATATGACCACAAAAGCAGTGTTTGGTGGAACTGAGGCTTTCCCGGGTCCGAATATTGCCATGTGCTGGGAGTCACAGAAGGGCGCTCTGCTAGGTCCTGCAGCATGGATCGGAGCAATCAGGAGGCAGTGAGAAGCTAAGCCTCAATGAAAAGAAAGCACCGCAGAACATATCTATAGGACAGTCATATCACAGCTCTTTCAGATGTTAAAGGGGTTCTTTTTTCCCCAGAACCTATATACCTGAAAGAAAATACTGCAGGGGACTGAAGCGCTCAACCAGTTGCAAAAGGGTGGCAGGAAGATACTGTGTAATATTAAAACCAGTCAGTAGTGTCTATCTATAAAAGCACGATTTCCAAAAGGAGTAAGGCTTAGTTAAGAATTCACAGCACAACAGCATGTTGGGCTGCAAAAGTTTAAGGTCTTGGTCTTTTTGGCTGAATAAATAAACATAAAACAAAAATATACAGCTTTAATATAAACTTCTGCTGAACAGTTGAGATAAAACTTGAACAGGATAAATGAGAAGGCATTGTTAGTAAAAAAGGCTTGGGAAATGGTATCAGGATTTATTAGGGAAATGAAGAAAGACATATTGTCTTAGATTTAACAAGGAAATCTCTTAAAAAATGAGGCCTAGCAGAAAGAAGGAAAGGGAACCTGCTAATACAACAATGCTTGTTTTCATGGAGAAAGCTGAAATGGAAAAGTTGTGAGAAAAAAAGGCAGGGGGAAAACATGAAATCCAACAAAATGTCTTTGATAATGATGGAAAACCTCTTATTAAAAAGAAGTTGAAGTGTTCCAGGTAACAAACATTTTCAGGTAATATTGGAGTTAGCTGACCCGCTTAAAAGATTTCAACAAAAAGACACAGGTTAGTGTGACTCAGAAAGAAGCTGAGACAAAGGAGAGGAATTACATTTATTTTCATCACACAGATTGTCACAATCTGGAGACCAACCTGAGTAAGGCACAAAAAGAGAGGTAGCTTGCAGAAAAGTTGTGGGAAAGGATTAGGAAGAGGGCGCAGGAAACAGAGCGTAAGTAGGTAGCTGAACTGCTACAGACATTCCTGGAGACTTTCATCTGGGAGGGAGGGATGCAACCCTGCTGCCCTCGGGAACTGTGGGCTGCTTTTGCTGTGTGGACCCCAAGACTGTGAGACCCTACTGTTTTATTTTCTGGGCAAATGAAGATGCACTGGAGAAACCTGAGAAATTCTTGAACGTGCTAAGGGCTGCATTTCCAGGAAAGGGGAAAGGACTAAGCAGGAAAACAGTCGATACAGAACGATGTATCTGCCCCAACTGGGGGATGTGAGAGGGAAGGCCAAGAAAGTTAAGGAGGAAAATGTGAAGCTCCCTTACAAGGCTCTGCAAACCAAGGGTACTTATAGGAAATACAGATTTTCTATACGTCTGAAAGAAAGACAAAAGATTGTGAGGCGGTTTCCTGGAAAGTATTACCAACTAGAAGGAGCAACCGTGATAAGGGCCGAGGTTCAGCAGCTCTCGTACAGCAGCACGTACGTGACTGTGAGGTGCGGTCTGTTACAGGATGTCTCTCAGACCAGGGAGCAGCCTATAGCTGGCCTGTACCAAGCTGGGCCTTCTAGGCCATGGCAAAACAGCATTTCATGTAAAGAAAGGGGAGCGATTACTGGCTTCTTCATCCACCCAGAGGAAATGTAGCACTTTTAATGGCCTGTTTGCCACCCTAACAGAGGAAAAAAAACCAAAAACCCCAAGCATGAATGAAAAGGAAAATGCAAGGAAAGCTTTTGTAGAAAGACAAGTGTAGCGAAGCGGTGCAGTTACGAGAGTATAGACAGTTAAAGAAAAGGCATGACATAAAATGAGAGGAAAAACAGGGTAAACTTCCTGACCTTTCCAGGTCAACAAAGCAATTCAGCCACATTTGCAATCAGTCATAAATAACGGCAGCCATTCTAACAAAAGATATCCTTAATTTGGATACATCCTGACATAGACCTTAGACTTACGTCTGACCTTGGCTTCCTGAATACATACCAGTCTCTTTTTACTTTGTTTTATGCGGTTCTTAATACTTCCGTTACAATTCTTCAATTTGCATTTCAAAAAATGTGCTATGGAAGTGAACACTTCAATAATGACATTCCTAATCAGTTAATCTTCTGTACCTACTAGTTTAGAAAAAGCGTAAGGGAGAATCCATGAAACATATGAACCTGTGAAACCTGAGAACCTATGAAACTCAAGCTGAAAGAAAGCTAGAGATATGCAGGTTCTTCCAAACATTTCCTGATTATTGTATTAATGGATTCGTAAACAAATAATGTAAGGGAGAAAAGGTTCCACACAAACCTTCCAACACATTAGCTAAAACATTGCATTTGTCTGCCATGTAGTATAATTCAAATGAGCTATTTGGGCTGCAATATTGAGTGCATTATATAAATGGATATTAGGCGGGGTTTTTTGGGTTGGTTTTTTTTGTGTGTGTGTGTGTGAATTAAAGTTTTAGCTGTAGCTAAGAGATGTTAAGAAGTTTGGTCTAGCAATTTTTGAAAAGTGACAGAACACAAAAGCCAGGTGGTTACTTCAGACAGATGTTTTCCTTCGGGTTTCTAGAAATGGGTGCAGGAGAAGCCCTTGACTTTCTGCTGTATGGCTAGGTCCTGGTGGTTACCTTTGATCAAGCTCCTGGTAAAGTAAAACTTCAGGAAGTTTACCTGTCCTCCTGGTGAAGGTATGGAGATTTTTGTTAAGGGATTTGACTTCTGAATGACAGGTGACTGTTTCAAGCATGAGTTGATGGAATGTAGTACTTTCTATTGAAATGAACTGATGAGATCCAATTTGTAAACTAGCCAGCTGAAGATCAAATGGCAGTGAAAAATGAGTAACTAAAATAGATAGGAAGAACTTAGAGGGTTCTTGTGTCTCAACATTGTAATTAAAAGAGCATTGGAGTGGAAATTGTTGGAAACTTTTCCATGGCTTTGGCAAAAGAAGTTGTGTAACACCACCTTCCAAATTTTGTTAGTTTAATGACAGGTTAATAAAAAAAGTAAAAGGGAACTGTAAATAAGTAAATAAATAAATAAGTAATAAAACAACTAACTAAATAACTAAGTGTAGTGAAGTGGGGACCATTGTGTTATGAAATTGCAGAACAAGTGTACATCTGGAATTGGAAACTCAAAACCTATTTACTATATGTGTGCACATGTCGTTCCCCTTCAGCCTGGCCAAGGTGTATGGATTTTGCTTCATTTACAGTGTTATTTTTTGAAATTTTAGTTCCTGGTCTTCCCAATAAGGATGCATAAATTATTTACTGGTTTGAGATATAATAGGGGATGTACTTAGGATCTGAGATCTGTCCAGTCCTCTGGGATTTGTTTGGATGATCTCATTAGATTCAGAGTCAGTGCAGTAAGTCAAGAAATGTGCAGATGCTAAACATAATGCAGAATTTTAATTATTGTTTACAGTTAATTAAAATGCTATTTTTGTTTCTTTTGCCTCCCTCTGGCATTTTCAAGTCCTAATTAATTCTTAACTGTGGGTGGTGGGATTAGGATTGGCAGCAACACACACCTCAGACAGCCCACCAGCACCTATGGCTGTACGTGCAGTAGTACTGCAGAAGCAAAGATCACGTTCTTGAGATGTTAGATAAAGGTTGCTATTGTTCTTGCCGCCAAGATTATTTTTATCACATTGTCAACATATTTGTTAATGTACAAACATGCAGGTGAGATACAGAACACATGAAACTCATAAAAAGGTGAAGACTTCATGTGCATGTGAAATTAACGAGCACTAAAGATGAGGTCTGTAGAAAAATGCTGAAGAGGAGAAAGTGTTCACTTGACAGATTAAGGAACTTGCTGGCATTGTTCCTTATGGCGAACTGCTTGGTGACATTTATGACACTGATAAAGAAAATCTGTGAGCAAATATTGTTCATTGATGTGGTTCAAGCAGTGGCTATTTGGCAAGTTTCTGTGGAGGTGGTATTTCAGGTGCATAACCACATCATGATTGAGGGTTTTGGTTTGGGTTTTTTTTCCCTGTAATTTTGCAGTTGTTTGAGAGTACAGTGAGGGTTTTTGTCTTAGAGGTGCTGCTGTAATTGGTTTCTAGGGCTTTCTTGATTTGACCTAATTGGACATTTTGAAAGGTTGCCAAAGTATGGGGTAGGATTTTGCTAGTTTTCCGTCAATGATTAATAAAGCTCAGTTTGGAGGATCAGAGTTCCAAAAAGAAGATTTTGAACTGGAGTTGTTATAAAACCAATGAATGCTATTTTATGAATGGAGATTTTCAATGCTGAATGATGAAACATGGCACTGTAATGAACAGTAAATAGACATTTTTTCTAGAGAATCTCCTCCCTTCAGATGATTATTACGTTGTTTCAGGAATTCTATAGTTGGGGTGGAGAAGCACATGTTTTTAATGACATTTTGGGCAAAATTCAAATTGTTTTTAAAAAATCATTAGACTATTAAAAAGTGGTTCTAACGGGTAAGGTTTCCTCAAAGGTTTACTTCCTCTTCACCCTGCTAAAAGTGTAGGTGCCAGCTTTCTAAAAGTCTTTAGAAAGAACAAGTAACTGCTCTTGGTGTGTCTGAAGACCCAGTGAATTGAAAGAAACAAAGTGATAGTTTACAGGGAGGAAAAGCAGGCAGTGTATGCCATCATCAGTTTCTAATCATCCCCATCGCCTCCCCAAGTTCTCATTTTGATAAAGGTAATTTAAAAACAGCGTGCAAGTTGTTCAGCCTGTCTCTGTGTATTTCTAATTTGTTTATTGCCCTGGTAATGAGTATAGATTTGGCGGATAGTTTTTTCAATAGTCAGAGGGCTGCCTAGGCTGGGTAAGTTAATTCCTGCATGTTAGAATTAGCTACTTATCTGCCTCATCCATTGCTTGTTTGTTCATGTTTTGCTCATATTCTAAAGAAATGAGATACCCAGCTATTACGGTACAGCCAGTTTCTAATTTGTTCCAGGAGTTCATAGCCATGGGTCTGAGTGCACCACTGTAGGTGTTTCCAGAATACTTCTCATTGCATTTGGGTCAGTTTTAATGTTATTGGCTTTTGGATGACCAGGTAACTATAAAAATGTGTAGCACTGTCAAGCGTTATGCTATGACTTGCTATACTTACTCTAGAAGTCAAGCAAGAGCTTTTGCTGAAGCACTTCCCTCTGCAAAGATTTATGCACACCGGGCAGCACTGCCACTCTGCTGCAGCATGTTTGTACTGGGCAAGGTCACTTGAAAAGCCAGAGATTTGACTAAAGTAGGACTCTTCCTTGGCAGGTCCTGTAGAGTGATTTTTTAAACCGGCCTCTAAAGCATCTGGGATTCCTAGAAAATCAGGTTTTCTAGGGGAAGCAACTGCTTCTTTTTCCAGACACTGCTAGCATAAATATCACAACATGATGCTTCCCTCTTGTATGTCAGGAAAATCATGTTTAAATTGGCATTTACTGAAATATGACTGTTGGAACTGTACCAGCACTACATATTACACTAAGCAGGTATATATACTACACTATGTGCTACACTTGGAGCAAAAAATGGCAACAACCATTCTACAATAATAGAATTATAGTGCTATACCATTATAGTATTTCTGCTAGCACTGTAGTAATATTTCTCTTCCACACCTTTCAAGAGACTTTAGGAACCAAAATACTTAAATGAAGACTCTGTGCATGTCTCTGAATTATTCCAGAAATCCAGCTATGACTGGATTCAGGTAAAGTGATCTCATTCACTCCATGTTTTAGGCCTGCTAAAATAAAGCTTAGCAAAATACTGCTAAAACAAGAGATGGAGAATGAATGGAAAGATGATAGTGCATTATTTTACATGTTTTCACTTACTGAAATGAGTAGATGTCTTCATCTTCTCCAAAGAAGAGATATCAGGCTTCTAAGTTCTATTCTGAGCTTAGTATAAAGGTGGAATCTCAATTTCTAGGTTTTGTTATTTTTACTTAGAGGTGGAGGTTGTTTCCCAGCATCTCCATGTTTCTTGCTGTGTTTTCCATAGTGATGCTCACTTATGAAGAACAAGTTGATTTTGAATAAGATGAGCTGCACATTCCCTCCATTAATACACCCACCCACCTGGCAGTTGAGCTCCATATGGTCTTAGATTAGGAATAAGAGAACTTGCAAAGCTCTTGCTTCTGTCAGGCCTCCAAAATCAAGTCTCTCCCCAGTGGGTTTTAGCTTTCCCTCAGAGTAACCCAGTTATAATTATTCCAACTGCAGGAGCCTTTCCAAGCCCTAATCTTTTAACTGAAACCGCAGGGGTTTGGGACAAGGGATCTGGTTTCAATAGGACTTCTAACCATCTTCCCACTGTACCTTCTCTCAGAGCTGCATTCACTCTTGCTTTGATTCTTCTCGAAAGATATGTTCCTTATCCACCATGGAAAGGGGACTCTGTGCAAAGCCTTTGGTGCTATCACGCCCACTCCAAATTACAGACTTTTCTGCAAGTCAGTTAAATGCTGTTTCTTCTTGCCTGATGGGCTGTCCTTACTAGTGTGCCCATCTCACCCTTTGTCCATTCCATTCAGTATGAAGGAAAAGCTACAGTTCTGAGCTAATGAAACCTGACATTTTTAATCTACTTTTGCCATTAATATTAATTTATTAATGTGGAGTTGCTTCTGCTGGGTATTTTTGGGAAATCCAAACTAAGTCTGCTATCATTTTTATGAGATTTGGAACCGTTACTTGGATCATTAACAAAATCATCCCAGGTGACAGCATAATATGACAACAATGGCCTTGATCATCTCTTCAGAGCATAACGAGTATGAACCACTGTTTTTGTTTACACCAGTAGCCCATCTAGCCCAGTCGCCTTTGGCTGACTGACAAGTAGACAACGCTTGCAGAAAGACTGGAAGAAATAGGACAAGTGTAGGATTTCCTAACTGCTGGCAGGCAGAGGTTATGGGAATTTCCTGAGCCAGAAATTTCACTGGATTGCATCATCATGTTTACTAGCCATCAATAATAGACCTATCTGTCTATTGTCTGATCTGTTTTGAACTTTCTTAACCTCCACATCATCCTTTGATGACAGTCCCAACAGCCTTTTTTAGTAAAACAGCTTTTGCAATACAAAGGGGAATATACACAAATTCCTATTTAGTCTGGAAGCTGGCTTCAGTGTAGGAGGGCTAAGACTGTTTTCCTCAATACTTTGTTGTTGCAATTTACAAAATAATTTTTGGTGATTTTTCTTTCAGTTCACATTTTTTTGCCCTTGTTCCTTTGGTTTTGTGGACCAAACACTAATGTTCTGTGCCATGTGCGTCCCTGCAGAACTTGAAAAAAATTCCCTGCTGTGTTTTTGCATGGAAGATCAAAAATGAATATGAACTGTGCATTGGAGGTTAGACTGTGCCTCTAGGTTTGTTTCTCTTTTTCTTTCCTTCTTGTTATTTATTTTTGTTTCCTATTTGTCGTGATTTTCATTCATTCATCTTCTGTTCTTACACATCTGCTGTGGTTCCCCTTGAATTCTGATGGCAGGATGGAATTGGATCTCTGTGCAGAAACAAGGTATTATTACATTAGGTTATTTTTAGGTTCCCCAGAAATCTTGAAACAGACATATATTACACTGTATTGTAAAATGGAAATCAGAGAGGGAAAGAAAGTATATAGTATTAGTGGTTTAGTTTCAATTTTTTGCAGGAAATGGATGTTTGCCCCAGACAAAGACTAGAGGATGTTGGCCAAATACCTTCAGTTAACACAAAATTGTTTCATGGCATTTAGAGAAGATTGGCCTCAGCTATCATTAATAGGTGCTGCCCAGTAGTTTTGTTGTGTGTATAAGCTGTGGTTATTGGTGCTTTAAAGGGGGACCCACACAGGATGCTTTCCTGCTGTGCTGACTCACTGCTGGTAGTCTGAAAAATGAACAGGGACATGTACGCTTCCTGATTTCGACATTCCTCGTAAAGTTTTTAAAACAAAATGTTTTGGATTGCCTTAGTCTGCCAAAAGGTAAGGTTCTCATTTAATCAGCAGGCTCCAGAGTGATCTTAAACTACTGACATTTTGTACTGCTTTACCATAACTGTTTTTGTCTTTAATCACCATTTTTCCAAGCACTGTAGTACAGGCTATTTCAGAGGACTGAGGAAATAAGAGGCCTGAGAAATTATAAATAAAAAGAAAACCTACATGTCTCATAAGACTCTCCTTTGGAAAGCGATTAGGGGCTCCTCTGTCCACCAGATAAGGTGAGCCAAGTGGTCAAGTGATTCAGCTGCTTCTTTAGCTCCTGTCATTGCCTGTGCTGCCTGCCTGCTTGTGTGTAAACAAGTTAGTAACACCACTCCTCAAAAAAGAGCACATGAGGTATGTAATACTTCTGAGAAAAACACGGTCATTTGTATCTGAACTGATTTGCCAAGCAACCATTCTAAAATCAAAGATCCATAGGGAAAAACAATCAAAATAACCAGTAACAAGGAAATCTGCCAGGTGATGGCAGATGTAAGTAAGATGTCCATTACCATTAGAAAGCCCAGCTGAACTAAAGTTCTCTCCTGTCTGCTGAGCCCCGAGGTATGAAAGCCAGACAAAAAATACTTAGGAGAAAAAGTAAATTGAGAGCAGTAAGGGATAAAAAGCTGAAATCCACCAAGGTACTGAGTTATGTCTTTGTGTTAAAATGCAAAAGGAAAAAATACTGTTTCATTGGCAAGAGCCTTATGCCCTGAAAGCTGTACAGATTCTCTTCCAGCTCATCTCAGAGCACCTCAGAGGACCTATGCACTCCGGGTCCAGCTCTTGGTCATTTGATGAGGTCAGTGTATAGGTAGCTTTTTAACTGAAAGAAGTTTCTGACTCCTGATGTTTGTGAACAAAGTCACGGCCCGTGGGTAACTGATGCAGTGGCAGCTTATGCCTGCAGATGACCTGAACTTGTGTTCTCAGGGAGGAGGAAAATGTCATTACTTTCCTGGCTGTACAAGCTATGTGCTCCCTCCCTCCACTCCTCCCTCCTGCTGCAGTGTCCGCTGCAGGTCAGGCAGTACAAACAGTGCAGGGTTTCACCGGCACTTCTGCATGCCCTGCAGTTGTGCTGAACCCCCGTCTCACAGTCTCCGCGTAAGAAAAGCATTTTGTGAGTGCATGGTAGACACAGCACATCCCTAGTAGCAACAAGGCAAGCAGAGATTCCCTCAAACTCCTGAAGGGAATGAGAGGACCTCTCTTTCTGCCAGGCAGGAGTGGCATTTCAGGCACTGAAACGAGGACCACCGATAGTGAAAGTCCCATCACAGATGGCTTAGGGTCCTGGATTGCCTAAATATGGGGCCCTCTGCTCCACTGGTGTTCACACCATACACTGGACCTGGGCAGCTGTATTGGCCAAAGTCCAGCCCTTTGGCTTGTTACCAAAATGCTGTTGGACTCCTGCCCTGCTTCTGTCCTACTGCGCATCGGGGACTTACAGTCTTCTGGCCAAGCAGGTGGAAGGGAGGCTGTGGACCCGTGAGGACCCAGGAGCGTCTGTCCTGTTAAAACACAAAGCAGGCGGCTAGAGGAGCACTTTGAGATACTCCGACATACCTCTTCCAAACGATGCGGAGAATTGCCATCTGAACATACTAGGAAGCCATACCTCTCTAGTATGCGCAAATATTTGCCGTTGCCACCAGTGAATGGCGTTCCAGATCAGTTTCATTTGATGGGGATGATGACACATTTCAAGGCTCCCATTCTCACCATCACATGGCTTTGTGTCCCTGCATGTTAGTCATTTCAGAGCAGTGCATCACCACCCCACTGGCTCATACTGTGCTCTGTGTTTAGCAGCACATATTTATGACATGGGGAGTGAAGAATGAAGTTTAACTCACGTCCTTAACTAACCCGTAAGTGAGGGATTAGCTGCCTACTGCATTCTTTTACTAAGTATTAATCACTTAACATTATTTTCATTTTTTTGAAAAGCCCTTTGCTTCCTTCGTATGTCAGTACACAACTTGGTTTGAAGTTGCGGCCTTGGAGGGGCTACTGGTACATGAGTCACACCATCGCTCTCGTTGGCCTGACAAGGGACCTGTTGTGTTCCTTTCTGGGTGAAGGAAAAACTACACATCGATGTGCCACAGCTCAGTTATCAAGGTTTGCTCTCGCTTCACAAACCTGTCTTCCCGGCTGTGGTAGAGTTAAAAAAAATAATTACAATTTTTTCAAAGGATCACCCACATACACATGGTATGAGAGCTCTTTTCTTTGTTGGTTTCATTTTATTTGTACATGACTCACTCTTGGCAAAATGAGTGAGCCTCATGAGCCTGTAAAAATTCTGTTTGGATTAAATGATTTGCATTAAATGATTTATAACTGCAAGAAGGGTTTAATATTCCTGTAATTCCTTAAGGAAAAACAAACCAATCTGATTCTTTCAAGTAGCTATTGCTTTCACGCCTGTTACTTCAGACGCCATGTTGCTCGCTGAAGCTGAGAGCTGTTAATGAGACTCTCCTTCCTCGCTTTCCCTGCCTCATGAATTAGAGATGGGTGGTGGGGATGTACTGTCATCCTTTTCCCGGCACATCTTCCCGAGCGTGACTGAAGGCCGGGCAACGATCTGCCTCCCAGAGCCGCCTGCCTGGCTAGGAGCAAGGGGCAAGTGCCCAGGGCCGAGGTGTGGGGCCGTCTTCCTGGGACTCAGTTTCCCCCAGGTTTGCAGGCCAGAGGCCCACCGGCCTCCGTCCCGCTGCCGGCGCGGGCGCGCTGCTTGCTTACGGCCCGCTGCTTACGGCCCGCTGCTTACGGCCCGGCTGCTTACGGCCCGGCTGCTTACGGCCCGCTGCTTACGGCCCGGCTGCTCCCGCCTGGCCCCCGCAGGGGTCGGCGGTCTGCGGGTCCGGGGCCTGCCCACCGCCCGGCCCCGCGGCGGGGCAGCTTCCCCACACCGAGGTGCGGGGCCAAGGGGCCGGGCACCGCTGGGCACCGCTGCCGGGCCGGGACCTCCAGCCCGCGCCCCCCGGGCTGCCCGCGCCCCGGCGGCGGAGGCCTCGCAGCGCGCCTGTCAAAGCCCATCTGGGCAAGGCGGGCGGGTAAATAACTGGGACGGCGCGGCCGGACGCAGAAGCTGCAATCAAAAAGCCCTTTGACTGTGTGTTTGCGCAAAGCCGCGGCCGGCCTGGGTGCCCGCTCCCAGGGGCTGAGGCACGGGCTCCGTGCCTGCGGCGGAGCTGTCAGCGGGGCCGCTGCCTCCAGCCCCCGACCACGGCCCATGCCCCTCTGTCAGGGCGACCCACGGCCGCGTCTTGCGGCGTCACCGCCGCGGGGTTTCAACTCCCGCGGCAGAGGAGCGCGGCGGCTCCCCCCGCAGCGCCGGCCCCGCACCTGGCCGCCCGCCCGAGCCCCTGCGGGGAAGGGGTGACTCGGCGGCGCCCCGGGGCCCGCCCTGCCCGGGCGCCGCCCGCCCGCGGGGCCGCGGCGCAGCCCCGGGGATCCCGGCCGCCTGCGGGCGCCAGCCCCAGCGGCGCTACAAGTGGCCACCGGGGGCGGCTCCTGCTCCGCCGCGGTTTCCCTCCGCCCCGCGCCCGCCTCCCGGCGACCCTCACCGCGGCGCGGCGCGGAGGGGCCGCGGGGCGCGTTGCGTAACGCTGCGCTGCGCGCGCTCCGCTCCGCCGCGCGTCGCTCGGGGCCGTGGGGAGGCGAGACCAGGCGAGGCGAGGCGGGTCGCGGCGGCCGGAGGTGAGCGGCGGCGGCGGCGGCGGCGGGGCGGGCGGGGCCGGGGGGGCGCAGCGCGGCGTGTGCGCGGCCCCGCGGGAGGCGGCGGCGCAGGCGGGGGGAATCCAGGTCACGTCCGCAGCCAGACGGCGGCTGGCGGGAGGGACGCGGCGAGAGGCACCGCGCCGTGCCCGGCGAGGGGCGCGGGGCGGGCGGGACGCTGCGCGCCGCCGGTAGGTCACCGGGGCTCCCGCCGGGCGCGGAGGGGGGGGCAGCGCTCCCCGGCCGCAGGCGTGGGCGGGCGGCGGGCAGGGGGTGCCGGCTCCGCAGGTTGGCGTCCCGGGGCGCGCCGCGCTGCCCCGCGTCGGGGCTGTTCCCCCGTCCCGCGGAGGGGGGGCGGTGCGGGGCGGGCGCGGGGGAGGCGAGCCGCGCCGCCCGGCCGCTTGCTATATTTAGCCGTCACCGGCGGGTAGAGCGGCGGCAGCGGCGCGCAAACGCCGCCGAGAGAGGGCTCGGCCGGCCCGTCGGGGCGCCGCCCGCAGCATCCGGGGGCGGCGGGGGGCGAGCGGCGGCGCGGGGCGGGCGGGCGGGCGGGGAGCCGCGACCCGCCGGCATGCATCACCGCGGGGGGCGGCGGGGCCGCGGGGCGGGGGGGGCGGCGGCGTGCGCGTCCGCCGGCGTTTCCTTATTTATTTATGTTTGCAGCGCAGGCGGTATTTCCCCGTGAAGAGTTTATCCATTGAAGTTTTATTTGACTTTCTAAAGCAACAACAACAGAAATCCGTGAAGTTAAAAAGCCAAATGTGTTAATTGTTAACTAAATATAGAAGAGGAAGGCTTGGAAGCTGCGGTGGGTGGATTGATCAGGCAGCATATGAGTGGAAAGGCAGAGGGGAATTTGTCAGCCTTTAGAGGCCGTTTGCTGGTGGGGGCGATCGCACCTGTTCGCTGAGCGGCGGGAGCGCCGGGGGTCCGTGATCCCCAGTTACCGCCCGTGATCCAGGCGCTGGGAGGAGAAACGCAGGTTAAAACCGCTGTGATACATACCGGCTCGGGCTCGGGAGGGCGAACGAGCCTCTCTCTCTCCAGTATACAGTCTGCCTTTTATTATTTTAACTTAACGCAGAATTCATACATTTGAACTGAGCCATCTGCTAGTTATAGTAATATATTTAGGTTTTATTTACAAAACTTAGTCTGTCGTAAATACATGTTTGCATAATTGATAGACTGTGGATCTTTTTATAAAATGGTTTGCTTTCCTTTTACAGTTCAGTACTACTTCTGTGTTGAGACAATTTACTAGATTTTCTGGTTCCTGTTTTCCCAGCTCCAACTTCTGAATAAACATTTGAGAGGAAAAAAAAATACAGAGCAAAGGGTTTGCTCTTTATAAGAAATTTCTGTAGTAACAAGGTAATTTTCAGGAGGCTTTATCGTTATGCAATTGCATTAGTTAGCAGTGTTGCCATACAGTGAGAGGCTTGAGGTCTCTCCCTTACTTTGGACTGTAAAGAATATAACTATTTAAATATATAGCCTTTTTAAAAGTGAAGAAGCTACACTAAGTCACTGGAAAGTACAGCTCTTCATTTTCTCACAGAACAGCTGTTTAAGGCACAGTAACAGTACAAGTTTTGTGAAACTGGATATGCCTACTTCCTTCCTTGCAAGACTTTTTTTTTTTTTTTTTTTTTTTTTGTGTGTGTGTCTTTTCTACTGACTGGCTCAAAATCACCCTTCATATTAGTCCCCAGGACCCTTAAATTAATTTCAGCCTTTCTTCAGTTTGCTTGAATTGGTGACCTTTGGATGAGCTGGTGTGTTCCATTGTTACTTGCTAATGATGGAATAATCTAGTCCTGACGTACCAGTTGTGAAACTGAGGGTACTGCTGCTGCATGGACCCGAGGAAATTTAAATGTCCTATGGTTCCATGTTGGAAGAGAGAGGATTTAGCTGTGGTTTGCATCGGCTTGTGACACTGCGGACTTGGATGCTCACAGCTGAGAGGGCTCAAACCAGAGTCTTGTTAGAGTTGATGGAAAATCTCCCATTGATTTTTAGTGGGTTTGGATCAAGTCGTGTATGAGTTAGTGTTGACTACATCATGGCTACTCCAGATTGTTCAGTGCTTTTGAAATTCTTTGCATATCCAAGTCGTTATGTAAAGTCAAATTTATTGTGCTGTCTCCTTCTCCTGTGTGGGAATGTTCTTTGGCTGACTAGAAGGTGGTGGCGGTGTTTTTGTTCACTCTCTTATATGCTACAGCATTGATTTTATTATCTGATCGTTTCCCATCATGTGAGGGATTTGGGAAAAAGTGAATATGCTTCTGCTGAAGGCTGCTTACCCTGCCAACACCTGTCTTCAGGTCTTTTTTCAAAGAGTTTGCAGTAGTGGGACATGTGAAGTCCTAAGACATGCTTTCTGTGATATGCATATTGTAATTCCCATGTTTGTTATACAGTTGTTTGGTGGGGCATTTTTGGTGTGTGTTTTTTTTTTTAAAGGGTGAAGGGGAGAAAGTTGTTAGTGATAACAGAGAATGGTGTTCCATAAAGAAGCTTGCAGAGTAATACATACCTGTGGTAGGCATAAAACCTCTCCTGGCTTCCCTGTTATTGGTGATGAGCAAGATTTTTCCTCTTGGCTATATTTAAAAACCCAGCCAAGAGAAAAGCAGGGAGGAGAAGGATTGCTAAATCTAAATCATTGAAGTTTGTCAGAGTTTGTCTAGTGTAGCCTGTCTTGAAATTTGATTCTATTTGGAAGGGAATCAAGAGATGAAACCTCAAAAAACCCACCTGATTTGAGGCAGGACATCCTCCAGCAAGAATCTCATTTGCTACCGGAAGGGTGAGACCAGGAATTTTGGCTCCTTGGAAAAGGAAATTCTGGAGCTCATTATCTCTCCTCTGTCATATTCTGGTTTACTGATTTGGGGTTTGCTTATTACTAAAAGTTGAAGAAGGCAGAAGAGGCATGCATATTAAGGAAGCCCAGATAAAGAGCCTGAGATGAGGGAAAGCACGAGAAGGATGGTAGCACAATTTCTGTGAGCCCTCGTGTCTTGGATTTCCTTCTAGGACTTGGTGCTAGTGGCTAATCCAGCCAAACTGATTTGCTCTTTAATAGGAGGTGGCTGTTGTGGCAGAGGGCAGAGCTGTACTGCAGGATGCAGGGTAGCAATGCAGACCTGCGTACTTATTCTGTCTTGTCCTTTTGCATGTTGGATTCCCAAAGCACATGAGAATCTGGCCTCTGAAGGAAGGGAAGAGATACTGCTGGGGCACTGTCCACCTACCTGCAGGGAACGAGGCAGCACTTCTATGCCATGGGTTTCTAGAGAGCATGGTCAGGATCTCAGTCTGCGAGTTTTCTGTCAGCCAGAGTCAGAGGTCTGATTAGGAAAGTTTTTCTTTATATTTCCACAGTTTGTCTTTGTTCCCTGCTTTCCAAATTTCAGAAATGGCTATATATGCAGTCCTAGATTCTCTCCTGCACGGCCCCATTCAAATAAACAAATAAATAAATAAATAAATGCCTTTTAGTAGCTTTTCAGGTTTAGGACAGCAGAATTCTGCTAAGTCATGAAAGTACTCTTCTTCTGTCTGCTTAACTGAAGAAAGGCCTCTGAGTGGCTGAGGAAGTCTGTACTGGAAAATGCAGTGTGGGTATGTTAGTCTGGGGGTCTGCTTGGATTAATTTATCCTATCAAAGAAGTTAGCAGAATAATTCATGTGGCCATTAGCATGGCAGTACTGCTGCTGATGCTTTTTAAACTAGTCATTGTGCAGTGGAGAAATACTGTCTTCTCAGGGATGAGCTAGGATTTTACATATTTTACAGGGATAACTAAACAAGCAATGCATGTGTTGTGAGAGCCTTTGTTATGAAAATCAAGGGCAGACTATGAAGAAACTTAATTTCTGTGTAAAGATTAAAGAATTATATTTCATTGGAGTTGGAACTAGATGATCTTTAGGGTCCCTTCCAACCCAAACCATTCTGTGATTCTTCAATTCTCTGTTACTTCATCAGTTGTATGTGGTCCAAGAGGACATTTTGAATAAAGTAATTTAATCTTGCCTAAATTGTTTCTCTCATTTAATTCACAACACGTGAATGAGATTGTTCCCATTACTCATCACAACTTCTTTACTTTAAACATGGTTGTGTTAGGGAGGCAGTGCAAGTAAAAAAGATCAGTTGGAAAAGTTGGTTCTGTTGTTAATCTTTTCAGTTTATGGTCACACTGCCAAAGTGCATGTAACAGCCTGCAACTAGACAGGATGAAATTGTAAGTGAATAAAATGCCTTTTTGAAATACAAAAATTAAATAGTGTTTTCAATTCTGAATGCTTGTGGTCATAAAAATTCTCATTTTACTCTGACCTGTTGTAGCTTATTAGAAATTAAAGGTCCTGTGAAACTTAAACCAATAAATTAGTCAAAGAATAATGGAATAAACTGCAGTTTAAAAAATACTACTATGTATCCTCAAGTCTTAAATATACAGAATTGTAATAATTTTTACTGATGAACTGAAGCGACAAATACTCTTTATGTTGTAATTAGATTATACGCATGAAAGCAGTGTGATCATTCTAGATTACAGAACTGTTCTGTGTCCTCTGGTGAACCTAACCCAATAAATTAGGGTACTGTTTTCCATTGGAAGAAATAAAGGGACTGATTGTCAAGCTGCCTAATAGTAAGGTAGAAAACAGGGCAAGATCAATGTCTCTTCAAGTGAATTTAAAGTCAAAATGTAAGTCTTGCCTTTGCTGGATGAGGAAGGAGTGAAGTTGCTACATGTAGAACCAAATTGCTTGTATGCATGCATATACAATGCATACTTTTTTGTCTTGGATAGGAGATCATTAATTCTGCTCACCTGCTGAATATTTTTGCCTATTGTAAGCAACAACGTTGCTTGACTGTAGGATGTGCTTTGCAACAACTGTGGCGTAGGAAAATAAAGGAGCTCTTTGAAGAAAATTAGAAGTACTTGTCAACTACATAAGTAGTTGGATCATTGGACAATTGCTTAGTAACGGATATCTTAGTGACACACATATGGATGAACCATTTTTAAAATATTCACAAGAAAAATACACTTCTGTGGGTAAGAACAGCTGTTTTCATCACCTTTGCAAGTCAGCTTCCTTGAGTCATGTGTTGTGTTTGCTCTCATTATCTACATCTTTACAATGTTGTTGAACTCTGGGCCTTTTCCTTTCTCATGCTTCATGGATTTGCAGACCTTTACATCTTCCTTCCACTGCCTTGGTCTTGTAACTTGGCCTCCTTCAGTGCACTGTTAACTCCTCACTTCCCACCCATGACGTTGTGTTATTTCCCTTGACTCAGCTGTGCCAGCTACTTGTCACAGTACCTACAGTACAGGCTGTCCAAGCCAAGCAGGTATGGAGTGCTGCTCTACTGCTTCTTGGTTTCCTAACTATAGAAAGAATGGACACTAATGAAGTGAAGATCTTTCTTCTTTAGCATTGTTTTTTTCCTCTGGCCTTTAGCACAATCGTGTAATTTCTGGTCCATTTGCCTGTCTCCTTGGAACTCTTTGACAGGTAGGATTGCCTTCATGTGGCATTATACCATCTGTTTTCTATCTAGTTTTGTGTTGAAATATTTTTTTTTCCATGGCTTATCCCCAACTCTTTTGTTTTGGTTTGTTGGTTTTTTTGTTTTTTTGTTTTTTTTTAATATTTCAAATGCCTTTTTAAAAAATAGGGTGTGTTTGTGTGCAAGGTGTTTCAAAGTGCAATTAGGAGCTGTTGCACTTCTGTATAAGGCTTAGAATAGCTTTGTTCATGGCTTTAGGAAATGGAAAGGTTTATCTTGAGCCTTCATTTTTTAAGTTAGGTGTCTGACTTTACTTTCCATATTGCGTTTATTCTTCTAAAAAAGATAAGGTGAAACATATTATCCACTAGATAAACAAGGAAGGATTCTGTACAGACTTGTATCCGCATAAATCCAGAATATACATGCCCATGCACATATGCATTAAAAGGGTATTGGCCTATAAAATATTCATGACAAATTTCATTTCTGAAGCAAAATAATTACTTCCATTCAATACTAAAGTATAATTTTCTTTCTACAAATACAGAGAAAATTATTTCTGGAACACAGAGTACTTCTGTGCAGTGTTGAATCACGTGTATTTCATGTTGTGCCTGTTTCACCGATGTGACTTACTGAAGTGATTTGGTTGTTGAAGTGGTCTGTGTGACCAGAATCAAACAGCTTGGCTGGCCAGAGGGCTTGGATCAACTGTTCAGCTACTTAAATTGCTGATTATTAAGGTTATAATGTCAAGCACTAAGGAAAAGAAATACCAGAATTAAGGTTGATTATGCAGCCTTAATTTGGGTATCTTTGCATATATGCAGATAAACAAAGGTTTGGAGTCCACGGACGGTACTGCTTTGCTTTTCAGGGTGCTTAGCTGTGTATAGTCATAGCTGTGTTTGAAAATTACAGTTCCTCTTAACTGTACCTGAAACTATGAAACCTCTGAACATCAGGTCACAGGGAATTCAGTTGGTTACATAGAATATGGGGAGCATGTGGTCCTTGCCTATAAATTGTACACAGGTAACAGTAATTTGTCGCTAGTTATTGTGAATTTTGAGTTGAAAATCAGTTAGCTCTGCACCATGAAGGTATTTTACCTGAATTATCCATCTTAGCATTCAACTATTGTAAACAGTTAAGCTCTCTCCCTGTCATGCCCCTCACCCCAAAGTCCCCTGCCTCGGATACTTTACTTTTTTTTCCTTTGCCAGGAATAGGACAGGGATGCTAGAGGCATTTTCTTTCCTTTAAGAGTTCTATGCATGGAGATGGCATCTTCAAGCTCATTTCACCATAGGACGTCCTGCTGGTTGCCCTGGTTGCTGAATCTGGCAGATGTTGAAGGCAGCTGCCGTGCTTCTGTTGTTGGTAGAGTGGGTTGCACTGTCCTTGGAGTTGTCTGCTGCCTGGTTCTCTCTGACAGGGTCTTGCCACCAGGAGGGAGAGGTCAGGAGTCCTGCTTGCCATTGTGTTGACCAGGCCCTATGCTTTTGCCTTCTCATCTTTCTGCATTACTGTGTTGGGTTCGTTGTTGTCGTTGGGTTTTATTTTGTCCCCAGTCCTACTGCCTTTTGGCATCTCCCTCCCTTGCCCCCCTACTTGGCAGTTCTGCTGTGTATGTGTGGGACCACGGGCATGTGCTGTGAGACTTTGGTGAAAACGGTGATGGCCTCTGAAAGTATGAAGCCTTCTTTCTTACCAAGTAGGCTGCTGCACAAGATACCATCTTGATGACAGCTGTCTTCATTTCCATTGAACTCTAGGAGAACCCAGAGACTGCTCTGGTAGTCAGGCCTCCTGGGTAGCCCTTTTGCTTTCATCCTCTGCCCAGAGACTGCTCTGGTAGTCAGGCCTCCTGGGAAGCCCTTTTGCTTGCATCCTCTGCCCACGGAAGATGAATCTCGCCCACTGTTACTCTCCTAGTAGGATGCAGGGAATGTGCTTGCAGCCATTTTGGCCGCGTCTTTCCAGCTGGTGGATGGTGGGAGTGCATTCTGCGAGGCAGAAAGACCTTCTGCTGTGATCGCTTCAAAAGGCCTCGTGTCGAGACACCCTTCGGTTTTGCAAAGGTAGAAGTGCTTTCTCTGCTAGGAGGTTAGGCGTGGGTGGGAATGGTGTGGCCTGGGGCAGGGAAGTGCTGGATTCCCTAATTCCCGAGTGAGGGAGGGCTCTGGTCTTACCTTCTCTGCAGAGCTGCTCCCTGAGCCAGCCCTCCTGGTCTCTCTGTCCTACCTGCAGCGATGGGGATAAGGTGGCTTGCTGTGGCATGGGATACATGGGAGGGGGACAGCTAGGCTAAGGTGCTTCCTTATCTCCTGCTCTTCCCATCTCCTCTCCTCTGCCTTACTTTCTCATTAGGGCAGATTGCCCATTCCTTGTGTGGGCCTACAGGTGTTCGCCTTCAGCCCTCCTTTTGTGGCGCAGCTCTGAGTGCTGTTGGTGTTCACCGTTTATCATCCAGCCTGGTTATGGTCGAACCTGTCAGCTCTGGTTGTGGCGTATTTCAGCATTTTCCCCCCCACCTGCTTAATACTAAGTCCTTCATTATCATGCTCTTCTTTTGCTTTCTTCATGAGAGACAGAAGGGGTTAGTGCCCAGCAGCCAGGCTTTGGGAGTACTCTTGTTGGCATCTGTTGGTGAGCAGCTTTCATAGCTCCAAACCAGAGGACGTGGAGTAGATGGAGACTTGCCAGCCCGTCTGGGTCATGGTTCTGGTCTGATGACTGGAAGAGGAGGGACAAGCAGGCCTTCCCCAAACTTCCCCAGTCCAAGGGTTGGTGTGTCAGGCAATTGTTCTCCCTTGGCCTCTGCTCCCTTGGCCTCTGCTCCCTTGCCCCAGTCCATCTTGTGTTGCCAGGCTGCAGTCTAAGGCACAAGGGGCAGTCACTGTGGACGGCTGGCTGGCAAGGGGCTGAACTTCTGTGGGCTCACTGGGCTCTCCTGGGGGAGAGGGCAGACCTGGCCACACGTGTTTCTGCAGCCAGCACCATACCTCTGGTCTTCAGGCTCTGCACTGCATTCTTTACAGAGCCTGTTTCCTGGCATGGAGCTATATATATATGGAGAAACATATATATGTGTATATATATGTATGTATATATTGCTTTCTTCTGTTTTCAGTGTCTTCAGGTCTTCTGAAATACCTGATAGCTAGTAAACTCAAGAATCTGAATGAAATGTAATTTTTCCAAATGCTATAAAAAATTTTGTGGAGCACAAATAAACTTGGGCAAGTTGCTCTCCCCCATTTTCCCTTTCTGACTAGATTTTCACAGAGACAGCAGGATTAAATCTTGTCATAAGGGCCTTGCTTGCCAAATTACAGGTTCTCTTCCAAGGAGTAGGAGAACTCAAGTAGATGAAAGAAAATGAGTCTAAAATTTTGCATAGAGAAAAAACATTTCCTTTGACTACTTCTGCAGAAATAGCAGGACCATTTTGACTGGCTGAACTCTGGCATGCATTGCCTAGAGAGGTTGTGGTGTCTTCATCCTTTGGAGATCTTAAAAACCTAGGTGGACAGCGCTGGGCAACCTGCTCCAGGTGACCCTGCTTGAGCAGGAGAGTGGACTAGTAGTCTCCAGACATCCCTTCCAGCCTCAGCCATTCTGTGACTGAAACTTTCTGAAAAAACTCATTTTGAGATGGAGATGGGCAGAATGATATGGGGAATTGCAGCTCCCTCGGTTAGAGATGAGTGAAGGAAAAAATAATTTAAGACAGAGTCATTTAATGGGAAATGTAGAGCTTGCTTTAAAAATAAGCTGGTCTGCCAGGCTTGGCCTTAAGAAATTCAGGGGAGTCAATAAATATACTATGAATTCATACCAAAATAACAGAGAGCAAATCTTACTACTTTGGTCTACACAAACAACTTAAGCTGCTGTGTAACTTCAAAAAGTGCTCTAAATGCATTTTCCATGCACACACTGAAGTTGTGAGCTTACTTAAAACTTCAACCAGAACTCGTGCTCTCACCTTGGCACATAAGGGGCCAATGTTCAGGATCTTTGCCTTTGATCCCATAGAAAGAGTCACATGGGCATTAAATGTAGCCAGGACTTGGCCGCTGTTCAGGAGTCATTTTCTGATCATGCTTCGCTCATAGGAAATAAGTGTAAAAAGCCAAATTTACATAAGCAGACTACTCTATGGACCCTTGCTCTCCCTTCTCCCTTGACCTTTGCTGCACAGTTTGGCTCCCAGAACTTTTTTGGAGGTCTCTTTCTTGGGTTATGTGTCTCTCCAGCGGGCAACCCAAGTTCTGAAAGCAATGAAGTGGTGGAATTGCAGCCACAAAACCTGAACTCAAGCGGACTGTCTTCCCGCTCCCATTACTACTACACCTACTCATGGGGCAGCCCTGTGGGGACCAATGTGGACGCTGGCTGGCAGCCAAGGCATGTACCAGACATCTTCTTACCTTTAGTTGCAGTTCAAGCTCATCCACAAATTGCAGCTGAAAATTCATGCCCATAATATACATGCCCATCCGTTTAACCCATGTTGTGCGGCAACACTGCAGGTTGCCTTTTTTTGGTAAAAACTTTCTATTTCTCAATATTTGTTACATATTTTATTTCCTCAGCTTACAAGGACTAGCAGGAAGGCTTGTCAGCAGTTTACCTTGGAGATGGAAGGCAAAGGGGAAGTGAATTGCTGACAGGATATTGCTCGCTGTCTGGACAAGCATAACATGCAGTAAGACAAAAAGCTTGGACTCCCTTTTGTGAAGTTCAGCTGCAAGCCAAGTTATAACTTGAGCTCAATCTCTTCGAAACATGTCTGTGTAGATGTAGCCGTAGTCCATTTTGATGATTATAAGTCTGCAGCTGCATTAATTGATGGTGCAATAAAGATATTTAAAGGCAGACCTTTACCATTTATAAGTCCGGATCTACAAGATCAAATCTACAGTCTTGATTATTTTATTTTAGTGTTTTGTTTCTAAGGGTGCTTCCTGGTACACCATGCCTAATCTTGTCAATATATTGCTTTAGGTCATGCTCCTTTAAATAGCTTTGGATGAGTGGAACATCCCATACTTCTGCAAAGATCTCCTGAAGTCAGTGAAAACTGTTTGTGAACGCAGGCAGCTGAAAGAAACCAATGTGTTGTGTGCCCTGCACAGTCGTAAGCCAGTCTGTGTTTGGGAAGTGAAAGTAATATAGTATTACCGTGTTTGCTTTGGAAAGTAATCTTATCTAAAAGAGCTTGAAACAATTTGCAAATTAGGATTGTAGAAACCTCAATGTCATTTTTTTCTTCTTTAAGAGAGTAAGTATTTAAGTCCAGAAAGAGCAGTAGGCAGCAAGAATTGGACAGATTCAGCCTGGCAGATGTTGCAAGGCGCAGGATAGAATAGGACTGAGCTTTACCTGTGGCTCTGTGGAGGTTAAGAGCTGCAATCTCTGTTAGGAGATCCAAATTTCACAATGCTTAGATGATGGTGTAACAGGAGGAAGGGTGTGGGCAAAACTACAGAGCGACATATGAGTAATTCAAGACCTCACCTGTTTTCCCATCTGGAGAGCAGGGCTAAGTGGGGAAAGCAGATGGGCAGATCAGAAGTTACAGTTTAAATACTTACTTTTGCTGAGTTTATCTGTATTGAGGATAATCTTTGGGGATTCATGTTTGTTGCATGTTTTTTGTATTTTTGGATGGATGACATATAAGTCAGAAAAAATTAGGTCTGGTGTTACTCCTTTTATATACTGAGGCCAACATAGCAAATCTGAGCAACTAGGTTATAGCCAGCAGATGCCAGCAGTCTTTGTGATACTTTGCTGTTAATTTGCTTGGATGTGTTTTCTTCAATAATGTTCCTAGTAGTGAGTGAGTGGCCTTTTTAATAACATCAAAGGGGTGGAGTTACTGTCTCATTTCCATGTGAAGAAGTCTTGGTGAATGTCAAAGGCAGATTATGACCTTAAGGAGCAGTACCCAGAAGTGATATGCCAGAAAGAAAAAGTTATGATCCCAACAATGATTTCTGAAATTCAGTCAACATTACCTGTGTTTAATAAATACACATCTTCATGCAATGTTTGACATCAGGGGTCAGGACTCCAAAACGAAACTTGATACGAGATTGCCTTCAGTGGTTATTACTGCCAGAGAAATGAGAAAGGCAAAAATAAAGGTTGGTGATACAGGCTTACTGTTTTCCAAAGTTCAGTAGTTCTGTGAGCAAAATGATCTGCTTACAATGTGTTTTTAACATTATGGAAATAATTTTGTGTACAGTACTAGATTTGTGATCAGTATACCCAGCCATCTGCATCTATATATATGGCAAGCATAGTATCTTGATTTAGGGATTAAATTTATACCATGTTCTTGTTTGTTCTTCTTCAGACTTTTGTGATATCACTTGGGGTTGTTTCCCTGATGTAATGTGGAATCTCGTTAGTTAATTTTGTTGTATTTCTTGTTTACTGATATCTTTATGAAAAACTTGGTGAAAGTATGTGAAAGCTCAGTATGAGTCCTTATACCTTTATATGTCAGTTAGCCAATGGTATTAATATTTAAAGCAATTAATGCCCTTCCTTTTTTAATCCAAGCTAATGTCTTCTAATCAACGTTATGTAATGGGACAAATATACAAAACCTACTGAATTATGAGCCTGTACTTCTCTGGAAGTGCAGCATAGCACATATTTTTGTATCTTTTGAACATTTTGCAGATCAGTAGCTGAATATCTGCTAGTAAACGCATTATATTTTTGAATCAATAAACTTAATTTTCTGTCAACATGTATCTTCAAGTTATGTTTCTGCTGTATTACCCGTTGGTAATCAAGAATAATTTTATGGCTTTGGTTAACATAAGAAATTGGGACATTATTAGGGTGTTGGCATTGATGTTTCCAAAACCGGTTAGCTGCTTTGATCTGGCTGTGTTGACAGTAAAATTGGGTCTTCTGCTTGGACGTGTAGGAGAAATACGTGTTTGGTTAGACCGTTAGCAAACTGGAGGAAGTATCTAGAATAAGTAAAGCAAAGACAGGCACAGTAATAATAAAAAAAGAGAGAAAAAATTAAAAGATACAGGGTCATGTAAGAACACTGTTGCATTGGTGGTATAATTGGCTGTAAAGAGAGGTCATGACATCATGCCACAGCAACCCCAGCTCTTCTCAGCTTTGTACTGATTTCCTATGGCTCACATAAGCCCAGTCCTGGAACACTGCATTCCCTTTTGTGTAGCCCTCGTTATTTATATTTTTTTCTAAACAGAAGAGATTAAACAGAAGAGAATTCAGGGAAGAGCTGGAAAAATAATAGAGGGAGTAAAAGGAAAATTATATTAGCAAAGACCGCAAAGTGTCCGTGTATGCTTGTTGGTGAGATGTCTCTGAATTGTCTGAAAGTAGTTGTAAAAGGTAGATGTAAAAAATGAAAGTGATTTTTTAACGAAGGGACCTACTTATTAGAAGGGATGGGTCTAAGACTTTGGTCTGTGTGTGATGGTGTTATCACCTTGGAAGTGAATGACAGGAATCTTAAGCTGTGTAAAGCATCAGCAGCTGTGTAACATGGAACGATACAGCTCTGGTAGAATGGGGGACAGGCAGCTACTGAAGGCCCCTTTGTATGATAATTTTTAATAGTTGTGGCATGTTCTGGTTTTGAACACTAAATAATGCCTTTGACCTAATTTAACTCTAGTATAACAACATTGAGAATATGGAATATTTGTATCATGAAAAGAAAAAAGGAAAATATTAATGTTGAAGTATTTCCTATTCTTAGTGGTGTATTTTTACTTAATTAAACATTCTCAATAATATAAAACAAAATAAAGCAGAAACAGGATTCTGTTGTATTTGCCTAATGCAGGCATATATAGTCTTCTAAGTGCCATGTGACATTTTAGATTTTATTTCATTTTCCCTTTAAGCTTCAGACTGGCAGTTAAAGTGCCCTAAAGGGGTTTTTAAATTCTCCAGTTGCTCTCATCTTTTCTTCCTTTTCCTTTTCTTTATGGTAGTGTTTTAAGTTTTGTGGGTTGTTGGGGAAGAAGTGTCATCTTCTCTATTGTGATCATGGGCAGCTAAAGCTACTCAGTGCCTTTTCAGTGATCTTAACTTTCATCAGTCAGCCAAAAAATGAGGATTACTTTGTAGGATTGCAGGTTACATGTAACCCTGCTTCAGAAGTGTAAGTGTCTGTAATTTAAGAAACTTGTAGGACAGGTTGTGTGATCCATTCTGTGGTTGGCCATCTCACTAGCTATCGGGTTCTTCTCTAAAAAAATGCTATTTAAAATGTCATGACAACGTTTTAGAAACTTGTGATTTAAAGTGACATAGTCTCAAAAAACTGAACTGTGTATAGCTCTATGGAGGTTGTAGGTTGGTCAAAGCACAAGAGATTACATTTCAAGACCAATATGCTAGGAGAAGTACACAACGAAGAAAGGGGAAAAAGCACCCCTGTCTCCAAGTCAGAGCTTTACCAGGTTTGGTGTATGTTTGCCTAGTTGCTTGGTGGTACCCCAGCTGGACAGCACTCCCCAAAGTATGGTGGCTGTACCCAGCCTTGAATGGCGGTGTCATGGTAAAACTTCACTCCTTTTCCCAGCTTTCCAAGGTGTGACTATTCAATCATCATTAAATTTTCAAATATATCCTGGCTTCCTTAATTTCAGAATGTAGTATGTCAAGTAAAGAGCTTTAGTCCTAACATTTGGACAGCATCCGTTTCAGCTTTCAATCTGGATCTTTTTCTAATACAGCGGTGTTCACAAAGAAAGCAGGTTATGTCCATGTTTTTTCCTGTCTCCATATAATTCCTTATTGTCCTTAAATATTGTATTTATTTATTTTTTTTTAGAGTCCAGGTTGTTCTGCTTTAGTCCTTACAAGTAAACATTTTAGAAGGTTATAGGAAACGGCACAGTTACAGTAGAGTATGTTTATGGTCTTTAACTCTTGCTGTCACTCCAGAGCCACCACTCTCAGTTGCTGAGATGTCACAAGGGTCACTAGCTTGCATTTAATTTTACTTGTAAGACTGCTGATGAGTTTCACTAGGTGCTTGGAGAGGCAGTGCGGAGTGCCTGGCAGCAGACTGTTGTAGGCAAAGTCCTTCAAGATGAAAGGTGTTTTGAATGGACAGGATATAAGCTTACTTTTTGTAGTCTTTATTCTGCCAGCATACTCCCTAGAGGGTCTTTTGGAGCCTGATGGTGAACTTAGGAAGGTATAAGGTAGCATTAGAAATCAGATGCATATAGAAGCAGCAGTAATGAAGGGGAGAGTATTTCACCGCTGTCAATGATTGTCAGGAGATGAATTCCCCAAGAGTAAATTCTCAAAGTGCTAGGAGGTTGTCCGATAGCGTATAGTAAAAATGAGCCGTTTACTTGCATGTTGTAATTACAGTGTTAGATTTGCAGTACTGCTTTCCTGCCTAATTGCCAATATGTAGCGTTTCAATGGTCTGCATTGTTTACAAAGGTAGTGTAGTAAACCATCAAGAATGACAAAATAACCGTGGTGTTTGTGTTGTGTCATCCAAATAAAAATCCCATTTGTTCCTGCATATATTTAAGACTGCATTTACCCGTTTCTATGTCTATAAATGGTGCTTTACAGTTATATGAAAAGAGATACAGTCTTTCCAAGATCTTCTAACATATTTTTATCTAATTATGGACTATTTTCTATAGCCTGTCTAGTTCTTAACACTTTATTAGGAAAAATGCACGTAAGTGATTCAATTTTCAGTGCTGTCTGTTTACCCGTGTTAGAAATTATTCTTTAACTCTGTGTGTTTGCTTTTTTAAGGATATCATGACTCATTATTTACTCATGGGTAATCATCTTCAGTAAACAGTGCATCTTGTAAGAGCTAGTACAGAGTTTTGTGTGTATCAGTTAGAAAGAGAACCTTCGATTCAAAAGTTCCTGCCAGCTGTCACCTCCACTGCTAATATCACCTCATAATGTGGAGCTAGTTATGAAATACCAAAAATGATGTTTGTGTTTAGAGAAGCAGGAAAGCTTGCAAATAAACCAGAACTCAGTAACATGTATGCCTTCAGGGCTGCAGCAAAATACAGCCAGGCATATAATAATACAGATTTCTGTTCTGTGTCTGATAACTTACTGCTACGTTTGGTTGGTATTTTATACTTTTTCAATTAAGGAAAGCAAAAAAAGGGCAGAAAATAACTTAATCCCATCCTTTTTCTGTTAGGAGGAGAAAATACACTTTGTCTCTGTTACCAGTTGCTTTCCTTAGAACGTTATCCTAGGTTTAGATTTTGAATCATTCCCTAAGTGATGACTCTCTTGTTTTGTCTTCTATTTATAAAAGAAGTGAAAAGATTTAGCTCATGAATTTTTCATATAGGCTACAGACGTACTGTTTGGGGCCAAATGTTGTCCTCTGTTACAAGTCAGTGTCATCAGTTAGCTGTCTGAATCAATGGCAGCGTTGTGAATGTATTTCAGCGTAGTACTGACTCTTAGATGTTTGTTTCTATTGTGCATATGGGGGTAGGAATTAAGCAGATGATAGATAAACTGATTATAAAAATAGATAGGAAATAGAGGTTCATTTTCCAGTCCAACATGCTGCTGCCAGTACTGAAACAAGAGTAAAACCATTACTCACTGCCCCGCGGGTGCTGCACCCTGCAATGAATGAGTACCATATTTTTAAATATCTAGTAACATCACAAAAAACTGAAGTCAAAGCAGAAGTTCAGATCTTAATTAGTGAAGCTGCCTTTCCTCCTTTGGTGCTGCCAGCTGGAAAAATCTGATTATTTTTAAAACTTTTTAGAATGGGCTTTGCCTTTTCACTTCTTAGGTTCTATCTGTGAAACCAAGAGTGAGGAAAGGTGTAGTACAGGAGGCAGCTTTATGTGCCTTTGTCACCTGGTTTCATCCCTCTGAAGTTTTACTTTCAGGGCAGCCCTTACCCCTTTATTCTTGCAGCCTCCAAGATTTTCTGTACTTTGAAGTTAAAAACCAAGTTAACCTTTGACCAAGAATTTCAAAATCACTTGATGGAAGCCCTTCCCTTTCTGCTGCCTGCTAAACGAAAAACTCCTCTGCTTGCAGGATGCAGAAAGCCTCTGTAGAAAAGACATGAGCCTTTATTAATGCTGAATTGCAGTTTTTCTGGATGATTCTTTTTAGAAGGAGGTATCCCCATTAAGTGTTTGAAGCTCTTCCTTGCTTTTTGACCCGGAGAATAGAAAACTGGGCAAAAGTAATTAGAGGGAAAAATGTTAGTAGTGCTGTCATGGTGTGAGGAACTTACCCACAGCTGGGGTCTGCCGGGTAAACAGGAGATTGCCCTCAGCCTTACTAGCTTGAGACCTGTCTGAAATAAAAGGAGAAAGCAAACCCAAAGAAAGTAAAATGGAAATATAGCCCTTCCTCCCTGCACTGCCCCCACCCCCAGCCTTGGCACTGAGGCAGCTTAAGGTTGTTTTTTCCCATTGCTTGTCTAATTTTGCATCTATTTTTCTGAAAAAGGGCAGAGCACAGTCTCTTGCTGCTTTTGCACTCCTCTCCAGCCAGTGGGCACAGGCAGTCTTCTGAGTGCCGGTACAAAACCTCAGTGGAGGACAGGGAGCATGGTCTGGTTAGGGTGGATGGCATATCTTATATTTGAAATTCCAGCCACTGCGCCCTGCATGAGCATCATCAGGTTTCTGAGTGAGTTTGTTAGTAGTCTCATGGATTTCCATCCTCCTTGTGTGATGCTTTTCCAAACTGTCTTCCGATCCTGTCGTTGGGGAGCTTGCAGGCACACTTGTGTGGTCTGCTCTGTCTACGGGAGGGTTTAGTGTCAGAGGAGAGTTGGGCATCGGTACTGCCTTCATGAGCCACCCCGGGGTGCTCAGTGAGCTGGCACGGTGACTGCTGCTGGTGTCACATGGAGGCAGCTTTCTGTCAGATGCATCTGTTAGTGTCAGCAGCATGGATCAGCAAATGTGCAGCTCTTCTTCCTTGAGAGAGGCAGGTTTCCAGGCTGCATCACAGTCTGCAGAGCTGGTCAAGTGGTCAGCGTCTGTCGTGCACCCATAGGTAGCGGGGCAAGCTCTGTGGTGCTGCCTGTGCTTACGTGCTGTATGCTCATGGCTGAGATCGGGAAAGTCAGAGTTTCCTGCTCATGATCTTGGCTCTGAAAGTGTCAGGGTAGGACATTTTTGTACCCTTTCGGGAGGTGATATGTACCTGGAAGGGACATTCTGTCTGAGGCAGGCAGCATTGTTTATTGTGGGATACGCAGTGTAGCAAGGCAGGTGTGACATGAACTATCTGTTACTATCAGGATAATGCAAGATAGGTCTTTTAAGAGAAATCATAAACATGTTTGACATATATAAAAAGTAAAGTGTCTCCTGTAATACTCATTCTTCCAGTGTTGCATAATCAATTTGGTATGTTGTTTTTGAAGGCTTGATTGCCTTTATGCCTTGTATCTTCTTCTGGTACTCAGATGTCTGGCTGATGAGGCTTTTTGATGCTACGTGCTGTATTTATAGTCCTTATGAACTTCTCTTGAAAAATCACTAGATTTTAATCACTCACTGCTTTGAGTACTGAATCCTAAATGTGCAGACTTGTTGGCAGTTAGAGGGCTTTGTCTATGAAAATATGTTTAAAAACGGGTCAGTCTGTTGGAGCTGGCTATCTTCAAAGGGTTAGGATTAAGATATCAGCTTTACCCAATGGCAGCACTGAGGCGGATAACAGTAGATGGATGGACAGGAAGATTGGGAAGGAATAACCTGTTAAGTATCTTGGAGTTACAAACTGATGTTTTACCAGAGCAGATCTGTCATCATCTGTTTTTCTGTTTCTGCGGGCAGTTCCTCATCCCTGTAAGTCTGCTGCTGAATGCCATTTTGAAAATCTTTTCCAGGGTAATTGCTGCCGCTAAGGTAGCACAAATGCTTTATGACACCTGGCTTACAAAAATAGTGATTTCTCTAGCTACCCATTTCCTTGCTCTTTCACTTTTTTCCTGAAATTTAGAAAAAGAGGTGTTGGGGAATGACACCGGTAAAATGGATTGACTATCCCTGATTTTTGAAATCCCAGCTTTTCTTTGTGGAATTCCTTGGAGTTTTCTTTACCTTTTAAATTACTTTCTACACTCAGAGAGGTTGTTTGACGTAGAATATGAGCTATGCTAACTAAACAAATAACAGTTCCTATTGAAACATGTCTGAATTTATGTCTCTGTGGCAACATAAACACAGAACAGAAGAAAACAGGAGTTCTAGAAGGAATCTCAAGAATCTGATAAGTCCCCCCTCTTTTGCTACTAAAATACCTCAAAAATGGAGAGAAAGCTGATAAGGTACTGTGTTGGAGATAGGCAAGGTACTGTATAAAAGCAAAAGTTTAGCTTTTGGCACACATAATAGATAGGGGGAAATGCTACTGTAGATTATACTAGTTGCACTAAATGCTTGTCTATTAAAACCAGTTGAGTGTTTTTCCTGCTGTGCTGGCATGCAGAGCTGCTGTCTTCTGTGCTGTAGCATTAAACCAACAAAATTTCTGCTGCATTGAATTTATTTTTTTTTCTCCAAAAGTCTGTCAGTCACTTCACAGAACTTGCTAGGAATTATGAACATAAAAGTTGTGTGACAAGGAAGCAGGCTGCTGTCCCGCCAGTCTCTGCTTTTCGGCATCTTTTCATATGAGGGCAGGGTTTTGTGCTGGGCAGCAGAAGCAATTGTACATAAACCGAGGGCAAAGCTGAATTTAAGAGGCTTTGAAATGTCAATTCTTCAAGCCTTGTGTGGGCAAACTGCTACTTATGTTAGTTTTTCTGAGTAAATTTTTGGGGATTTTGACCCTTAGTATTTCTATTCAGTGGTAGAAATATGATATGTTTGGTTTAAACTCCTAGAGGCACTGTTCTTGAAATGGGCTGATGTGGCAAACATAGCACCACGTCAAAAAACTAGACAAGTTTTTGTTACCACTAGTTTGATTTTTTTTCCCAAAATACAGGCAGAAGTTGTTTAATATGTGAGAAATCTAAAATACAATTTTTTTTACCCCATTTAAGAAAGAGGCTTATTTCTCTGTGTGTTTGGTTTCTTTTTGTATTTTTTTTTAACTTGTCAGTTGAAAATATTTGCTGTGGTGTTTTGTTTTATTTTGTTTTATGAAAGAAACTAACCAAAATGGGCATTTCATTTTCTCCAAATTATGGTCCTACTCTGATAATGGTTAAGAAATTTATATTTTGCTGGTTTTTGATACTAGATACAGGGTCTTAAATTTTCAAAAGTGACTCATGCTTTGGCATAAGGCCATTTTAGAGTGCATAACCTAAAACATCTGAAAGATGGTGTTCAGTTCTTACTGGAAAAAAGGTTCCATTAGAGACATTTCAGTTTGTCAGCAAAATGTCCATCCAAAATCACCACTCATATGTGCAAATAGAGCTTATTGGATTTCCTTTCAGGCTGTGATTGAAAGGTTTTCATAATTTGAAAAAATCAGAAGATTAAAAGCAAACAAATTTTCACATCTCTCTGTAATTACATAATACAATGTGATGCAATGATATTATAATTTATGATATAAGATGGTTAGTTGCATTATTGCCTGTATTGCAAAGGGAAGGCAAGCAGTAATAACTGACGGCTAGACAGTGTGTTAGATTTTACTAATTTGTATACTACAACCAGGCAGATAGTGTAGTTGCATAGCTATAAGCTATTACGTTCAAGGTTTCCAAAACTCTAGACAATTCTAGCTGGATAATAGGATCCTTTGTAATTTTCTCTTTAAGGTCCTTATAACACTGTTATAGTGGCTATTTCGTAGAATGGTTTGGGTTAGAAGGGACCTTAAAGATCACCTAGTTCCAACCCCCCTGCTGTGGACAGGGACACCTTCCACCAGACCAGGTTGCTCAAAGCCCCATCCAGCCTGGCCTGGAACACTTCCAGGGATGGGGCATCCACAGCTGCTCTGGGCAACATGTTCTAGTGCCTCACCACCCTTGCAGTAGAGAATTTCTTCCTAACATCTAATCTAAATCTACCCTCTTTCAGTTTAAAGCCATTACCCCTTGTGCTATCACTACATGCCCTTGCAAGGATTCCCTCTGCAGCTTTCTTGTAGGCCCCAGTAGGTATTGGAAGGCTGCTAGTAAGTGTCCCCGGAGCCTTCCCTTCTCCAGCCTGAGCAACCACAACTCTCTCGGCCTGTCTCCATAGCAGAGGTGCTCCAGCCCTCTCACCATCTTCGTGGCCCTTCTCTAGACTCACTCCCAACATGTCCGTGTCCGTCTTTTGCTGGGGCCCCCAGAGTTGAATGGAAAAAATTCCAGGTGGGGATTTTGCGAGAGTGGAGTGAAGGTGGAGAATCACCTCCCTCAACCAGCTGGCCACACTTATGTGGCCCAGGGTACGGTTGGCTTTCTGGGCTGCAAGCGCACATTGCCAGGTGATGTTAAGCTCCTTGTCAACCAACACTCCCAAGTCTTTCTCCTCAATGCTGCCCTCAGTCCATTCTCTGCCCAGCCTGTATTTGTGCTTGGGATTGCCGTGACCCACATGCAGGACCTTGCCCTTGGCCCTGTTGAATGCCATGAGGTTTGCTCGGGCCCCTCTCCCAAGCCTGTCAAGGTCCCTCTGTATATCATTCCTTCTCTCCAGCGTGTCAACCACACCACGCAGCTTGGTGGTGTTGGCAGACTGCTGAGGGTGGAGTCAATCCCAGTGTCCATGTCACCAACAAAGGTGTTAAACAGCGCTACTTTCTCTATTTTTGCTTTTAGTTGGTGATGGAGCTGCTGCAGACCAGTGATTAGGCAACAGCAAACATCAGTTTATGAGTCTGTGATTCCTTGGGGCTGTAGTGGGGGAAGGAGCAGTCGCTGGGTGACCTAACATAAAAGGGGTGGCGTAATCTTACAGAGCAAAATGTAAAACCTAGCAAGGATTCTCTAAACGGCAGCACCAATATCAAAAGTGCTATTTCATGACAATTTATGTATCAATAGGAAGAAGCAGTGTTGTGTTTATTCCTGCCAAGGAGACATCTTTTAGATTTTTGTCATCAGTAAATACCTGTGAGGATAATCTGAATCAGTACATTGTCACCAAAATACATTTACAAAGACAGTCCTTAAGCAGGAGTTTGTTGGTATTTTTGTTCCCAAACACTGTCCATTTCTCTTCACTGCTAAAACAACAGGGAAGATCATTTGAACATCATAAATAAAAAGGTCTGATTTCAAATAGATGAGACTAGCACAGTCAGCTTTTGTGTTTACAGCATCGCTTTCAGCATAGCATAAAACGAGAAATTGAAAAATGATGTAGGAGTTCACCATGAGTACATCCTATGGGACAGGTTTACACTTCAGTATAGTTTTGAGTGAAGAAACCAGGTACAAAAACACAAGGAAATCTAAAATGGTTCCATGAAACAGGCAGATGTTCATCAAAATAACCTGATAATTGTCAGCATTCAGTGGAAGACATGTTCATAGTTAATAATTTTGATTCTTCATCGGTGAGGAAACCACAGACTATTCTGTCCAAGTTGCTAACGGTGCCATCCAAAATGCTGTCCAAGATTTGATTAAAACAGAGTATGCCTTTTGCACAATGAAATGTTACGGCTGGATCTAATTAACAATGAACAATTGGAACCACAGGAAAACAAAATAAAATAATGATCCAGATAAGTAATAGAGCTTTTCCATTACATACTCCATATGACTGATCCCAAATATGAAAGTCATAGATTGAAAGAAAAAAAAACCCAACCAATGTTGAAATACTATATGGAAGAAAAACTCTTCTGGTTTGTAAAATGAAAAATGCTTTCTGCTCCGTTGTTGTTTAGCTGCAATACTCAGTTGCTTTGTCATATTGTACTTCTGATACATTTGCAGAAGAGAATTCCTTCCTTATAAGCAGGAAGCAGAACAAGTATGAAAGCCTTTTCTGAACAAATTAAGGAGAAAGTAGGATATTTTGTGTCTAGTATTGCCTATGGACATGGAATCACTCATCAGGGTGATCAAGCTGGAAGACTATAAACCTCTGCCTCTCTCCCATATTCTCTCCAGGTTGCTCCTCTGCCCCTGTCCTCTACCAACAGGCTTTAAGCATCTCCTTTCACCACTAGCTGGATGCTGATGTGGAAGGATAGTGGAGGTGATGCTACCCATTCCTTCCTCCTGTCAAATCGGGACCACTCAGCCACCTGGTGCCATGGGTTTGCTGCGTGTGCCTCATGCCACTTTGTTTATCCCTGCACATTCCTGTTACACAGTCTTCCTGCACCCCTGTCTGGTTCAGGGATCCATGCCAGAAGTCAAAACATTATAATTAATCTATGAAAAAAAACCCCACAAAACTTCTACATGGGAGACATGCTACTTGTGATGTTGATGTCTGTTGCATTGGATCTGGATTTCTCTTGACTATCTAATTATAGTGCCTGTCTCCATCAAAGCAGTTCATGATAAACTAGTGGATTTTTTGTCATATATACCATTAGCAACTGTTTCAGTGTGTTGAAAGGTCACCTTCAAAATCCAGTAGATAACTCTGCATGCTACTGCCCACCAATAATTAATTATCTCCAAAATTTAAACTTATGATAATGAATCACTGATCTTAGTGAAGTGGTTTGGGAAAGTAATTCCCATTTTATTTACTATAGTTTCTTGAGTAACAGTCCAGTTCTCCCATTTTAGTTGAATAATAAGCCAGTAGGATCAAAATCATCTCAGGATAACTTTGTGCAAAATTTTTTGACTCTGTGATTCCCAGCTCAGTGTTTTATTGTGAGGAGATGTAAAATCCTTCCTGACTTGTAACAAGGGCAGGAACTGTGGTAGCCATCGATAACTAAAGAAAGAATGTGCACCGTATTGTAAGATAACTTCTCAGCTATGTTCTGTTCATGGTATACATTGAAGTAAAACCTAACATCCTCTTTAATTCACAGAGTGGGATACTTGAAGTCATCTTTGCTTTTGTGTTTTCCTAGTCTTGGGACAAGCTGGCTGGCAGTTCACTTCAGAGCATCCTCAGATGCAGCTGTAACTGGTGGATCCCCTGGCGAGTGCCGTGCAGCCAGCCACAGGCCTCTGGTGCATAGGGAGCGCCTGTCCTCAGGAGGCTGCCGGTGAAATAAGACATCCAAAATACTGACTGCATCTGCCATGGGTCAGGGCATCCCACTTCGGTGTGTCTAGGTGCCTTTCTTGACCAGACAGACCAGTGCAAAGGCAAAACCAAGGTCTTTGCTCTCAGTGGTGTATCACTCAACTGATGCATTGTTGTTCATATGGCAGTGGCCTGATCAGTAGCCAGAGTGGGCTCATCGGGCAGTTGTTCAGCTTGCGCTTCTTGTGCAACCGTGTGGCTGCTCAGCATCAGCTGGTGGGGACTGTGGGCATCACCTTTTGGTCTCTGCTCCCGTTTCACTGCAGCAGCTGGCATACTTTGCCTGGTTGCTGGAGAACATCATCTACCTTTAGTGTGGTTTTTGCTTTGGGCTCAAAGTTTGCTCTGCTCATTTATCATCATTTGCTAACCGTAAAACACGTATATTCTACAATTCAGCCTACGTAGGAGAGCTTGGCAGAGACTTGACGGCATCCTAAATGACATGCATTTAAAGTCCCTTTTATGGTAACATTATAAAAGGGTCCTTAGTGTAAGTGGGGATAATGCTTAGAGGTTTTCTTAAAAAAATATTCTGCATATAGTATAGTCTTTTAATATATCCTCATGCATAAACCCTCTCAGTATAATTACAGCCTTGTAAATCCCCATTATTTGTTCTCTATTTGTAACAAAGGATTTGTCTGCTGAGTTACAACTGCAAATTCCTCATAAACCCAGCAGCTGTGTATTATCTGTGATATACTGGGGGGGCGGGAACAGGCAAATACCACTGGCTTTCTAACAGAAACATAAATTAAGCTTTTTTTATGGAGCATCCAAAAGGGGGAAAATATGTTTCCTCATTCCTGCTAGTTGTGCGTTCAGAAGGTTTCACTGTGTTTTTGAATTTGAGTACTTGGATAGATGATTTTTTTTTTCCTGATCTCCTGTGGTAGAAATAAACATCAAAGACAATTGCAACAGCTTAGCTTTGATACATTGTTACATAGTTACTAAACAAATGTCTAAATCTGTCAGTTTCTCTCCTGTTGGGAGTTTAGCCCAACTCCACCTTTCAAAAAACCCTGAAGCTTCAGCGTGCTTGACCTTAGCTCCAGAAAACAAAGCAAATATAATTTCTTAAGGCTTTTATCCTGTTAGCTTATCCAGAGAATCTTCATTCCACGATATTTTGAATTTAGTCATAGTCACTAGCAAACAGTGTCACTGTCAGGAGCAGCGTGTATCACCACCTCTCCGCAAATGATGAAGAGAAGTTGGGTTGTGCCTGCACGATTTAAACCTAACTGTGTTTCAGTGCAGATTTGTGTTTGCTCTATATACTGGGCATAGGGAGACATTGTCCAAAGCCCTTCTTAGAAATACTTCTGTTTCATTGTCTATTTCTTATACAGACAACCAAAACTGCCATTTGAAAAATACTTCCCCATGGAATTGCTGGCCAGATGATTATACAGTGTTGTACAATACTCCTTAAAATCTCTACTGTACCATAAGAAGAAGTTATTCTCTAAGCTTGCTTTCTCTGACTCTTACATGGCAGATTTTGATTTTATTTGTTCTTAGGGTGGTTTTCATAGCTTTCAAAATGTATGCAGAGCTTAAGGACATATTCCTTGCTCAGATCACGCAGCCTGTGCCACAGGTCTGAACTGCATTGGGATGATTCACTGGGACATGCTACACATGGGACTTAAATGAGGGCACGTGCCATACAGGTAGGAAAAAAAAAAAAAGAAAAGGAGGAAGAAATGTAATAAAAAAGATCTTAAAATCAAATATAAAGAAGTTAACGTACTACAGACAGTTCACCGTGATTTTTTTTCCACATTAGAAGCATGTATTAAACCTGTGCTTTCATAACTTTGTTGCGTTAGTTTCGGATGGAAATACCGTGAGAGCTGCATTCCAGCATGCAGGTGTGATGGCTGTCATCCGCCATACCAAACAGAGCATGGCAGAAAAAGTATTGGGGGAGGGCAGGGGGGGAAGTATGCTTTCTGGATGTTTGTCACAAGTTGGAGGCAGCCAGGCTTTAAGTTCTGGGGTGCGTTGGGGTGGGACTGGTACCCTGGAAAAGGTAACATAACAAAGTCTGTTGTGTTTTATTCCAGGACTCAATAATGACATTCACTGGGTGAGGATATTGTGCAGCAATTTACTATACATTTGTCCTTGAAGATACTAGGCTTTTTAATTCTGCCATCCCATAGAAAATGAACTGGCATCAATAAAGGCAACCATAATAGTTCTCATGTCAGTGGGGTGATTATAAGCAGAAAAATAAGTGTTTTCAGATACAAGGTTTGAAGGTCCAAGTCTTACTTGTGCTGTAGTTCTTGCTTACTCAGACATACAGGCATTGATTAAAACCTGGTGTAAAGTGGTCTGAATCTAAAGATGAAGTGTCTCACCTGGTTTGGGCTGTCTTAGCTTGTCTGCTTTCAGAGTTCCTCTTCAGTAAGCTGGAGGAGGAAAGGAGAAGACTCCAGGGTGCTGGCTGCACCACCAATCTCAGAGTGGTGACTTCCACCAATAACTGCCATATATGGTTAGACACATTTGGGAGGAATATTCCTGAGTCTCAAAACTTTCCATTTCACATTTATTTTCACATTGCATTTAAAGCTTGAAGGTTCCCCTCACATTTGACTATTGTTAGTTTTCTGTGAAGTTTTGGGCAATACTCAGAAAAGCGATGAACATTGGTAGTTCAAAAATATGTATGAAAGCTTGTTTTCAGCATCCTAATGCCTTTTGTAATTGGGTTTTTGATCCTAGGCAAGGTTTCAAGCCTAAGGTGGATGGAGGGTTTCTCATTGACTGCAGCGTGCATCGTTGCGCTTTGAGTGGCACTGGGCCAGGTCCTATGGAGATGCCATACTTAAATACCTTTCAGAGGGAGAGAATAATCGAGTTTAGGACTTGTGATTGTTAGGCATAGAGAGAATAGCTGCTCTTTTCTGAGATCTGCTTAGTTCTCTCAAATTCTGTGAATCCCTGTGTTAAAATAATACATTAGCTTTTCCTTTTAATGGAAATTTTTTACAAAGACTAGAGAAATATGTTTGAGGATTTGAAACAATTATTTTAGTACAGTTTTTGTTTTAAAAGTAAATTAATTGATGTTTGTCATTTTTTAAATTCAAGGAAAATTCTGACACTAACGTGTATAATGTAAATAAAATGTACTGTAATAGAACTTGAAGGTCTACTAGCGAAAGTGTATTCTGACCTTTTTAATTCTTCATTAAAACAGAGCATTATAATGGAAATGCTGGCAAAACAGGATTATGAGCCATTGCTGTCTGTGAACTCACCATTTACTGGGGAGGATAATAGCTTCTGGACAGTGCATTCATACCGTTTTCAGTAAAGCAGCTGTGAGTTTTTAGCTCCTTAGGATGGTCTCCGCAAACGTACAATGGTAGCAATGGTGATTTTTGTTTCCTCATTATTCCACCTCTGAACAGTTGGGTCAAGCTACCTGGCTGAAATGTAAGACTTCTTAGACCCAGGAGGAGGACTAGCTTCCAAAAAATCATTGAACTGTATTTCTATGACAGCCAGTCATCAAGAGCAGTAACAATGGTGGGGTGAAGAAAGAGGAATGTGCCTGAGCATTCAGCACTTCCCTGGGGAGAAGGACAGATGTGAGACGGTGGCTCTCGGACTGGTTGTGCTGGTGGAGCAGCAGAACATGGACCACATACTCCTTTTGCTATTGGCAGTTATATGTAGGCATGTATAGCTGTGGGTGGGGTTATGTGCAGGTTTTTGGCAACAATGGTTGATTTTTAATCTGTAGGTGTGCGTTATATGGAACTATTTATGTGTTTTCTGCCTTCCAGCTATGATCTTGTCTTTGCTGTCCAATCTAAACATGGGCTTTCTTCTAGCCTTTTATCCTGCAGAGAGTGTTTACCCACATGATAATTATGATTAGCATTGTGCTGGTAGTAAACGTTCTTAGGATGCATCTGTAGGTCTCAGAGTTTAGCCTGTGCACGCAGACCTATCTGCTGTCTTGCTGCACCTGCAGAGAGTTGAGTCTCCCTAAGGAAGCACCAGACGATCCAAGGCATGCTGTGTAAAGTTTCAGAAATGAAAATGCCTGTCACAGATTAGACTTTGTCATGCCGCAGTCATGGCTTTTCACTCTACAAAGTTCATGGCACAACTTCCTAACTACTGCAAGTGCTGGAACTGTGAAATCAAATGGCCTTGAGTCAAGACTGGTGGGGCAGGAAGAATTAAATTACATTTCTATGCCAGCAGAGTTCCCTGCATCTTGAGGAACAACTCTGCTGAGGGAGGTCAGTGGGTCAGTGAGATTTTTCTCTGTTGGGTTTTTTTTCCTAAGTTAGGGTTTGTTGGGTTTTTGGTTGTTTGGTTTCGGTTCTGTTTTTTGGGGGGGGGGTTTTGTTTTTTTTTTTTTTTTTTTTCCCCATTGACTGCATTTTAATTCTTACTGGGAGCTGCTAAACAGCAGAACTGAAAGCCAAACTTATTGGAATGATTTCAGGAATGGATTTATCTTCTGATCGGGATTCTTGATCCTCCACCCCTTTCTTTTTGCTTTCTTGACTCTGATGGAATGAGAACTCCGTGGCTTTTCCAGGCCTGGTTGGCTTTCTGTGATCTTTTGTGAAAAAGGAAATTCTTGTTACTTTGCTCAGTCAGTCTCCTTGTGGACCTCTGAATATCAGAGCATCCTGTGGGGGCTACAAAAATAAACTGAAGCAAATCCTGGGGTGATGGTGAATCTGTCTAGAAGACTGAATAGATTTGCATCTTTTGGTAACTTTAAATTATTTTCCCCCTACCTGTTTTTTAAATGAAGATGTCTGTGATGTATTTCAGGAGCCTAAAAGTAATTTTTAATAGGATGAATGGGGTTTTGTTGGATAATAATACATGTACAAGAGGAAGATCTAATATGTCATCTCTAATATGATATCTGTTCAAAGACTTATGCAGAGTATGTAATTTATATTTAAATTTTGGAAAGTGCACCTGGATGCCTTTTTCTCCTACCGTGTACCGGATAAGTGCTGAATCATTTGGAAATAAATTGTTTTCACTAATTGGGTATATTCATTATAGGGATCAAACCCATGTTTTTGTTAATGGCAAGATACATTGCCGTATCTTCAGCTTTGCAATTTCTGCTAAACAGCATATAATAGAAAAGACAAAATAATAATGACTGAAATAAAAAGGAACGCTTTTATGTGTACAGCTCCATGCAGTCAAGAATTTTCTGAGTCTGGGAAAGGAGGAAATATTCATCTACATCTATTCTGCAGTCTAATCCATTTGGCAGTATTAGTTTTCTGTGGTTCGACTGGAGTCAGTGGTGAGTCTTCTTCAAGAAGACTCATGAACAGCATCAGCAAAGTACATTGTTACAACAATCTCTGTACTTTTTTTTTAGTGTTAGTTTTGGTATTTACAAAACTGCTTCATAAGGAGTTGTTCTGAAAAAGATGGAGCTTGCAAAAAGGTTTTATGATTTTATTTATTTTTTTTATCTGAATTGAAAGGATAATGGTAAATACCTCGTTGAAGTTACAGAGTCTTTTGGCACTGAGTGTGGGCAGTTGTCTGCTTAGTTTAACTTAATTGTATTGATGTGCTTTTGAGGCAGTCTGCTAGAATCCCTCCGGAGTGCATCCAAAGTTAACACATTTGGTGACTGGCAACAAGTACAGTTTTTACTGTAGAGAAGCATATGCTTAGAAAAAATGACACATCTGAATGTTGCAATAAAAATTTCTTGCCTATTTTGGTAGAGCTCTTTCCCTCCATCTGAACAAGGAGGTCATTAAGCATGAAGCAGTGCAAGCAGATAAGAGGAAATACATTTTTATGTGAAAGCAAAGAGCCCACGTGAAACTCTGCCATGGTGTCAGAGGGAGGTAAGGCAGGCAACCTGGCAAGTCTTCTGCAGGGACCATTGAATGGTCGGAGCCTCACTCACCCAGTGTGGTTTTGGGCATGCTGGGGTGAGGATTATTTCCACTTGGAGAGAAGCCAGATCATCGTAAAATAAAGGAAGCTTCCTGCTACCTGGTGGAGAGCAATAATGGGCCCTTCTTTCTCTAGGACATGATTCTCTTGGACAATTGTCTATTGAGACCATCAAGCTAGGCAGGCAGCAGGGCCTGTGAGAACATAAGATGGGAGGTGCTCATGGCCCTCATTATATCTTGTCCTCTTATCAACAGCTAGATCAGATAAGGGAAAGTTAGGCAAACTGTTTCTTTAAGCATGCTAGGATTTAATTTTTTTTCTGGGAGTCATAAACCGTGCCAAAGTCAGCTTTCATTCTTCTTTTAAAAGTACGTAGGATGAGTTAAATATGCTTCAAAGCAGCCTGTGCTGTGAGTGTTTCTAGCATAGAATACTGCGTTTCAAAAGCTGTGGATCTTGTCACAAGTCCAGGATGACTTTTAGTCTTCTTCAGACTTGCCTCTGTACCTGCTTTGTGGTTAAAACAGGCTATCCTGTAAGACATTCCTTTCCCTTCCCACAAAGAACCATTCTGGTCCCATAAACTTGGTGCTGTGGACCGCTGTAGTATTGGGGCAGGTGAGTAATAAAGAATCAGAGACATAATATGTCCTCAGTTGCACTCTGGCTAGCTTCAATGGATGTTTTGCATGAGAAAAGTAGGAAGGATTTGGCTCGTGCTGTAAGAAATCCCACTCAATCCTGTTGAAACAGTCATCCAGTGACACAACGCCTGCTGGTTCTGTGCCTTGATTCCTGCATGCAGAACCTTGAAGTTACCTTTTGTGGGTGATGCACACATAAAGCCAGATGGGTAAATGTGAAGTGATTTGGTGCTGATGTATGTTTTAATAGCTGATTATCACAAAAAGCTGTAGAAAATGAAATCTGTGAGGTTTTTGTATATTTTACTAAGTGATGAAATGACCTTATAGTTAGTTCTCTTCCTTTAAAGGTAAACGTGTGCAGATACTCTGCTGTGGGAAATCAGACATTGCAAATGTCAGCTCTGATGAGCTGATTCATAAAAATGAGATCTCATGCCTTTTTTCAAAATGGATGTTTAATTGAATGATTTTCTGCACTTCAGGAATGTCTCCTTTTAAGTTTGCCTGTTCCCTTTCTGAAGTAGGCTTATTTTATTGGTCTCATAAAATACTAACTTAAGGGAATTCTACTTCTGCTATTCACTTAAGCTTTGCTTCCCTCAGATGGACAGATTCACAGCCGTTCCTTGAAGACTGTAATTAACCCCTCTGTCCCCCAAAAGAGTATTTGCATTGTAGAGAGGGAAATTAGTCTCTTCAGCTATTGCAACTGACCGCATGCTTTGAGGCCAAGCTTTGAGTTCATCCTTGGCAAAGATGAACAAGGTGTCTTCTTGGTTTCCTTCATCTGTATATTTCTAACCACACTGACTAATGGCTGATGAGGTGTACAGAAAGTGCTAGAGGCTGAGATGCTTTGCCTGTGACTCAGCATGATTTTCATTGCTTTCCAGCAAATACTAATAATTGTCAGATTTTATTAGGCTTGGCTTTTTGTTTTCTATTTCATGTTATTATGCTAATTTAGAAAATGAAATAAGATAATGTGCGTTTCTGTTCTTGCATATATTAGTGGCAAAAAGTACCCATTTACTTCAGAGTTACCAGAATCCAATTCCCAATTATAGTGCTGATGCCTGCAAATAGTTCTCCTTGGTTGTAAAGGACTGAACAAAAGTCACAAAGAAATGAAAGGTTAATTAATAATTTTGCAGGCCTCAAAATGTATTAATTGTTCTGAGTCATGCTGGAACTTTTCAGAATAGTCTTAAAGCTTTTGTGGTTTTCAGATCTTGTGATGTATATCGGTAAGCTATTGGCAAATGTGTCATTTAGAATGGCTTAGTTGAAGCAGATGTTTAATGAAATGACTTCATGCTTTCCTTCTTCTGCAACCACTGCTGACCCTACAGGTTTTGGGACAGAGCAGAAAACAGCAGATTTTATAAAAAACCTTCCAGGCTGGGAAACTCTTTGAATGAGGATACTGCAATGCAAGTCCACCTAATAATAGGAAATATCCAGTGTCCATTAAAAATAAGAGCAATACAAACACTGGTTATAAAGTTCTGCTTGCAGTGAAAATAAACCTACAAAGTGTGCCTAATCAGCCTGCAGTTTAGGTCATGAATTGACTAGATCAGTTGTTTGTATTGGTATTTCCAAAGCATTTGAAATGTTTGCTTAGAACAGCTAGTTATGATAGTAAATAAATAAAGGTCTCCATTCCAGGGTGTTGAGAATGATTAACTCTCCAAAATAATGGGAATTAGTTTCAGTTATGCAAAAAGAACACCATAGTTTAGGTGTTAACTGAAGTGAAAATAAAATAATAACTTCAGAAAGTACTTTTTTACCATGTGGACCTTTAATACAAATTTTTTTACTCTTTTCAGTGAAAGAACAGAACATGAAGCTCTAATAAGGTAAGATTTTTTTATTCCACTTTACCTACAATTAACTTGAATATCGTACTAATTTTTAACAAATAAATTCAGATTTTGGAGTATGTCCTAGGCACAGTGTTGGTCAGTATGTCCAAGCAAGAAAAGGAGACAATATTGCAGAATAAGTGTAACGACATTTGACTTTTTTTTTTTTTTTCTTTTATTGTTACTAAGCCACTCTTTGGTCATTTAATCAAAATAAGATACCTGCATAATTTGGAAACTTCTTTTTGCTTATAAGGAGTTCACAGATACCTATTTTTCAGTAGAGACTATAGTTTTCACTACTCCGTCAGTTAAAATCTGATTTATAAGGAGCACTTCTTTGCAGTTTGAAAATGAAATATTAGACTATATGCTGATAAAATAAGTAGCTTTGCGGCTTTTTTTTTTTTTTTTTTTTTTTTTTTTTTTTTTTGAGATGTGGTGGTGGGAGTTTGACTTACATAGTTAAATAAATGTATCCGTAGAGGAGGGGTGAACTCTTCTAGAGAGTGAATATTTTCTCCTATATAACATGATTCAGGCTGGAGATGGATTCCCTATGCATCTGCTAGATGAGCAAAAGACAGAAGAATGTCTTTTAATACATTACCAACATCAAGGGGTGTTCAAAAAGGGGGTTTTATCTTTCATTGCTAGTGAGGATGCTGACATTCATGTATTGTGTTTCTGTTCATATAGAAAATGAAACAGCTGTGTCAAATAACATGTCCAGGTGTGTGATAGCAAGTTGTTTTGACAGGCAGCTGCCGTATGATCCTGTTCAGAGCATTACAGAAATTTATCATTACTTTTCAGTCACAGGAAATCGTTTCAATTTTAATAACCATTCACAGGATACCGAGGAAGGGAGGTGGTGTGGGTTACTGTTTTCCTTTCCTGCTATTATTTACCTGGTTTGGTCTTCATTGGTGGTTAAACTGAAAGCTTGCAGAGTGGGATTTTGTGCACTTATTTCAAGTCTGACACCTTCCAAATGGAAATGTATTAAAAGGAATGTTTTTTAAACCTACAGGCTTCCCAAACCGTTAAAAGTTGATACAGCTACATAAACTATATTCCTGATTTGCAGATAGGCATCCTTGGAATAGGGAAGAGGGAGGCTTAAAAGTTACACAAAATATAAGCTGTTTGAAACTACAAGTGAGTGCTAATGTGAAATATTAATTGAAAAAGCACAAGTGGTGTGAAAAAGCAATGAGAAGTCATACCACATTTTTGTGGTGATACATCCACATTTGTGGAAAATTTTAAAGTGATCTTGTAAATAGCAGACAATCTAGAATTGCAGTTCTTGCTTTGTGTTAGTACATGGAGAGAATGTGCGTGTATTTGCAGTTACAAAGGTGTGTGCATACATAATATATCTCTGAGACAGCAAGATGCTGCTGTTCTGCACCAAATCGGTGTGAAGGACTGAAAGCCCTTCTGGAATAGGGCTGAGGAAGCTAAGGAACTTTATAATGTGTTGAGAAACACATGGGTAGTACAGGGATTTTGTAAATGCCAGAAGGGGTTCTAGTTCTGAGCAGTTTGTACATTGATCTCATCAGTATCCATGATTCAGGGAGGACACAAGTCCTCTTTCTGTCTCATTACCACGATTCAGCTATTCAAGAACTGGGCAAATGCTGAAAAAACGAATTAAGCTCGCTGGGTTTGTAGTTGATCACCTAACACAAGAGAGCCTTATGTGGAGCCTCTGAATGCTACATTAATACAAATGTCTAAGTTATATAGCATGACAGCAGTAGTGGAAACTTACTCATTTTGTTTCCCAGAGTCACAACTGGAAGTATTTTAGGGTACATATTGCTCACTCCTGGATTTCTGCCTTGGCAGTGCCTGCAGTAGTGGTCATTCTGTTAGCAAGAATTTTATGTGATTTTTGACATACGAGTAGTAGAAAACCACCTGCTGTCAGCTGCCTATTTCTTTAACTGTAGTGTTCGGTAACTACCGATCCAGTTTGAGCCAGAATTCGTCAGTTAAGGTAAAAATTAGACTCTGCAGATTGCAGCGCTATTTATCCCAAATTTCCAGGTCTTACAAGTACTTGGGTGACTGCTATGGAAGCTGGAAAAGCTTGTTAAAGAGGATGCTCGGGGCCTTCCCTTCGCACTTGAATTGACTTTTCTCTTTTAGTCTCCATAGTCAAAAGCTATTTATAATACCACCGCAGCTGCTGTGCGTTGGATTCAGGAATCCCTGTTTTGATTTGCCAAGCAGGCAAAGCTATTTATCTCAGGTAAGAGAATTCTGAGGTGTGATGTGGTTAATATCTAAAAATATCTGTGTAGGGAGATAGGATAGGGCTCCAACAGACAAAAACACGGCAAGATAAGCAAGAGGAGTTCAGCTTGGAAATGCGATACTGTGGGTGTAATTAACCATTGGAAATGCTTCGAAAGGAATGTGGTAGATCACTTGGAGTAATTAAATCAAGATTAGATCTCCTACTGAAATACCTTCTAGTAGAGTTACAAGTTCTTGTACTTTGTAAAGAAATTGCTGCGTGAGGTATTATGGCCTGTGCCAGGCAGGAAGTCAGACCAGATTATCCTAAGAGTTCCTTCAGGCCTTTTAAATCCACATCTCCACCAACAAAGGCTCTTATGTGGTGCAGGCAGCCACAGGATTTCCAAAATCGGAGCTGCAGCGGGTCACTCTTGTTTCAGTGGTGAAAGGTTGAAAAGTCTTTGAGCAGATGCTTGAAGGAGCGCAGTGGTGGGCACGGCGCTGCTGCGTGGGCGGCTTGCGTGTGCTGCCGCCGTACAGACCGTAGTGAGCCCATTTCTGCTCGCCTCGGCGGCCTGTAGGCACAGCTTGCTGCATCGTCTTCTAATATTCCACCTGATTTACTCGGTAGCTTGCATTTTGTATTGAGTTCACTGAAAAGTAATGATTTGTCTGTGGTGTTCATTGAGTCTTTCCTGTGATACCACTAAAGTCCTGAATGAGTTTGGAATTTTCTGCAGTTACTCAGTGAGCATAATGCTATCACCTTTAACACAGGATTTTCTATAGCTAGTCTTTATACCCATATGAGTAGAAAGGGTAGGATACATTTTTAGCAGATTGTGTAGAATTCCTGTACAAAATAATCTGCTTTCCCCAAAATTGAAAAAGTAATAAATTGTATATTTGCTCTGGGACCGACGTGGGATACTCAAGAAGAGGGGAGGTCACTCGTCTTTCTGTTCTCATCAACATACCTGTTTACTGGGTAAAAGGCAGCAGATCCTTTTCATAGAAAATACCAAAAAAATGGTTGATCAAAAAGGTAATTTTATACTAGAAGAAACACAGAACACTGTGTTGAACAAGAATAGCCCTGACTCCTTTTTGTTATTTTGATAAGCTCATTAATTTCAACATCCAAAATTAATTGGGAGTTAACTGTGCAAAATCTTACAAATGGAAAAAATCTGTCAACCTGAGCTCAGAATTCTGTCATCCTGCTGCACTTACATAGCATAGCTTCTCTTACAGGGATGTACAGTGAAACTCCACAGTAGTGTGACAGGAGGAATGCCAAAGAGTTGCGCTGGCTGTATGTGTGCATAAAACATTATTCAGGAGAGCCTTCACATAATTCTGGCTCTCTTGAAAGACCTGTGAAAAAGCTCTTCTGTAATACTTTAAGAAACCAGAGCTGTCCAGGGTAATTTGAGGCTGAGGCCAGGCATATTGGAGGATTTTGTGTTCCAGAATACCTGATACCCAACCTGCCAGCAGGTGGTGGGCACTTGGTACCTGGCTTGTTTCTGTCCTCTGAGCATCCCTACTGCTCTTCCTCCCTCCCTGGGCTAACCTGTACGTATCGTTTACACTTGGCAGTCTAAACCTGAATTGGGAGAATTATTAGACTAAACCAATAGGAAGACTAAAGTAGAGAAGAGGAATACCCTTGTGTTTGATAACCCAAAGGAAGGTGGCTGAGGTGAGTCTGTGTCCCTGCACATGAAGGCTACATCTGCTTTCATGGACGTCCAAGAAAAAGGGAAAGGTGAGGGATGGCAAGAGATTGGAAAAAGATAAAAAAAAGGTTAATTACCCTTGCCTAGTAGGTAAGGGATTAGCGGCTATGGTGAAATATAAAGGAGAGAAGGCTTTGGTTAGTCAGGAGTCAAACGTGTTTGGCTGGTTGCTATGCAATAACACTTGCGATTTTTTAGTGTGAAGTTTCTTATCCACCGTCTCTCCTGAAAATACATTACATACCTATGGTTTTGACAAATTCCTGATAGCCATAATACTGACTGTGGAGAGTATTTAAAAACAAACTTCAGGATGCCTTTTTTTCACGTTTTTGCTACTACTGAGTCACTGTTAATGGATACTTCAGTTCTGAAAAGGAGTGGAGGAGGCTGTGCTATGGAAGAAAAAGCAATTGCTGTCTCCATTTGAGCCATCAAATTGCTGCTGTTTTCCTTCATGTGAAAGCTTGTGGCTAGTCTTTTAATGTAAAGGAAAACAGTCTTTCATACCACAGAAGGAACGCCTCTGCTGGACAGTTGTACACAACCTTGCAAAATTGATTTTGGTTGTTGCTGAGAGCTTCCTTGGCATTTCTTTCTGTTCAGGCAATGCTGTAAAAGTACTCAACATGACAAAAAGAAGGAGTTGTGTTAAGGTCTGGGGAGTTCTTTTGGCTCATTTCCAATGCACTGCTACTCCCGAATTTGTTATTTATATTGTAGAACTGCACTTGCTGTAAAAGCTTAGTTTTACTGCATTTAAAAGCTATTGAATTCAGTTTTCTGCATTTTTGTTTACTTAATAACCCCTATACAAGAATCCATGATTTGCTTGGGTAACTTGTTGTTCTCTTCCAAGAAATAAATGTACCTTTTGCAAAATTTTTTAAATTCACATGCTGTTGGAGCACAGTTTGCTGTAAAGAAGTACCATGGTGCTTATGCTGTGCTCGCAATGTCTGCTCAGATAAGAGTTAAGCATGCTGCACTCACTGTTACATAACTTTGCAAAAAGTGTCAATTCAGGGAAATTCTGCTGCCGTGAGAGAACGGGAGCTTCAGGAATGTTCTCTCCCACTTAATGGAAATGTGGCTTTTGGTGACTAGTTCATTTAGAAAATAGCAGATTGTGTGTATGCACTCATTGACCGAGTCCAACTTGAACATCATGATGGGTGTTCAGGGCAGCAGATCCTGCGGTTTGCTGCAGCCCTGGGAGGGTGGCTGTGGCTCCAGTAGTAGCAGGCTGGTATAGCGTATGTCTGGCTGCTACCAGAAGGGATTTGCAGCTGGGAAGTGTTTTGTTTTGAGTAACCTTTAGAAGATTGCTTCTGAAAAATTGCCAGGTTGGCCAGACAGATCAAGTCCCATCAGCGGGAGGGACAGCTGTTCATTTGGATACATCTGCATCATTTGGCTGCGTGGGTCCTAAGACCCACCTGCAGAGAAGGGAGGCAGGTAGGACAACATGCATTGTGCCAGAAATTCTGTTTGTCTTTTGGCATTACAGAAATGGCCTTGCCATATGGATGTGGTGGACGGGTAGGTCACTCATCTAATTTTTCTGCCTTTGCCATTTTGCCCAGAGCCCCTCTGTTTCAGCCCTGAGAGATCCTGTTTAGTACAGAATATTTCAGATTACTGTACCCTGCTATTAGCACTAGCCAAAGCCTCCCTCCCCCAATATATATTACTGTGAAAATATGGGTAAGAAGGTAAATAAAAAGTTGGGGAAGCTAATATTGCCTGAATATTATTAGTCCTAGTCTCTCTAAGCAATTATATCCATTTTCTGCCTTTTTGCCCACTTCAAGGGTCTGAGACTTTACAGAAAGCCTGTCTGGAAGCTGCTACAGAACTACATGGTCGTAGCTAGATTTGCTTCTAGGTCGTTCTCATTCAGTAGCATCCTCATAGCAAGCTTTGCTTCTGTTGTTTGATTTTCCTCATCTGTGGCTTTAATCCAGTGCCCTTTCTTTAATCACATCCTATACACATCTGTCCTTTGAGTCCCACAGCTCTCCTCCTCTCCAGGTTTGGGGTCTCTGTTGTTTGCACTGTTGTGCAGGAGACTCTGAATGATTTAATTTTGTCAATTGAAGCAAACAGACAGTAAGAACATATGCCACAGCACAAAATGTTCTCTAACCACTTATTTGACAAGTGCAGTTTAATTATTTAGCGTAGCTTTTAAAGGTAATGAAGTCCTAGTAACATGAGACTTAACACTCTCCTATTAATTTTTCCCTGAGAGATGGGAAAAGACTGCTGTATTTTTGTGTGCAAACTGAGAGTGTGCAAACTAACGAGATTTGACTGAGAATGCGTAAGAGGGGCTGGAACCTTTCAGTGCTTCTTAATAGTTTTTCTAATAGGTAGTAAATCCAAGAGCATCATACGGTTAGATAAGATTCTGCCTGTGCTGGCAAACCAGAAGATGCCGTCTGATGCTTTGCCAAAACAAAACAGAGTTTTCTTGGCCCAGCTGTATTTTGATTGAACGTGTAACTTGGTAAGAGGAAAAGCTGGAAGTCACAGCCTTGTTGAAGACATACCGTTTAAAATAATTTTCTGTAGCATGATAGATTTCATGTTGCTACAAAATAAATATTTAATCAGCGCTAATATTTTTGGTTCCCTTAGGCAGTGAGAGACGTAGAAGTTCTAACCTTTTACTCAAGTAAGTACGAATGCAGTCTAGCAGGAAGTTCAAAGTAAAATGCATGTATATCCTAGAGTTCTTTTTAAAATGGATTTTATGTGCAGCCAGCCAGGATCGACGGCTAATTTTGTTCACAACAGAGAACAGTTTATCTCAAAGTTAAAAAGCCGCCCTCCCCCCAAAAAAACGAAAAGATCTCAAAAAGATAAATGTAAACTGAGCTGAAAGCCACCATGCCTGTTAAATTGATTTGAGTTGTATGGTGAACTAGATTTGTTAAAATTACATTGGAGGAAAAAACCCAACACACCAGCCTCAAATGCTTTGCTTTTCAGTGAGAAAGCTGCCTCAGCCATGCCCGCCCAGCTCAATGACGGAAGGGGACGGTCTAGTGGCTCTGGAGAGTCACACTTACTGGTTAGTTTCTAATTCCTTGATCTTACGTGATATACCGGTCTCTTTATTCAGAGGCTTCACTTGTGTAGTACAAAAGGATATTGTGCGCAGGGAGTATTTCTTACCTGAGCTGCTCTGTGAAGAGCCGTGGGAGAGTTTGGCCCTTGGAGGGCACGAGCTCTCTGTGGGTTCTGGATACTGCTGAAGTCGGAGTGTGGCTGGGGGGTCAGACATGGCTTCCTATGAAAGGTGCAGCTCCTGCAATCTTCATCAGACAGGAGAATGGGAGACTTAAATTTCTTGCTCCTCCTGTGATTTCACTTGAGGGGTTTTGTTTGCAGAGGGAGCTAGGGCTAAATGGAGTCTACTGTATTTTTCCTTCAAACGTGAACTTCTGACTGAAGTTTCTTCTGCTGTTTCCCCTTTCTGCTCAAGAGTCAGTAAGAGCTCTTCCCTGGTACCATGACGGGCAGACCTGTATCTGTAATGAATCAGTCCCGAGACAGTCATCGTGCTTGCATTTCAGAAACAGGACACATCTGCTCATTAATCCTCTCTCTCTTTTCATCTGTTAGAAGCTTGTTTCCATCCTTCTAGTCATCAGCATCTTTCATTGTCCTTTCACAAATTGATTTAAAAACCTATCGTCCCTCTTAGATTTAATAATCACAGAAAAAAACAGAGGTAAAGATAAAATAATAAAATTTGAGGGAGGGAAATGTAAATTTTGAACTTAGACTTGGTGTACACACACCTCACAGAGGGGCAGCAGGTTTCCATAAAGGTCAGCCAGATACCAAGGAAAAAGTTCTCTGCCACATCGTGAGTGCCACCACGGTAAAGAAGTACTGAAATTTTGCTAACTGTGAGGTTGTCGGTTTAAAATGTGTCATAGTCCTTTACTTACAGTAGATAGGTGGTACTGAGAGACTCCTATTGAGCAGTTATGACAAGTGTTGACATTTCCGACTTCCATAATGTTAAGATGCTAACCATGCACACCATTAGTCTCACCCCCTTATTGGGGCTGATGCAGAGCGCCTTACATTTTACAGTTACAGAGCAGATTTGTGAAATGTAGAGACATACAGGACAGTAAAAAATTCAGTGTCGAGCCACTTTAAGATACAATGACAGTACTAACCCATCAAGATTTCCAGATAAGTAGCCACAATGCAGATGTTCACTAGCTCTGAATTTCTTGAGATATAGGAAGTTGTGTTTTTTCTGGCCAATATTCCATTTCTGAAAATAAACTGATTGGAAAATATTGGGATTTATAGGAAGAGCTCCAGCCTGGCTGGCAGCAAAAGCTAAGTGAAAATGGCAGGCAGTGCTCACTTTGTTCAGCAGCCTGTCCTCAGTGGGAAAATGCCAGACCCCGGTGTGTTCCCATTCTGCATGGGTGCATTTGATGTTCTGTTTCCAAACATTATCTAAAGGTAAAGCTTTCACATATAGGAAGAGGCAGAGGCTAAACATGAGACTACTGTAAAATGTATTAGTGTCCATAATTCTGTTTAAATGTTATTATTCCTTCATTCTTTGAAATAAAATTAAAACAGAACCTGCATTGATTTCTTGTTCTTACGGGATCCTAAATGCTGGTTCTCATTGGCATAGCATCGCACTCATTGTATCAAAACCTTTTAGATCCTCTTAACTTTTTTTGCCTTCCTTAGAATGCAAGTACAGTTTGCTCCAGCTAAGTCTTAAATTAAGTGGAAATTGCACAAATAGGAGTTATTTGAAGCTGCAGAATGATTTTACAGTCATGCTTATGCAATGAGCTAGAGCTGCACAGCTGACCAGAGAACAGTTCTTAGTTCACGATTCCAGCCTGTTTTTCACTTCAGAAGCTTTTTAAACTTCCCTTTAGTCTTTATGCATCATTTTATGTGGTTTAACTAAAATTCTGAGGAGAGGAAGGAAAATGAACCATGGACCTGAAGAAATGTGCAAGGACAGATGAAGAGGGAGGTTTTGTGTAGGAGAGGGCGTGGAGAAAGCAGTGCTGTAAGAACAGTTTGATCAAAATGCTTGGGATGGTGAAGTGGCATATAGGAAAAATTAGATTAACTAGAAAGAATGCATGTCAGGAGAGATGCAATTTATTGGACTAGAAAAGTCTTCCTCAAGGTCAGCAAGTGGCATAATTTTCCCAAGAAACTGCATCTATTCTTTGGGAATTGAAAACTTGATTGAGTAAACACTAGAAGATGCCACTATAAGAACTGTGCTGCTGGAGGTGAGCACTCTGAGCAGAAATCCTTTCCTACCTCTGTATTGTGACTTGCTTGAGACAGCTCCATGAGTCTGGTTCAGACTTGGGATAAAACCATAAGGTATGTTTTCTCTGCTCTCTCTTTTCCCCCTAGATGTTATTTTACTGCAGCTTGGCTCTGTCCACATAGGCTGGAGCAGACTGTGTTGTAACTTGCTTTAGCCGCTGCTGAATTTAACAGCTTTTGGCTTTGTAACCAATGCCTTAGGAGAACTCTTGCTCATCTGTTCCCTGAGCCAAAGGAAAACTCCTCCAGTAGCTTTCCCAGTGTTTTCTCTGGCTGGAACGCATAGTTACCAATTGCTAGGTGAAGATAAACTATCTTTAATCATCTTTTATTTTTGTATTTTTGGTTTGTCCAGCTGACATATTCTAAGACATTCACTTGGACTAGAACGGTAAAAGAGCCCTTTCACAATAGATTTTTTTCTTTTCTTTTCCTTGTGCCCCATGTAACTGAAATCTCCCACTGGTGGGGAAAAATGCTTTGCCTTGATGTAAATGTGTGGCAAATAGTTGAATTGTGAACCAGTCAGTCACATTTCTCCCTTAAGAGTATTTTTCATAACAAAAGGATTTATCTTTGGAATCTTGTTCAGAAATTTCTTTACATGGGTTTCCTAGTCCTTCACGATTGGCTCTCAGGAAACCAGATCCTATTGGCATTTAATGTGTTGCTAGAAATGTGTCTGCTGGGAACTTCTTAAACAGGATTGCAATAAACATTTGGATTATATTTTGCAAGTACAAATCACTGGCAGATATTTGCATATTTACTTGTTGAGTTTCAGCTTCCACTTCAGGTTAGATGAGACATAAACAATTACACAGCACCTCTGGCAAGGAATTGGTCTAAAAAGCATGTCAAAGCAACACTGGGAATTCAGAGGAAGATTTCTGAGTTTTAGAAGGAACTGTGAAAGGCTTCCACATCATTTTATCTCCATAAATTTTGTATCAAGTATGGAATTAATGTTGCAGGCTTTTACTCTGATACATCTTTTTTGTTTTACTCTGATATATCTTTCTAAAAAAATATTCGTGGCAATGCTGGTCAGAGGCAGGGACTGCACGATTGCATTGTTAAGGGAAAAAATGACCCTAATTTAAAGCCAGCTAAAAGATTGCTGGTTTTTTTTGCCAGAGTCTGTGGATCGATCTCTGTATTGTGCTTTCTAATGGAGGCCACAGATAAGTGTGATCTGCCAGAAAGGTGTTAGTAGTTTCTGCAACTAGTTCAGGTTATGCTGGCACAGTCAGGTGAAGTGTGACACCTGCTGTACTGCTGACCTGCCTGGTGATGATACACAGTTGGAATCTCAGAGGCATTTTCTGGCAAGAAATGCCTAGCAATTTCAGACTTCATGGTGGTTTGATGATGATTCCGAGAAAAAAATACAGCCTTCAAACTAATTTTCACATGTCCTAAAGGAGCTTTTGGCAGAGGTCTGCCAAGGTCAGTAGGCTAGGTACAACAGCATGCTTGTCACCTAGCAGAGGAAATACCTGGTGAGAAGTATTCTCGGCCTGCTTCATTTTAGGAAAATCACCGTGGAAATTATGAGAGAAAAATAATGTAATTATAATTAGTATAGTGTTTATAGTGGATACACATTCCAAAATCTTTAGCAACAGTGAAGGTGTCTTCATAGTTTTCAGGAACTATACATTTACAGAAGCAATTAGATCACTTTGGCTAACCTTGAATATCTTCTGAACTTGACATTTACTGTCCATTTGCATCTTTGAAAGTCCTCCCAGTTATTCACAATTACATTTGATGCCTGGCTGCTTTGTTTACATGAAAATGATTGACATATCCTTTCTGTTTGTGTCTCTGTGCCTTACTTGTTTAGTAACATTGCTGGATTTTAAGTTCTGGAGATAAAAGAAGGCACTAAGGGTACAAGGCTTTCCTGCAGTTCATTGCTTGTCCTTTTTTGCACGTGCGGATATGCAGGGAAGCCTTGTACTGAAAGTGAAACTGATAAACTTCCAATTCTCAAACAAAGTGCTATTTTTATTATATAATAAAAGAGTTCAGATGACACTCTGCTTTGTACTCTGTTCCTACACATCCACATGTCTTTTGAAGATCTGTCCTTATTATTTGTGCTATAAAATCTGTGTTGATTCATGGGAAGAACTCAATAAGGTGTGGTTTAGGTTGTATGATCTAACTCCTTAGTATGGTTTCACACTTTGATGGGAATAATCAGGGGTTGGAGTCTGTACTTCAATTTGGAAAAAGGTATCCTTGTTAAATCCTTTAACATTTTCTTTTCAGCCACATGCTTCAGTAATCATTTCTAATTTTGCAGAAAACTATAATAATTCTGTTCTGTATCTGAAGTTCATGTATTTATTTTTCTTTTCACAAGCATGAGGAGTTATCTCTTAGTACTTAGCCTCTTACCAGAAAATGAAGATCACTCATCTGTTCATCCATTTTTCTTTAAGTTGTAGTAAAGCTTCATGTACAAGAATTCCTGCCCTACATTGTAATAATTCTTTCTTTTTTTCCTTTCTCTGGTGTTTGCAGGACCTGTTTGCAGTTTTCAGTAGGTTAAACTTCTTGTAGCTGAAGGATATGAAGGAGGTTTTCTGCTTTTGGTCATAGCTGAAACCTTTCACCTAAGGGAGTTTCGTTCAGGCTGGGCAGATAACTGCCTTTCCGATGTGGCCAAAAATTTTGAAAGTCAGTGGCTGGAGGAGGCCAGCGTGTAATGAAAATTTGGAGCCTGGATGGGGTTTGTCTGGGCTGTTTATTTTTCCTTGAAGGCAGAGACAGGGAAGGATGTGCAATGATAGAGCGCTGAATGAAGGATAGCAGAGAAGACACTGAGACTGGATGCAGGAACAGAAGATTTGCTTTCTTCAATGTTACCCGATAGGATCTATTTTTACATAGAAATGTCACCTGACAGAAGTCAGGAGAAATAATATCCAGGTAGTTTAGATGCAGCTCAAGGCTGGGAGCTAAAGACGTGAGGGAGAAGAGAAGAAGCAGTTGAGGTGATCTGAATGCACAGCTGTATATAAAAATAGTAGTTGGAAGGGAGAGGTCTTTGAGGAAGCTGACCACAGATGCATGTGGTTCTAATCACAGCATAGAGGCTGGCACTAATTGGTAGTGGAGAAAAGAAGTGAAAGACTGATTTGTTGTGACGGAGAGCTCAAAAGAAAAAGGGAAAACAGATGACACCAGAGAAGAGTGGCACCAGAAAAAAAGGAGGGTAAGTTGGAGATAACTGGAGACTTAAGGCTGAGGAGGACCAAGGATGTCATTAAAGAACTGGGGAGAGAAACCAGCAGATAGTTGGACAACAGCAGGGGAAACGGGAAAAAAAACTCATCAAGATCTGGGATTCCTAGTGATATGAGGAAGATGCCTATGTGTGTGTCTGAAGACTCCTTTTCTTTAGGTAGAAAGACACATCCATCAGCAGAGCTTAGCTAGCAGGAGAAAGAGTGGTGTTTTGTCTTCCAGGAGCAAAGAAACACCATACAAACATGAAGCTGAAAACGGTCCTGAAGAAGAAACTTGAGATAAAGATCTCAGCATCTCTGTTAGAACAAAACAAGGATTTATATGTCAAGCCAGAGAAAAGTCTCCTAAAAGCTGTGGCTGGTGTGGTACCAGTGGAATTACTTTGATCTCAGAGAAGGAAGGTGAGAGAATGACAAGCTAATGAAGACTACAAAGATTCATGACAAACTCAGGGTCATGCAGGCATTAAGAGGACTTCATGCAATGGGCTTCTCTGTACTAGTAAATTAAATGGTCTTTGGAAGCATTCCCAGGCCCTGGAAATCAATTGTCTCTACTGTTAACTGTCCCTGTCCTAGTTTTAGTTTATATTTACGGGAACTCACCTGAACTGTTCCCAGGTACAGTTTGACAGTTATCATGGGATAACTGGTGTGCTGAATGACATCAAGTGTTCAGCTCTTCGGGATATCAAGCCCACACGGCAAGCTCATCTGAAAGAGCCTATCTCCAGACCACGTATGTTGTTTCAGACCACGTCAAACTCTTGCATTAGTTTTTTCACGGTGTGCTGTGTTGCTGGAGCAGGATTTCGTGGAGAGGATGCAAAATGTGTATCAAGTGTAATGTTGGGAAGTGTTTTGGGTTTGTGTGGCTGAACTTGAATGCGAGGTGATAATAACACCTCCAAATTGTGACAGAAATTAATTTTAATGTCTTTTTTTGTTTCTGTTGGCCTTTACATGTTTCTATAAATGCTGTGTAGTTGAACGAATACCAGACTGATGAGCGTGGAAGCCTGCCTGTCAATGTCTCAAAGGGAAAACCTTCAAATATAAATAGTCTTAAAAATATAAATAGTGAAATCTCTACTGTATTCATCACTGACCACTTTCTTTTTGCCTTTCATTGCGTCTCCCATTTTATTTTTAGCAATGCTTACTTAAAATAGTTTTGCTGCTTTCCTGTTGGCGATTAGAAGGCCACTCTGGAATCCAAGTGATTTCTAAGCTGGATGGTGAGGAAAGTTCCTTACTTCGAGCAGCATGAGCCTGAAGTCATGTCTGTCCAGGCTTTCTTTGCTGAAGCATCAGCTTTGTCTGTTCTGTTGATTTCACATACATATTCTTGAATTGGTTTCAAAATGTGATTCCAGTGTCGTTCAGGACCTCCGGTTCTTCTTACATCGATGTTACTCTGTGTCCCCCTCATAAGTTCGTAGCTCTGGTCTTAGCTAACTTACTAAAGTCAGTACTCTTCACAAATGTCACTATGTTGGTAAGCATAACGTTTGTAGATTTTAGTTTTTTTTAATTCCACGAAATCTAGAATGGGCACATGCTGGTGATCACCTCAGCTGCACACAAAATAACATGAACAAATTTAAATTTTTACGTCCCTTGGGCCTTAGCCAGACTTCACTGTTAAAACTGCAGTATAGTGTCCACTTACCGTTTGTGCTGTTAAATTCTTCTTCTCTGTGTGTTAATAAATACATAATTTTAGAGTAGGGTTGAACCTAGTGTGAGCCACGCTACTGTTTGGTGAGGTTTGCAGGCCAAAGCTGATCTTCCAACACTACTTGCTTGAAGAGGCTGCAGATGCATCATGACTTGGTTGGGCTTTTTTCTCCTGAACTGCCTCAAGAAAAGGAAATAAGTCTTGGGAAGGACGAGCTGGTTATCTATACACTGCTTTAACCATCTCTGCCTCAAAGTGGCAGGGCAAGATGAAGTAGTTACATGGGAGCTTCCTACAGGAGTGGTACTCACCAGACAGCATGGTCAGTCCAGTAGCTGGGAACGAGGATCCACGCTGGAGGATTTCTAGAGAAGGGTTGTATGGAAGGCATGGGTTGGAGTGTGCCTGCTGCATGGTATCATGACGTGGATACTGACAGCCAGCAGCAGCTCCTGATGGGCTTGAGACCAAGTGCAGGGTCACCCAGCTTCTTTACTGGGGTGCTTCGAAGGTATCATCGAGGTCAAAGGTTACCATGGGAGCATCTGCTGTGCCCCGTGGCTGCTTGGGCAATGTGACGGGACAGTGTAGAAATCCATTTCTTTAAGGCATAGAAGGTCACAGTTGGTTCCTTGTATGTCTGACTACATGCTTCGGTCTCAGCCTGAGATGCTGCCATGGGAAGGAAGCAAGATGAGAAGTCTTGTGGCAGAGAGAAGCAAGACTGGTTTTATGTCCACATCAACAGCAGAAACAGGCTTCCCGGCCCTTCAGCAGCAGCAGCGGTTTCCTCTCATGCCAAGCCAGGAGGCCCATCTGTACAGGTGGACAAGCCCCAGGCTCAGCACGCACGTCAGCCGTGCCAAGGTTTTTTGCTTCTGTTTCTTGTGGTATTGGTGGAGTCCCAAGATCTGGGAGCTGAACGTCGTTAGGACAAGAGATGTTGCTGCCTCTGCCGAATGCTTTGCTACTGTGGTCACTCTCGTGAGACCACTTGTACCTTGAGCTTCTTGCAGCTGTGGAGAGGCAAAGAAAGGAGCAGAAATGTGTTGTGCAGCTGCCTTTGAGAGGTGCAGGAGGCATTGCCGTTAGTTAGGAAATCCCTGAAATGGCCAGCTGCTGCTCGTAGGTTAAAGCTGTTTTCCTGCCCTTGTTAGGGGGGGGGTATTTCTCCTGCTGGTAGGCTGTCCTGGAGATGCCTCAGCTTTACATCCAAGCAGATTGCTAATGCATCCAGTCAATGACAGGTAAAATGGTCTGTGTTCATGTGGCTTTGAGACTTTGGGGAATCGTGGAATCATTTAATCATCGATTTTTGTATTTATGCTTCAAGGCACGCCAGTGTCTGCAAGCTTTTTGTTAGTTTTAAATGCAATTTCTGTAGTTTTATTTTTATACAGTGCCTTGGGATGCTTACTGTGGAAGGCTCTTAAAATAGGTGTAACTTAATGTGCTGTTCAGAATTCTCATTAATCTGCTTGTCTTCACTCTTACCCAGAGGTAAAATACAAAGCCTACAGAGTAAGGAGTTTGGAATAAAATGATAGAAAATGGGGCTCTGAAATAAAGACATTCAGCACTGAGGACTCAGACTAACGGTGGAGGAAACAGAACAGGATGTTCAGAAAGTCCAAGCCCTTTGGCATGAGTTAAGGAGCTTGGAAAATAAGCAGGGCTACAGTGAATTTGTGAAACAATGTTTGTCTTCCTAAACTGAATGCTGGAAAGCATCCATTTCACACTTTGCCTTTGCCAGCGCCCTGATACCTATTGTAGCACTCATCTTCTGGCCTCTTTATTTTCAGAGAAGCGTTTGACTTTGCGTTTAGAAGTTTCCTGCTTTCTTGTGGTGCTAACACGATCGCGTTGTGGCTGTGGGACTAAGCTTTGGAGTCTGAGTCTTTGGTCCTGCTGTACCGCCCTGTTTCTGATGTTTGTATTTTAACTGCAGGGATGGGCTTGAAAGACTCCTCTTCTGCTTTGCATCAGCATTGCTTTGTCTGCATTGGTAAATTACTCAGGGCCACGACTTGTATCTTATGATTGTCCGTATTGTTTAATTTCTAGCACATTCCATGACATGGTTTTGGCCCGTGCCAACTAGCACATTCCCAGATGACACCTGTGGCAGGATGACGTGGGAGAGGGACTGTTCTCAGCAGGCATTACTGAAAAGGTAACGGTGTTCTGCAGGGGAAGAGAGCATAGAGGCGCAAGTTTGAGCTGGCTGTGCCATTTCCCCCCAAGCCTCTGGATATCAATGCATCTTATACACTAGAACAGTCTCTCGGGCTTAGCATTTGAGAAGGATGCTGAAATACAAGCTTTTGCTTCCTAACTGCATCACTAGTGCCGTTATCCACAGCAATATCAAGCCACCTCCCCCTCCTCCCCATGGACCATCTGCTCAGGCTTACAGCACCACTTCCATAGCGCTAAGATCTTTTCTCTTTGAATAAGAGTCAGGTTAGGGGCACAACTGAAGTTTTACGTCAAGCTGGCAATACAACAAAACCAAAACCTGTGAGCTTGAGTGAACTTTCTGGAGAGTGAGTGGTCTTCGACCGTGCAGCTCATTTGCAAGTTCAAAAAGCCAGCGTTGTCACAGGCCCGCAACAGCAAGTTAGAGAAATAATTACTGTTCTGGTATGTCTATATTTACTTATCACACAGGGCCATGGTAATTGCACATACAGAGCATACATTTGCTTGTACGCATGGATTTTTTTTGAACTTCACGCCTATAGTTCACCCTTCAGGCTTTGTTTGTAATGCTTCATGTGAAAGTAGGTAGTGTTTACTTGCCTCTGTGGGGCTTCTGGTTTGTAAAGCCCTCTGCAGTTCTCTGTTGAAAGGGATCATTGAAATCCTGAGCACTGCTGGTGCTTTGGCTGATTGTGTTGTTCCAAAAAATTGGTTGTGTAAGATACACCTATATATGCAATGCTCTTTATAATCCTTGGTTGCTCCCTTTCTGACTTTTTCTATTGACTGAGATTTTAGTTGCAAATGGAGATGTTATTAAAACCATAGTCTTCCTCACTCACCCACTGTTGAAAGTGTTCTTTTCATTTAGGTAGCACATGGTGGACTAGTAGAATGTACATCACTAGTAGCTGTGGACTGCATAGACTTGGGGGGTTTTGTCGTGAAAATTACAGGATTGGCTGCACCAGTGAACATCTATTTAGCATCAAGATTTAATCTCCTGAGCTGGTTCTTGGTGCCTCTGGAGCAGGAAAGGAAGAAACCACCACTGAGTTATTGGACTAATCAGTATAGCTTTTCTTCATCATTACGCTCTCTGTACAGCGCTGTTATCGTGGGGATCAGAAACACTGGGCAAAAAGGATTTTGTTGTGTCAGTGTGAGGTGGAATGATGTTGTTACAAGCTGGTTTAGTGAGCAGTTTTATTTTGAGGCTAGTCAGGGCCATGATGGTAACAGTCGCGCAGAAATTGTTGTGAAAAACAAAAGGCTGAGAGAGGTGCAGAGCCTCCTATGTAAACTATGTTTACGGTTATTGCCAGTCTGTGTGCTGCTTTCACTATTTATTAGCTGAAGAGACCAAAAAATCAATCTGGAAGGGATTGTGCTGACTACAAGATTTTGTAGCCTTTGGTGGTGCCAGCTGCGAAAATAGGCAAATTTGGCTGCAGTGGAAGGGCGTGATGGGGCAGCTCCAGCCCAACTGCTACCCTGGAGGCGTTTTGGAGGCTTTGGCTGGGAGCCGTGAAATGCATCTCCCTGGGGAGGACTGCATTGCAAACAGACCTTGCCCTTCCCTATCAGTGAATTCCTTTGGCAGTAGGCTGGCACTAGAACACCTACAAATATCTATGATAAAGCTGCAATGATTTTTCCCCTCTGAGATCAGGACGGGGTTTGCATTGTGTTCATCAATACTTATCTCACATAGGACTCTCAAAAGGTCTCACTGTAGCAGCCATTCATTAGTGGTGGCACTGTACCTGGCTGAAGGCCAGGTAAAAACAGGTTTCTCAATTTCTCTCTCTTACACGGCCTAAACCAAACGCTGACAGCTCCCCATTGAGTTAGGTGGGTGTTGGTTGGATCAAGCCAGTCTGTTATAGGGAACAGGACTGGAGGAGTAGCTCCTGTGTCTCCTTGGAGTTTAGCTTTCTTAAAGAGCAGAAGGAAAAGAACTGAAAGGTTCTCTGCACCCCAACCCAAAGACTACCTTTGAAATAGGATACGTGTTTACATATATGAAGAGATTAGCGTTAGAAGTAACTTGGAGGTAATAAAATAAGCCTTTATGAATGCTTCAGAGCACTTTCTCTTTTCCCACGGAATTATGGTCTCGGTAGCTTGGTCAGCTCTGTAGGAAGTGTCTTTGTGGGAAGGGGTTAATGCACAGGGAGAAGAGTCTGCCGAACAGAGCAAGCTTTCTGCTACAAATTAGAAGTTTAAAAAAGTCAAAATTGCTTTGTCATCCTTTTACACTTTCTTAAATTGAGTTCATCTTTTTCAGGGAATAATTAATCTTTCTTGTTCATTTTATTTACTTATTTTCCCTTTCCTATGTAAAGTGTTGAGATCGCTCAAGGAAATGACAGGTCTCAATAAGAGCCAATCTCTGCTTCAGGCTAGACCAGTGCTAGTTCATGCGGACTGTAATGACAGTTAAATTGTTGCTAAACTAAGTATGCAGGTCAATGGGTAGGTTTCTCCATCCTATACTGGAGCTCATCCTGCTGTATGGTTTACTGCTTTTAGGGCCTGCAGTAGCAAGATTAAAGAAAGTGCTGCTTTGCCTACCTAGCTCCTTCTTGAACACAGGGGGAAAAGACTTGTGAAACCCTGAGCACACAGAAAACAATGAGAGATCCACGCTTACCTTGTTGCAGTTATTTGTGGGCTTTTCCATGCTTTCCTGCAGGACAGATTGCTGTGTTGCCTCAGTTTCATTAGTGTTGTTCAGACATCAGTTATTCAGTCCCTACCCTTGCACAAGTGCCAAAAATCACAGATGTGGAAGTCTTGGACACTGATTTTTCACAGTGTTCGTGACAAAAAGGCAGCTGGCTTCAGAGATCAGAGGCATCTTTGAATATGAAAAAATCCTCTTTAATGTATGCTTTTTTTGTAAAGGCAGTTGCTCATTCAGAAGACCACAGTCAAGTGCAAGTACCCTCAGCTGGAACCCTTGTCCCTCTGCTGCAGCACATGTGGTCTTGCTGCTGTTTAGAGTCAATGGGGTTGTTTGAGCCACTGCAGCTCCTTACCCAGGCTTATCATTAGCTGCTGAATTTTAAATACTTTCTGGAGTTTGCTCCCTTAAAAATATGGTAGCCGTCAGTAGAAAAACTACTGAAATAACAAGTGTCAGACTTGTTTTCTCTTCTAGGTACTATATGGTTCCATAACAAATAAAGGGTATAGATTGTTTATTTTTATTCAAATAAATGATTTGCCACAGCTGGAAAGGAAGGGGAACAGCCATGAGCTGGAAATAAAATTTACAGCACAGTTCTGTGTATGTTGTCAGGAAATCATTCCCATGCAACCCTGCAATGGCACAGGGATTTCAGGGATTATGTTCAGATTAAATGTCAACAAGAGCTGAGCCTTGGCAGTACGCCAGGAAGGTCATATGAGGCAAGTCCCAAACTTTTACATTCAAATAAAAATGTGTTCTGCTTAATACCCGTAATATGCTGCAAATGTTAACACAGCTAATGACTTGGGTTAAGAAATCTCATCACAACCTGATTATTTTTTAATTATTTTTTTAAATTTAGATTTAGGGCTTCTTGCTGCTTTTTGGTACTTAAGACTTTGTCAACAATTTTATTTGGGGGTTATGCCTCTATGTGGAAATTTTTTCTTAGTAGCACAACATAAAGGAATAGTCTAAAACTTCTACAAGTCCTAAAACTACAAGTTTCAAGTTACACATAAATGGAACAATAACCTGCTAATACTTCCACAAGGATTATTATTTCACAGAAACATCCCTATTATTTCTAAGATGAAGTCTAGGATGCTGTATTTCCATGGCAATTATGGGAGAATAGTTTGTTATTAGGAGGGAATGAGAAAATAAATACCAATATGTAGTTGAGGATTGTTCTTTTATTCATCTGTAGTTGGTCTTTGCCATTCCAAAATACCTGTGCAATTATGAAGGGATATGCTGACAGTCTCATACTGCGTTGAGATTGTCTTCTTTTGGTTTAATCTGATCTCTGTTTACAGTAGATTGGTTTTAACTACAGAAGGATGTTCTTACTCTGAGGGCTATCTACACGTGGAGTTGTAGGGCCTTAGCTATACTGCTTGAAATCAGTACTCTTTTAATCTACTTGCCAACTCTGAAAAAAGCTGAAACTATTATAAAATCGATGTATCAAATCCCTGAAGTACTCTAAATGTGATCCTACTAGTGCATACTATTAAGGGTATATGATGCTTTTCAATGTATCATTTCATTTGCTCTCTAGCACTAAACCCTGCAGTGGTGTGAACGCACCTTCCTGATGCCCCTCCTGGGAACTGGGGTTTTCTGAGAGAATTTTCCTGAGACTTCTTTTGGATGTGACCAACATGCTGGATCGAACCACAGCGGTTGGTTTTGGTTTGCCAGTGAGCTTCAGTATATGCTGCATTGTTCCAAAATGTAAATGGGAGCAAAACTTGGAGTCATTAGCTAAAGCAGCTGATGATTCTGTGGATTCAGGACTCCACCTCTCATTTCAAATTATATATACATCCCACTGATTATAGGTGTACTGTATACACATGAATACATACTTATATACACAGATACGCATGGGTGTGTAGACATATGTGTGTATGTGCATGCTGAAGTTTATTGTCCCCTTCCTCCTCCTGCCTTTCCCCACCTTGCCTGCTGCAGTGAGGCACAGGGGAGGGGAGAAAACTGTTTTAGCTGACAGTGGCCAACATTGCCATGGGGGTTGTGCAAACTGATCTGCAGTTGATTAAGCATGGAGGTTGGGAGAGAACAATTAGAACTGTCAGATTCTGGAAAGGGTCCCAGTGATAACATTGGGGTCAAAAATCAAACTGAAAACCCCCAGGAGATGTGGCTGGCTGCAGCAGCAGGACACTAGGCTGGGTGACCGGGGTCCTGAGGCAGAGGTGCTGCTGACTTTTGCAGTACAACAGATCCAGTCGGTTTGTTGTTTCTGAAAGGTATGGTATGCAACCCTCAACGTATCAACGCTTCTTTAAAGAGCAGATTTAAAAATTGTGGTTTAGAAGTCAGTCCTTCAAATACTATTTATAAATAAAGTAAATTAGTGATTATTTTCATGAAGTTACCACTTTGTAAAAGTACCACTTATTTGTCCTGAATTATGAAATTGGTAGGATTTTTTCCATTACTTTTACAAGACCTTTTTTTGAAGCTACAGTCAGTGCAATTTTACCATCCTACAGCCCAAAACACACGGAAATAAATCAACCCTTATTTCCTTATTTGTTTGAAGCTAATGTGACAACAAATAGTTTGTTAGCATACATTATTTCTTTGTACTACAAAATATGCAAATATTTCAATAATGATACTTTTATCTCTATGATATTTTAAAAAACATGATACAACATGTTTCTCCAGTAATTGAGTTACATAAAAGCAGCTTCACATCAACATATTGCTTTTACAAAACACTCCCTCTATTTCAAGTTAAAATGTGTGTTCAGCTTGGGAATATGCTCATAAAGAAACTTTGTTTACCTTATTAAGAAACACTTGTGTATTCTCTTAAGTTTCAGATATTTTATTTTTTTTTTAATATTCATTTTTTCAGTTTCTGGACTCCTGCCTGCCCAGGCTGTCCAGGGCTGGCAAAGGTTTGGTAAGTTACGGTGCTACTGAGTTCTGCAGTTAAATTGAGTTGGTTTCTTGTTTATGAAGGATGCGGTTTGACTCCCTTGGCCTTTTTTTTCCCCTTCTGTGAATATTTTCTGTAACTGGATGCTTGTTTTCTAGTATTAATCCTTAGTGGCTTGACCATGACAGTTTTCCCTCTAAATCTGGTAGAACCATCAAAACTGACATTATCCTCAGCAGGGTTTGTCCAGCTTCGTACCTGTGCAGCGCTGTGTTGCTGGCATTTATTTAAGCGGGGTTGTTTTAAGGGACTGTGAGGTATTTTGGCTCAGCAGCCGCGCCAGCTCAGTGCAGCCTCACTCTCCCTGTGTCACTGCACTGGTGCCTTCTCAGAAAGGCAGGTGGTGCGGTGCCCATGATGTCCCGAGGACCGTGAAGGCAGGTGTGCTGCTTGGTACCTGTGTGCTGGGGCAGATGGGGGTGACCCACGTGTGCTGGCCACCCAGCTTGGGTTCCTCAGGTCAGTGCTAGATGAGGATTGAGTACTTAGGGGTGAGTAAGGTTGCATCGTTTGTATCCTGAATTATTTGAAGTGTTTTATCTTAATGTGAAAAGCACGATGCGCTAGGGAGGAGTAGGGGTTTCTCCTTCTTTCCCAAAGAATGGAAAAATAAACCACATAGTGATAGAAAAATTAATTTCCTCTTAACTTTGGCTGTACTGTCTCAAGGCTTTCTCCTTATAAAACCAGGTAGCATTGCTAAACCTCTGTTTGCTGGGTGAAATAGCCAGGTGTGCTTTGTGTATAAGCGATGGTAGCCTGAAACATTGCTGCAGGTGCTTCATGAGTCAGATCGTTCATGATTGCAGTAACGAGATTATTTCTGGTAGGCTCTGCATTGTGACAGTGGTCCTTTGTTTGAAGTCTGCGTTGAGTATGTGTTATACTTCCGATTTGCAGATTGCTGCTTTGCTAGAAAACAGCATTGCAGCAGGGAACTGAAAGTGAAGGTCAGTGCAGCTCAATTCAGGATGTTACTCAGTGCTGGAAATAACTGGGAAGGTTCATAGTTGAGTTAGAAGCTTTAATCATGACTTTCATTGAGATGATACTGCTTCCTGTTGTTTCTGAGGTTGGTTTTTTAATTTGTTTTTTAGTATGTTGTCTTTTGGGTGGGTTTTTTTTGTGTGTTCTGTTTTTTAAACTGTCTGCTGATTAGAACTGGGTAGATACTGCCAAGAGTGTACTCATAACTGTGTAAGAGGTGTTCTCCTTGATAGTGGTGGTCACTTACATATAATTTTGTCTGAGGAAAGGAAGAAAACCCCAGTGTTTTGTTCATGTTTGGATTCAAGTTGATTTTAATATTTACCTGCAATCTTTAAAAAAAAATAAAAAATGCTTGTTTCCATATAATAACTGCTATTAAGTCCCTTTGTTACAAGGTGATTATGTCCTATGGCAGGGTGATTACGCTTTGTGGTGGAACCGTGACCAGAGTGTTTTTAGGCTTAGGCAATGTTTCTGCTAGCTTATGGCTAGGATTTGTCTCCCGTACAGATGGCTGGTCAGACTGAAACCAAGGTGTATTGTGCTCCCGATCTTTCCCCTGAGGGGAGCATCCCTGTGTGATATTCCTCTGCCAGGTGCACAGGGTGGCTGGGGCACCCGTCTCTGGTGAGGCAGGTCAGGGAGCAATTGGTACCAGAGTCTTCCTCCTCTTGTGGCATCCCATGATGTTTGCAGGCAGGTCGGGTTGCTGCGTGGAGAGGAGGCTACCTCTGCCACATCTGGGAAGATGATAATGATGAATCAGTGATGATGGCTGTATGCAGTATTCCAGCTTTCCCTTTTGGAAATAGGAGGGGCCATCCCAGTGCGGGGCCAGGACTTCAGAGGGAATCACCAGAGCTGTTTGCTGCCGTAGAAGTCTAAAATAACCATGTTTCCCATGGAGGGTGTCAGCAGCTGGTAACAAAAACACAGAGCAAGCTGGGTTCCTGAAGAGCATATCTGAAACTAAAATAGCCCTTTTGTTTTTAATTCTTTGATGCCAGATTTTATCCTTGGAGCTCAGAGGTTTCCTGATGTTTTCATTTGAAATGGTACTGCTTCATGCAAGGTGAACATGGTTTAAAATAAATCCAGTGCAAGCATTGCAATGACTGTCCTGTGCTTTGATGTGTGATTTTAAAATTTTCCCCTCAATTACTTATATATTCTACAGGAGAGGAATGTTTTAGCTTATCTGTGTTAGCTATGAATTTTCAGCGCCAGTGTAAATTTGAATTCCAAGTCATTTTGTTGCAAGTTAGGAAAATGTTTATACACTCACTTTCAGTGATAAAAACAAGCGGCAGTTAATTGTTTGACAGGAAGAATAAACCATTTGACTGTTCTGTATTGTGCGGGGCGTTATGACAGATTTCTTGTGATTGTGCGACATTCAAATTATACATCAGTAGGGTAACATTAAATCTGCATTTCTACAAGGAATTTCAGTATTTGAATAAAAATTTACAGGGATCTGAAAGCCACTTCGTTTTATATGTAGTAATAATCATACATATTCAGTTTTGTGTAGTTTTATACAGAACTACATTTTCTGCATCCTATAGCAAGAGATAGATTGCTATTACTCTTGGGATACTTGACAGGTAATTGAATATGAAAATTGAGGTTTTTTACTGAAGATTTTGGTGCTCTCCGAAGGTATTCAGATTTTCGGTATTTCAGTTGCAGGTAGCAAAAATGCTTTCACTGTCATCACCAAGGTAATCAATTTCAGGTTACTGAAACGTAGATCTATTTTTTTGAGACTTAGTTACAAATAAGATTAAGTGGAAACATGGCTTAATAATACAGTTTGCCCTAAATGGTTAAAGGGTCAGTGTTTACTGATTACCTTTTCCATGCATCTAGATTAGGGCTGTTTAAATTGCAACCTTTAATCTAGATTGGGACCATGAGTGTATTTGACCTTGCTACGGCTACATAAAGTTCTGAGATGTTGTTGGAAATGTGGCACTCCTTACTGGTTTTCCCAGTATCTTAGAGAGCAGATTTGCCACTCGTAGGTGTCAAAATTATGCATGACTCTTGCATGGCCAAGAAGATGCAGACTGAGTGCACCACAAGTAGCTGAAGAGTTCTTAGTAAATTAACTGAGTAATGCAGATTAATATAGTGTTAACTTCGTATTTTGTGTAAAAGCTTATTTTTTGAATGAAAGACAAAAAATCAACTGCAGGATCCTGTTCCAAATGAAACTCCTTGATTTGGCAGTTTTATAAAAAAACAAAAGTCCTAGTGTTTTTCATGAGAAATAATTTCTATGAAAGCATATAAAACCTGTGTCTTTATCAGAACTTAGTTACTTAGTTTAATAGGTGTTGATTTAATGTTTAGTATGCCACGCTTGAGGAAGCCCTAAGGATCTTAGGTTGATTATAAGCATTATGAATGTTAGAAAATATATTGGGAGTTGGGGGGTACTGACTTCTGACATTGTCCTTTATTTGTGAAAGTGCAGAATGAGCCATAATTATATTGTGACTGTAATGAAATGTGTAAGCTGTAACTGTAGAGATGGGAGAAGTTCTCCTTGGAGTTAATATCAAATTTCAGTTGCCTTATTTCTTCTCATGTTTTGACAAGTTCACAGATTTGCATTTGTGGTTCTATAGCAAATACCAGATTTAAAACTCTTTTTTCAGCAAAACCACTAATATTGTTACTGCATGTTCACAACAGAGCAAAAATCTTTAAAACTCTCCCATTTCCAGTCTCCACAAAACTCTTTAAAGTTTCATATGAAGTCATATGAAAATATTTTCTTAAAATTGTTTGACAATGCCATTCAAAATGAGATGGTTTGTTATCCTACTTGTTAGTTCAAGTACTGCCAGATAATAATAATTCTTAGACTTGTGATTATTCATTGATAAATTTATTAATAAATGCAGCTATTTTATTCTCTTACAGTAGCTTTCTAAAGCAATCAATGTATTGCAAGGCAGGCTGCTCAGCTTTTCTCTTTTACCATCATAGTGTGCTGCTTTTTTTAATTATTATTAATTATCATATAGAAAAGGACATGAAATTTTATTATACAGCCTTAGTAGGGAAGAGTAAGGAGGAGAGTAAGATAAATTAGCCCTGAAAGCAGAAGGCGACGTGAAGACTAAAATCTCAGTAAAGCTCTTAACTGAACTTTGAAATATTTATGTAGATCAGTAATGATTTTCTCTGAGCACTGTAAAAAAAGAAAATCTGGAATTATTTGCCTAATGTTGAAGCAGATCAGTACTAGAAATATGTCACTGCTATCTGTGGACCATTCAGTGGTCAGTATGTAGCAATCATCTTTCTCTTCAAAGTTTTGGGTTTATTTCAGTTATATCAAAATTTGCTCCTTAAGATCTTCACAAACGCTGAGGAAAGAGGGATTATTTTTCTCTTTTTTTAATGTAGTGGAATTAAAAAGAAAAAAAGCACAACCACTAACATTTTTTAAGTATACTTTTAGAAGAGCTTGCTTAACACATGCTTTTAGCAATGCTTTACCCAAAAGCATCTCTTCCACCTCTCTCATTTTTTGCCAGTGTCCGGCGATAACTATAGCTCAGGGGGTGTCTTCACTTCCTTCCTACCTTCCCTTGGGTTTGGGCTTATTCCTGCCATGAGCGGAGACATCAAAATACTTGTCTACTGAAGTGTTTGTTCTCAAGACCTCTGGAAATCAGTCTTGCCCTGAGACTGAATTGGTCCATTGTTCAACTCAACACTAAATAAACAAAACATCTTCATGCTTAGTAGGGAAGGAAATGTATTTCCATGCTCATGAACTTCTACAGAGAAATCCATTTGCTCAACCTTCAGTGTAACAAGATTGTTGACGCAATCTCTGAATGCTTAACATCGCTGTTTGCCATTACCAGAAGAATTTGGAACACGTGGTAAAGGTCATTGTACCACACTGTATTAAAGCTGTATTTCCCTATAATTCTCTATCTGAATAATCCTGACACTGAACAAGTGAATACCATAGCTCTGTACCATACCGGTGAAATATTTAAACAGTTACAAATGTGAGGAGGGGCTCATCTAACTAGTTTGAGCAGGAGATGACATTATTAGATATTTTGCATGTACACACCCTTCTTAATCATTAAAATTTTCATAAGGGGTTTTTAGATTAGTGCGAGAGCTTGGCTGTAGCGCTGGAGTAACTGACGTTCGAAGCTGAAGAAGGCCTTGACATCTATCTGGCAGTTTATCTGCTGTACACTGTAGAGATGATCTGAATCAAAACTTCTCTCTGTCGGCAAGTTTCAAAAGAATGAGTAAAAGTAATAAAAAAAATCAAGACTGAAAGTTCAAAACTGCTTTCATTTTAAACTGTCACACTTTGAAAGATACCGGAACGTCTATTTAAAACAGCACCAAAGCGTGCATTGATTGAGGCAGGTATCTTGCTAGGCAGAGCCACAGAAAACTTCTGGAAGCATCCTTTCATCTACTGGTGCAGTGTGTGTGGAATCCCCCAGAGATTACAGTCATTAACTACTCCCACGAGACTGCTGATGGAGAAGGATCTTCAACACCAAATCTGAATCAGAAAGCATGCCTTGATTGATTGTAGTCTCACGTTTGGGACTCTACCTACCATCTTGATTCAGCTGCCAACACACTGATGCCCAGTGATACTTGAGATGTTGCAGAGGGTGTCCCACTTGGCCGCCAGCAGTGGCTCTAGAAGGGTGTCCTCTGTGCGACACACGCCCTAATATTGAGGTGGTGCCTCGAAACAGGCAGCGGAGTACAGTAAACCTTGTGTTATTTAAATTCATCTGAGAATTTGTTTGGGTTTTTTTTTCTTTTTTTTACACTTTTTTCCTTTTGCCTTTGACTTTTTCCTCTATTATAAATACGACTTAAATGTTTATGTAAAAGAGGACCAGACTGACAGCAGAGATACCGGCCAGTTCTCACAAGGAAAGAAATGTTAGTCTTGGTCTTCATCTGGTGTAGTAATGGCCAAATGACCAAAACATAGTATTTTTTCTTTAGTCTTTTTGACATGGAGATTAGCAAATTAAAAAATGTCTTCTACTTTGGCTGGTGATCTCCTCATTATAAAATTAAAAGCTTCTTAGGGCAGTTCAATAAAGCTTGCAATGTGTTTCCTCTTGGATGAGAGCCAGAGGATTCCAGCATGGTCGTTCTGGCACAGCTGGTGTGTTTTATAGAACAGGTGTCTACATGTATGTAATAAATCTGGTTCTGCTGATAAATCTGAACAGATAATTTCAAAGTATGTGTTACAGTTAACAAGGCTGATAATTTTCCATGTCAACAAAACAAAATATGAGCAGCATTTCTGTAATGTGTGTAATGTACAGTAATTTTGTAATGTAATGGTTCCATTGTGTGAGCCATTTTAAAATTCCTGTTCAAGATGTTCTTGATCCAGATGCTCATATATTTTCTTTTATTACTGTCTTTCAGTTAAAACCTGCAAAACTAATTCTCTTTTTGCTTACAGTGGTATCAGCCATCAGGTTAACCAGCAACAGTCCATGCCAAAGGGTATAAAATTAATGAGGAGACAGAGAACTGAACCATACACATTAAAAATATATGTAGTAAACTAAAATAATCAGTAGGGTTGCATTACCGAAGAGTTGCTTTTCCAGGTGATGTTCCAGTCTGTTTGTTGAAATCAGGAAAGCTTTTTAATCCTACCCATATCGCTTACATCAGACTGTTGCTAGTTAAGTTACTAAGATTTAGCAGTGTCTCAGGTGTTCTGGAAATCTTAGAGAAACAGACTGGCTGTTGTATTGCAGTGAATTTTTATCACTAGCACTGTGAGTTTTTGAGGGTTTTTTACGCTTTTTTTTAACAAATTTTTAAATTCTCAGTTCTTATTTCAGATTAATGCTCCATAGGATTGACATAATTATCACCATATTCATTGGGAGTCCTGTGACCTCCAGAGAAAGGTAGAGGATCTTCAGTGTTTTCTAAAGCTCACAAACTGCTGAAAAAAAAAAAAAGCTGAAATGCTATAACCTCCATGATTACCTTTATTGAATTAAAAAATGAGGCTTTACAAGGAGATAGTTATATTGCATTTAGTAGTTAGTAGAAGTTCTTCTAAGACCTGAAGGATATGCTGTAGTTTGGACTCTGTTCCTGAAGTGCCTGAGGCTTTCCAAGGGTTGCCTCCAACTGTGGGAAGAATTAGCAGCTGTGAGCAAAAATTTCAGAGATGCAGGGGGAAGCGCTACAGAAGGTCCTGTATTCTCCATTGATTTGAGGTTTTCCTTAAAGGCATCCAGCCTGGATACCTATAAGGAAAGTGTGCTGAAGTTGAAGGTCGGTTAGTCAGGATCTGTAGATGAGTATCTGTATAGTATAACTATATCTGTATAGTATATCTGTATTGAATCTGTATATTTAGGATCTATGTACGAGTGGATTATTTAAGGGATGTGGCCAGCATAACATGTTAAATGATAATGCAATCCCTCGTTCCTTTAAATGCTCTATGTGGAAAAGTCCAACATGCCTAAGAGGCCACCTGGATGTGAGTTGATAAATAGGATCGTAGCAGGCTCTTTTCCCTCTCTGGGATGGTTTCTCTTTGTACGCGAACCCTGAGAAGACTTACCCTAAATGTCTGTGCGCCCCGGTGCATGCACATTGCTCCTGCTGCCTCCCAATGTGGTGACGCAAGTCGAGGCGGACTTAAAAGAAACACTATGTCTGTGTGGCTGGGTTCGGACAAAATGGCCTTTATTGTTTATACAAACTATTTATATATCTGAGACAGTACAGGCATTAGACCCTGATAGGTTTTTGTGTCCTTCTTCTTTGCTTGCTATTTGCTGTTGCCGTAGGTGCCCGTATGCTGCGGTTCTAAGTTCCGGTTCTTCACATCCTGTTTACATACCTGACAATTTGTGGCCGTCTTAAAGGTACACGGCTTAGTCTTTGAGGTCAACTAACTTGTCTGCAGACCAGCTGCAGATCCCAACATCCCGTCCTCCTGCTCAGGATACCCAGCCAGAGCTAAAGGCAGCTTAGGTGAATTAACAGCTTTTTCACTTCATTTTCAGACTATTTTGATCATCCTAAGTTTAGGAGTGTAAATTCCCCATGGGGTCTGTCTGAGTTGCCGGATGAGAGTGCGGGGGGTTGTTCAGTGCACTGTCTGAAAAAGGAGATACATGGAATCTCTTCAAACTGGGAATACCATTTCAAGCAGAGCACTTCCTTTATGTGTCCTGATGCAACGATGGCCAATGATGGAATCTAGTTCTCTTAGCTGTGTATTGTGGGGAGTCTGCAGATCTAAATTCAGACATCTAAAGAGCATTCAGATCTGTAGATAAAAGGCTGGATGCACGTGCAAAACACTGAGAACAATTTGTGCATTGTGCTTAGATTCAGCTGTAATTACATTTTGTGACCAAGAGGAGGGAAGGAAGTGTAATTTACAGTGTTGGAATTTGTGATGTTTCTCGTGAGTTTTGGCACTGCAACAGTATTGGGGCTCTTTTATTGTGCACTGCAAATCTCCCCTAGATGACAGTAATAAGGATGAAAGCAAGAAAATCATGATAACAATGATAACAGTACTTATAAGGCATTTATACGACTTGCAAGACAGTTGTGTGATAATCCATTCTAGATCAAATGATGATACACAGTAAATAAACACCACAAAGAAAAAAGCATTAGGATGCCTACACTTGGGTGAAAATAACAGTGAAATACCCTTTCTGTGATACTGTATTTTCCTTGATTGTCATATGTATAAACTGAAAATAATTGCACCTGAATCAGTGAAATTATATTACAGCTCAACAAGAGATGGGGATTAACTCCTGCTACTTGTTTACTGGAGACCTGAAAAGTTCCGGTACCCATTTTTAAGGCAGTGTATGTTGTGATCTCACCACGCCTGACATGAATTTGAGTAGTTAAGACATGGAAATTGTTAGCTGGTGGTACAAATCCATGAGGAGCGGCCGATACCTAAGCGGCTGCGCTGCCCTCAGCGAGGCCTGGGCAGGCTGGAGAGCCGGAGGGAAGGGACCTCATGGGGTCCCACAGGGGCCAGCGCGGGGTCCTGCCCTGGGGAGGGACAGCCCCTGCACCGGCACAGGCTGGGGGTGGGCTGCTGGGGGGCAGCTCTGCGGGGAAGGGCCGGGCGGTGCTGGGGGACAGCCGGTTGCCCGCGGGCCAGCGGTGGCCCTGTGGCCGAGAAGGCGGGTGGGAGCCTGGGGCGCGTTAGGGGCAGCGTGGCCAGCGGGTGCAGGGAGCTGATCCTGCCCCTCTGCTCGGGCTGGTGAGGCCCATCGGGAGTGCTGGGCCCAGCGCTGGGCTCCCCAGTCACGGGAGACGGGGAGCTGCTGGGGAGGGCCCAGCGGGGGCTGCGGAGCTGGTGAGGGGCCTGGAGCACCTCCCTGGTGAGGAGAGGCTGGCAGAGCTGGGGCTGTGTAGCTGGAGAAGGCCGAGGGGGGTCTCACCCGTGCGTACCAACACCTTAGGGGTGGGTGGCAGGAGGACGGGGCCGGGCTCCTTCCAGTGGTGCCCAGCGACAGGACCGGGGGCAACGGGCACAAACTGCAACACGGGAAGTTCCAGCTGAATATGAGGAAAAAGCTCTTTACTTGGAGGGTGGCGGAGCCCTGGCACAGGCTGCCCAGGGGGGCTGTGGAGTCTCCTTCTCTGGAGACATTCAAACCCACCTGGGCGCGATGCTGTGCAGCCTGCTCTGGGTGAGCCTGCTTCAGCAGGGGCTTGGGCTAGGTGATCTCCAGAGGTGCCTTACAGCCCCAACCAACCTGTGAATCTGTGGTTTGTCATAGTTATATGTTTGCATGCACAGGATGATTTAGACTTTTCTATATGAAATAACGTGTAAATCAAATAATATACAAGTTTGTGTATATGTTCTTGGGTTTTTTTGTGAAATCCAAAGTACCAAGTTATAAACCTATTGAAATATTTTTTTCATGCAGAATTAATGTTAAACTCTGTACTTACTACCAAGTCAACACATAAAATAAATGGATCACTTCTACAAACATTCTGCTTACCATTTCTATTCTCAGAAAAGTTTGAGTTTTTATTGCCTCTGTCAGCCAATGTGTAACGACCCAGCATTTCCACTGCTGAAGAAAATTGATTTGTTGTGCAAAAACTGATACTAATTAAGCTGTTTTCCGTGTCCAGTCAGTGTAGTGCTGATGTGGGGGTAGGTGACCAAGTCTTAGGTGCCTGAACTTCTTGAAGTAAATCTCAAGAGTGTGCATAGGGTACATCAGAACGTGGCTGCAGTATGCCGTGGATGTTATGCTTGTAGTATCTTGGGCTGTATTTGAATAAAAATATTGGAGGCTTTATCCCTTACAGACTGAAAATGAGTGGAATGAATGAAGAATTGGACCAGAGTTGAATTAATTGTTCCAACACCAGCTTTCAAGTGAGGCTGGATTGAAATTACTCTGCTTCTGATTTAGAAATGGAAGAGTTTTTAGAAAGCAAAACTAAACAGTAACAGAGGATCGAAAGTTACCATCTGGTTCATGGAGAACAATCCTATGCTTTTGGCAACATCTGCTGCATATATTCTCTATAGTAACGTGACCAATTTAAAATAGTTTGTCACCATATATTAATGTCTGGTGCTTGCACAGGTACAGCCTTTGGGCTGCACGTATGTGGCATCTGTAAAACAATGACAGACAGCAAATATGACACAGACCAGATTAATGAAGGAACAAAAGAGGTTTTATTGATGATATCTCTAGTATTCAGAAAGAATTACACCTTTTTTGTCACTGTGAAATACGTGCAATACTAGCAAGACCCTTCACGCTAGGCTTGCCTTGTGATTTTTTTCAGTGATGATGCACGCTCTTTTATACCAGAAGGGAAAGAAGCTAATTAAGTCCTTTACAAATACACGTGAAACAATAAATAAAATCTTGCAAGAGTGCTGCTTAAGGTTATAGTGTTCATCTATCAGGCTTGGAACAGAATTCCAATTAGAATCTCAGCGCGATGAGTGGTTTATGTTAAGTGTGTAGTACAGGCATCATAATAGTTTTCCTTCTCTTGATATATTGGTGATTTACTGAATAGTGGCGTGAGGTACGGATTGGTTTTATGGCTGTCTAAGAACATGGTATAGTGTTAATGCTCCATGTTCTTCAGACTGAAACGGTTAGGATGCCTGCTGTGTTTTAATGAGGTCTAGCACTATATTTAAATTTGTTTTACCATACTGATTCATCGACTTTTCATAACCATATTTGAATTGTCTCAGATATCCTCCTATCGCAAAAAATCTAGCCTGTGTTACAGTCCCTCAGACACCAAGTCCTGACAGCTATGTGTCCTGTACGATCGTCTGTGCTTTTATTCTCTGGTAGAAAGTGTAACTAAAGAACAGTGATTTAGCTTTTGGGTTGATACACACTTCAAACTTACTACAATACTCTTCTCTCTTCATCTGCTGCTGTCGTCTTATCCAAGTATTATAAATATCTCTTATTTCTCTCCAGTTAACTTTCTAGCTCTCTGAGTTGGAATGCTGTGTCCATTAGCCATATAAAAACTTGTTGTCTAGGAGGGGAAAGAAGAGTTATTTCTCTTAGCCTAGTGTGGGAATTTGGAGAGACAGACTGTAATTAATTATCAAGCTTGAATTTTGGCCAAGGCTCTGTTAGACTGAGAGTTACAGTTCATGAATTTCTTTCATTCTTGTGATGATAGGAGGAGCAGGAGGGAGACAAGAGAGTGGGATTTCATGCTAACGTAGAGAGCTTGGACTCTTGCTGTGGCAACGTGTTTCAGTTGTCACAATTTTAAGCTGTGCTGCTTTATGTGGCTGTGGCAGGAGGATGGGGGGTAAAAATGATAGCAGAGCTTCATATGACATTATTTGCAGGGGAAAAAATGGTTAATTATACATAAATCAAGCTCACAAAAAACAAACGGAGCATGAAAGAGCTACAGTGCATGCCCTCTGCCTTTCAGACCGTTTCCAATTCACTTGGTGCTTTGTGTTGCTTTTCTGAGGCAATTCTTTTCACTTTATGTGCATCAACACACATTTTGTCATAATTTGTTGATGGTAACTTTTGGGCAGATCTAGCAAGTCTCTAGTAGGCTGTTTAGCAATTAGATGAAATATAAATTAAGAAGTTGCAGTATGAGTAATATTATAAATATATTTTGATTCCTCTGCTAGCTCTAGAGTTATTTTTTGTAGGGAAGAAGTAATGACAGTGGCAAGTATTAAAACTGATGCATCCAGAATTGGGGGGGGGGGGGAAGGGAACCTATGTATCCATCCACCAAGGCCACTCTTCTGCCACGTTATTGGGAGCTTATGCCACATGAGCCAGCACTAATGGGAATAGTTTTATTCAATGGAGAAATAGGACTAGAGAGAAGATCTTTGATGAATACATTTCTTCTGTAGTTTCAGTTGTGTTCCTCTTCGTGACCAAATTTTTTCAATGTTACCTAATAATTCACATTTAAATGATGGAAGAAAATTATTCAGGGTCCTAACTTTTATGAATTTCTTGGGTTTATATATATGTCTTCTTAAATGCATGGTATGCAAAGTCCTAATACGTTTCTGTTCTTAAGTAATAAGAGAATTAGATCTGGTTTTCTTCTGTCTTTAAGGAAATGCTTGCATCTGAAAAGGTTATAGCATTGTGCTGTGTAATGGTTCTGCCGTCCTTGTAAAACAAGATGTACTTTGTCCTGTTAAAATTAGAACTACTTAAGAGACACAGCAATTATTATGAAATTGCAAATCATCTCTCTCCTGGGAGAAGGTGATTTTCTTCGCTGAAGGAAAGTTGGCATTAATAAGCACATAATCAGTGAAAATAGTGTTGTCATAATGGGTATTGAAGTTTATGTCTGTGGGAATAAATGATATTGTAGGGGGTAGGAAAAAAAGCAGGGTCCAGCTGCACAGTCAGCATTCCTTTTCATCTTCTGCCTTTTTGACTAATCCATGGTATAACCAGCTAGTTGTGGAAAGTGGGATTCAGTGCTGAAAGGAGAACATGTGAATGACCTAGGAAATGAGCTGAAGAGTGGACCACCCCCCCCCCCCCCGTAATCAGTTATTTAAATTATTGCATTTCTATGTCTATTTTTATAGTATAATTTCTGGGTAAAACCTTGAACAGCCAGTCACAGAAAGTTTTCTGCCTTATTTAGTTCCATTTCGACTCCAGACCATGATGTAGTTGCATGCGCAATGCCCACTCAGTATTGAGCAACCAACACAAGAAAGGTAAATGATTAACCAACGCTTACGGTTCCTTTCTGGCTGTTGCTCAAAAATCACTGCAGAAATCATTGAAGACCTTCAGAAATTCTTGTGTGCTGAGGCCGAGTACCTGTCCCCGTCGCCTGCCTGCAGAGGACAGCGGTTCAGGACTTCCCTGTCTTTGCCGCTGCCTTCTGGCAGGGTGACCTTAGGTGCACCAGCGTGTTGCAGCCGTGATGGAGCAAACACGCTGGAGCTGGGTCAGAGCTGTGGCTGCTCGGAAGGCAGGGGATCTTGCCCACACCAACTCTGTGCTGCTGCTGCTGCGGCTGGGTAGTAGGTGGCTAAGGAGGTGTGTGCTGGGTTACACAGTAGCTATAGAGTAAACACAGTGTTTGTCTTTCCAGAGGGTTTTGTTTAATGTTTTGTTCTCGGTCCTGATTGGTAGCTCCAGTGTCCTTTCCCTGGGACTGCTGAAATGATGTTTATAGCTGGATTTGTTAGGAAACAGGGAAGATTTTCAAAGGCATAGATTTCCTTAAAAATCTCAGTAAGAGCTGTCTGCCTGATTGCCATTTGTGGTACTTCAAATAGTCTTTCTCATATTTTCTATATAGGTTTCTAATCATGGAAACAGGGGCATAAGTTTATACACCTTTTAAAAAGAGGTGTCTTCTCCTGATGAATAGGGGTTTATTTCTGAACGACAGTTATGGGGATACGTACAGTCTGAATAACAGGATACCTGCAGGAGGGTGTCAAAATATTTAGGAGCAACATGTTGTAGTTGGTATCTGAGAACATTAGCTTCATGTTGACAATTTCTGAGTTACTATATTATGCTATCATTTTAAGTGCATTTTATTCTGATGTAAGTACTGTGCACACACAGCACACACAGTTTGCAAAGTCAAGCGCTGTACCCCACCAGTGACCCTGTCTGGCTGTTTCTTTTCATCATAAACTCATTATCCAAGTCACTTCTGTCAGCTCATTAAATCCTTTTCTTTTTAACCTCTTCTTCAGGGGATCCTACTCTGTTCTCTGCAGAAGTGGTCTGTATGGGCCAGGTATACGTTCTTTCTCCTGTTTTCAGCAGGTTTTCCTCCCAGGGGCGTGCGTCAGCCTGGTCCTGCTCTCAGCGCTGCCTGACCTGCATCCCGGGCTGCAGCAGGGGCAGCAGCAGTGGCAGGGAAGGCATCTCACCTTCCTCTCCTCGTGTGAGGATGGAACTTGCAGTGTTACCTGGCATTAAACCCCATATCCAGCGCCTCCCACAATTTTGCAGAGGTTGGTATGTCGTCAGGTATGAACTGGTTTTAACTGGCCTGGCAAAAGCAACTTCCCTGACTAAAATGCACCTTCTGCCTGTTTAAAACAAGAAGGATATTTGAATTCTTGAAGGAGGAGTTACCAAATATGTTTTCTCATTGTAAAACAATGTCTTTTTTTCCTGGCTTTTATCTTGGAAATCACTGAACAGTTTTGGCTGGTGCAAGAAAAAAAATAGCCTGAGGCATACATCCAACATGGGAAGTTTGAGCCTGGACAATTAGTCTGGCAAAATTATAAGTAAGTGAAAATCGGATCTTACAGGAAGTATTGGATAATTCTTAGTAACAGGCTCTGTGACAGTTCCCACCTATGTGTATTGAATTTGCTAGAACACTTTCTTTTCAACATGCATGCAACTTGCACACACTCTTATCCAGTGTATTCTGCTGAAATGCATATCACTTAATTAAATAATCCACTTAATGTGCCTAAGAATCACTCTATCTTAATATGACTGCAGCTAATCACATGTGTTGTTAAACCTGTTAATTGCTTATCATGTATTTGCCTAGTTTGAGTTTTATAACAGCAAATGGAGGACCAAATGCTCAGTGTCCTTTATAACTATTACTACTAGACATATTAGACTAATTGTAAAATTTTTGTCCATCCTCAAAAATGTACACTAAATTTATCATATAAAGGTCAGTAATTGAAATACTGTTGTGACGTAGAAAGCTGTCTTGCTATCAATGATTCAGGAAAACAATAACTTGGTGGAAAGCCTTTAGTCTTCATTCTTCTAATGCATAAATTTGGCTATTTCCATATTGAGTTTTTCACAGTGGGAGTCAGAGGAAGGCTTTGGCTGGATGTTCTCTACCGCTAGTTAAGAGCCTTTGTTGTGTTTTCATTACGTTTGCCTCACATAATCACTCGCTGTTAATTTCAGAAAGTCTTTGATATTTCTCTTTGTGTGCATCCCATAAACAATAGCCTGATCCAAAATGAAACGTGAATTACTGCCTTCTGACCTTACATACAGCTTTTCCTTGTGGAAAAGAGCATATGAATCCAGATGTTAACTGCATCTTGAGCACAGATAACTTCCTTCTGTGTACAGTGCCCACATTCCTAGGCAAGGTCAATGATCTGGTCAAGTGAGGCTTTTTTGTTTGTATGACTTCTCTTGGCCCTATTCCTTTTAACCATTTTTTTTCCTATATTCAGGTATGCTTCCCGAACCAGCTCAGTCTTTGTGGAGAGGTCGTGGTATTTACCGTGGCCGCAGGTTGGTGGTGCATTGCATCTAGCCTTAGTACTCCTAGGACCAGATCGAAAATGCCAGGGTGCTATGGCAAAAGCAGCAGTAAGCATGAACACCTTTCCTTCAGCTTGTTTCTTCTGATGGGTTCATGTTGTGTTCATGGGACAAGTCTCGTGTCAGGGGTGCTGGGGCAGGAAGGCTGAAACTTCCCAGGGAAATGTGGAGATGGAAGGTGGTGTGCAGAGAACACTGCCTTAAAGCTTATAATTTCCAGAGGAGCTGTCTGCAGGAATGCCGTAAGCATGGAGGAATGATACCTCAGAAGATCACTCTGGTTGCACCCTGGGATGTATACCAATTTATGGGAGGAGTCTTCTCACAATGGAAAAGGTAGAACTCTATATTGAGCAACCTAACTGAACCCGGAAATCCTTGCCCAGTTTGATTTGGGTAAAGGAACCTCTGCTACTAAGTTCTGTGCTACTTAGTATCTATGTAGTAGATACTTGCTGCTGAGGGCACCCAGAAGGGAAAGGATTAAAAGAAAAAAAAGTAAGCCAAGCATTTGGAAATTCAGTATGTGTGCACAGCACAAGTGATCAAAGCCTGCTAGAGGCCCCTTGTGAGAAGAGGTGTGCAGTTAAAACGGTAATTTATTGTTTGGGCAGGTTCTTTGGGAAGGAGGAAGGTGACTGAATCTTCAGGTGATCATGGTGAGAGTGGTGGTGGTTACTCTTCTGGTTCTGCTCATTGTCCTGGCTCGGCCAGTTTTTCCTCTGCTAGTCTTCAAGGTGGGCAGAGCCGAGAATGATTTTGCCCCAGTATGATGGCACCATGCCTTGCAGTCAATTCTAGTGTAAGAGGAAATGGTAGAAGAAAGAACAAGAAGGAGGCAGTGATGGGTCGGGGAGAGAAGAAGAGAGAATACAGTGGTACTGTCCTGTTTTGTGGGAGCAAAGGCTTGTACATTAGGGGAAAAGCTGGGTCTCGTGTCCATTGAGATCTGCACCACACATCCTGATCATGGCCAGTGACCTCAGGCATGTGCAGGTCTGGTATCACAGTGGTTAATGTTTGCCAGCGAAGGACTGATGCTGGAAGAAAGTGAAGGCTGACTATTTTTGGCAGAGAATCCCCACTCTTTGCAGAGTCACTTGCAGACTTGTGAAGACCATGAATCTTACGGTCTTTTCTGTTGCAAGGCTTTGAAGGTAGATGGCAGATGGGTTAAGTTCATCTTCTGGTTATTTCGTTCCTCAGCTAAACCTGCTTTCTATTTGTGCCTGTGTGAGCTCACTCATTTGCATTCCTGTACTGTGCTCTCTCTTTCTTATTTCTGTTTTTCCTGGACTGTCTTATTATAGAGTTCCCCAAACCCAGTATCCTGCTAAGACACAGTGGAGTGGTGATACCTGTTCCATGCACAGGCTGATGGGAATGCCCGCGCTCCTGTGGGAAGCGTCGCGACCATCTGTGTCAGCGATTTAAGTCTAGGCTGAATCCTCTGTTGCTGCAGGTGCTCTCAGATGGATGCAGGGTTGTCAGGATGTCTTATCTGAACTAGGACTTCATCTGCAACTCAGCCTTTCTGAGCCAGGGAAGGGCATGCTAACAGGAACCGAATGGGCTGCTCTTTCCCAGCAGTGCAACCCAGCTCTGCCCAGGACGTGCCAAAGCTTCATAAACTTCTCATGCCTGCTGTTAACACAGTTCTGGGATGGCAGTGGTTGATATTTCTGTTTAGAGCGATGTGTTTTTAGGTTCCTTTAATAGTTCTGCATCTAGCAGTCCTTACAGTATACTGCAAATATATATGAAACTTTCCGGTTTTCCCCACAGCTCTGCAGTAAAGGTAGAACTGGTGGCCCCAAGAGATAGAGCATTTTCCTGTAAATTCTTTGCCCCATCTGTTTTCAAGTTAACTGATGATGAAGGAGAGGGAGGATGAAGGGGAAGAATAGTATAATAAAATTCCTCTGTTGCATCACTTACAATTCTCAAAGAATGTTTGTAAAAATCAATGTTGCTTCTCTTTAAGCTGCTGGGGGGCACAAGTCTTTAGTCAATTAAATCCTTGGGTTTGGATATATTTTTTTTTCCAGCAAGGCTTCTTGAATATCTTTGTTCTGTTACATGTGCCTGGTGTCATTTTACTAGCTAAAATAGTGGGACAAGTTTTGTGTATATTAGGTATATACTAGATAAGCAATAATGGGAAAAATGAAAGCATGGTTCAGATTAGGAATTAGAAGTTGATGTAATCTGAATGTGAGCCACATGAGTCTGAATTGTCTGACTAGTTTAGATCATGCAGTTGGGAAAATAGTGGAAAGGAGCCCTAAGTACAGATGACCTCCCAGATGCTACATTTGGTTATTTTGGATAAAGCAGAATGTTACCTGAAATTCTGTATTTCTTTTTGTGATCGCCCTTTCCAGTCACAGGAGGGCAATCAAGGTAAAATAGGATCTGTGAGCTGCCATTTTCCATGCTAGCTCTGAAAAAGTTATTCTGGTAATTTGTTCTTGAGCAGGTAAATGTGGCTGTTCTTATTGTAGTCCTAATTTTCATTTTGAATAGAGCTATCAATCTGGCAAGCTGTACTTGACACCCAACAACTGGTGGGATATCTATAGACCAGATAGGAATAATTTTGTCTAAAGATACTAGCTCCTTTAATAACAAGTCATCCCTTCTTCTCAGTGTAGTTTATCCCACTGCTTTTCTCTTCTTTTCTGACTCCACTGAGGGCTGGTATCCCGAGAAGACCTCCACTCCTTGTGCTTCGTGCCTGACCTCCCAACAGTAGCACTTGTTTACCTAGAGAGGCAATTGTTTTCTGGAGAGCATCCAGCTGATAACTTACTTTTTCATTAGACCCCTTTTTCCTATTAGTTATCTCCTGTTAGTTGATCTGTGTCATTTGATAAAACTAATTAGGTAATAAAAGACTGCTTCTGAACTCCTCCCTTTAATTTTGGCATGGTGAAATGTACTTCTTGGCACCTTGCTCTTTCCTCATAAAGGCAGCCTTCAGTTGACAAACAACATTAATCCAAAAGTAAACAATCCAGTTCACGCATCCTCTCTTGATATATCCTGGTGCCAGAACGAAATAGTTCCTAACAAATTATTTGTACCAAAGATAGTGACATAACCCTGGCTCTGTTTTAGAGTTTTGCAAATGTTTGCAGAGCATCTCAAGAGGCCAGGCTAAAAATACTCAATGAAACCATTCAGCATTCTGCTAAAAGCATTTTGTTTCCTAGGACTTACCTCTGTTCTGAAAATGCTGCCCCACAGCTGCATTGCATTTATTAGAAGGTGATGCAGGTTTAAGGTAGGAACATCATGTTTTGTATTTAATTTTAAAATATAGCCTAATTTCCAGGTTTGCTTTTTAGATTATGTGCTTGTTTTGTTAAAAAGAAATCTCTGTGGAAGAAAAGTTTATTATTAGCTTCAAGCTGAAGTAGCCTTCTTTATCCTTCATGAAAGTTTTCAGTGTGAAGGTCTGAGATGTGATGATATGCAGCTTTTCCAAGACAAATAGCAGAAAAAATTCTATATGGCCAATGGCCTCCGCTACATCCTAATGAGGTAGAAATTGCCTGAGGATGCTGGTGGATTTTTTTTTTTCTTGATTGCTGCACGTGTGCATCGCAAGAGAAGGAAGGTCTCAAAGCTTCCTTTGAGAAGAATATGGAATATGCTCTGCTCAGATGTGAGATCTGTAGAAATCACTGTGGTCATCTTCTGTTTGTGGTGCTCCAGAACCTGGAGAAGAAATACATCTGGGATCCTCAAGGACTCTCAAGGTCTGAATACCCAGCCCACCAGAAGGCAAAGGGAAACAATTTTCCAGGTTTCAGGTGTTTTAGGGATAGCAATCAGGTCATGGAGGGATGACTGAAGGTATGCATCTAGCTTGGCTGATGCTACACGTGGCCTACCCAGACTCATATGGGGTCCAGAGCAGCTGGTGGAGGCCAGGCAGGACAACTGAGGTCATGTGTGGACAACTGAACTGAGCTCTTACATAGTCTTGGTCTCTTATTTCAGCACGGTTTCAACCTAGAGAAAATCTATGAAAGGCCAGCAGAAGGTTCTCTCAGAATCTGGCCTGTGTTTTACACTCAGAGATGTCATTGCTCTTAAAAGAGTAGCTTCTACCTGTTGATTATTCAGTGTTAAATGCATCCAGCACTTCGGTCAGGTCTGAAGAAGTGTGTTGATATTAGTTGCATATTCACTGTGCGCTGGATTTGCTTCCATGTCAGAAAGATGTACCGTGGGGATGCTCAGAATCCATTGTGCTCACAGAGGGTTGGAGTACTACATCTTCAGGGATGTAAGAGCCCCAAAATAGTAGCATATAAAATTTTAAAATCAGTGATATGATAAACTCCGACAGTACCAGCCTGTGTTTGAGTGAGTCATGTGATAAATAAGTTATGGGAGTGATAGTGAGATGCAGTTACAGCAATAAGAAGTAACTTTTTAAATGAAAGAGAAATTGAAGTTTGTATTTAATTTGGCCTAATTAGATTCAGGAAAAGTTTTGACTTGCTTTCTGCCCCTGAACATTTTTTTGTATCTTCTCTAGATGCACTTATAGCCAACTCTGACTCAGGGGCATTTAACTAAGATGACTGAAATGGTTATTATCCTCTGGAGCTGCTGATTTTTCCTATCAGGAACACTCCTGAGCTATTGCAATTTATAACCTAGCATAATGTCAGCTAAAACTTTTGGCTATTTTGACTGACGTACCTTGTATTTCAGGCAGATTTGGTTCTGCATTTCTATCATTAAACATAAGCTTTCCAAGCAATTGCCAGTTACTGTTCCTAGTGAATTGAAAGCATGGACTAGCCTGCCATCATGTCAAATCTGATAATTACTTTTTACTCATAAGTGGCTCTGGAAATCCAAACAACTAAGCCTGTTTGTCCTGTGTGCTTTCATTTAATGTACTGGTTCATTTTCACTTCAGGTAGTTTCTCAGCCCTCCTGGCTGATGTTTTAACACCACGAGAAGACCCTATCGGTCTTGCATGAAGTGTTAGTGCTGTGCTTAGTGGTGCATCAGTGAATTGTATCCTGCATGGCCTGACTTACAGTTTACTGTGAACAAATTACCCAGGGTTATAGATTTGCTAAGAGGTAGTGTTAAGAGTCTCTGTATTTATAGGCACCATGACACCTGTTTTCCCCCTGGGGTCCTTTCCCTGTCTGGGTTGTGTGCTGCCTGCCCCTGCCCTAAGTGGGATGTGGAGCAGTGCCAGAGGTGCTCTTGGCAGCACGGTTATGGGCTCTTTCTGGCCTGACCCCAAAACAAGGGCACAGATAAGGAGCAGAGGAGGCTACAGCCTGGTTTTGAATGGAGTTGCTGTTGGTTTCTCTGCCTCGGCTCAGTGTTTAGCTGTGGCCTCTGTAACACTGTCAAGGTCTGGTCCATGGGAAGGGAGAGACTGCTCCACTGCTACAGCTGCAGTCCTGGTCTAGGCACCGCAGGTATAAATGAAGAGGTGCCGCTGAGCAGGAGCGATGCTCTGGGTGTCCTGGCAGGAGAGCACATAGCACCTCTGCTGCTTTTTTGGCTGGACCAGACGGGAAACCTCCCCACCTTGCTGTCCGCTTGGGCTGCCAATGGATGCTGTCTGTACGACTAATGAGATAAGCAAACCTCTCCATCCCTACCCTCGTGTGCAAAAGCAATGCGCTTTAATATAATGTGTCATTTCTATTGCATATTAAAACTAAGCTGTTAAAATATTGTGGATTAAACCGTTAACATCCACTTTTTCACTCATACAGGATCCACAAACACGGCCTATATAAGGGATTAAGAGTGCATAGCTCTAGGTGTTATCAGTGAACAAGGAGAGCTGTGTTCTTACTAGCTAGCAGCAGTGCAGCTTCTTCTGAATTCACGAGAAATCCTTTTGCAGCTTGTAAGCAATTGCAGTCATTTTTGCAGGATTTCTTCTATAATAGGAATTGCTGTTGTAACATTCTTAGTTCTTCTCAGGTTCAACCAAACTGTACTTAGGTGAGGCAATTATTGTATTTTTTTCTGAATGAACATGCCGAAGAAATGCCTAAATCTATCAGAAGATTTTAAGGGGAAAATCCCACCCTATTTAACTGCTGTACTAGTGTGAGCTTTGCGGACAGTTTAGCAGTGGATTATGTTTTTCAGCGATTTTGTCTGGTGCTAAAAAAAACAAGCTCTCTGATGTATGCCAAAGTTACATGGAATACATATAAGAGCTAAAATTGAGCATACCTCTTGCAAAGGAAAACTAAAATTGGAATGAAAATATACTAAACTGTGGTGTGAGTGAAATGTGACAGTGACTTACTTCTATGCAAAAATTTAAGCTAGAAAGTGAAAAATGGTAAAAGCTGAATAGTAGCTAGCACAAGTAAATAGTATTTGTCTTCAAAGGGCCATAGGGATTTTCCTGCATTTCAGAAGATCCATAAGATGGTTTGGCTTGACTTTCAGGTACTGCAGCCGAAGCAAAGAAGTTGAGTAACTGTCCGTAGCAGGGCTAAAATGAAATTCAGATATTCCTGGTCTCTCCTCTTGTTCTCCAGTTGCTTGACTGTCAAGGCAGACTGACACCAAATTGTCAGGAAGATCTACAAGTTCTTGTTGATTATTTTTTTTAACTTGTTTAGCGACTTTGTCTCTGTAACAGACATTTGTACCACAAATGCATAAAAGTGGTTTGAGCATGTCTGCTTCTGAATATATTTTATTTTTAGAAAAATTTTCCCCTGTTCTTACCATTTCCTGTGGTTTTACTCTGGAGCATGATGGATGAAGAAGGCTACTTGTGTGATTAAGATATAAGAATAGAAATTGTATGTCCTGGGTGTACACATGCAAGTCAAGTGGGATGGTCAGTGCTAACAACAAGTGGACTTACGCATCTGTAAAAGAATGTTTGTCTTATTAGAAGCATGTAGAGGTGAGGCTGCACCGAGGTTTGAAAAGCCCTGTGGGATCCATGTAGGAAAGTGTCCATAAAAGTGATGTTAAATCGGTGAGAGTGTAGAAACAGTATGTTCACCTGTAGTAAGCAGTGAGAGAGTGGAGTTAAACAAGAGCGAGACACACTGGAATGAGTGTTGACACATGGAGTTAATTGAGGACAATTAAGTCTGTGTGTAGACAAGAAGTACATAGTCCATTTGAATTGCATGGTATTATGTGAGTAAAGGGTGCAGGATTAGACCCATTGTTTACAGATTTACCTAATGCTTTAAACTATTTGGATGAATGGTGTTACACAAATGTTACTCATAATTATTATTTAATTATGACCACATGTTTACTTTGAACGTAGTCCTATACTTAATATGTAGGAAAGCCAGGATAATATTGCAGCTTCAGTGTGTGAGCTACTGTTTGCCAAGCAGCGTTTTGCTAATGGCTTCTCTTTTCGTGTCATGAAAATGCCTCCCTGGCCTGTGAAGTTGCAGTGGTTACGGTATGTAATAGACAAATAGCTTTCACAAAAATACCTTCAGCTAGAACATTTTGAAGCAGTTGCATCTGAGATAGAATGCTAACTTATTAAAATTAATACTATTATATATGCTGCCTGTGTATTGTTTCAAAGTATCTGAGATGCCAGTATTTCATTCTGGTTACATTGAGAGTGCAGAAAGCAAATTTCATAGCATGATTCATAAGATCAGGAGTGCTACAGGATTTCTATAATTCATATGTTGCTACTTGCATTGGCATTTAAATGTTTAAACTGTTATAAAATTTCAGGTTCTTTAAATTTTAATCTAGTTTTTTTGACTCCTAAGCAGAATTAAGTTATTCCCTCTGTAATTCTGTGTTTTGAGGTTTTCCTTTGCTCAGATCTTCCACTTCAGATAGTGTGGAAAGCTTACGATAATTTTATGAGTGGCTACAGATATAAGCAAGGAAAAGAGCTTAGTGGGGGGTTTGTATCTTTTCATTTTTGTTCTTTTTTTAAGGAACCTGATAAGAAACATAGTTCTGAGTGGTATACAGTATATCCTAGGTTGCAAGAGATGGGATGCTGTTCTGTCCTTTTTAAGTTAATTCTTTTTTAAGAGACTAAAGACAATGGAGAGTGTTAACCTTTTCTTTAGAATGCTTTTAGTGCTTTGGATGGAGCTATCTCAGTCCCTCCACACGTGGCGTTTTACTATGATTGTTGGGGCTTCTGAGAAGGAAAAAAGACCTCTCTTGAGCACAGGGCTGTGCGCATGGAATTGAGAGATCAACCCTGTTAATTCAAGAAATATTAGTCTTTCCTTTAACCCAATACAGGAATCTTCTGAACCCTGACTCTCTCAGTTCCTGAATCCTTTATAGTGACTGCAGCTCATATGTTTCTTGTTTTTTAAAAGCACTTGTTTTTCCCTGTGGGCCTCCCCTGACATGCTTGCCCCTCGATAGATGAGCTTGTGAACCCTACTCAACGCATGTAGAAGAAGATCCATGAGTCTTCTGGCCATGTCAGGCTTAAGGTGGCATGACACTTAGCGTGTACACCAAAAAAGCTTGTGTTTCTTCTGTGTTTCTGTACATTTGCCCTGAACGCCTGTTTGCTTTGGGGGGAAATGACTTTTCTAATACTTTTTTTTTTAAAATTGAAATATTAAATCATTTAATATAGATGTATTTTTTCTAAGGGGAAAAGGGGAGACATTCTGATTCCTGTTGGAGAGAAGAAACTTTTAAAAAAACTTGTAGGTGTTCAAAGTTTACTTAAACTTTCTTTCACACAAAAAGACATTCTGTTCTAGATGACAGTTTCTACTTGAAAACAAAGTATTTTGATAGAATAAATTTACATTGAATTTGAAATTATTTCTGAAAGGAGGCTTGGTTTTAAGAAGCCACTTTGGCCCTTCAATTTATTATTTTGGTGTAGAAACGAAGGTAAAAATAAATTGTGAACGCAGTTCCCTTGCAAAGGCTTGAGTCTCTGCCCAAGGCTCAAGCATTCCTTTGCCTTCCTCTGTGTTTTTCCAGCCCTGCCATAGGATTGAATGTTTGAATATTGTAGTGTCAACAGCTCCTTGTATTTTCGCTTGATGCAGTTGAGCAAAAGTTTTGACATTCAGCTGAAATGTTTGAGGAGCCATTACCAGCATAATTCTGCTTCTTAAGTAAATCTCATCTTGGTGCTTGAAATCTAAATGGATTAATATTTTTAATGTCTTGTTTACAATGCTGCCTATGAAAGCCTGTATTTGTCTACTTGCCAGCCTTCCTTCTTGGCCAGGAACTGTTCTGGCGTGAATCTCCATGCTGGGCTCCCATCCATTTTCCTTGAGTCTCTCTGGTTCCCTCCCTTTTCCTCAGGGGCTCTCTGGAAGATTGTCAGAAGGGCTTTAATTTCTTGAGCAAGTCAGCTTTTCTTGACTCCTAAATATTTCTGCCTCAGCCCTAAATTTCAGAGTTTGCCAGCCAACCACAGATGGCTTGCCCTGGTGGTGTTACAAAAAAACACATATTTTCTCAGGTTTTGATGAAAACAAACCTAAAAACAAACCAGTGTTCGCTTTGTGAGTGGGCAGAAAAAGATGGTTAAGAAAAAAGAATCTTGAGTTCTGTGCATGTATGTGTGTTTCTTCACAAGATGCCCAGCAGTCATGATGGAGTAAAGGTGAGCTAGTAGATAACTCCCAATGTAGATTGTATACATTATAGCATACTACAGTATTTACCAGCAGAACCATGCTAGCTGGGAATGCCAGGAAAACCCCAAAAATCCACAAAAAAAAAAAAAACAAAAACAAAAACCAAACCAAAATCGTGCAGTCTGGTGGCCCTGGCTTAGATAAGATTCTTAGATTTAGATATAGACTTCAGGGGTAGGCAGGTTCGTAGAGGAGAGTCAGGAGACTTGCTTGAGTGTGACATAAACCCAAGTGCTAAAGCAGCACGTAAGTTATTAGAAAGTAGAAACCAGGGGTGTATGATATCAGACTACATTATGGTAAAATTATGCAGCTGTAGGTACGGTGAACCCTGACTTCTGAGCAGGCCAGCAAATCCTCACTAGTGGTTATTTTGATATGTGATACCCTGATGCTAATCTAAGGAGTTGAATGCAAAACCAGAGAAACGCCAGCAACAATAACAACCCTTAGCCGAGTGAGGAGCACTTGGCAGTGCTCGCTGCCTTCCTAGGAACGGAGAGTGAGCACGAGCTAACTCAGTGACAGGGTGCACGGTTCGCATAGAGGGATCGATGGATCCTTGCACAGTCCCCTGAGTCGGGTACATGTGGAGGGAAGAGGTGGTGTCTCCGCATCACGACTGAGACTGGTAATCGGACAGCCCCCACAGGGCAACAAGAACTTCTGCTTGGTCTGTCTTTGAATTGGGTGGGGGTTTGGTGCCCGGTCTGGTGTTGGGAGTGCAGCGGGTTGGCAGCCCTGGAGGAGCAAAGCCTGGCCTGGAGACCTGTTTCACCGGCCTGCCCCTGCCCTCAGACCGGCCGGAGCTGCTGTGACCTGCGGTGGAGGAGCAGCCACGTTGTCCTCTGCCATCGGCATGGCACTGGCCTGCCTCCCGCCCATCATCTCCGTCAGGAGCTGGGCTCAGGCCTCCTGGGAGCGTCCAGTTGCGCTGGAGGTGAAGATGGAGGCGCAGATGAGAGGAGACAGCTGAACTCCTCTGTGCCTGCCTGCAAGGGACTGCAGGGGACAGCCGTACCCCAGGAGGGAGGGAGGGAGCGAGTGAGTGAAGGCCTGTTTGTGCATGTAAATGCTGATTTCCAAAGAGGTTTTAATTTCTGGTTCTTAACATGCCATTTAGTTTTGAAAACATGGTATTACTCAAAATGAGGTGGATTGGTGAGACAAAATCATCTTGACAATCTTTCATTACAGATACACAAGATATGTAAGTACCCTTAACATTTTAGAGACTAGCATGTCTGGCACTAAAAATTTATGAGAAATATAAATAGCAGGGATAAGGGAAAAGGAAATTTGGATTTAATATGCAAAGTGGCCAAGTATTTGGCTACCCTTTATCCATTACTGATCATTCTCTCTGCTGTTCAGAAATTATTTGGAGTTGGGGTTTCTCAGGGTGGTTTTTTTTTAAAGCATCTTTGACTTTCTCAGACATCAGGATTACGAGATGAATGTGCAAACATGAGTGTGTGAGTCAGGAAACATGGCAGCGGAGGTGGCTGTGTGAGCGAGGCTGTAGGTAAACAGAAATAAAGTTAATTGGCAGTTTTCTTCTATAGCACGGGCAGCTGAAGTCCTCGCTGGAAGAAATTTTCTTTTCCCATTATCCTTTAGCATTCTCTTGGAGGGATTGTCTCAAGGGAAGTGAGTGAGTCAGAAAATATGCCAAGTTCATGTCATGGCTGTTTCGGCATTTCTTTCTCTTGCTGGCCTCCAGGAGCTTTATTGGCAAGTGTTTTTAAAGGAAATGTTGGCACAGGAAAGCCTTATTGTTTATGTCATGAAAGTCTCTTGGCGTCTTCTGCCTTGTTATTTTCTCCCTTAAATGGGGAAATTGGGGGGGGGGGGGGGGAGGCGGGGGGAGATGGGACTGAGAAAGGAAAAGAGGAGAGAAGCAGAGTATTAAGTTCGAGACTGTTGAGGGTTGCTACCACAACTGTTCTCCCTACATCAGGATGTATCTTGGTGAGTCCTTTCTTTTTCTTTTTCTCTGTTGCTGCTTTGCAGGCTCTGCTGCAGCCAGTGGATCAATTTTTAAATGTTTCCTCTTCATGTTTTTCAAGATGTGGCATTTACAGAGCTTTATGAAAGAGAGAAGCCAGCAGTTTTCTGGTGGGCTCTCCTTTGCCAGAACAAGGCAGGGAGAGGCAAATGCAGAGCCCAGCCAGGGTCAGCTCACTGCCACCTTCTCACACATGGAGCAGGGCCGTTGAGGGCCGTGATGGGCCGTTGAGGACATTTCATTAAATTCTTTTCTGTTTCGTGTAAGGTTTGCATACAAAATACAATGTGATTTACAGAAAAAAAAAATAATCGGGAAGTTCTGTGGAGCAGATGCAGTGGGTAAAGACAGGAACAATAGTGAAACGCTGCATGGTCAGAAATGCTGCTTGTTGAAAACCAAAGCAAAAAGCAAAAGCATTCATTTAAATGTATAAGCATTCTTAAAAACAAAACAAAACAAAACCAAAAAACAAATCAACCCCCACCACCACCCCTAAACTTATTCATATGTACTTAGGCAATTCTGGCATAACATAAAAGCAGACAAAAAAAGAATTATGTCCAGTGCAGCAATAAAAGTTGCTGTAACCTATTACCCTCAAATTAGGTGAAAGTTGTGAAGTCTCTGAGGATGCTATTAAAGAATTAATTGTTAACATTTCAAAGAATGTTTCAGTATTTAGTATTTTGTGATTTGGAAAGTAAAAAGTTAACTCTGCTTGTGATATGTCATGGCAGAAAGTCTGTTTCTAAACCAGGTTCATTTTCATCTATGGTATTTGCCTCTCTGATATTTATGTGTGCAACTCAAAAGATACAGAATGAAAATTCTTTCAGGTTAAAGCAAAGATATGCACTGATGCACAGAAGGTGCACAACCCTATTTCTTCTGGATTTGCTACCAGCAATAGAAAAAAAAAATACTAAGGCAAACTTATTTTTGTGAGCTGAACATAGAGAAAATGACATCTGAACAAATTTTGTTTGTACCCAGTTAAACTAAGGGTTGTCTGTGGGATTAAATATGTATTTCAAGACTGTGATGCAGTTCATGTGATGTCTCTTCAAACACTGAGTATTTGTTGGTACATAATACATCTTTTTATTGTGGCATCTTGCATTTTAGTGATGCTTTTTTGGAATGCTCTTTTTCAAAGGAAAGAAAATGATTAATCTTCACTCTTAAAACCCACATTGTTTCACTTTTCAACTCTTTCTTGTGATTTTGTTTTCTGACTTACCTATTTGTGGGTCTATGCAAAAATATGTAGTATATAATAGTTCAATTTGTGGAAGTTTTTCCCTCCCCCCACTTCCAATTTTGCACTTCGATTTGCTCAGACCTTGCCTTCACTTTCTTTGAAAATGTATATATAATCAAAGAACGTTACTTTAGAGTAAGACTTCTCATGGAACATGCATTTCTAGACCTGAATATTCTTAGAGCTTGTTATTTTTTCAGATTTAGGATCTTGTTCAGACTGTTCCAGGAAAAGTAACTGGCTGCCAGCATTAGAATCCAGGGAACTAGAACCTGGATTTTTTTTGGAAAACATCTTTAGGAGAGGTGTCTGTGGCACTTATATTCCTGCTTTCAAGTATTTTTACCAAGGTTGATCCTTAAGAATTGGTTTTTTTTGTAAAATTACAGTCATAAAGCCAGGAAAAATGCCCCTTCTAGTAAGCACTAGCTGATTTGCTTATAATTTCTTTGGTTGAACATCAATCTGTAACAATATAGTCACTTTTAAAAGGACATCCTAGTTGCCTATGGTATCTTGCAAGTGAACCATTTTCAGTATGTTGCAGTTGTTACCTAGAATAAGACGTAAGATTTTCGTGTTTTTCTCTGTATGTCATTACATGTATCTGAACCTATGAATGTATTCGAATAGTTATAAGTATGTCAAAAGCTAAGCACTGTAATACTTATGAGACCGTGGATTTTTCTTCTGTTAGGAATTTCTCAGTTTTAGCACATAGAAACTTTTGTGCTGTGTTCCTTGCATCTCATGTCATAACACGAGAAAAACCAAACCATAAAACAGGGTGTGAATAACTGTACTTTGGCCTTTGTCTGCTATCCACTTAACCAGTGAGCCAAAATTCTTTAGACGTGACAGTAAAAGCGCAATATTAAATCATCAGCCTACACCTACTGCTCCAGTGTCAGATACACTGTGACAATATTGCTTTATTGCTATGTGGGAACATGAAGTGAAATACATTAGAGCTCTGTTAACAGAGTGTCACAATGACATTTTGAGTGGAAAATTACAATTTTTCTGAATGAAAAGTTCAATTCAAAACCTCCTGGGTTAGGTAAGCCTGTGCTAGACGCAGGGGACAGTTCCCTCATGACCCTGTTTCATCCTGGCAGACTGCTCTGTGTGAGGTGTCTGGCGTTGCCTAAGCCAGCGGGTAGGACACGCTCCCCCAGCACCGGGAGCCGCTGGCCCTGTACCCCCCGGCTGTGCCTGAATATCCCGGGGTCCTCAGTTGCACCTACATTTCAGCTTCTCTGAGAGGCTGCAGGTCCAGGGGGTGCATGACCCTGGCTCCCCAAACTGGGTTTTCTTGAAACTTTGGCTTATGAGACATCAACAGGGAGGACTTTTGTCAGATGTGGAGAGAAACTATGCACAAACCCACCAAACGGTGCACTGCAGCCCGCTCCCTCCCAGCTGTGCTGCTGGTCACCCCAGGCTGGGTGCTGTCACTGTGTCCTCCTGCTCCTCCTCCAGGCTCCTGGCCACAGCTGACAAGTGCTGCAGTCCTCCCACCATCCCGCTGGAGGGAGGCCCTGATGGCTTCTCTTCCCCCACGTCCAGCTCCCGCTTTGCCATGACACTTGCCAGAACCTGCAGGTTTTTCAGACTTCAGTGTTCCTGTCAAGCTGGGTGAAAGCCATCCGGCAGGCAGAAGGTGTGGATGGGGCAAAGGGAGGGAAGGTGATGGTGGAGTAGCGCACAGCCACTCCAGTAAACCTTGTTTCCTTAGGGAATTGCATTGGAAAAATCCTCCTCTGTCCCCTGAATCTTTGAAGTCACCTGTGAGCTTGGAAGCCCTCAATGTGGGCTGCTTCATTGGTGTTAGGCTTGTTGGTTTCCTATGCAATGAACTCTTAAGAAAGCTACCTTCTCCATTTTGAAAGCTTTCTCCCCTCTCCCACACCTCCATGCATTTTTATTACATTGAAGAAAGAGGGAAATAATAATTAAAAAAAACCAGATATGGCAAATAACAAGCTTGTAAAAAAATGTTTTTTCCATAATTCATAACCACTCATTTTCTGACAGCCAAATTCTGTCACATGTACGTAAAAAGCTGATCAGGATGATGAGTACTGTCAAACCACAGCTACAGTTTAACTCTGCGGCGTGGAATGAATGGGAACAGGGAGTCAATTATAATTTAGGATTGTGTTGTTCATCGTGCAGGCTAAACAGCATGGCTTAACAGGGAGAGGTCAAAATTCACACGTTTACCCGGTTCTCCAAGGGAGGCAATGATTTGCAGAAAAAATGTGATCCGGTTATAATCTACTTGGATTTCCAAACATTTTCAATAGAGTTCTTTCCTGAAGGCTTATAAAGAATTAAAGCTGCCGTGCGATGAAAGGGAAACTCTTGTCATGAATTAATAGCAGGTTAAAAGTTAGGAAGCAACGAGGAGTAAATGGTCAAGTTTTACAATGAAGGGAAGTCACCAATGGAGTCCCGTAGGCATCAGTCCAAGCATCTGGGTGGTTCAGTACCTGAAAAAGGGGGTTAATATTGGAGTAATAAAGCTTGCTGACAGAGCTACAGTCAACTGAGAAGAGCTGTAGAAGGATCTGACAGTATTGAGTGTGACTGAGTAATAAGATGGCAGAGGAAACTCAGTGACAGTAAATGTTAATATTTTTAAAAGAAGAAGAATTGCAGTCATAGTGGACTTGCGACCACTTAGGAAAAAAGTGCTAGTGTTTCATAGATGCTTCTATAAAGGTAACAACTGAATGCCCATCAGATGTAAAAAACAAACGGAAGTTTTCAGGAAGGAGACAGAGAAAAATGCCATATTCTCCATGTTTCTCTGTGTAGGACTGCATCCGAGTGATGCGATCTTCGTTCTGACCTTTTAAGAATTTCTTGTCTGTAGTGTTAGAGCACATACAACAGCACAATATTTTCCATCTTTAGATGCATCTTTTTCTGACATGCTCTAGAAACCCTGTAATACTGAAGAACAAATGAAGATAGACTCAGAATTTTATTCCTTTAAATTTTTCCAATATGAATTAGAGTATCAATATCGTTAATCTTACTGCTAATTAAGAAATAAAAGTATGAAGAGCGTGTCTGAAAAATAAAATGTGTAAAGCCCTATCTGTATGAAATCTCATGCTGGGAAGAATTACAAATGTAAGTAGATTTATACTAAATAGAAGTTCTCCTTAATAAGTAAGGGTAGGTCAGCTGGGGAGCGTTCTGCGTACTTTGCTGTAGCGTGCCTGTCTTCCATTATGTTTTATTGCAGGATGTGTTAGTCTCGTAGAGCTTTTTGAATGGGTGGGTTCAGATGTATGTGCTCACAGCTCTTACACCTATCAAACCCTGTACTTATTCCTGAGCAATTTTACCCAGGATAACTTGTGCCTGTAGGTATTAAGTATTAAGCACCTGTATCGTGTCCATAAATATGTAAAATTTATGAGTTTTTCATAGGTATTTCACAGGTAGAATAACTTATGTATTTTGCATAGATTTCAGTTATTCTTTAAGTTACAAACTCGTACATTGTGTGGTATGTGTACTGCATTTAGTGATTTCCACTTCTTCCTCCCCGTCTGTCTGAAGATTTCAGATATTTAACAGGAGAAAAATATTCTAATGATACATTCATGATTTCATTAGTCTTTGGATCATTTGTTTATTATTTTATATGATGTTAAAAGTTCCCAATTTTTAACAAAAAAATCTGCAAAATTCTTTGTCACCTACAAAAGGCTTGAAATCATTCTGACCAGACTGCTCTTCAGAATTATGTAGTGGCATTCAAGTAGCTTAAAAAATAATTATTGCTTCCCTGATACAAAAAAAAAAAAGATAGGTTATGCTAATGTTGTTCTAATGTTCATTTAATATATATATAGAAATAATAAGTAATTTTACAATTCACATATACACTCCGATTTAAATAGAAAAAGATTGAAGTTGAAGAAAAGCAGAATAAACTTTGATTGATAATCAGCATGTTTTTTCATGGAAAAAGTAATGCAAAGATTGCCACTGTATAAATAGATTGTGCATAATGAAAGAAAATGTTATTTCTGCATTACTTAATTCCTCATTTTTCTTCCTGACATTTTGAATCAAGCATTAGTCTGGAGAACAGATTCAAAATATCAAGAGGTAAAACAAAAAGCTAAACTTTGTCTTCAGGATGTAGTTTCATTAACTTGATTGGGCATTACTCAGAGCAGATCCATTTTTAGCATATTGCATTTGCATACTGACCTTTTCTGCACTGTGAATGAAAATCGGTGCTGTGATGTGTTGATTAATCCCGTAAAATAACATTTAAGATTTTATTTAAATATATTCTTAGGTGAACAATAATGACATCAAATCTAGTACAATTAAAAAAAATCCATTACAATAATAAAAATAAATCTGGATGGCTTCCAGATAGTAGAAATAGATGGTCTTGCAAAGCTAAGCCTTATTTTCAGAAATGCTGACTGACATTCTCCTTCTGCCTTTGGTAGCCATCACTAAAGTGCAGAACTGTTGGAAGTTTAACCATCTTATGCAGGATAGATCTAGACATTAGGTCTGAAATGGGGGAGTGCATACATTTGCATGTGTGCATATACTGACAACATTAATTTGGAAAAATACTGGCTAACGACTTGAGACAGAGTAGCTACTCCAGGTGAGCTACATAAATGGACACTTTTATTCCTCTTTCAATGTGGTCTCTAGATAGTTTAATTTAAACTGAAAGCAGACTGACTCCAGAGGAAATAATCTGGAATAGTTCAGGTGTAGATTGCCCTAAGTAATGACTGAGAAATACGTATGTAACTACGTTGTCCTCCTGAGGTCCCAGGTGGAGTACCCACTCCAGTTTCACATCGTAGGCGAAATAATGAGCAACAGGAGAGAGTCTAGGCAAGAGTGTCGAGAAGTATCAAAGGCATGGGAAGCTTGAGTTCTAAGCAAAGTTTTAGCGAAGCACAGCAGCTTAGTTTTGCAAAAAGATGATCGGGAAGATCATGATAATAGGTGACATGAAATGCATAAAAGTTAGCTGCGAGGAGGGAAAGCCAGCATTGCCTGTGGATATAGCAGGACACTGGGAGTTGAATTTACAGTAAGAGAACTCTGTATTGGGAAAAACACTCTTAACTAAAGGAAGAGGTGATCAATAGAAGAGGTTGCTTAGGATAGGTAAGGCATTTGAAGCTAGCATAAATGGGCATGGATTTACAAGAAACATACACCAGCTAGCAAATCTCTTAGTACCCACATGGTGAGGTGTTCGTTTTGTCTCAGGTAAGATGTGCTAAGGTAGTCCTGATAGGTAACCTCCAGTATACCAGAATTTATGTAAAACCCTGTAAGATGAAAACCCTTTCAAACTTTTCTGTCCCTTCACCCTGCACTTACGGCAAATCCTGCTTATGAATTACGGCAGCACCCACCCTGCTAGCATGTCCGTAGGGACAGGCGAAGTAAATGCACCGCTGGACTGGAGCTGTTGCCTTTGAATTGAATTGAATTTGAATTGAAAGAATGAACTTCAGACTTACCGAAATGCTAAAAGCTTGTTGAAAGCAGCAATTAAATTCTTAATGCAAGGCTTGAGGATGTTTCATTGCTGTACACAAATTGGGAAAATACATGCAGATTGTACTGTTTCAGAGAGGTTATTCGGTGTTTAACTTTCTGCTATGTTTCTTGGAAAGAGGAAGCAAGTTTTCCGTCCTTCACACTCCGACGTTCATTATGAATGCCATTTGCTGTACAGCCTACTGTGGCACCTTCTTTAATTAGCACTTGCATTTTCTTCTCCTGGAGAGGATTGTGATAGTGGCAGATTTGATGTTTTTATTACCAGAGAGATGGGAAAGGCTCCTGTAACTTTTATAACTGATCAGCTGAGGCAGCCTGGTTGCCCGTGGTTCCTAATGAGCAGCGCATGACACAGTGCAGAGTATTGGCAAGATTAACGAACCCAGGCTTCCTTACCAGCAGACTGACTTGTAATAGCAATATAGAGAAGGAGCGAGAGCATTAGCACATACTCAGTAATGCAGCATTATGAAATGCAGCACTGAAATGAAAATCCTTTGCAACCAGCTACAGAAACGTGCTAAAACACCAGGTTTGTATTTGCAAATAGTAATTCATGCAAATGGTTGCAGACTGACCACTGCTAAAAGACTGAAGCCCTAAAGGGGGAATCAGCTATAGACCCTATTTTTGGAAGGTATTCCCATGTGGGAGAATAGATCAGAATATGCTCCCCTCCAAAAATGTTCCAGTTCTCTTGGCAACAGCCAAGGATATTTTTTCTTAGTTAAAGCCCTTGACAGTACCTTTGTGACATCTTTAACAGCTCCCCTTATTTTATGACAAGAAATTATTATCACATAAAACCCCTGAATCAAATAATAGTAATTCCAATGTCTTCTAATCAGTGGATTCCTGCAAAGTTTTCCTCCTTATTGGTGAAACTTTTTTCTGCATTCTTTTGTTTGGAAAGCAAATGACACTTGTTATGATTTCTGACTAAGAATTTGCAAATACCAGATTTTCATTTGAAGTTCCTGATTTGGCGATACAAACAGCTCTAAGGAAGCATAATCTTTTGGTAATCTTGAAATGGTGAGGACACAGAGAGACTCATTTGAGTTGAATCACGTATTATAACCATTCAAGTCATACTTTGGCAAGTAAAGTGCTTAAAAACACCCACTGATTTCTTTATATTTCCTGACTCTTAAGGAAGACCAGAAGGATGAAACGTTAGGAGTCTGTATGAAGGGGAGATGAAAGAAGACTAACAAACTAAAGATGGGCTTTATCCTGCGGTCCCTCAAGGAGCTGAGCACCTGCCCACTGGAGGGACCAGTGACTTTATCTGGAGATCAAAACGCTAAGCACAGTACAGGAGTCCTTTGTAGGTAAATGCATGAAGGTTTTGCTTTGTGACACCTATTTCTCAGAGCCTGAAGATTATTTCAGGCTCAGTTCTTGGGGTTCCTTATGGCACTTCTACATGAACCCCACTCCAGCTGCCCACAGCGAGACATGCCTTGGAGAGAAGTGAAGGTAACTCCCACCCCTAAGCTAGTGGATTGGGGCTGATAGCACTCACTTCTGGAGCCAGGCAAGTCAGATCTGTCCCTGTCTCCCAAAAGCAGGAGGAAATGCCCTACACACAGCAGATCAGGTTTGCAGCAGTGAGACGTCCCTGTCTCTCCTCTTCTGTGATCTGATCTCCAGCTCTGTGCCTCCTTGCTAGGAAGGTAGCATCAGCCACGGTGGGGGTCTCTCGGTAGCCCTGCTGAAGTTGTTGTTCTTTTTATAAAAAATACTTAAATATTCCCTGAAACCACAGAAAGAAAAATGTCAGTCTCTTCTGGGAGAAATCTGCGCAGCGTGAAACTGAAATCAGCCTGGAGTTGTTTTACATGGATTTAAAAAAACAAAACAAAACAAAACAGAACACAACAAAATAAATATCCATCAACTGTGAAAGAATACTGAGAAAAACAAATATTCACCAGCATCAAGTGAGGGTTCGTTTGGTGAATGCGTAAAAAGATTTCTTCAGGAGGTGAATTACATGGTAATACAAATGTTGTAAGGTGGAAGAATATTTCAGAAATCAGTTATCCAGTTCCAGAGCAGCTGAGACTTACAAACAATGACTGCTCAAAACCAGCTAAAATTTCAGCTGAAGCCCTCGCTGTTGGTCAGTGCATTTGAGTTGTGAGACAGTGTACCAGTGAGGGCTGCGGAACTGCAAATGCGCAGCGCGCTGCTCTTCTCCTGGGTGGTGTAGGCAGCTTTCTGCTCCAGGCTGCTGCCTGCCTTGCCTGCTGCCTGGAGCTCTCTCTGGTTTTCCATGAAAGAATATAAGCAGTGGGTAGAAGTTCTCTTGAGTTAAAGGGAACAGGATCAGGCTGTGATTCAGGATCAGACTGCTTGTCGGTTTTTTGCTTTTGCAAAGTCAAAGTTGGGGATCTTGTCTTTATCTAGCCTATCTGAAACAGGGAACCAACAATCATTGTAAAGGGGAGCTTCGCTTGTGATCATTCTTGTGTACAGCTACCAAATGTTATATATGGGCCCCAAATAAAATCTGAGTTTTAGAACAAAAGCCTGGAGAACCATGATTACCCCTGCCTAAGAATGACGGAAAGGCATTTGCCCGTATATTCATCTTGATTTTTTAAAAATCAAACCAGTGCAAATTCTTTCCATCTGATATCATTATTTTAAAATCTGTTGGGAATTCAGTAGTTCATAATAAAAAACAAAAATTGTTTTACCTGCATGTCAGAAGTTTTCCCCATGCAGTAACCATTTTAAAAAAGCATACAATTTATTTTATGTTATTTTATCTTCTAAATGTGATTGTTGACACTGCATGCAGGTTTATCTACTTCCAAAGTATTGGCTATTTCAGTGATGCACAAATCCCAACAAAGAGAGCTTTTTCTGTAGCAGCTTAAAATTTCGTTCCTATTAAAAAGCACACTATATATATAAAAAAAGACCCTCTTCATGCGAGAGCATTAAAAAAGAATGTATGGTACTGTTAAATATTCCAGTGGGCTGCTAAACCAAACAAGAAAAATGCTGGCAATGGCTAACATTCCAAATCCCAGATTCTTCTTAGGAGTGCCTGCATTCACCAGCGTTACACAGCTTTGTGCAACTGTGTGCATTTGTAGCACTGAACGGTGCTTTGCTCAGTTGTAAATGTTCTGTGAACACAGGAGGTGCTATTCAGTGGAGATTCATTTGCTGCCTCTGAGAAAATGGAACAGGTTTCATAAAAAAATCCTTGTAGTGAGTAAGAGGCAATATATTTAGTGAAGTTTCTGAGTTTGTATCCACTGTAGATGTCTTGTTGTGGATCCAGTCAGATTTCTTTCTGCAAGTTGGTCTCTGGATTCTGTTAAGTCTTCTCCTTAATGAACAAGCCCCTTTTTCTTCTTTTTGTCTATCTCCAATTGAGAGTTTTAGGACACCCTTTTTATTTTTGAGGATACGGACTCTCATAGATGAATTCTTTTTCCTCTCCGGTATCTGACTTCATATTCGAAGCAAACTTCAGAAGCGTAGCCAGCACCCGAAGGCAGCACATCTGTCTGCTGGAAAACTAAACCTTAGTTAATTCACCCATCAGCATCAGTAGTCTACACCCTCAGTGGGGGTGTTTGGATGCGTATCTCTATAAGGATAATGTGCTACATAATCTTTTTGAGGATAATTTGTGCAGTATCTAAAGATGGTAGTATTTACAAGGAAAACCATGTCTGTATAAAACCAATTGAAAAAAGAACTAAGGGTTATTTTAGAAAAGTGCCAATGGAAAATACAGTTGGAAAGGAAGAGACTTCTGTTTTCACCTACTCCCTATTGTCTCAAAAACAACGCTTTCAGTGTAAGAGTGCAATAATTTCACGTAGCATTTTTCTGAAGAAATATGGGTATTTCAGTTTCATTACCCTCTTGGCTGCTCACTGAATTTGAAGGCGTTAACTCCTTCTTTGGGACTAGGCAAGCAGTGAAGTGGCTTTGGATGATTTTGCCGGCATACATATGTTGTGTAAAGGCATATAAAAATAATCATCCCCTCCTAGCCAGTGAAATTATCCTGGCAAAGCCCCTAATACATATGAAGCTATGCCAATGAAAAAGTGCCGCTGCCTCTGTCGGTTTAGCTGAAACCATTCTGGGGAGATGACGCGGTGTTGGTGGGAGAGGGTTTCCTTCTGCTGGTGTGTGTGTGAGGAGGAGGTCGGGAAGAGGCTGACACTGTCAGGTCTGGCACAGGCACCACCACAGCAACACTGGATGCTCAATCCATCCACCTGGGATGTTCCCCTGTGCCCATCCCGCCTGGACCTTCCAAGCACTCCCAGCAAGTCAGCACACACGTGTGCTCAGAAGAACAGGCTTGGTCGGTTGGTCTGATTTAGGACAACAGGCTGCAGTGGTCAAGGGCATGGCCACCTGATAGATACCACCAAGCAGCCCCGGTTAACGTTATTTGCCTCTGCTGTTACCCCTTTTGTCATGTCTTGACCCTCCTTTTTGCTGCCCTTGTGTCTTTTTTCTCCACTCCAGTCTCTTCCCAAATAAGTAACCCGCCCTTATCTGCGGTTTTCCCCTTTGATCCCATTTTTTCCACATTCATCCCAACTCGGTATTTCAGCCACGATTGCCTAGGGAATCCTGGCCTTAGGTGACGTGATGGGTCCTGGTGGCCCTGCGTGGTTGTACTCCCCAGCAGGACCTTTGCCCTCCCCTCATCTGTGACATTCAGCCATTTCTTGCCAAGCGTCCCTTCACCCATCAGTGAAATCCAGCTGGCCATCACTTTTGTTGGCAGCATTGCCAGCGTCCTTCTGCCCGCCCGGTGTCCTTCCCAGAGCTAGGAATTCCCACCCAGACTTCACAGGTGGGCTGGGATCAACATCTCGGACCCTACAGGAAGCTTTAAAGCAGACCTTGGGCAGCGCCATGGGAGCAGGAGAGCAGTGATCGGAGCAGTGCCAGCAGCCCTGTGACCTGTGGCCGAGGGCAGCAGCTCACGTCAAAACGGCAGGTGTGAGCCAATTTGGAGAGGTGTCAAAGGGGAGCTGGGTAATGTCCCTAAATGATGTATTCCCATGGGCAAAAGTTTTCGGCCCAATTTTGAAAAAGCCATCTTGTTGCCACTGTTACTGCTTCCAAAGGGTAGATGTCCAACAAAGGATCGACCTCTTTGAACCTGGTGAAGGAAGTAAATAAGAGGCTAAAGTGAAGGAATAAACTTGGGTGGGCAGAGGAAAAGGCTATCCTTCATAAAATACAAAAGTGTGGCCCCTTGCCCAGGCAGACTGCATAAAGTAAAGTAAGGTAAAAGTTGTGTAAGGGTTACAGGAATGATGGTCCCAGTAAACTTTACTGAGCCTGCTCAATAAAAATGAGTGCACATGAAGAACAGAATTTGGCATGAGGAGCTCTTTGTGTCCTAATCCGTGCTGGAGGAACGTGGTACAAAATAGCTGACATCAATAGAAAGATGCCCTCTACCTCAGTGGGCCTTCCAGCAGACCTTTATCTTTTCTCTTACTATCTTAATACTGGCAGGATGACTAATACAGGCAGATATCCTAAAGCTGACAATGACATCTTAAATCTGTCCTGGAAGATTGAACAGAATATTTGTTTCTACAGCTGTGCAGGGTTTTCATGAATTGTAGCCCATTACTCAACAGAAAAAGTGTAAGGATGAATAAAACCAAAATGAAATACATATAAAATGTAGTAAAAGGATATATGATTTAAAAAATAATTAAAAAAAAGAGAACTGGAAGAGAAACATGTATTTTGGCTGTAGCTGTCGACCACAATAGCTCACAAATAAAGCCCAGCGTGGCTGTGAATTTTAGCAGATGCATGGGTTTGTAGTGATGTCAGTTTGTTCAGGAGAGAAGAGATGTCTGTGTTACTGAAGCATTTCCAATCATCCAGCACTGTCAACTTCAAGCGCTCAAGAACTGTGAGTCAGGTCATTACTGGCAACTCTACTTTTTCATTCTGAATTTTTAAGACTTTTTTTTGTTTCATTTTACTGTCGGTATGTGAGCAAGGACAGCACTTTATAGTCTGCTGTACCCTGACTACAAAGCTGTAGTTTCTGTGCCTGTTCAGAAAATCCTAATAAGTATACCAGTCTCACTTTTGAGAGATCTACAAAGATGTTTTTTAAAAAATAAGCAGCTGGTTTTAAAACATACCTCATCCTGTTTCACAAATCTTTTTTTTCTGTAATTTGGTTAGGATACCTCAAAGAAAATTCTAATTTTAAGTCATTATAAATAACTTCTTATATAAGATTCTTCAGCAACTTCACAGATAGTGAAAAATAAGCCCTCTTCAGAAGCTAGTACATTTTGTGCTTCCCTTATAATCAAACTGCTTTGTTGTTCAGGCTGAAGCCTCTCAGTGGATGGCAAAACATGAAAATAAATCTGGAATCCTGTTTTTCCATAAAAAGCACCAAAAAGTTGGTTGCAGATACCTTTTTTTGGACAATATGAGGTGTTCTCTCATTCTGTCAATGTTTTCAGGGGTTTTCTAGTTAATCTATCTGTTTTTCTTAGTGAAAATACTGTTTTGAATCTCACAAAAGAACAGCCCAGAAACCTCCATGCTGTATTTTTTTTTTCCACAGAAATTTCACGATGAGCTTTTGCAATCGCCACATATTGTATCTTGGCACAAAACACTACCTCTGCTTATGGTTTGCATCATTAAATATCAGATTGGCTGCTCACTGTGTTTATAGGATACAACAAGAAATAGCCTGTTAAATCTGGCTGGTTGGTAAAACTGGTGTTTGTTGAATCATTGCACTACTGTGTTCCCACATCATACAGAGAACAAAATCCCATAAAACTAATAAGCTGTAAAATAGAATTGAAGTCAATGGCAAAGAATATGGCCAAATGTAGTAAATAAATTGAGAATAACTTTTTTGAAGTCTAAAAATGTGATCCCCAAAGTGTAAACCTGAAATGCGATCTGTAAAACTTTTTGAAGTAAAAAATGCATGCCAAGCATATATAATATTAATAATAGCAGTTCTGATGGCTTATCTGTAGATCTTACTGGCATACTGTTGTAACTGAAGTATTATCATCTCCACCTTATGGATGAGGAAGCTGGGTTACCGTAAAAATAAATTTTCAACACGGAACATGAGGCAGTGCTGACTCCAATTCCCACTGCAACTCCCAGCTTTAATTATTTTTCTGTGAGCTTCATTTGTTTCTCTTCATGATACAGAACTTGTTCTTTCAGCACAAGGTAATTTGGGTAACGTTGAATGTAGATTAGATCCATATATTAATACTTACGAAACTTAGTAATTCTAAAATTGCTCTGATAGATTAGCTCCTTCCCATCATTGGATGGGGAGATGTCTACATCCTTAATTTAGATCGGTGTGTCACTTTTGACAGTATTTTACTGCTCAAGACACTATGGAAAGCAACAGGAAAAGACCGTCTCTGATGCTTTTTTAGCACGTTTCCAGATAAGCCTGATGGGAGGTATGTGAACTATCACTTTTAAGATCGTGTATTTCCACTGTCCTTTCCAATATCATGTGATGCTGCTGAGGTAAATCATGGGAAGCCTCATTATCAACAACGCAGAGATGACATCCCTTTCTGCTTCTCCTGATTGATGAGAGTGGCATAAAAACTGGCTCTGGGTGTCTGGCTAAAATCAAACTGCATGTTAGTTAAGTAGAGATGATGCTAAACAGAGTTAAATCTGCTGGAAAAGTAGCGGTTTCCATCTTGCCGTGTTTGGGAGTCATTTTGCGTGTGGCTTCTCCCTTGGCTCTCTTTGGCTTCTTCATTTTCTGCATTTTCAGGGCAATTTTTCCTGAGATAAGCAGAGAGAACTCATCTGGTAACTTCACTTGAATAATCCACACATTTGTATCTTCTGTCCCTTACTAGTGCAGTGCATTTACATAGAGCTTTGGAACAGAAAACTGCAATTCGTTGAATCTATCCAGTATGCTGCGCCACTGGAAGCGCACCCCATTTTATCACTGTCTTGCCCCTAGGGCTCCATACCAGGGCAGATCCAGTATTTTCCTGCTAACCTTTGAAGTCATCTGTGCTGGATGTCTTCAAGTTTTCTTTGAATGGTGGTTGTCCCTCTTTGCAAGCTACATCCCTGAAGGATCTGTTCTGCAGATGGCAGATACACAGGAGCAGGAGGCAAGGAATGAGTCATTAAGGCCATGGCTTTGGCGTTTGGTAGTGGAGCCCCCAGATCTGATATCCTTGGGAATGAAATGCAGCGTCCAGTTTTCCTGTTAGACATTCACACAAACAAAATTTGAAACTAGAACAGAAGGAGAGACTGGAAAATTGGCAAATTGGAAAGGAGGAGAAGGGAGAGAGGCGAGAATTATGTTTTAAAAGAAAAGTCCGGACCATACCACTAACTCAGGAGAGCCAAGAAACTGATGCCACCCTGGTGTTAACTCGATCACATACCATTGTGAAGCAGTATAGTACTGAGAGTTTAAAGAACTTAGTAAAAGGCGTGGATAAGATCCCCCCTTGTATTTTTGGTGCACTGTCTGGGGAAAGTGGGTCTGCTCATACCAGGGTTTTGCTTAGGACAGCGGGAGGATGCTGCTTCCATAGAAACTTCCCTCTGCCCTCCTAGGACCCCCAGTGCTACTGCTTTGACAAATACATGCCTTAAGTCCCAAATACTTTACCTCTGTTAGGGGTTGAATGCAGGCAGTGGTGAAACTGGAAAGATCTGAGGGTACAGAGCCAACAACTGGCGAACCAGGGAAGGCGAAAGAGCTGCAGATGTCCAGCTCCCACCTTGAGCAAAGCTGGTGGTGCAGGACAGGGCTTTACAATTGAATTTCCCCTGCTTGTTCTTTCCCTGCCATTCTCCTGGAGGCTTGGGCTGCTTGTGTGTCGTCTCCAGCGTGAACCTCTGTCTGTGTGCACCTAGGCGCAGGCCATCACAGTGCTCTGCTTCTTTCAGTGATTTGGTTTTCTCTGTCAGTCTAAGCTTTTGGAACATCTGCTCAGAGCCTTATCATCTCAAGATCGGTCACAGATGGGTCATATAAAGATGGGTCATATAATATTAAAGAACATTCAGAATACAGCTGTTAGGAATATCTTTCTGAGTCTTAATTCAGTTCCATTGCTGCATCTTTGCCCCTCCTTTCTAAGCAAATGCAAGCTTTCTGATTGCATCCTTCCTCTCTGTACAACAGCTCTACCTATTTATTGGGCTTTTGATGGCTTCTGCCTGACAGGCTGTACTGTCCCTGAAGACCAATCCAAAGGCTACTCATTAAAAATTTAAAAGCCACCACTGCGTCTTCCATTCTGCTTTGTGTCGTTCTGCAGTTCCCTCATCTTCCTCTGCACCTGTAAGCTTTGTCTCGCAGTGGAAGTGCTAGAAAAACAAGTGCAGATGTGGGGTGCTCTGCTGAAGTAGGGTACAAAGACTGGGGGGTGGCAAGGTGAGCTCCCCAGGCACGCTGCCCGTGGAGGTGTGGAGCTGCTGAGATCGGCGAGGAAGGCGTCGGGTTGAATGCAGTGGTAGGAATCTGGCAGCAACAAAATGCTGTACTGGAATCTTCCAGCTGTTGAGTCATGTCTTGGTACCCTGTAGCCAAAGGTAAAATGCATAGATGACAGAGCAGGCTGAAAAGGTTGATTACAGCTTCCTCACTGGACAGAAAGAATGTCTTTTGGAAGGGTTGTGTAGGTCTTATTAAGGTGTGCTCCATAAACTTGTGTAATTTTGTAGACTTTTTTTTCTGGTGGGAACAAGGAAGAAAATATTCAACATCTAGGCTAATCTTGGATTTTAGTATTATTAACGAATTCCCAGAACAAAGTCTATGTGGGAAGTCCAGCTTGCTAAATCTGCCAGCTTTCATACGTGGTCTTTATTATTTATTTGACCAATAGTTACGTTTAGGTAATTTAGCAAAGGTGTGGACTTGGGTTCTTGCTGGAAATTTATTCTCATTTCTCATCAGTACTAGATTCTTGGCTTTATTTAGTACTAAAGGGAAATCGACCTTACCAATTGATATTGCTGTTCTCTAGAACATGCAGCAAGGACTTTTTAGTGCCTTTCTTCAGTGTATAAGGATCCAAATACAAAAAAAAAAGTTGTAATGGATTGTGTTATCTTTGGGGGTGGAGTTTCCCCCCAGTTCAAGACTTACAATCTTCAAAGGTGTTTCAAAAACCTTCAGAAATCATTTTAACGATTAAAAAGTAAGTTCAGTGCACAGAGTCATAAATACTCTAGTTGATTGCAAAAGGCATAAAGCCCTGGTGTGTTCCGGTGGGGTGCCGTTTTATGAGACAGGGTGACCCTCGTCTCCCTGCCCTTCCCTCCTTGCAGGGTGGGCTCCTGCTGCTTTGTGCCAGCTGCGGTGCTCGCCCACCACCTCACAGGGCTCAAACCCAGCACAAAATGAACCAGCAAAGAAGTGGGTACTTTCTGCAGGGTCGGTGAAGCGAGTCAGGTCATGCAAGGGGTAGAAGGGGAATGTACTACAGAGAAAAAAAAATCTTTCATGTCCATCCTCAGTTTTTATGGTGTTTTATATGAAGGTATTAAAGTGTGCTCTCTGTCGTCCCCATGCGTAAAACTCCCTGTTCCCCATGTGTAAGATCTTCTCTATTCCCTTTATTTGAAGCTTTTAATATAAAGCGTTGCATTTCATGGAGCTCTGCTATGCAGCAAAGTAAGCATTGTGGTGATAGGTATTTTCTAGAACTATCAGCATAAGTATTTCTTTATTAAAAATGATTTCAAAAAACAAAATAATGCCCAGTCTGATTATATGCAAGAAACAAAAAATGCCCTCCCACGTTTGCAGTAAACTTTAATCCATTAGACATTAAAACAAAATCACCTAAGGAAAGCAGCTTAACTCTTCTTTATCTTCAGCAACTAAAGCAGTTTTGCAGAGCCACCTGTAACTCAGAGTGGTTCAACAGCTCCCCACTCATGACCCCGTACAACCATACCAGGAACTAAATAAACCCTACTTACTAGCAATTAAAGTGATTTAATTTAAAACGCAATGACAGATACATAATGGATTAATTACAAAATAAGTAATTAGCAAATAGGATGGAAAAGGTTAAAAGGTTGTGGACTTCTGTTGTTTGTTTAAGAGAGATAGCGAAATCATCAGCGATTAAACTTTTTCTTTATTTTGGGGCCTGACTATTATTGTTAGCTGTAAATGAAGCAGCAGACGAGAGGTTCAGAAAAAAAAAGAAGAAATTGCTGTTTTATCGGACATACTGAAAGGCCATTGTTGACACTGAGGCTATGTGATTTGTTTCTAGTCTGCACTCAAAATTAGGTTGGCTTCTATAATGTTTGTATTTAATATTAGGATATATGCCTCTTCTGAAAAGAAGTAGTTGTCCTCTCCACTCTCCACAACGAAGCCCCAGTGAGGGCAGGAAAAAAGGTGCAGGGAGCGAGAGAGGTTAGAGCACACCTCTGAGGCAACTCTGCTGCCTTAAAGAATAAATGAGTGAAGTTTTTTGTTGGGAATACACCATAATGTGTTTGTTCTCCAAAAAATGAGGATAAAGAAGAACAGGACTTTTAATAGGGTAACTTCTGAGCTGTGAAAATCCTCAGCTGAATTCTAGTTAACTTCATGCGGTTCTGGTCATATATACAGAGCCATTGCAGAGGGTGCAAGCAATCTTCTGTTAAAATAAGCAAGGTAAGAGCTTCTGCTTCATTTTCACAGGTATTATTCCTTCTCTCCATGACTCCTGTCTGCCCAAAACCATAAGCAAATGGGCGTTTAGATAGTTTTAATAGTCATATTTTATAACCACCAGCTTATTGCCAGGTAACTTGAAACCCTTTATTTATTTATAATAATTACAAATATATTTATGTATCTACAAAACATGTGGTTTATATTTTGAAATTTCAGAGGGGATGTTTGCAGAAAGCTTTTTCTAACTTGAGCTTGATTGTTAGTGAAGTAATTGAATTTTTTCTTTTGAAAAATAAGCTTTTGGGTAAACCTCAGAAATATCAATATGGGCTTCTCCATTTCAAAATATCAATTAAAACCAGGCAGGAATTCTCCTTTTTAAATATAGCTGCCCTCTAACCTAATCACATATCCACCAGCAACCGTTAGCATAATTTAACCAAATTTTCCATAACAGTCACATTCTTCCAACATCCCTTGCTCTCTTTTGAGCACGGTTCTCATGCGCTCACTTTGCTGTCACTTTACCAAGCCATAGTTAACTCTCAACCGATACATGTTAGTCCAGCCCCTTAATCATTTAACTTTACTGTCCGTACCTCCTTTTCTATTATTCATACTTTTTTTGTGTCTCTGGTGCCTTCATCGTGCCTCCAGGGATATTATCTGCCTTACTGCTTGACATGAGACCTGAACCTGCACATCCAGAAATGCCCTGTCCCCTTTTGGTGTGTGTCGCGCTGTCAGCATCTGTCTTATGGGCATTTCCCTTGAGCTGCTCCTGCAGTGGCAGGCAAAGGCTCCAGGACCACCAGTTCGACTTGCAGAAAGGATCTGCACAGACTTTTAGCTAGCCTTTACCCCCCCCTACCATAGGTTTTGCTGGCTAGGGATACAGATTTCAGAAAACAGCTAACTTCTTGTTCTGCTCCGTTACCTTAATGTTGTTGAAAATAAGCTTCTTCAAAGTTTTCCCCCACTTACAACTGAATTTAAGCCATACGTTTCAGGTCTGGAATCTGTGTAGAACATTTCAGAATTCAGTGGTTTTGCAGTTCAGCTATCAGTTTTTAGGACGTACAGATTCAGGTTTGGAAAACTCGTCAAGTTGCAAAACCCATGAGGCTAAATCCATAACTGTAACAGCATCTCTTGTTCTCTTTTCCAAGGGTCTCTGCAGAGTTCTATATATTTGCACAGTGTAATTCAAGGCCCACAATACAGACGATGAGTTTTCAGTATTTAGAATTATTTTTTAAACTAAGCGGTGGCTCTTTGAATGTCTGGTTAAGAAAAGCAGAAAGCCTAAAGCTGCATTAATTCTGCTGTTCATATCTGAATCCCTAAGAATAGCTCAAACAAATGCCAGTACCAATCTGTAGGGTAGTACTTACCCCTATTCAGAGTGACATTTGTAGTTTAGAACATACTCACTTCTGCTTCACTGATTTTTTAGACACAGCGTATATAAGATGCATGGACAAAAATGCATTTCTGTTAACAAGATTCATCCTGGTATCTCCCCTCCTGACATTTAGAAAACACTCTTTTTTTCTTAATCCATTTCATCATGAGGGTGGAAAATCACCAGTTTCAATGAAAGTCTTTGAAATTTAGTATCTTTGGGATTATCTGCTGTTAGTCAGTTGTAGGGATTTACTGGGTAATTCAAGACAGCCTTCGTCTAATACACGCTTCGCAGTGAGTAATAAGAGAAATTAGCATCGAAGATAAAACTGTCCCTGGTTGAAATCTCAGGGAAAGCTAATGTTTCATGAGTTGACAGAACAAAACAAAGAAGAAAAGTTTTATGTCTAAACAGTTGTGTGAATGGAACTCCCATACGCTGGAGGATGAACACGTAAGCCATGAACACACAAAAAACACAGGAATAAACACTTAAATATGAGGCCTTTATCCCTTTTGCATTTCTAGCATGCTTGGCCCTCCAGGATGCTTGTTCAGCTGGAAATTTATGCAAGTAGGTAGAGGTCTTTCTGAACTAAGGTCTAAATCTGTAACAGTATAGACATAACTTACACAGATCAGCTACTCTTTGGCAAATCTGGCTAGCTTGCACTGTACCACTTCATGTTAAGAAAGTCCCCCACAGGGAATAAAGCACTGGTTATCAAAATAGTTGCTAAACAAGGCTGCTTCCAATTCTGTGCTCCTCTCATGCCCTCCTGTGTACACATGTAGTAGGCCAAAGCAAAGTGCTAGGGAGCTGATGTTTCTGCAAGGGGATGAAGTAAAGCAAAGAGAAGGCTATGGTCCACGATGCTGACCGAGTTTTAATCCAAATATAAGAAGACTTCTTAGAGCCCTTACATCTTAGGGCCAGTTGACAGCTCCGCACCGTGATAATAAGTGATTTGAGATACTCTGTAAGTGAGATAACATTACTCATTTCTGTAAGTCCAGGACTAGAGAACTGTTACGTACTCAGTTTTCTGCTTGATGCTTAGGTGGTTTAAAGGTAATGTTGCAGTCTTCCCCCGTGCACTTTCGATGATACCGATGAGACTACCTTTCTAGTGTGTCCAAGCTGCTGGGAAATGGACAGAAATGCTGACACTCTTTTTGGCTATGTCAAAATAGATTATTATGTTTTCCATTAGCTTATAAACAGATATATTTACCCAAATACACTAAGACATTAAGTTTTGATGAATTCATAAAACCAACTTTTATCTTGCTTTTATTTTGCATTATTTAATTTTGTGGTCCTCTGTCTATTTTTTCTAGATACATTCAAAACAACAGCTTTATCATTCAGCCTGTCCTGCAAGCCGTATGCCAGAACTGAAGTCCCACCAGTGGGGGACTATAGGAGGAGTGACTTCGTCCATCTAAATTAACTTTGCTCATCCTGCAGTTCTGGTTATTGAAGCACAAAAGCTTTCAAAAGACCCTGTAAAGCAGTGAGGTTACCGTTATTATTTATCAGGCTTATTGTCTGCATATAATCATTTTCTGGCTTTCATGCTGTAAAAAAGCTGCTGTTGCCTGCACAGAGACAAGGACATACCATATTATGGTCTGTCTGACGCAGAGCATCCATAATCTTGACTTGTTAGTGCTCAGCCATTTTTAGAGCATTTAAGAAGCAAGTTTAAATAGGAAATTCTGAGCCTAAAAGGTAAACCCAGTACTCTGTTCTAAAGAGCACATTGAGTCTGTGTGAGGAGGAAAGAATAAGGTTACACAGAACTACTGGACATTCATGTTAGAAAGCTTAGTAGCTCCTTGCCTTTTTGATCGAGTGTTTCAAGATAGATTGCAAGTGTTTATACAGATAGTGCACCGTGGTTTTGATTTTATGCCTTACTGCATGTTTTTGTGTCCTTGTGAGTTGAACTAGACTAGTAATAAAAAGCACGAGTCGAAGTCCACTTCTGAGCTTGTGCCTACAAGGGAGTTCTCATGGGGGCTTTTTGTTAAGCATGTCTAGAAAACTAGATAGGTTGTCATTTCTCGTACAAGGCACAGTTGTTCAGTGTGTTTTACAAGGGAGAGAATACTGCTTGCTCATTATATAGGTACCATGTACCATAAGGCATAGTCTAGTACATTTTTCACTGAGTATGTATTAATTCAGAATCTTCTGTATAACTCTGCTCTAAAGCGCTAATTTTGCCTTGCTATTAAATATTGAAATGTTAAATATTGAAACAAATCTGAAAGTTCAGTTAGGCATCAATACAGCCTAAAGGCTACCTTGTCATTTTTCCTCATGTGGAGTTGCTTCTTTGATTTTTCACTAAAGATGAAGTTAAAAGCGGGAGCAACTTTCATGGGAGGGAGTTTGCAGAAAATGTTTAGATGACACATCCCATAATTCATCACTCCCAAGCCAAAACAGCCCCCGAGAAAAACAAAAGTGCCATAACTTGTGCCAGGGCAGAGTGTGAGGGGCTGATGTCCTGGGGCACTGGGTCTGACTGCTGGAGCTCTGCCCTGTGCCCCGTTACAAACCCTGTGTGCTCTGCTATCCTGCTCCTCACCCTCGCCTGCTCCTCGCTGCATCCCAGGACCTGGGCCCGCTCCCACCCACCCCCGGGGTCTGCCAGCAGCCCTCCCCTCCTCTGGGCACAAGGCTCCTCTCCCTGGAGGCAACCCAGCTCCCAGCGAGCCAGGAAGGGCGAGCGTTGTGTAAGTGTTGTGTAAGAGTGCCGGGGATAAGCCAGACATTGGGTCCTTCAGGTGGGGTTACAGGAGGGACTCAGGTGGAAGATCCGGGTCTCCCGTAGCCCTCCCTCTGGCTTTTGAAAGGGGATGTCAAGGGACAGGCTGGTGAGGGGCAAGGAGCTGGGCGGCTCATCAGTGCTTCTGAAAGGTGCAAAATCCCCTTCCCCGCCTGTTGCTGCCTTCAGAAGAGGTGGGAAGCAGCAGCGCTGGTTCCCCCAAGCTGTGCCAGGGCTTGCCGGGCAGCCTGCAGTTCACCCTGCGGGCAGGGACCGGGATTCAAATGGCAAATTGCTGTGCCCCCCTGCCTAGGGCAGACTGGCAGCTGCCATTAAACCTGCAGCAACAGGGTAAGGTCAGAAACATCCTCATCCCCAGAGCAGCGCAACCCTTTATATAGCCATTGGTCATCCAGTGCGTTTGTATGGAGGAGGAGGCACTTGGTGAGAGTGGGAGAATGCTTAACCACACTCATTAATGTTAGTTGGTTAATTGCCTTTCATTATGGGAGAAGAAGTTTTGCACTAATTGGTGGTACAGCTTGACAGCATTTCTAGATTGGAGACCAAAGCCTGAGAATTAGTTCCAAATAGCACCTTTTCAGGCCAGAGGAGATGAAGATCCCAAAGATGTATTTTTTTTTTTTTTTATTTGGGGCAAAATAGGGATATTCTTTTCCTGATGCAGGGCTGTAGATCTGAAATGTAACTTGGTATCAGAATGGAATCAACATTTTGCTACTTTTATTTGAGGTATCCGATACAAATGTGAGCACTACCTTGTTAAAGAAAAGCAAGAAAAAAAAGTAGGATTGAACTCTGGTGATGGAGAAAGATCACACTACCTGCTCCGCGGCCTCGGCTCTCTTGTGGGGAGATCATGTAGGATGTGAGATAGCAACCTCTGAAGTTAGTGCTGCGTGCTCAGGGCTTGTGACTCACAGCCATGAGACCTTGGGTAGCTTTGTGGGCAAAGAGTGCTTGACACACAAAAAATAATCTAATGAAGCCTGCTCTCTGTGATGTTAGCAAAGCTTACCCGTAAAAATTGTGTCACTTCTGGCAAGAAAGAAACTTACTCTGCAACGTCCATGAAGACTCCCAGACATTATTGGCCTGATGTGGTGGAGCCTCGCCTGTGACTCACGCGCGCTCTTCCCATTTGTGTCTGTTCACGTTGTAGACTGAAGAAGAACCTGATTTCCTCCAACGTCTTCCACATATGTGCCTTCAAGAGAAATTTGCTGTAATTAATGTAGACACCAGTTACTCTGCTTGCTTATTTAAAGTAGCAACCGTGCTGGGCTTTCAGAAGATGGTCAAGGTTTTGGGTGCCAGAACAGATAAATAGTTCTGTACCTCCACAGTGTTTCTGTCCATGCGCATCATTCCTTAGAAGGAAAAAGCAGAAAATTACTTCTGGCATATAAAGTGTGGGATAAAGGCCATTCTCTTAGAGAACATTTAAGATTATTAAAATCACCGTCAGGTACAAAGCAGGTGTTACAAATGAGCTTGTTTACTGTGGTTCTTTCGGTGGTTGCTAAATCTGCCTGGTGGAGGTGCTAGGTAGGTGGGATGCTGTGCATTCACAGCACCACCAAGACCTGCTCCGAGAAACTTAATGTCTGGGAGGGTGCGAGGAGAAGAGGATGTACTCTCTCCATTTTAAACTGTGGGACACAGGAGGACTGTGCCAAAGCCAGATACGTTAGTGTAATCCTTTAAACAAAAGACTATCTTTTCCTGCAGTCATTTCATAATTAGTTTTTTTACACAAGTGACAGCTGCCTTCATGCCAAGTCCTGCTCTCATCAGGGAAAATGGCAAAACTCCCAGGATAGCTAGAATATTTTTTTTATACATAATTCATTGAATAACTTTGTATTTCTCCTCCCCCCACCCCTTTTTTTAATAGATCGGTGCAAACCCAGTAATTTTAGGGTTAGTAACTAATTATTTACAGGATGAGCAGCATTTTTATTTAAAATGCTCAATTGTTTACTGCAAAAGCACTTGTGTGTCACTGAGTCACCAAACCACAATGAAATTCTGGGAAATGGCTCATTGTTGAGGTTCACGGGGTCCCATGACATGGGGGGTGTGTGTGTGTGTGTGTGTGTATGTGTGTCAGAGTCTGATTCTAATTGGGAGGCCCGATCTAAATTTGTATCCTCTTTAATCTTCTGATTGACAGACTGTGAAGGATTTTGAAGTTCCACAAGATGTCAGCAGCAAAAGAAAGATCTTGTGTTGTTGCCTCTGGTTGTGTTGTTTGTACATGGCAAATACCAAGCGGAATATTTGCTTTTCCCTGAAGAGTTTAAGGAGATACTGTCTTTTCTGAGAAAAGCCCAGGCAGTCTCGGGTGGTTTCCTTGGGAGAAAAGACAAAGAGATAAAAATACGTTGTAACATGTGTGCTGGAGGATATTTTACCAGTCCCTGCTGTAAAACTTTTGGTAGGTTTTACCATGCGCTTGCTTTACAAATACAGTCAACATTATGGGCTGAGGTTCCCCCCGCCCCCCCCCCCCCCGACCCGCCTTTTTTTTTCTCTTGGGTTTGCTTTGTTTGTTTGTTTGTGGGCGTTGTTTTTCTTTGTGGAGTGTTGGTGTTATTTTGTTGAATCCTGAAGCAATTTGAATCTTGGAGGAGCAATTAATTTAGTTTGAAGATTTCCCAGATATGCCCGGCTAATGTAATGAGGCATAAAGCGATGAAAAAGACAGGGAGCACATTACGGAGGAGATAATAGAGCTGTTAATTGAGAGGGTCGGGGTTTGAGTGGGAAGCGCCCGCCGCAGCGCTGCGGTGCCCCGCCGCTGCGGGCTCCCCCGCTCCCCTCCGGGCTGCTCCCGCGCCGCCGCCAGGGGGCGCCACCGCACCGCATGGCACCGCACTGCGCGGCGGCGGGGCCGGCCGGGGCGGGCGGGGCCGGGGGCTGTGCGTGAGAAAAGCCGCGCAGCGGGGCAGCACCGCGCCCGCGGGCCGCTCCGGGAGGGCTGGCTGCGGTTCTCCGCTGCGGCCCTCCGCTGCGGCCCCTGGGTTGGGGGAAGGCCCTGGCTCCCGCCCCGTCTGGAGTAGCGGGACGCCGAGGGGCGCCTGGGGCGAGGGGCCGGGGCGGTGCGGGGGCCGCAGGGCGCGGCGGGGCGCCCGGCCGCCATCTTGTGGAGCCTGCGGAGGGGCCGAGCTGCCGGCAGCCTTCGGCCCGGGCGGGGGTGCGGGGGCTGATGGGCTGAGGTGGAACTGCGAGGCAGCGTCCCAGATGCATTAATTACACGGTACATGCGATTGCTGCAATTCACCTGCTTTCTCATTCTAGCGTTGTAGTCTGTGACTAAATAGAGCAGCTGTCCTTTCAGCCTGCTGTTCGTGGAGGGTGTTTACTTCAAGGACAAGGAAGGGAAGCGCTCCCCGTGTGAGGGGAAATACTGACAGGGCTGTGGTGCTGCATGGATGGCGAGAGATAAAGATCAAAAGGTTGTTAACATGTACCAAAGGACAGTTTCTTAACGTAAAATGTCGATCAGGGCGATCGAAGAGAGGTTCTGCTTCCCCTGTGCAATGTCACTTGCGTGCAGACGTTAGAAGATACGCGTTTCCTGACAAGCAAGCGAGCGTGACTGATCCCAGGCTAGTTTTCCACTGGCATTAGTGGGGTCAGTTGTAGGCCCGGGATTTCTTATTTAAAAATTCTAATGAGATCTTGTCTCTATTCTGGAGTAATGCCTTTAGGATTGTCTCCACTCGGATTGGATTGTTGGCGCTTAAACCAGGGAGCGAGCTGGGATCATCCAGCGGCACACTGTGTTGTGGGCTGGGGTGGCTGAAGGAGGGAGTGCTGCCTGCGATGCCTCTGTTTGAAAAACATGGCTAGTATGAGTACAGATACTGCAGAGAAGTACGATGCTATGACTGGTATCGGTGACTTTCTGTCCTGACACAAAATTAATGTGCAGGCCTTCAGACTTTGCTGCCAGACAGAAAAGGAGCGTGTATGTATGGACATATGAATGGGGGAGGCAATCTAAATACTAATACCATGACTTCAGGATGCCAAATACAGTTCCTTACAGCTGCAATTATCTCCTTAATAAAATCAAAGATGCCATTGTTCAGAAGTAATAAGCACATATGAATTACTTTTCTGCCAAATGAGTAAAATTACTATTTACATCTCAAAACTTGTAGAAGTTGATAGACTTCAGGTTTTCAAATGATTGAGGAAGAATCAGTGTACCTGTAGACAGCGAATTTCTAATCTCTGAGTCCTCTATTCTTACTGATATACCAATGGGAGTATATCATTAGAAACTGTAAAATAAAAAAATCAGCTCCTAAAGTTACTCATTGGACCTAAAGGAACTTCTGCAAAAAAAGTGAGGTGAGGCAAAGTGTTCCATGAAGTGGGCAGATGCATTTCTTTTCTACGTCAGTAGCCACCAGCTTTTTGACCTTACTTCCAAATCCCTGTTACCCACAACTCTTCCAGTCCACCAGGTTTTGGACCTGACTTGCACTTATCGCCTCATGCAGTTAAGCAAGGTGCATTGAATTTAATTTGTTAAGCCATCAAATGTGGACCGTGGTATTCAAGATCCAAAATGTTCCATCCTGTTTAAATGTTAATAGTATTCTGCAGATTTGCATTTATGGATGTATTACATGAGATTTTTTTTTCCTTTTTTTTTTGGCAGGTGACATCGGTGACGGAAGAAGAACGAGAATGATTACATATCCATAACTCCCAGCAGTATGTCAGGTAATTGTATTTTGTAAAAGCATCTATGCAGTATTTCTTGCTTTGCTGGAGTTATTATTATTAAATGTTTACTGCAAAATACTGCTCTAACAAACTCTGAATGCATTGGTGCTGGGAATTTAAATTTTTCCTCTACCCAGAGCATGGAGATGTGAGGCACATAGTAATCTTCCCAACATTTTTCTGCTGAAACTCTTCTCGGTTTTCCTTCAGAAACAAAGTTGTGTTTTGTTTCTAACGCACATTCCAACTTCAGGTTTTTGGCTGAAACTGCCAGTACAGTGACAGTTTCTGCTGAGTACCTTGGCCTAAGTTATTTTGTAACGTGGACATATCCCCTGAAGTTCAAAGTGAGACAGTCAAACTCATTTTACATAGATTACCAAATACTCTTCAGACATAATAATTGACTAGGTCTGCAGGTGGGCTGAAGACACAGAGTTGAAATGACCATTAACCATTTTAAGTCTGCTTAACCATCTTAATGCTGCCAGCTGCAAAGCATTTGAAGGCTGTACATAAACTGTGTCAAAACCCCCATATATTCTAATCCCAGAACAAAATGTGTAAAAAGATGTACTTATTAGAAAGCCAGAAAATTTCAGACTTCCAGATTTTTTTTCAGTATTCATCAAATTGCTTAAGAAAAGAAAATATTCTGCTGATACTGTTTGTCAATGTATATTTCAAGAGCCAAATGCCATAAATGGGACTTTAAAAGCCTGTTTGTAAAATACAGCATGTGCTATATAGGGAAAATTGTGACAAACGAGACTGATTCCTGGTGTTATGCTCAAGGGATAGTTTATTTTTACTGACTGGGCAGATCAAATATCCTTTCCTTTTTCCCTGCAAGGCTCCCATCCTTTTGTATTGGCCAGCAAGGGGTAACAGTTGCATTCACCAGCAAAGCTGGTCTTTTAAGTTTAGGGTCCTAGATATGAGGTAGAAAGTAAAACTCATGGGGAGAAACGGAGTATAATTTAAATGCATGCTTTGAGTAAAATGTATTATTTGATAATATGTAAAGATGTGTCACCTGACTTCTGTTTTTATGGTTTCTTTGCTGTCCATTGAAGCTGAGGTTAGGCACAAGATGAATGTAAGATGGAGGCAGAGGGCACTGAGGATTTTCATGGAATGAGGTGAAATACCTGACCCTTGGTTGGTGTGTTGGGCTCTGAATTAGCATCACTGCCACATGAGGGTTGGGAAGGAGTTAGTAGCCTTAGGCTGCACTGGCAGGGCCACTAGAGTGTTTTTGCATTGTTCTGCAGGCATTCTAATTTCATTTAGCAAATACCTGGTTTGGAAGAATTCAGAGCACTGACATGTAACTCAGCCCCTCCAGCTCTCTGTTGTGCTCTCTTCTGTCTCATGTTAAATTTCGTTCTTCGACCTTTTGCTACAGGGCTTGATTTTGCTGTGGTTTTGGAGGGAGCAATTAGTAGCTTGTGCTATGTGATGGCAAGAGATGGGGAAGGAAATGCAGTACAGGCGCTTTAACCCCACCTTACCTGTTTGGAGTGTAGCTTCCTATGGAGGAGAGTTTTAAGGAGGATTCCCTTTAGCAATCTAACCAGACCTGTCTCCCTGGACTTCCCTCTGGCAGGGAAGCTCTGCTAAGCTTGGTGAAACACAAAGCCTAATTGGGAGGACCTACATTTTCTGCATTTTTTTTTTTTTTTCAAACAAATGGGCAGAACAAATGTGTGCAAAGAAAATAATTGCCAGATGAAAAAAAAGGTTCAGTGCAGAAGACGACTGTTGGTACAGCTGTAGATGCCCAGCACTTTTCATTATAAGCAGTTCATATTTTCTGTTTCTCATTATTGGAATGAAATTCCCTACATGAGTGTGAATGTGAAAAGAAGCATGGATGAAATAAAAATCTTTCAAACTCTATAAAAATGGCATAAATGCCACAATCCAGAGCCAGACAGGACTCCTTTCTTAATGAATGGAAATGAAAGGTTAGATTCTGTTACTGAGTCATTGGAATATGAGAGCAGAATCTAATCCAAAACCAAACCAGTTGCCTAAAATAATAGGCTGTAGTATTCTGATTTTTTGATAATTTCTCTGCCCAAATGTTACATTTTTGCTGCAGGAAGAATTTTCCTCCTCTAGGTACTGCCCAAAAGCCTCCAGTTTGTGCATCTAGAGGAACTTTTCTGACGGAAGACTGTAGAATTTGGCCTACATTTTGCAACTGCCATAGGAAAAATATTTTGAATATTTTGACATCTCAGCTTTAAAAAGAAGTACCGGTGTGGCAGTTGTGCTGCAATTGTATGTGCTTACACTCTTAATAGAGAATTCAAGTTTTCCAAAATTATTTTGGGAACTTCAAAGTTGTGGGTAACATGGAAGGATTTCAGAAGTGTAGAAGCCCTTGCTTAAAAGCAAATAAAATGAAAAATAAAAAGCAAAAGGAATGCACCAGGTGCAATCTTTGCATGCGAAAAGATAAACTGAAAGACAAATGTTGAGTTAATGAGGTCCAAACTACACTTCCTTTTTCTTAGAATGCAGTCAAAATAGAGTTCACACAGCAATACAGGTGGAGTTAATGAACACCTAATATTGGGTACTTGATGACGTTAGAAGCTGACATGTGAAAAGCTGGACCTACAGGTTTTGTAAACAGTGTGTTTGTCAGTGTACTTTTGCAACTTTACCAGTTGTAAGTGTCACAACTTGCTTAACCAGTTTTATGTACATGTAACTCAGATGATAACCAAACACTGAGAGAAAAGGATACTTCTGGACAGAGAAAGCTGGACATACCTCTTGCAGTTGAGTACTGAGTATATGCATTCTGTGCTCATAACTGAAGCTTAGTACATGGCTAAAATAAATAAGTTTTCAGATGAGTGATCACACACATAAATGTAACAAAGCAAATCTGAAAGTTTACCTTTCCTGTTTTGAAACCTTATTTTTTTAAACACTCGTCTTTTATGATAAATGCTGCAGCAGATCTGATGCTTTTTAAGAACAATATTAAAAATGCATTTAGGAAATGTAAGTACAATACGTTTGGGGGTTGTTTTAAGTAGAAGTAAGTGGAAAATGACTGATTGGCCATTCCCCCCATCGTTCAGCAGCAGTTTTACAGTTGACACCAGCAATTAACTGTCCACAGAGTAATACTGGGGAAAAAAATCATAAGCATTTTAAAAATTAGTACCATCTCAGCAATAACTACAAGTTTTGCCATACATTTACAATAAAATAGAAAAAGAAGTTGGAAAGTATTATTTTCTCATTGAGAAGAGATAGTACTTTCAAATAAGTAAGTATCTAACATAGTTCATTAAAAATTTCTGGCTGTTTAAAAACTGTAGTGAGGCTTCTGGCTTTAGCACCACTATTCACTGGCAATAATCTATCACTGAATTCTTCTTTCTGTACATTTTCTCCCAAAATTCAGGAGAAGCCCCGAGAAAGACCTTTATCTTACTTCATTTACCAGAGTGAGAACTGAAGAAGGAATTCACAAATGGGTTCTAAAAACCAGAAAGTAGTATTTGTCAAGTACAGTAAATCTCATTAATTTCACCTTCGTGGCAGATGAAGACTGAATGTAAATAATGTAATAACGGTGTCAGTGAACTCTGCAGCAGCTCTTTCACTGACTTCAGGAAGGGCAGGATTTTACTCTGCTTTAACTTGGAGTTTCATAATTGACTCAGACTTTGTGCTTCTACTCTCCAATATTCACACAGTTCTATTTGATAATGACTGTAAAGTTAGATAAAGGTAGGAATTATAATAAAATTAAGTGCTTACATTAGGGAATATAATTTAAATGTCATAAATGCATATTTTCAGTAAGTAGCATTTAATATGCAGCATTTCTTGTAACAGGTCACTCCTTTGGAGAATAAAATTAATCCTTCTTTGTGCAACAAATCCATTTGAAACCCAGTGTCTCCAAGGGTGTTGCATGTACTTTACAAGAACTGAGAAAAGTAATAGGATAGGAAAGGTACCACCTTTTCTTCATTAGTCTTTTTCACTGTAACACTCATTACCCTGTAAACTTGCCATTAATTCAATTGGAAAATAGTTTGTTGTGTAGCATCCGTTGAGAAATTATTTCTCCTGAATTTCTATAATGATTTTCCTAGGATAATTTAATTTGACATACACCACTGTCTGCCACTTCTTGTCTGCCAGACCATGATAAAATCCAACTGACTCAAGTGTATTATTTCTTCTAAGTAATGGACACTTTAGAAGGACAGTAAATACTTTAATATAAGGTTTTGTTACGCCAGGATTCAGCAGCTTTGTAATGAGCTTTTGGGGATTTTCAAAAGGTTAACAAGATTTATATTGTGGGATGTTTTTGCATGAAGCTATGAATCACTCCATGATGGCTCTTATTACTTAGAAGCGTATTTTTGAATATGCAGTTAAAAATATCACACTTGGTAAGTTCTAGGTTACAGACATTCTGGTTTAATTTTAACTTTTTTGTTTTAAACTTTAATGTTTTTAAAAGTGCTTTCAAAAATACAAAAATTTCAAAAGGCAAGTAGTCTGTATAACATTTTGTAATGTTCCAATTTTTTATGCAATTCTTTAGTAATGTGATGGGGGTTTCTTTCCCATCACGAGGGGGGGAAAGGCACTCTAAAGAGGGGGGTTTTTCTTTAGGAGAAACATGTTTATATGTCTGTGTTTCTAAAGGTGTTTAAGTTTGGTATTTACAACTCAATGGATACCTGCTACGTTTTCGAGATTAAGATACACATGTGTTTCAGAAAATTTGGATCTAGTTAGATTTCACAAAGAACAGAGAAAAAAAACCATGTATTTTTCTAGCTTTGCAACATCTGCTAGCCATTTTCTTAAGTATGTTTCATTATGTTAGTGCTGATGTTTTTTTCCTTTTAATAGTCCATCAGTATACTTAGTCCCTTTCTAAAGTAATTGTATTTAAACTAGAGGTGCTTCTTTTTGATAATCTTCTTTCTGAAATCTATTTCTGATGGGAGCAGACTGTTGTGTTTGAAATTTTCAGTATCATTCTTGGACTGTAACACTGTGTTTCACTGCTGCCGTCAGTTAGGAGTACATAGTGCTGTCAATATAAAACATACTTGTTGATTTCACAGGCAGACACTTTTTAAAGTATTTAATTAAAAAAACCAAAAGGTCCTTATGCTTTTTTCTAAGTCTTCTCCATTAGCTTATAAAATAAAACACTTCCCTTTGTTGTGCTTGCCACAGGAGTTGCAGCTTGCCGTTTTATGGCCTTCATAAGCCTGACCACAGACTGCTGTTCAGTTTTTCTGATGATTGCATGTCAGAGCAATGAACTTACAGTACCTGTCCTTGATATACAGTCCTATAGGTAGAGAGGACTGTAATTATTTTGTGCCAAATATAAAGCTGCCAATGAAATGTAGGAAAGTTACTGTCCAATCAGGCATTTTCCAGTTATTTCCATATAAACAAAGTACCTTTTACATTCCCTAAATGCATTTCTGATGATGTTCTTTAAAAGCATCAGATTTGCTGCAGTGCTTATCATAAAGGAAGGTAGATGTTTAAGGAAATGCTTAAAGGTTGCCAAACATGAAGGCCAGGCTTTTAGATCTGCTTTGTTATGTATGTGATCACATGTCGAAAACTGTTTAGACCTGCACCAAGCTTCAGCTTATTTCAAGTTTTGAAGAATTCTCTCCTCACTTCTCAGTTTTTCTTTCTGAAGAAGTCTTTGACTGCATTATTTGGGCAAGTATTGTTTTTTGTCTTTCACAAATAACATATTTGTCAAGACTGATAGTTCTAGTACCTCTTTTTTTACCTGACCATTGCTCAAACCTCAGTTCTTGGACAGGAGGTGTTATTTCAAGACACTGGGTATCTCTTAAGCAATTCTAGAATTAAAATAGCTTGAACTGTTTCATCACCTTGAGAAAAAAAAAAAAAAAAAAGCTTCCATTATGTGCACATATCCCCAGGATTTGCTATTAGTAAACAGTGTCCAAACAGATTGTCCATTCCTCAGTGGGGAAGGGTGGAAGGTCTAATGTGGGCTTGAGGAGAGACCATGTGAAGTTGATTTGAAATCTCATGGCAAGAGCAGTACTCAGAATTGGGATTTTACAAAATGGTGGTAGTGATTTGTAGAAGTGATTTGAGTGATTTCCCAAATGGCTTCATTGTAATTTACGCATGTCTAAAGGTCTGTTTTATGGTATTTTGATCCATAATCTGGAAATGTTGTTTTGGCTTCTCCTATTTTAGTAGGTTCCCAGGCATAAATCACCTAACATGATATGGAGAGAGTAAAAATCCATTAACATTCCCATATTCACACAAGCAATAGTCTGCAAAATGAGTCCGGGACAGGTGGATTGCTGTCAGTTGGGCATCAAATTGATATTGTTTAAAAAAAACAGAGGGAGGTGGTTCTACACATGAGAGACAGACAGATACTGGAACTCCTTGCCAAAGGGTGTTGTGACTGCAAGAAGTGTATGCAAGAGGAGACTGGGCTTCACTTCAACGAGAGATCCCTTGGGTATTACTGCAGTTTAGGTAGGCTCCAGGGACTCAGGCAATCCCTTGGGCTGACAAGTAGCTAACGATTGGGAGGCTATTGGTGGGAACTCTCGTGTGCTTGCTTTGTTCTTACTGTTGCCTGGGTATCTGTTTATGGCTTCTGTTGGAGAACAGTAACCAGGTGAGCCATGTGGTTTAAACAGAGCTGCCATGCTCAGGTGTACCTTGTTCTCAGGAAAACCCCCTCCCCCATGTTGTACAGAGCTATGAGAGGGTCAAATGTATTTAGCATCTGTGTGGCTGTATTTGTTAACATCACCTTTCGAGTTCCGTTGGGTATCCCAGCATCTTCCTGCTTTTTCCGATATAGCTTTGGTCATTCATTTCTTTCAGTATTTTTGTTGCATCTGTAGCTGTCAGAAGATCCCATGTTTGAGTACACAGCTCTTATTCATTCCTTTAAGGAGGGGGTTTCAGATAGCTCTGTACATACCAAAACCCTGAACCATTTGCTTCTCTGTGCTCAGAACCTGCCTCTGGTTAACTTACAGATGAGCTGTCACATTCTTCTGGATATTCTTTTCCTCTGATTAATTTTTTCTTATGTTTAGTAATTTGAGCATAATGTCAAGCCCAGGTTCTTGATGAGATAAGTATATGTCTAGTATTACTTTAATAGTTAATAGAAATTCAGTGTGGTTTAAAAAAGTGATTACACTGGTTCATGCTGAAGACCTCATTAAGGTATCTGTCAGCAAGAGCAAGGATAAAGCTATTACACTGTATATTACAAGTTTCTTAATGTTACCTTTTCTTACACATTAAAAGCTCTTAACAAAGTTTATTGCAAGATCTGCACACTCTTCTTTTATGATGATGTAATCTTTGAAAGATTGAAAATATTGAAATCTAATTTATAGTGGAAGCCATATTCTAAAATGTACTATTTAAATATTTTATAATACTGCCACTGCTGAAGTGAGTAACAGTGCAAAAGTCCTGGCTTTGTTTACTTCCACAAGCATACTCATACACACGTTTCTGAAATACTGGAAACCAGCCAGTAGTTTCAGTAAGACATCACTGGTTCCAGAGTCCCTTTCTCTCATTGTAACGTTTTTTCTTATAGTCAGTCATTTTTACATTTTAAAATTTAGGAAAGAAATCACATGTTTTCAAAGGTTTTATTTAGCACATTATATGAAGGCAGGGTTTGCATATTTATAAGAAAGAATCTGGCTAGTCTGTATTAGCTGTGTTCTACCCTTCTGCTGATTCAAGGATCACACATACCTAGTTTAAAGGTTGAGACACTCAGTTGTGAATGTTTCCCTGTTTGATAAGGAAGAATAAGGAGAAAATGCTACAGTGTTATTTGGGAGGAAGGAAGAGGAGAAAAGGGGAGGAAGGGAGAGGAGAAGCAAAATAATGGAAAGAAAATAAAATGCTGTGAAGAGACTTCAACAATAATGAGAATAAACTAAACCTTAGCCTTGTCTGGCAGAGATAATTTTATTACTCCCAGCACAAACGTGCATGAAAACTTCACATGCTTTTACTTACAGTTACTTTGCGTGCTTTAGAATGTTTGTACAAAACATGAATCGAGTTTTAATTTTGCTGGGGAGATGTCCTTTAATTGTAGCTTGCTTGCTTTTTTCTTTAAGTCGTTAAGTAAAAATCATCTAGTGATACTGGACGGGGTCCACACAAAACTAGGCTGCTTGATCAACCTACTATGCACCCCTCAGTCTTAATCCTGATTACATTTGCCTTAGTTGATCTCTCTGAAGCCAGCCCACTTCAATGTCCTTAGATGCTTGCATACTTCAATGTCTTAAAAAAAAAAAAACAACCAAAAACAAAAACCCAACAAACCAGGAGTAAAGTGCTGTTGCCCTTGCTGCTCTGTTTTCAGTAAACTCGAGGAGGCAAAACTTTACCTAAGAATCACTTTTGTCAATTTTTTGTTTTACAATCAAGTAACTTTAATGACAGTTCAGAGACTGCTAATGTATTTACCTACTGCTACTATTTTGATTAGCTGCAAGCTGAAATTCTTACAGACTGAGAGCAATTTTGGAATGCAAAGTAACTCTTTGTTGTGAGAGGAAGAATCTTTGTAACTGTAAAAACAGCAATAATCTGGCATCCCAGAACCTGTTGATTTACCGTTTGCCTCAAAACTGGTAGCCTGTTGCTGAGGGTGAAAAAGAAAGGTTTGCAACTCCCCAAAATGTGTGAGCAATGTAGCCTCTGAGGAGCGGGGACTGCCTGTGTGGTCACACAGCAGCTTTCATCACCAATGGATCTAGCTGTCGGCTGGAGCTACTGCAGTATGGAGCAGTAGTGGTATTACTGGGAATACAAATGCCAGCCTTGAGTGTAACAGGGAAGATCCTGAGCTGGGAAAAACAGGTGTAGCTGTCAGGGCACAGCAGGGAGGATGTAATGCGCTGCCTCTAGGGTTGTTGTGGTGGGCACAGGGAACAGGCACACTTTTCGGTGTGCTTTTTGGTCCTGTGCTGGGCACTGTGAGTTTTTATCAAAGTTCAGGATAGATGCACAGCTCATTCCAGCAAGAATGCTGTCCTCCTGGCTGGCTGGCTGCCACCTCCATATTTCTGGAAGTAACAAGTTAATGGCTCCCTTCTCTTGAGAAGTACTAAAGAAGGGAGAGGCTTTTTGTATCTCTTCCTTTACCACTGTTGGCAGATACTAGTAGAGAGGTAAGAAAAAGCACGTATAACAGAGATGAAAACAAGTTAATTGTTCCGTTCTTTTATAGTCTTTTATATAGTGACATTCAGATAACACTAAATATCTGAGAACAGGCCAACCTTTAAGTCATCCATTAGGAGTCTTGGCCTGCAATAAACAATTTCTGAGAGATGCTCCTCACCTGTCCTTTTAGTTTAGCTCAACGAGCACTTCATCTCCTAAAATTTTCTGCTCCCATAAAACAGACTTACCTGTAAAGTCAGTCTGATGGGAACTTGAGAAAGTCTTTTGAACTGTTGACTGCTCAGATGCCAGTTATTGCTACAAAGTGCTGCTTTTATATCTCTCAGATTATTTGATGATTCCTTTACTTACATTGACAACAAGAGCTCTAGGCCCTTCTTATTAGTCCCTCTTTACCCTGAAAATAGGGCCTGTGGTTTCAGTCGTGATTCATCCCAGCAGGCTGCACTGCTTTCTGCCTTGATTATAGCCATTTTAACAGTAGCTGCAGGGAGAGAGAGACATGCTTCTCTTACATTTAGGGAGCTCAGACAAAACTACATTATCATCCTTTATCAAGAGTTTGGGGTTGACAAAACCAAGAGCAGATGCAGGAGATTTAAACTGCATTCTCTGTTGGGGGTGGTGGCAAGTTTTTGAGAAATTCAGGCAAGATATGTTAAAACAAAAGGAGTAGAATAAATAATGTATTCCTGTAGTGAAACTGTAATTTAATGGTTTAATAAGCTGAATGGTAATTTAGGACATACATTATCTGCTGCATCACAGTATAGGAAGTATAAGAAAAGGAGACAAATCTTCCTTCAGCAAAATTTGAATGTTGGATGTCCCTGATGACTAAAGGGAATTTGTGAAATAAAGTGGAAGCTTGTAAAATTAAATAAATAATGGCTATCGTAAGAGTCAAAATAGTGAGACAGATTTCAGAGGGAACTGAAAGGAAAAGAGGATAAGGCTGCTTGAGGTTGGGTTAGTGTTTGCAGACTCTTGCCTGGGCAAATTCCAAATGATGGAAGCTATAACAGAATTGGTTTCTGCTTTGAAAACACAGAAATTGGAGAATGTGTTTTATTTTTTAAAGTTAAAGAGGGTTTTAGAGTTCCTTGCTAAAGTTAAAAATCTGTAAGCCTTGTGTGACATGCTTTCTGAATCCTTGGGGAGCAAAAGTTTTACCATTGCAGTGAGTCTATGTTTTTTAATTAAAATCGAAGGTAAAGCAAATCCTCATAGGCTAAAAGACAGCAAAGATGACCTTTAATATCAAAGATAAATTTGAGAAGAAAATAGAAGTTTTTGCCTAACAAGATTGAACAGCCTGGATTATGAATCATTGATCTCATTTCCAGGACTAATAACAAGACCTGAGTAACTGAGGATATAACTGACTTCTTTAAACAGGGTCGAGAATTGTGTGGCATCAGTGGTCTGCTCAAGAAATTGACAGAGCAGTATCTATTTATGAATGAATTATAGGAGTGCCTGTATTTGTTATATATATACATTGCACATGCCCAACTCCCAGGTTTATCTAAAGATGCAATATTATCCATGCAGGGCGATAACTAGAATGTGAAGGAAGACAAGGAAGAGGAGAGTAGCCTTATACTGAAAGGTGCATTATCTGAGATTATACAAAGCCTAGTGGAAGGGTGAGTTGTAGTGCACAGTTCCTCTCTGTGCCAAGAAGAGTAAAGCAGCCAAGTCTGGTTCAGATCTTACAGGGAAGTTCTGCGCAGCCCACGGAGGGACCCCAGAGGGTCTTACCAGAACAATCCAGCCTCTCCATCTGAGTTTAAATTTATTATGAAGTCTATAAGATATGGCAGTGTTCAAATTATGAAAAAAAGTTTTATATTCTGTTCTTTCGATTTTTTAAATTGCCTAGTATTTTCTGGGTTACTTTCACTACTCTATTTTAAATCTGATTATCCTCCTACAAGTGATATTCTCTTTCCATATTACCTGCATTTAGTTACCTTTTAGTTTTACTAAGAAAATCAAATCTGAACTAAGAGCAGGTCTATAAAGCCAGAAGTAAGTCGGTAAGTGCAAATTCTGTAGTTAACTTACCTGCCCTATGCATTGAAGTCTGTGATGCCAGATAATTTCTCATACAAATTCATGTTATTGATGCTCAACTGAGATACAGTGAGTAGGAGGAATGGACTTTTAACTTCAAATATCAGGTGAGCTTACTCCCAGCAGAAAAAAAGTTATGCATTTACATTTAAAATTAAGTAAGATATTGAGGAAAGCTATATAAACTACCAGGGATTAACACAAGGTAACAGTATTTAATATTAACCATAATTAGGTCTTCTGAATATGTCCTATATTAGCAACATTCCACTTAGAAGAAGTCTTAAGACAAAACTTTCAGAAACAGCAATAGTATGTATTCAGCTCTGGTAACTGAAATCCAAAGTTATTTTTTATGGGTTTTGTTTATCAGGAAATTACTGACCTAGTGTGCATGTATTTACTAATATGTATATGAATTAGTTTAGTTAGTGAAATGTATGTAAAATTAACTCTTAGGTCCATTAAAACAGCAGAACCATACCTTACCATGATTAAACCCACAGTGGATATCAGTCAGCAAATATCTGGATTTTGCTATTTTCTATTTGCAAGTTAAAAAGCTATTTTGTGTTTGAATTTTGATACATATGATATAAAATAAAATAATTTCTTTGAATGTGGAATACCTATGATCTCTAATGTGTCATTTCTACAGCATTTCATTTTGCTACCCAAAAATAGAAAACAGGCTGTATTTAGTTTTACAGATTTATTAACTAATGGTATCTCAGTTTCTTCTATATCAAAGAATAAATAAATTTGCTTAATCATTATGACTAATCAGATCAAATCATGCCACTTTAGTACTGTTCATTATCTACACTGGACCCAAATGTCCATACTCCTGTGATAAAATCAGTGTTTCCAATTCTCTACAGTGACCACAAGTAGAGGAAGGCAGTAGGTAGCAAAGACGGAACTGCTAAGCATGCCCACATAAGAATGTCACACTTAGGTAACAGAGTGTCCCTCAGGTCAGCGTACGATAAGAGCAAAGTCAAACAAGGCTGAATCCTTGATGTTTTGTGTTTTAAGTATCTGAAAATTGTTCACGACCAGCCTCGACCTACAAGACCTCAAATGATCATATGAGCAAGGCAATAAATTGGTGGTAACTTGCCCTGAGGCCCATGTTGTAGTTGTGATGTTGTGAAAGTTACATCTAGTGTTAGCCTGTCCACGTAGATCTGCCTAATTGTTCAGGCTTCACAGACAGGAAAATTTTATATTTACTTGTACCGAAGTGGAACTATGGTGGCTGAATGGGCATGGCTGAAAGGCTCTGCATCGTATCAGTGCGGTCAAGTGGATATGCACGGGAATGCCACGGCGTCAGGAGAGCCGGGGAACCACTTGCTTTCCAAAACTCCACACCTGAGCAAGATTTTGGCAATGCCAACAGTTTGTAGCTCTGCAGTATTTGCCAAACATCCAGGACGTGGCCTCCTTTCATGGGACAGACTGATTCACCTTCCTGACAGAAGTCAGAAATGGAACGTAGTGGGCATAGCGGAAAACCATTTGTGTAGGAAAAGGCACTCCAAAAATTATGATATCCAGAGGAATGGACAGCAGCTTTCGCAATGTCTACATGCTTCAACTTGGACTAGCACAATTCTACAGCCAGGCCATACAAAAGCAAACTTTCAAGTTATGTCAAGTGCCCAGGAATACCAAAAAGAAGAAAAAAAATTTAAAGGTAACTGGCATTATTATGCAGAGCACAGAAAGCACTGCATTAAAAACAAAAAAAACCCAAACCAAACCCACCAGGTTGTTATATCTTTGTTTACGGTCAGGGGTTTGGCCATTGGTAAAAGCATTATTATGTGGGGGGTGTTTTCTTGTTATCAATTTTTAAATTTTTAATTATTTTTATTTTCAGCGGGGATAATTGTAGTTTTTAGTATTTCTTATAATTCAATTTTATAGCTTTGTTAAGAGTCCTGATGACAATGTAATGAGTACTTACTGGGGTCTTCTGTGTGATACCTAATACAAAACAGTATCTATTCCTTTAGCCTTCTAAAAATGTATTTGTCTCTCTCTTTATGATCTTGATAAGCTCATCAAAAATCTTTTCTGAACCCGGCCATTTTAAATTAAGCATATCCTTGATACATTAAAAATACAAAGGCAAACAAAGCATTCTTTTACTACTTCCATGGTGTTCGTCTCTCACCTGTGACTGTGGTGTTTGCCTTTTCTTCTTTCTTATTAAACCATCCCCAGAGCCTCAGTAAGTGCACATAACAGAACTCACATAAATGGAATTTCATGTTAGGAATATTCTTTGCCTCGGTAGTCAGGAGAATTAACCATTTTCTTTCAGGTAGCGTTTTTTTGTTCACATCAGCGCAGCATTGAAGGAATTCCTTTTAAGAATCACAGTAGCTTAGGTATTAGCACAAATTTAGTGCTTAAGTTATTTTTATTCCTTTTTAAACTGCGGTAAATAGTTCTTTGTTGTTCTTCACCTAAAAAATAATGACTGCATATTGGGAGGGAGGGATTACAAGTTGTTTTCTTTTACTTAAGTCTTGCGTCACTCCAGGAGGAAAGATTACAGTGTCAGGCAGGATATCACCTCATGAAAAAGTTAAACTGGTCTAAGTACCTGATTTCTTTAGATTTAGTTGCTCTTTACCTCAGAATGCCTCTTTGCTAACAGATGTCAGGTGTTGATCGCTTTAACGTCTTACTAAGGGCTGTCAGGAGGCTGCCAAACCCAGACAGTCCCAGCCAAGAGTCTGTTAATTATGTTGTGTCAAGCTAAATTAGCTAGCTTTCTGCTCGATTTTATTTTTGAACAAATGGAACTTTTTACCTTGAAGTTTTCATGAGGAGTTGGAGTAGGGAATGACTCAGAAATGTTTTAAGTATTGGTGGTTACTTTCTCAAGAAATAAGCTGTGTAATTAACCGATGTTTGCTAACAGGGTCTTCCAATTATGATATATGGGGAGACTTAACAAATTGGGTTGTCTGCGTCACAGGTCTATAATGTCTCTGGGCAAATATTTGCTCAGAGACCATCTTAAAAGTTGTTGAACGCTGTTCAAGAATTTTGTTAGCCAGGCTGTTGGCAAACCTCTCGAGGAGCAAATGCTTTCTGACAACACCATGTGCTACGTACATGTGTCATGAAAAGTGCAAGGAGCTAGTGCAAGAAAAAGCAAGCCCAAACCCTTGAAGAGTCCTGATGGTGAAAGAGCAAGATCCATTCTCTTTTAACCAGATGTATTCAAGGTGTCAAATATTTTCAGGGATAACTGGATTCATAGTGAATCTGAACATTTAAATATAAACTGTGACGTTCTTTGTTACCCAAACAGACTAATGAGTCTGAAGTGTTTCAATAAAAGGCACATCACACTGGCATTTTATGAGTCACATACAAATTTAGCGGCGTGTCATAACCAAGGTACGGCAGGTTTTGTAAGAGAAGCGGTTTTAGAGAAAGAACTAACTTAATACCTGTTGAGAAAAGAGGTGTGCTATTGTGCAAGTAAGATTTTCTTCAGGTTTAAAGCAGGGACAGCTAGCTGGAAGCTTGCTGCGTCTGTTGCAAACCCAAAGAAATTATTTTATGCCAGAAGGCTTTAGCTCTTTTTCTCTCAACTGTATCACTTGCTATAATAAATATAGTGTAGACAAAATTACAATTTTTAATGTCTTTGGTTCCAGTGAGACATGCTCCAGGAATTGTCAAATGCTGTTGTAACTTTACAGCGCTAGCATTCTGTAATACTACATACTTCATGATTTAGTCACAAGTAGAGTTTTAAAAATAAGGTAAATACTATATAGTGTTAACATTCTGTTCTTGTAAATACTTGGAATTATTTTGGAGTCTGATTTTTGAGGTTTTCTTAGTTTAATCTGTAAGTTTGCATAGTTATATTTTTGGGGGACTGTTTTGAGCCTCTGATCAAAGTACGTAAAGTGAACGTATAAGGTAGTGCAAATATATACCTTAGAGAGAGGTGGTAGCTCATCTTGTGGGCACAGAGGTAGATGTATTTGACAAATGCTGTGTGTTGCAAAAAACATGTTAGTACTTCTGATCAAAAGCTGTTACAGTTTTCAGTGCATTTTCTGTATGATAGGGGATCGGGACTGTCTGGGATGTGTTCCACGTTATCTAGTGTGAGCCCTGAAAGCGCAGATTTGTGTTTTCCTTGAAGAGCCGTGATCTAGGTTTTTTTCCCCCATGACCTTCATCAGAGGTGGCTGAGAGAATGCAGGCAACAAGAAAATCTTCTAAGTAGGAAATGTTACGGTTATTTTGTAATGTGAAAATACGTATTACAAAACTAGGGGCTGATAACACAAGGTACATAACTGATAAGAGTTTAGAAAGGCGTGTTTAATCCTTGCAACTACATGTTCAAATGTGCAAAACTTTTTGACCAAAATACTGGGGTTTTATTCATCTGTATCCACAAAGCGTGCACACAACCAACATAAGATCCTTCCATTTGGTCCTTTAGAAGCGGCACTCTGCCCTGACTAATTGGAATGTTCTGCAAAACCTCCCACGCACTGACACTGCCGAATCCTTTAGAAGCGGCGCACAGGGGCCCTAACTGCGGCATTGAGGTACCCAGGGCTCTAGACCAGGGGTGCACGGTCTGGTAACAGGAGAACGTGACTCTTGCAGGTAATACGCCACCTGCACATTCATGCTGATAGCAGAGGTACGCAACCGAGTAGATTGTGCTGAACGACCCTTCTTTTTGTGTCAGGGGTGGCAGTTGGTTGGGGTGTGCTGTCGGGAGGATCATCCACAGGAATCCTGTCTTGCCTTAACATTTCTGTGGGTTCGTTTTGGTGGTTTTTCTAACTGGATTAAGTCACAAGAGAAGCGCTTTAGTGGGGTGTTTGATTATTCATAATCAAAAGTTTTAGTCAGAATTTTTAAAATGGGACTCGGTGAAGAGCTGCGTGGTCTAGCGTAAAGTAGTCTGTCTCTCCTGCAGACACCTCCTTTCAGGCATTCTCAGCCTGACTTCTGCCCACCCCATGTAACATCACTGACCGCACTACACTTACTTCTGGTTTACATCAGGGTGAGTATTTCAAAACCTTTGGGACATTCAAGACTCATGTTCAGCAAGTAATTCCTGCCTTTTTTAATACAGTGAACTGACACCTTGGACTGTGGAGGGTTCAAACTTCGGATCCTCTTCTGCTGCAGTATTAAAGTTTCTGTTTTATCACTGCCCTGTTTCCTTGTACTGGAGGTTTTACTCTGCTAGCGATTAGTTTCCATGTGTTCACATAATCAGATGTGAACTAATAAAATTCCAAGTGTGATACTATATTGCTGAAGGCAATGAAAGCTCAACATGACATGATTTAAACTCTTATATTCAAATCAGAATACAAAACAAAGAAAAGCTGTTCATACAGCTTTCTACTCCGCTTTCAGACTTTTGATAAAGACCCCTTCTGACTGTCTTCCATCAGATGATTAAATTCAAAGTGATACATGAAAGGGACCTGCAGGATTTGACCCTAAGAGTTTAATATAAAAATATTTTAGGAATATTTCAGTTTTAATAAGGATGTTAAATCTTTGCACTGTTTTTTGAACTGATTTGTTTCCAAGGGAACAACAATCTGCAGTGCTATAAACCTCTTTAATACGAGCACATTACAGGTAAGGAAATTCTATTCCCTGGCAGTGTTTATCATTCTTTATTTTTTTTTCTTTTTTTTTTTTTTTTGGTCAGAAAGGGCTGTCATCCATTTTTCTTTTTCTCTTCATTTTTAACGTAATTTAATTTCCTTGCAGTATTACAGTAGTTCTGACAAAAGTAGTATGTATGACACATTTCTAAGCATTGTTGACATAAACATTTTTTATTTTCTATTGCTGAGGGATTTATTCTGGAACAGGGAGTAAGTCACAGGCTGTGCTGTGGTGAAATACTATATCCTCAGGTGTCATCCTGGCTGGGATAGCTCTGTCTACATACAGTTTCAATTCTGTTTAGCTTTTCAGTAACAAACCTAAAGTAAATTGAGGAGAAAGAACAAGAGAAGAGAAAATTTGTAAGAATTTTGACTCATCTGGCAAAACAAATCCACATGGGGAAAAATTCCCACTAAGAACTCAAAACCTATTTCTCCAAAGCTTTTCTGTGTGATGTAAAAGAATCTAGGTATTCTGCTCTGCTAATCTGTAAAAAGCCAACCTCATCTCTGTGCAAGCTCTCACATAAAATCCTGTTCACTGTACAGGATCGTTTTCTGGTAAATGAACAATCCATATATTGCACTTGTGGAATGTTTTCTTTCTGGGGAGTGCCGAAAAGTAAGCTTGGCAGGTTGTATGTGTTACATTTGTATGTACTACAGTATTACCAACCGATCACATAAATCAGGTATAGTTTGGGGGTTTCTGTGTAAACAATGATTGCAGAATTTCTTAGGAAACACGGGCATGTGTTTGTGAAGTGCTGAACATCCATTCTTGAAAAATCAGATCTTGCCTAAGACAAGCTTTTTATCACAGACAAAACTACTGTTTCTAAAATCTAGATCATGGGCCTGAGCTAAAATGAAAATTAACTTTTATGGTGTGCTTTTTTATGTATTTCACAAAGCTATTTGTTGAGTTAGATTTTTGGTAAAAACAGCATGGAGAATGAGGGTTTATTTGTGTTTCACTTCTGGGATTTCAGTAAGTATTAGTGCTTTTAACGAAGTAAGATGTAAGTTTATCAGAATTTTAGCAGCGTAAGGTAATTTTGGAAGCAACTTCATTGACTTCAGTAGAATTGATCTTGATAGAGTTCATTTTGACTTACCAAATGTATTATTATTTTCTGAGCAAGTTAATAAGAAATGTGTGTTAAACATGCTTCTTTTATAGTTAGAGGAGGAAAAAAAAAATATCCAAGGATGAATTTTAACTTCTCTGGTCCTCAGAAGCACTTTTCCTGAATTCTGTTAGCCTGCACATCAGGTGCTAATTGACAGTGTTTCTTGGTTAGATACGTTAGTTACGCTTGTATGTTGGAAGGGAGAACATTTCTCCAGCAGATCTTTGCATTAGATTGAAACAATAAACAATATTGGATAGGGAGAAATATGTGCATGTCATGCCCAGTTCTTACTTACGTCACTGAATTTTTGAGGACCGTTTGGTGTGTGTTTGTCAGGGTTGTTAGATGTATACTTAAGATCCTAGAAGAAAAAGGTCCAACTTTACTGTAATTTTGGCGATCATGTAAATACAGTGAGTGAAATAAAAAAAAAAGAAAACTTAAGACCTCATTATCAGATCAGTAATAATTCTGCTTCCTAAAAATAAGAACAGACATTAAAGAGGGGATGCCATCTTGTTACTGGCTTTACAAGTTTTACCATATTTTAGCTGTGCTGTAAAGAAAAAACATCTTTTAAAAGCCAAGTAAAAAAAAAAGTAGCAGCTAATGTAAGTTAAAAATAAAATAATGTCTTCTCGATCAAAAAGAACGGCAGATTAAACAAGGTATGTTAACTATATTGAAAATTGGGGTGCGTTAAGAAATTTTAAGGTCCTGTACTTTTTGTTGTAGTGGCATTGATACGTTCATAGCTCATAGGTGAGCCAAAATGAGCAAAAAAACCCTCCTTACTCTATTCAGTCTGTTGTAGACAAAGATACACTTCTACAAGCACTTCGTTACTGAAACATAAAAGATAGCAAAATGTAATAGCAAGGCAATTAGCTTATTGATAATCTTTAAGCAGTGGGGTTTTTGCTGATTATATTATTTTGAAGTTTCCCACCTGTTGAACTCAATAGAAATTACCTCCCCAAATCACTGAAGTTTAGAAAAGCTGTTTTCCTGTAAATGCATTACCAGGCAGTGGGGAAGATTGTGTATGTGTGGAAGGCTGGGTTGATTCATGCATGTAATTCTGTAAAACAAAATCAATAAAGCTGATGACAGATTAAGTTGCTAAATTTTGTAAAACTAGACTACTGTTTGGGTCATCAGCACAGCGCTATTGGATTTTCTAGGTTTAATGCTGAAAAACAGGATTATTGATTTTAGGATTTTCAGTGTATCCCCTCTGGGAGTTCTTAAGCAGTCTTTATAATGCTTCACACTTAAGTTGACAACTACAGTGACATAACTGTGTCCTCGCCTTAGTAATCATTTTCTAATCATATTGGAAAAGGCTGGAAATGGTTTATAAAATGATTATTCCACACAAACAGGGGAACAGGAGGGTTGTCGGGATGTCGCTTCTTTGTCTGGTAGTCATTGCTACCTGCCTGCCATCTTCCCTTGGAATTAACTTACAGTCACAGATTAAGACCTTTGACTGTCATAAATCTGCTTCCCAATATGTTTGACTGGCAGGGGAGTTCACAAGCCGTCCCAATATAAATAGGATTTTAGCACATCAGGTGCTGCTCCAAAGTAAAACGGGCTGTTTTGCAGTCGACTTTGTTGGTGTATATTCATTGCTCCTCTCCCGTTCCATGTGTATGCATGCCTGCGTGTGTATGCATGTGTGTGTGTACGTAAAGTAGAAGCTGAGATAGGGTAACAAAATGAACTACTGTATGCAAGAAATATATGAAGTGCACCCAGCTGCTGGTAGCAATTGCTACATGCAGTCCACTGATTATTGCACATATATTGAAGATAATCAGGGTTACAGCAGTTGTGATGCTCAGGTCCTGCACAGTAACAACATATATATGGAACAGGCCTGGGCGGTGAATCAGCCTTATACCTGTAGTTACCCTGGAAACGTGTTTAAAAGCGAGTACTCTGACATGGACATGGCCCTGAATCAGTACAACCAACCTGAATATTTCACAGAAGAAAAACCTACTTTTTCTCAAGTGCAGTCGCCATCGTACTCTCAGAAGAAAGGTAGGGGCAATTTATTTGAATAACAAAAAAAAAAAAAATTAATCTCTGCTTTTGTTTTTGTTTTGCTTTAAACTTACAGTTGCATCAGTTGGCTCAGATACATCTTTGAATGTGAAGGCTGCCTGTTCAAAATTGAAAGCAGCAGTAACATAGGTTGCTAGGTGATTGTAAGGTTTTCTGTGAGCGATAAGGATTTCCAAGCACTTTTTCTTAATCTATAAAAGACATTTGCAAATATATTGCTTGTTTTCTGCTTTCTGGGGCTATTAAATCATTTGCTATTCACAGTGAGCTAGATAAGAAAGTTTCTCTTCTGAAATGCCGTCATTATATATTCTGCATCTTAAACCTCTGTTTCTGGTTACATACAAATAATGTGTGTTGAGTCCTTGTTATCAATAAATGTGAACTCTGTTTACTCAGGAACTCAGGCAAAATATTTTGAAAATAGAACTGTAAATATGTATGGGAAAATTACTATGTTTAATAGAGTTACTGTCTTTTAAGTGAAAACAATGTAGTTTCTGATTATGCAAAGCAAAAAAAAGGCTGAAAATTCAAGAATATATCTATGCAAGAAGGACTCTTCTGTATCCAAAAAGTTAAATCTAATCGATCTGTTTGAGATGAGGGAGCAGATATTGCACTGATTTTAAGGTTAAAGCGTTGCCTGTTTTTAGGATTTATTCTTTTGCTTTCAAGTAAGCAAAGCAGATTCAAAAAGAGCCCAAAATACCAACAAACACTTGGAAATGTTTTCAGTGTTATTTGTTCTGTACTCAGACAAGCAAGCTGATACAGAGTATACATTCTCTGTGTTTCTTTAAAATCACATTATTAAAGAATAAAAATACAGTCTGGTGTACCAGCATAATGTCCTTTTTCTATTGAGACCAGATTTTCTGTGTGCAGTTATCCAAAACTCAGATGAATCTGATGTAACTAGGTAGATAGAGAAAACGGCATTTACTACTTTTGAAGTGGCTTTGTTGTATAAAGTAGACTTTTTAATCTTATTAACTACATGGAAAACAAACATTTTCTTTTGTGCTGGCAGTGTTCATGAGCGCTTGGTGTAATAAATCTACATGTTCGGTAGACAATGTCTCAATTTTATACTTTGAACAGCATTGTATTCATAAAAAAGGAAATATTTTTTAAATGTTGTTCTAGGAAGCTGTAAGAACATGGCCAAATTGTAGACTAAATATAGTTGTGAATAATGCATGGTTTTGTATTGTGCAACATTTTAATGCTTTTTAAGGCTATTAATCTGCTATTGGGTTTTAACTAATGAATCTATAACACTTTCTAGACTTTTCCCATGTCTTATTTTTAGTTAAAGAAAAATAGTACTCAGGATTATCTTAGAGAAAATAAAGAGTTGCTATTGCAAAGTCAGTAAAGGAGTAAGTTTTTCATAATGTTAAAGTTTATAAATAATAATTGATACACCTAGATCAGAGTTTTAATTAAGTTATTTCAGTACTCAGGCACCTGACATATGCTCTGTTCAAAGTTTTTGTATTTGTTTGGTTGGAAGAATGAAGAGGTTTTGTAAAAAATGCTTGACTGACCTTGTTTTCTACCTCAGTTTCACTAAGAAATGACAGTGAATTTTGTGGAAGCCGGCTCTCAAGCAGGCTTTTAATTGATCATTCATGGAGACTGAGCAACGTGCTCTGGGATTCTTTAGAGCCTTATTACTGTGATAATCAATAAAAAGTTGCCTCCCTTCTGGCAATCCTTTGCAAATTCTGAGTTTGTTAAGCAGAAGAGATCTAAACTGTGTGGGACATGCGCCTCTGCTCTTTCTTTTTTTTTTTTTTTTTTTAATTTTCATCTTTTAACCAAGCTATCATGAAACTAACGAATCGTTTAATCCTGTCCTAAGAACAGAAGGCTCTGCATAGGGCATGTGTGTCTGTATTGATCCAGAATTGATTTGGGGGGTGATGAGGGAGTTTGTTAGAGACGCCTCGGTAATAGCCCATTAAAGCAAAATTAAGTCCCTAAGCAGGTGTTCATGAGCAGTCTTGATTGTTGCAGTTGGTATTTCTGTTAGTCCCCTGAAATTTGTAGTAATCTCAATAATATCAAAGTAATCAAATAAGATTGTACTTTACAATGGCACATGGAGTCTTTTCCTATCAAAACTTTTGCTAGTTATTAAATGGTTAAAGTTTTATTTTCCTTCTGGGAAGAACAAAAATCAATATTTTATATGCTGAAAAAAAATTAATTTGTGAAGGGGAGTTTAATTACTTTTCTATCTTTAGGTCACTTTTAAAGAATTCATAAAATAACTTTAAAAAACAAGAACCAAAGATCTCAACAATGTGTCACCAAAGGAAAAAAAAAAAGTATTTAGAAAGTATAGCCAGTTGTTTTAAAATATGAGAGCACTTAAGCTGTTGCAGTTATTACAGTACATTATAAACCATTATTTCCTGACTATCGGTCACAAATTCTGATGAAAGACTTCAATTTTAAAGGAAAAAATTGTGTACCAGAAAATCCAGAGGCGGAGATACGGTTTTAGCTTTGGATCTGCTTGTTGCTCCATTGCCTTTCATGCTGTAGCAGCACAATATTCATGCCAGAGCTTACTGGTTTATTAAGGAAGCCCTTTTGGACCTGATCCTACCATAGGAGACAGGCAACCAGATACACTTTGTTTTCCACATGAGGCTGTGAAATCTGATGAGCAAAACAGGGCTCATCATTATGAGAACATGATGCTATTCCCAGTTCTGTCCCAGAGAGGTTAAACTGGAATATTTTTCCCCTCTTACAGTTTAACCCACCATGGTGAGCTTGCAGCGCTGCACGCTGGACAGGTGATGCTCCAGGGAGGTTATGCCACCCTACCATTGCCCAGAGGCTGAGCAGAGAAGCAAAAGTAATCTCCTCATGCTGCCCATACAGTGAGGAGGAATACCCAGTGACAGGGTAGAATAGTGCAGTCAGGAAAGCACAACAGAAATATGTCCAGAGTCCAGAAACCTCAGTGTCCCCACGTTTGGTGTGTGCAAGTGATTTGGCCATTTGGACCACGTGGGAAATAGGTCTGCAAAGTCAAAGCTGGGATGAGAGTTGGCTTTCGCTTCCCTTCATGCAGTTATTTCCAGGACAAAGTTAATAAAAGATGCCCGCAGGTGTCTGTCAGGTTAGGCTTTAACTCCAGGCTCTGTGAGAGCAGACCAGAAGTAAACCAAGGGTTTGCAGGTGGGAATTCCTGAGTCGGGCTGTAGCAGTGCCGGCTCCTCAGCCCTGCATCTCGCCTGGTTTTCCAGGTACAAGGTGAGGTTAATGCCATCTTCTTAAGGGCTCTTGGTATGGTGGGAGAATGGGGCTTTAGAAGTTAATATTTTTGTTACTGTAATTGTCATTATTCTTTCCCTTTGTATTCTCTCAGGCAATTTACGTGCAGCTGAGAATACGAACTGTAGGAGTGCTGGAGTATGTGACTGAATTAGTCCAAACTGAGTTCTCAGCGGTGTGAAAATGTTAGGGTACTTTCTGAATAGCTAAGAAAATGCAACATGGAGATTATGTGAAAATGTCTTCTCGTAAGGGCAGGCAGTATTTGTGCATATAATCAATGTAAAAAAACACTGATCATTTGTCGTCTTGACCTTTGCAGCAGAGCAGCTCCCAGTATGTTAACAATTATTTTGGGCTTAAAAATGATTAATTTTTCTATTGACCACCCATGTAAGGAGATAGCACTGATCAGAAAAATTGCATCTTATCCAGCAAATCATTATGCATTTGGAACGACACATTTCTTTTTTAATAAAAATGTCAGTGGAAAAAGTGTTTTCAGCTCCTTTACTGCAGCCTTTCCACAGCCAAATGAAGGATGGGAAAGTGAACTAAGTCATACTTTGCTTTTGCATCAGTAGTAAAACTGATGTTCAGCGAGTCTTAGACTTCTAAATGAGTTACTTGCAATGCTAACCTATGATCTCTGAAAACATTTAAATAACTTGGGGGGAGGAATGAACCCTGCATGGTCTGCTTCTTACAGTAGTGCATTTCGTACCTGTAATTGGTAATGGATGCAAGTACGGTATTGATCACAGCAGTTTAAGTGATAACACAGTTTGGGCTAAAATATGTTCAGCGTGTCTGTGCAAAATGCACTGATGTTGATAAGGTTTCTGACTCAGCCCAAAGAACAGAGTTAATACATAGTAAAGTCACTGAAGGAAAAGACACTATAAAAAAGTTCCATATGTTCTATCTTTGCAAAATCTCTTGCCGATTTTAGCAATTCCATAAATCAAAGAATGTAGACAAAGGTCAAAATTGGGGACAAGCAAGGCAGCTAAAAACATGTGACTCTCTTTAAGCAGCATTCTCAGTGCTGCTAAGCTCAATGGAGAAATAAGCAATTTTTCTCAGTGGGAGTAATTTAAAGAAAGCGGGAAACAAGGATCAGTGTATCAGCCCAGCCTTTCAGGTCAGTATTGATAACAGTGCAGAACAGAATGCAGTATGCTTTTTCTCACTCAGCTGTATGCTTTCTCTGATGAACACTCTGTTTAAGCTTTTTCTACACAAGTGTATCCAGGATGATATCTGGATGGCTCTTGTAATTTTTTATGATTTTAAAGGGTTACAATGTGACTATGGAATTGGTAGAACAGCAGTATGAATTTTCTTTTCATTTCTAATACAGTTAGGGATTCTCAAGGTAGTAATTAATTTCATCTTTTCCATTTTCATACTGCAATGTCTAGTAATTGAATAAGACCTTACTGATAAGTCCTAAACTCCTCGTTTCAGTGAGTGCTCTCTAGTCATGCAAACTATACCAGATGGGGGAAAAATAGATTTCAGGGAATATATTTAATACACGACTCTGCCAGTGTGCAGTGAAAATCAAAATACTGGATGGTGGTCTTAAAACACAAGTGTCCCTGTGCAATAGCAAAAAAATTACTTTTTCTGCTTGCAAGGTGTAAGCCTATGGTGGGTCAGGCACAAGCTAATAAGGAGCATCTGGTATACAGACATAATTTGTGTCAATGGCACTCATACCCCTGTTTGGTAGTCAAATATGTTTTGGGTCCTAGATTTTTTGTTAAGGTGTGGTTTAATCCCTAAGCCAATATTACATTGTACAGAGAGAGACCTGGACATGCAAAGACTGTGCTACCATACTTTAACAGAACTGAAATCAGTGCTTTACTTTTCCCAAAACATTTTTTTTAATGTGTGCCAGGTACAGAGGGAAAAAAAACAGTATCATTTTTCATGGGTTGTTTTCATTTAAACAGTTTTTCTTTGCCTCGTTGTGGGGGGCAAGAATAGCCACCAAGTGTCTCATTTGTGTCTCTCCAATCTGTTAAATAGTGCAGAGTCGCATATGCTGCTTTAAGGTATCATTCCTGCAAATGGTAATTTGAGAGTGTAGGCATACAGTATTAATGAAAGAGAGTACCTTAGATGACTGCATAGATTAGCAGATCTGGTTCTGTCCTTAAAACTGCTGGGCAAACTCATTGCGCATTTTCCTATCGAAGGGAATTGTTTCTTGCCATACCTCTACAAAGCTACAGTTACAATGTAAAAGATACTGTAAATCACCATCAAGATGGTTATAATGGATTGTACAACATATTCTTCTAGGTAGGGGCAACTGGTCCTGCTGGGTACTTAACCTTGCCAAGACAGTAAGATTAGGTGGACTGGCAGGTGGGAGTCTGGGGAGCAAAGGAGTTACTTTAGGCTGCAGGGGAAACCCAAGACATGGAAGGTCAAGGTCATTCATTGGTGTTCTCCACTGAAAGCAAAGTTCCAAGGCGGGCATTGGGATGAACGATGTTAAGTCATACTTGATAGTTACCTTTGAGGATCATACAGGATGCACCGAACGATAGTCCGGGAGGTTGCTAGAATACGGCAGACAGAGGCTTGAAAGGCCAAGGAACAATATTGGTTATTGTTGTACAGTCCGGTGAGGTTGGTGTTGCTTTTGAACGGTTCCTCTTCACTATGCATTTGGTAGGTTTTGACTAAGAAATAAAGGATGAAATGTGAACACCAGAAATAGGAATCCACCTGATGTTCCCGTGAGATTTGTCATCAGACATTCATAAGCAAGTACCTGGGTTAATCTGTCCAGACAGCATCTGCTTTGTCCACATAGGAGGTTTTATTTTTGGATCAGAGTTATTAAACGGACAAGATGCCAAAGTACTGCTGATGTGAGAGAGAGGTCCCTATTAAGTCTGCCCCTCCTCTTTTTTCCCCCCAAGCGCTGCAAGGAGTCAGAGAAGTCTGTTGCTCAGCTTCTTCCTCAGGCTATCCAACAGACAACTCTGTTGCCATTCATGGCTTCCCCAAGAATCTCCATCGCGCTATTCATAGCTTCCATGCTGGTACCAAGTTTAGAAAGGCTTTTGAATTTCCATCTGCTGATACTGTGTCTAATTCTTAAGTAGCAGCAAAAATGCACTGAGGCTGCTTATCTGCACGTCTTACAAATGAAATTGCACTGAATTTATACAGAGGTCAGACTGGATATTTCCATCTACTAGAAATTATTTACAGTGGACAGTATGGTTTGTAAGAACTGAATGTAAAGTCCCTTATTCCTCTTGGCGCATCTGTTTGTCTGAATTACATCTTTTTAAAATCCTGCTTAAGGTCCAATTTTCCTACTTTCTAGCAGTTTCAGCTGTTGGAAGGAGGGGTAAAAATATACAAAAGCGTGGATATCACTCTCAGATTTGTAACAAAAAGAAAAAATATGTTTGTTGCACACTTTTATTACCAATGATTTCTTGGGATAAGATTTTTCTATCTGTGTTTCCTGTTGAATCAGTAGAAGAGTTCAAAGAGTGTGCTTACCTTGTGACGTGGGCACCATGCTGCAAAAGCGATGAACATAATGTTTAACGTTTAAGTAGCTTAAATAGCTGGCACTTAACACTTCCGATGCAGCAAAATTGGGAATGTGGTTGCATGTAAGGATGCAGTTTCTAATTTCTGACTAGAGTGCCTGCAGGAGATTTGTCTTTTCTGCCAGACTGGAAACTGTTTCCTGGGTTGGATAAAGTAATGAAACTCCAAGGAGATGGACAGCAGTGGTCTCATGCTCAAGCTACTGTATATATTTAAGGAAGCCGTTTAGACAAGTGGTCTCCTGCTCCTCCAGTAGAACAAAGCTGCCATTACATGAGCAGTGCTAACCAGATTATATACTTAATGAAACATCAAGGCATTTAATTCAGAAGTAATTCTTGAGGAAGCAAACCAGGGACACTGAATTTTAGAGGATATAGTCTATGCTATACTAAATCTGTGTGTCATGAATAGCAGTAACCAGCAATAACAAGAAGCCATTAATCTTTACGAGAAATTTAGTGGAAGATTATGTGTCCCTTTGCTGCCTCCTCTACTGGCTCCATGTTGTGTATGTGTTGCATGTGCAGAGGCAGGTGTGAGCAAAAGGGGGGCAGGATGGAGATAATAGCCTCTGCTAATCCCCCCAGGCATAATGTCCATTAGAAGTCAGTGATGTAAATTAGAGTCGAAACCCTGCTGTCTCTCTTCCCTCAAGGTCACAGAATCAGCTCCATGTGTCCACCAGTCTTTATCCAAGCACAACTTGTTCATCATGGAGGAATGTAACTTGAATCTAAATCTGATCTTTTGCCATATTCTAGACTGGTAGGATACATCGGGAAGATCTCAGCTCATTCCCCCACTCCCCTTTCAGATGCCAGTAAGGGTATTGGCAAACCTGAGGCACAGGTACTCAGGCATGGTTTCAGAGTGCTCCTGCTTACCAGCTTTATAGAAGAGGGATATATGTTCCTCTGTAATTTGAGGTTCTCATAATTATGATCAAATGAGACATATGAAGTAGACTGTACAAATACTTCCTGCCTTCTTGCTTCTTTACTTTCTCCTAATCCACTCATGAGCCCCTAGAAAGTTCAAGTATTTTAAGCTTAGTTAATTTCAAGTGTTTTCTCTATGATTTGGGCTTTTCTTTCTGGAGAGCCTCTGGCAAGTGTAGCCTTGGGAAGGCAGTTTCATTGAAGCTGTCTGTTACTGAAGTGGCCCTCTGGTACGTTAGTCACAGGAAGATGATGGCCACCACTCTTGCAGCATCCTCCAACAGCCTTCTGCTGCCCTGAGTCTGGTTGCTCCCCATGTGACTGTGGTGTGCCAAGTCCCCAAGGCGTACCAAGCCATACTGGTATGAGGGCTGCATAAGGACCGCAAGCTTGGAGTCTAGTCTTAACGTGTCGTGCTACAGATGGGTTCAGCAAGCCAGTGGCAAGGGGTAATGTTATAGGTAGCCACATTGAAAGGACTGTCCCTCACTGCACTCATAAACTGCACTCAACCAGTTGGTGGATGATGCAAAACTGGGAGGAGTGGCTGGTACGCCGGGGTGTGTGTGCTGCTATTCAGAGTGACCTAGGCAGGCTGGAGAAATGGGATGGGAGGCATGCCAAATCCTGCTCAGGGGCAGGAGTAATAAATGCAGCAGTACAGGTTGGGTCCCAACTAGGTGGAAAGCACTTCTCATTGAAGTTCTTGGGGGTTCCTGGTGGTCAGCAAGTTGAACATGAGCCAGCAGTGTGTCCTTGAGGCAAGGAAGATCAATGGCATCCTGGGCTGCGTTAGGAAGATCATCACCAGCAGGTTGAGGGAGGTGATACTTCCCCTCCACTCAGCTCTGGTGAAACAGCTGTAGTGTTGGGTCCAGTTCTGGGCTCCCCAGAGAGACGTGGACATACTGGAGAGAGCCCAGAAAAGGGCCACAAAGATGATGAGGGGACTGTAGCATCTGTTCTATGAGGAGAGACCTGGAGAGCTGGGAATGCTCAGCCTGGAGCAGAGAAGGCTCAAGTATGTGTGTGGAGTCTTACCAATGTGTATAAACACCTGATCCCCCATCAAGTAGAAGACGGAGCCAGACTCTTCTGAGTGGTGCCCAGTGACAGGGCAAGAGGCAATGAACACAAATAGAAATACAGGGAATTCTTCCTGAAGACAATAAAATAATCTTCACTATGAGGTGACCAAGCACTTGCACAGGTTGCCCAGAAGGGTTGTGGAGTCTCCATCCCTTGAGATTCTCAAAAAACGTCTGGACATGGTCCTGGCCAGTTGGCTTTATGTGACTCTGCTCGAGCAGGGGTGTTGGACCAGACGACCTCCAGAGATGCTTTACAACCTCAGCCATTCTGGGATTCGGTGAAATATTTACTACTCTTCGGTAATTTTACATGGTTACGCAAATAGCTGCACTTTCCTCTCTCCCCTCAAAGTGAATCTGAGATCTCTGTGTTGCGTATTTACAGAGAGATTTTTCAGAAGGAAGAGTTATGTACCATAACCTCATTAATTATGAGTCACAGGAACACTCATTTTGAAAGTTTGTATTTTTCCTCTGTTTAAAAGTTCTCTTTAGTTTAGAATTGCCTTTTGGTTACCATCAGAATGGTTTTGGGTTTTTGCTCAAATGGAAAATATGTTTATGTTATCAAAACAACTATCATTGTGGGAAAAGAACTAAGCATTTCCGATGTTTTTCATAGCAGTAATATTTCATTTAACTTGTTGGGTGTCTGGTAGACCACTTCAGAAGAGAAAAATGTCATTCTAACGCACGCACGTACTCACACTCACGTATTTGAATGCCCTTGTATTTTGCCCTCAATTCAGGCTATATTAAATATTGCTGCAGAGCACACCCAGGTCAGGTATGATCAATACACCTTGGGATGTCTGTTGCTGGTACATCTCTAACCACACCTGTGGAGCTGTTTTGAAACAAAGGATCTCTCAGTAAATATTTCTTACTACCAAGTCTCGTGAGGCACCCTGCAACCTGGGACCTCATCTTCAGTGTCCAAGTATATCAGGGGTTTTGTGAAACAGAAAAGAGATATATATTGTATGTCTTGTTTCATTTTTTCACGTCAAAGCTTTTGGGGTAAAAATAAATAGATTTATTTTTCTGATATAGTTTATCACTCAGGAGAGAGAAGTCACGTTCCAACTTCTCCCTCTTGGCCAATAGATGCTGAAATAGTCTGAAAAGTAGACTATGGTTAAATAAGTCTGTAACAGTGTGATCTTTTTATTTAGGAAATTCAGTGAGTTCAGAAATATGGGGCTGGTAGACAAGATCTATAGTGGATTTAAATATAATACTTTTATACCAAATGTATCATTTCATATTGAATTTACATGCCACATGCTCTTTTTCTTTACAGGGTATATACCCAGTTACTTAGACAAGGATGAGCTATGTGTAGTATGTGGGGACAAAGCTACTGGATATCATTATCGCTGCATCACTTGCGAAGGTTGCAAGGTAAATGGCACGGTGGGAAAGTGGGAATCAGAAATAGCTGTCCAGCTCCTCCATTATACAGATTTCCTGAACTGTGCTGTCAAATAAAACAAAGACAGATTAGAAGCGTATAAGAACATCCAGTACTGATGATAAGCTGTAACTGGCTATGCTGCTGCTTTTCATATGCATAAGGAATATAGTTGATTTTTGCAGTGTTTGCTTCTGAAAAACGAATGAGAAATTTAGATTTTTGTGGTTGCTGTTTAACTGTTAGCTTTCACTATTTCCATTTTTTAATGTTCCTTTGGTCATGTTTCTGAGATTCTGCCTATGGCCATTAAGAGTCTGTAGTGATTAACCATGTTCCAGTGCCTCTCATCGTTACTGTGAAGAAGTAGAAATCAAAATCCCTTCCACATGCTCATACAACAGTAACATCCATCACTTTGGGAAGCACTGACACCCGGTTAAAACAGTTTCAAGAAGATTTTGACTTCTTTAACTTGAGCATATTGAAATGTGCTTTCAGCCCTAAATTGCATCTACAAAGCTACATGCAAAATTAAAAAAGAGATTGCTTTGGGCAAGTAAATAAAAAAAAATGAGTAACACAATCAGGCACATCTTACATGATTTCACTGCCATAAATTTGCCTGAATAGCTTGAGATCCTGTAAGAAAGCTATTCTTTCCTGCAGAAAATAAAAAATAATTGTTTTTCTAAACAAATGGGACCACACATGTCATGGACTAGTCTCATGGGACTAAGCCACAGAAGTCGTATTCTGTTCATCCACAAAGTCTGGAATATTTGGATTCGAGATTTTGGGTTTGGATTGGCTTTAGAGCCCGACATCACAGAAGGTCTTTTGTTGAAGTAGTTCCTTCAGTTGTACAGCATTGCCCTGAGTTACATTTATGAAATGCACAAAGGCCTGAATATCCTATGTATAGCAGATTCGTGGTAATATTCATAACAGATTTATACAAATACATACATAATGTGTATTAAAAATTATTTGTATCTGAAAAAAACTGTGGAACTAAACAAGTGATTCCCGTACGCATCCCATATACCAGATGATAACAATACATAAAATGTAAGAATATGACTTAATTCAGATATAATGAGAAGTAAGCAACACTGTGGCATTATGAAATACCTTTTGCTCCAAGCTCTCTCACTAGCTTTCCTACTAAGATTTTTGTTACTCCAACTGAAGTATTTCTTTTTATGCCTACCAGCTATTTTGGAGATAGAGCATACAAAATCTACTTTTATCTTCAGACACAGTTCTTCTATCTGATTTTATCTTCAGATACAGTTCTTTGGTAAAATTTAAAATAATGCTTATGTGCACAAGGAACTAAGCTAAAAATTTGCAAAAAGTAATTAATTTCTTCTGCTTATAGTTGGCTTACAAAGAGACCATTTTGTTTTGATTTGATTTGTTGTTCTTCTTGCAAATGTATTCATTCTACAAGATGGGGTTTTTTGTGTGGACAGTTTCAAGCCATACTTTGGAGGATCTGCGTGCACACTTCAAGTTGTATGATTTATCAGCAAAGTTATATGTAGTCAGTTCTCAATGAATTTGACATTTACTAGTTGCTTCCATTCAAAAGCACTTTAATTTTGTAACAGCATTAATCAGGAGACAGCCAAAAATTTGCTTTGGCGAGTGCTTTCATGAACAAAGCATCCTCACACATGATTTCTGAGGAGTAAATTGTAAAGACTTTAAACATAAACCAGCAGTGAGTTCTGGCATCACAAAATATTTCTCCAGACTGTACCCATTGCATCTATTGCCCTATAGGTGCATAGTAAAGGAATTTAGGAAAAGAGTAGTTGTCTTGCAATAAAATACGCGTTCTTTTATTGGTGAAAATAACACTTCTGTGATAAAGTTTTTAGACAAATACAGAGAGCAGCTTCCTTATCACATTGTATCTAGAGATGATCAAAGAGCTTTTTGTAAAAGGTTTCTGAGAAGTGCAAAGGAATAGGAAGGTGAAATGCGCTTGTCCCAACACAAGTGATGAAGAGCTTTGCCATTGTAAAGCTAGAGCGACGTTAAGTGACATGCAAGGTTTGGAAAACAGAAGTTCAGTACCACTTCCTCAGATTCATCAGAGATTTTTCCATATTTTCTGGAACTAGAGATACCCTGTGGCCCTGGTTGTCCAGAGCCAGCTTTGACCTTCAAGGAGGAGACGGGCAGGTCCTGTCTTGAGGAATTCATCACAGATTTGAGACTGGATCCAAATCCAGTTGTTGGATGGATGAGAGTTTGAGACCTGATCCAAACATAATGACATCTTGCCTGTGATTTCTTGAATTTGGGCTCAACCCAGTAGGTTCCAGTCTTGCAAAGGCTCACACACATGCTTTATGCAACTCAGTTTGATTGGTATTTCAGGTCTTAACCGTTACTAAGGAAGAAAGACTTATAGTCTTAGCTCGAGCTGGATCTTGTAAGATAAAACTCCAATGAGGACAAGGCTCTTTATTGTCTTCACTGGAGGTAGGAGCTCAAGCTGAAGTACAGACTTATCTGTACATCTTAGTTCAACAGTCTGTGTTAAAAGAAATTACACACTGCTGTAAGATTTCACCAGGTGTTATTTAACATGATTAAAAAACAGACCTTTTGCCTAGTGAAGTGAAGAAACTATTCATTAGATAAAATTCCAGCTGGAGAGGCTGTTCATAAGGTAAAATCTCACTTTAATTTTGCCGTTGTTTTCACTGAAACCAAAACCATTCTCAGTGGCCTTAGTCAGACAGGACCAGGGTCCCAGCGTGTTCTCTATGTCAAGGTGGTCCTAAGCTGCATTGCTGGGTGTAGATGGTCTCAAATGATGGTGAAACTTGAAATTAAAGTGAAGTCTAAATTTCTTGCTTTACAGCCTATCTTGTCTGTATCTTGCAGTCTTGAGAAGTTTGTCCAGCTCTTGAAGAAGTCAGTGAGAAAACTCATATTGAAATTAGTAGCAGAATTAGGTCTGTAATGTTCAGAGATAAGTTGTATCCGATTTCTTTACCTAAGGCCAGAGTCTATGAGGTGTATAAATCAGTGAATTCAGTGGAGCTACATTAGCTCATGAGCTTGGGATCTGTTTCAATTGACAATAGAGATCAGTATTATGATGGATGGATGGATAGATGGATAGAATGAATGGATTTGTATGGAGACAGTGTTATCGGTGATGGTTTTTTTGAATACAGAGGTAAATCTGTGGTAAATACAAATCAAATCCTTTTCTCAGAAATATAGATAATTTAAAAATTATGAATCCATTATTTAGAACCAAACTCAAAGATTGTGTAAATTGTGTTTGCAAAATTCTTAGTCTTGCCCAGATTTGGCTGGTTGGTTGGTTATTTGGCTTTGATGGGCAGAAAGGAGTAGAACTGTTCTTAATCCTTTCGTAGCACACATGCACAACAATTCTTACTATTTGCAGAAGTCAAACAAAACAAAAATGTAACAGACAGAAACATTAGACTTCAAGACATGTAGACAGTTTTCTTCCCTCAAGACAGAATTACTTATGCCTTTACTTACCTAAGATGTCTGGTTTTAATTTGTAGGGAGGAAATGTTTCATGAAACTCAGAAGAGAAATGTCATACACTATGAAACTGGTTCCTTCTTTTCCTCTTTGAGAGTTTCATGGAATGACGTTTGTTATCTTGCAGACTTAGTTACATTTCTACCAAACCAAAGTGGCTCCCAATCTGAAAAAATTGCACAATGCTAATGCTTTCCAATGTATTTATTTATTGCACTTAGGGTTTTTTTAGAAGAACCATTCAGAAAAACCTCCATCCAACCTATTCCTGTAAATATGAAGGAAAATGTGTGATAGACAAAGTAACAAGAAATCAGTGCCAGGAATGTCGCTTCAAAAAATGTATCTTTGTTGGCATGGCAACAGATTGTAAGTATATTTTCCTGGTTTTCTTTCTTTTTTCTTTTTTCTTTTTTTTTTAAACGTGTGTGTTTGCTTACAGTGTGTTGATTAGTGAAGACTGTTAAAGTAGAGCAGAACTGCTAGCACTTTATTGTTTTTAATAACTTATACCAGAGAATTATGCTCACTGCATCAAACCACTTTCATAGGGCTGTAATTTTTTATCATTCACCAGATCGCACCTTCTCCTGGCCTTAGCAGGCTGAATAGCACTAGAAATGTTCACTCTTCAGAGGAGAGGAGGGAGAAAGGCATCTAGATGGACACTTTGCTTGAGAAAACAAAATCTTGTTTAGAAAATTCTGGAGGATGTGAAATTGAATGTCGTTGTATGAGTCATCCTGCAGTTGTTTGTTTTATTTTTAGCCCTGAAGAAGTTATCTACTGCAAAGAATGCGACTCTCATTCTAAAGAACTAGAAAATATGGCTGTAAGATTAACTCTTAGGGGTCATCTTTTCCTGCCATTGCACAGGGATTTACACCAATAACTTCCATTAGTGCAAATGGGAGGAAGTCACATAAACCCCTCTGTGCATTAATGTTAATGATTGTTGCTGGTGTATTCCTCTGCAGAAGAACTGACAGGAAAACAGGCCCAATAAACAATGGAAGAATACTCTAATGGTATTTTTCATTGTTTATGTAATGGACAACAGTGTCTTCTGTCTAGAGGGAAATGGAAGAAATGACACAACTTCATTTTAGCCAGGTAGACCTTCAGGAGTGGGGCTGGATAACCCTAGGTCACCGGTTTGCATCCAGCCCAGTCTGATGCAGCAGGCAGTGGTGAGCATCAGCCAGGCAGTGGCTGTACAGAGAAGTTCCTCTGAGCCTGGTGGTGACCAGAAGGTGCCATTGCCATAAATCTGCCGTGGCCTGTGTGGGCTGCGCTTGCGTATGCACCGAAGGAGCCGTCACTGAGCGTGGCAGACGGGCCAGCTGTCCCCTGCCTCAAGAAGGGTTTCTCCCACCTTTGAGTTAAAAGGTGCGAACAGAAGCACGTAAGCAGGGGGTTTGTTGCTCCTGCCTGCCTGCCACCAGTTGTGGATCAGAATGGTCCTCCTCTGCTAAAGCAGGCCAGTCTGTTTAAATGGCATATTCATGTTGGCATGGAAAATGGCCTAAAACTTTCCATGGTGGTCAGAGATGCACAGCCCTAGGGCCTGGCATCACTGGAAGTAGCAGGGTTCTAGGGGGATGCTATGGAACGGCACCATTTTAGGGCTTATGGAAGGAGCCGAAGGCAGATTGTTTCCGATCATGTCATGCAACAGGTAGTCGAGCCTCCTGTGAGTAAGTACTCCCACTTCCTTAATCGACATTACCTTCTGCTGGTTTACAAGAACACATTCTACACAATTCAGAGCACCAAGAGTGCTGATAATACTTTAAAGAAGACAAAAGTGCATCTTTCCCAACATGGATTACTCCAAGTCTGTTGTAGGAGCACTTTGTCCAAGTCCTCACACAGCTTTTACATATTAGTTTTATTAGCGGAATAAGCCACTGAAGGCAGTGGCAGCATACAAAGTGTCACCAGAAGGGTAAGTTGTTCTTTGCAATCCAGGCTTCTGAGAGGTGAAGTTTGGAGGGAGAAGTAAGAGAACTGTGTCAACTGTGGGTCTTACCAAAGTACCTCTTTACTGATTAGTTAAGGTGTTTGTAATCAATTAGTCCCTCAGGCACACAAAAGACCAGGTTTCAGACAGCCTTAAGAGCTTCCTGCCATTTTTGTATGTTTTTTTCCCCTGCTAGTGGTGTTGGATGACAGCAAGCGGTTGGCAAAGAGGAAGCTGATAGAAGAAAATCGAGAGAAGAGACGTCGGGAAGAGCTGCAGAAAACCATTGGGCACAAACCAGAGCCAACAGATGAGGAATGGGAGCTCATCAAAATTGTTACTGAAGCACATGTGGCCACCAATGCACAAGGCAGCCACTGGAAGCAGAAGAGGAAATTTCTGGTAAGGGCTGTAGCCTTTTACACTGCTCTCGGAGCCAGGTTCCTTTCTTTCCTCTGAAGTTCCTTCCCAACATTGCCACCCCAAAGTGGATATATCTGCCAGTGTATGAAAATGGATGATTTTTATAGTTACTACGTGCTTATTCTTGCCTGAAGCTCAGTGTTTGATCAGACCATGTATTTCAAGAGATAAACAGCATGTTGCTAAGTTAAGGCTTACCCAGCTGGATACTTTTAATGCGCTATGATAAGAAAAAGCAGCAAAAGCGTTTCACTTCTGATTAACAGCAGTAGCAGTCTCTAACGCATACCAAATCTTTTTTTATAAATTATGTCTAGGGACAGTTGTCTTTATTAGGGACTAGCATAAACCATACTGTAAGTGTTAAAACAACGTAAGTTCTAGGTGAAAGCTGATATTTTTAATTAGTAACTCATGGGTTTTGCTTCCTTGTTCCAAAGTGAACACATTAATTACAATGAATTTAGCAAAGAAAAATTACTTTCAGTGAAAGCAGGATGATACATAGACTTATAGCATTGCAATTGCAGACCACAAGACAACGTCAGCTTTCAGTCTGTAACTAAGGATTGGAAAATAAATGGTGATTTGTGATGCTCAGCCTTAGAAGAGGATTTAGTTGATTTTTCTAAATTGATTTTTAAAGGAAAGAAGTGCAGAATGCAAAATGCTTCTACAGCACAACAGAGGGATTGTAGACTGCATTTCAGGAATACACAGAGGTCTTTAACCGTTTGTGTATACCTAACCAGATAGAGAATGCTCATTTTTTGCAGGCCTAGGCTCCTGCTGCTTAATTCACCGTGGGAATCCCAACCTACTGTTAAATTGCTAAGAGACATTATATATTCAAACCAGCTGATCCCTTTTATGACGTTCTGATAATTTCAGTGGCACTGTCTACATTTCTGTATGAATGGCTGCATATTCGTAGTAGCGTGCCATCAGGAAAGCACAGCCAGTGATCACTGGGGAGAAGCAACAGAGCACTTTCCAGTGGTGCTGCACGGTGAGGTTTGCAGCAGTAGTTTTAGCAGATCAAGAAGCAGCTGCAATAGTGTGTTTTGTTGCTTAGACGGGATCGCTGTTCTTTGGGTATTGCCTGGTTTGGGATAAAGCATGGGGAGCTTGAGGGCGGCGCTGGGAATGAGGACAGTAGGCCACATAAAATGTGATTGTTGAGGGTCTTCAGGCTCTGGAGACAGGCACAGTGGTGGGGGGACCTCCAGCAAAAACATAACCAAGGGCACGAGGTTATGTAATGAGTGGGCTACTGGGAAAATGGCGGGGTGGGACAGAGGCAGGGGTGGCAGCTGTAATGGGCAGTTCAGAAACCAGCTGTGGCTTCCACAACTGGTTCCTAGGCCAGATCAAACTGCCGTTGGCACAGCCCTTGCTGCAGGGCCTCCTGCTTATTTGCAGAGCTAACATGCTGAAGCCCAGTGGTTTCAAGGCAAGCATAGGAAGCTCACTGACACCTCGCAGTGAGCACAGAAGGGGTAGTCCAGGATGGCGTGCCAGCCCCAGGTGGAGGGCTTTGAAAGCCCTGCCACAAGCTGTTGAAGAGCCAGAGGAACTGATCGCACACCCCAGGAGCTGTGGGTTGGTCCTTAGGCAGCTGAAGCTGGTTCTTCAGCAGCGGGACCTCCTTTGAGGTCTGGACTTCTTTTCCTATTGAAAAGGTGAGTTAGGTAGCAAGGGCTCTCCAGTTGCATTCCCTTCTGGAGTGTCATAGCTTTAGGTAGTGATCCTGACTTCCCTTTCCCAAGAAAGTGCTGTGTTCTTTCTTTTTCCCCCTAACAATGTTATGTGTGGTTTTAAGCATTTGGTCTTCTTGCTTGGAAGTGATGAAGGTTGTTTATCATGAGCACACAGACAATGTGGTTTAGTTTCCCAAGTTTCAGGGAGGGAGGGAGCCTAGAACTGGGATTATTTGAGTTTTTTAGTAGGAACTGTCAGATAATTGAGCCCAGTCCTCTTCATTGTTACTTTACAATTGGTGCTTGCTTTATTCACACATTGCAGAGTTTTTTCTTGAAAGAAGTTAGATTTGGATTCAGATAGGTGACAGCTGTGGAAGGATCCTTTACAATGGGTTGCTGAGCACAAGGTTTTAGAGACAGCACCTCCCCTGTTTAAGTGCACTTATATAAATGTATTGAATTCCATCAGTCGTAAAGGCCGCCTTCTCTGGGTTTTATCCAGTTTTTTACTCTAATGTAAATGAAATGGAACCTCTGCATGGTGGCTGGCAGGTCTATTACAACCTCAAAGCCACACTTCGTGAATGGAACAGCTTTGATATGCCTGTTTTTAAAATACATGGTAACACTGACAAGCTGTCATAAAAATCACGTGAACAAACTGAAGTGCAGTTGGAGAAAAAAACCACTCATCACGGATTCTGCTTGAAACTATTTTGTTGTATATTCCTGTTGAAATCCTCAATATACCTTTTTTTTTTTTCATTTTGGGGAAGCCTTGAGCTGAAGTCATGATTTTCAACCAATATTTTACCCAGACAAGTTCAGATTTTAGTCACTTTATCCAGATTAGCTTTGTCTTAACCCATTCTTAGTCATCAGTTGTTCTAGCCTAGTTTTGGAAACAGGCCTTGGCAGTTGCCTGGAGCTCTGTGATAATAGGCAATCTGTTCTGAGGAGGATTTCAGAACTTCAAGTAGGTGAACGAGCCCAATTCTGCAAAGCTTTCAGCATCTTCTTGGGGGTGAAAAGTCACCTCACCTCCCTTCACTTTCAGAAAAACTTGAGAGTTCTCAGCACCTGTAAGAAACAAGAACACGCCTATATTTTAAAACAAAAGTGTGTACACTACACACACAAAATACTCAGATACAAGCACAATGAAGAAACTGCATGCGCACAAAAATGCCCACACAAGATGGGTTGTGGCATGCCAGTCACCCATTTCTCTGTGCACTCGCCTCTTTTAGAAATGCCTTATACAAACAAATAAGTTCATGTTTTGTGGTATAATGGGCATTATTTATAAAGCGAATAGTGTTATTTTTTTTTAGCACATCTTCTGTCGCCAAGCAGGACTTTTTAGAGTATAAAATGCTTGCTCTAAGATAGATTGCTCCTTTAAATATCTTTGTTTATATCCTTAGCCGGAAGATATTGGGCAGGCACCAATAGTTAATGCCCCAGAAGGTGGGAAAGTGGATTTAGAAGCCTTCAGCCAGTTTACAAAAATTATCACACCAGCGATTACAAGAGTGGTGGATTTTGCCAAAAAGTTGCCTATGTTTTGTGAGGTAAGAAGACTTCCTTGCACTCCTCATTTATATGCCTGTTGTTAAAAACTATTCAAAATATTCCTGGCATGGAACTAAAAAATTCACTATGTTTAAACCCAGAAAAATTAAAGGGATCCAAAGCTGATAGGACTAAAATCTTCTTGATTTTTATGAGATTTCTTTTTTCCTGAGATTCCTGAAATAGTGATTTTGTTCGTCTAGAGGTCGTCATGGTTCATTAGGGACTCGAATGTGTCTTTAGAGGTGGCCAAAGCAAATGAACAAAAAGAGACTGTCTGGAAGCATCTTTGATACATTTAATCAGATCTTCCAGAACACAGTTCCCCTCTGTGCTTTCTGGCTCCTGGGCAGGTACAGTATTGTGGAAATGGGTCTACACAGTAGCAAAGTCTTCAAATTCAGGAAAGTATCCCTGTCCAGGAGTGGCACTTGCCTCATTGTGTTCCTTAAGCATGCTCTTCCTGAATGGGGGAGTTGTGTATAAAAGAGTCTGTAAAAATACTGGATTGTCATTCCAGGTAGATACTCACATGTTAAATGTCAGTAAATATTGACTCAGATAGACTTGGTTGCCATTAGGAATATAGAGGCCCTAGGCTCATCTCATTTACACCGAGGTATCGTTTTTACTGAAGGACCAGATGCAATGGCTGACAGGATTTTTTTCCTGACTTAAAAAAAAAATGTTATCAGAACTACAGCCTGAAATAATATTTCAGGCTTAGCAATCTTAATATTTTAAGATATTAATTTTAAGTCTTGTGAGTCACTTAGGATCCACAGCCATGGGAGTTTTAGCGTGGAAATATCCCAGATCCAGTCATGGAAGGATGCTTGCCTGCTCACCCACACTGCAGAGCAACACTTTACTCTGCTGTTGAAATGCCAAGTCAATAACATTCAAAATGGGAATGACCGTGGTCAATGAGTTCGTGGGACTCCCTAACTCAGGAACAGTGTTTCCTCCTAATAGCTAAACATAAGTCAGGAAGGACATTTAAGGCAGCTGTAGCATTTTACTCTTCTGTATGTGGCAGCTTTTCTTTAAGGTCGGTCAAGGAGAGAGCTATTTTATGTCCTCTGGCACCTACAGAACAAGAAAAGGTAAATATCAATAGTTGGCATAGTGTAAATAGCCCTCCCTGGCTAACCTCAGCATTGGCTCCATCAGCCAAGAAAGTATGAAATAGTGGCCGAGCATGAAGATTTCCAAATACAAGGAACGTGTCCATAGATCAAGAGGCCCTCGCAGCATTCGGTGTCTGAGGGAATCTGTCTCCTCTGATTAGGCATTTGTTGGTAGGAAGTTGCAGTGACATACCAAGGTAGTCTTTTAATTTAGAAGGTTTTGCCAGTCACACACAGACTGCAGTGCCCATCTGACATCTCCTACCCCTCCTGGCTACTTTGGGCCCACTTGTGTCAGAACCGGGCAGGAAGCATGGATGGAGAAGTCAAGGCGTCATTAGGCACAACCTCTGTAGGTTATGCAGCTCAGCTAGGACAGGCTTTGTTTACAGCTGAGCCGCCGTGTAAACCTGACACTCCTGACAGCAAGATCTGATGGCAGAGTGAGGGACAGCTCCTCATGAACACAAAGGAATAGGACAGCTGTCCTCCGAGTTGTCATGTAGCTCCTGCTGTAACATAAAGAAAATGACAAATGTTTGCTCCTTTTTGAAGGGGCACTGTCTTGTTAACTTTGTTTCAGTTACGGTTTTTAACCCGTATCTTTTTCTTAGAAGCAATGCTGTGTGAGCTGTGGATCTGTTTATGAGAAAAAGCCCTCCGTTCTCCCGTAGGACCTGCAGAACCTTACCTCAGTGCTTAATTCCACAGAGGCATAGGCTGAGAGTGTAGTAAATCCCTGTGGAGGAGGGGCATGGCAAGGAACATCCATAGCCACTGACATATTCGTGGCTACTTTTCCTTCTTTTTCTCTTCTTTGGACACATGCGCAAGCCAGCAAAGCACTGTGCGTACCCAGCTTAGTTTGTGTGCATCCATTGGCCCGTGCCTCAAAGAAAGAATCTAATCCCAGGGTGATCGAAGTATAAAGAAAACTTCATTTACTTCTCAGAATTTCTGCTGTTGTTTCCTTCTTGTATTTCCTTCTGCATAGAAGATGAAGACTGAGAAGCATTTAATCAGTTTGATGTCAGGTTTCTAAGTGTCACCGGCATCAGTGGTTTCATGCTGGGTGAAGCTATGCAAATACCTTTTTAGGGAGCTCAGCTCAGCTCAGCTCACTTCCATGGTGATGCATTACATGTGTGCTGGCTGCCAGTCTGTCCTGCAGAGGTGAGCATCTCAAGTTTCTGCCTTTTGGCTTTTCCCCCAGCAGAGCGAGAAGGAAAAGACATTGTGGCAGTTAATCAGGCACATTTGTTAACCCCACTCCTGGAAGGTGCCTCTGGTGGCAGCGCTCAACCGATGAGTATAGGCAGCACTGAACCCTGCATAACTGGGAGCAGAACTGATGTACAAGACCCCTGTCTTTGGTAACTGCTGCTGCTGGCAGATAAGACCTGAGGCTTGGCATCGGTGAAACAGATGTCCCATCTATCCTTCAGAATTGGGAAGGAGGATGAAGGACGGGCATAGGCAGATCACCACTACCATGAAGAAATTTTAAGAAGGTTCAAGTAGGAAGAAGAACTCTCATTGGTTTAATAGCTCACTAATAAAACAGCTGAAGTGTCACAGTGTCTTCCCTACTGTTACCTGTCTGATTCTTTTCCACCATTCTTCCCTCTTCTTGGTGTTTTTTTCCTTCATGTCTCTTTTCTTATCCCTTCTCCCTTCCTTTTTCTTTTGTGTCCCTCTCCTTTTCCCTCTCCTTTTCCCTCTCCTTTTCCCTCTCCTTTTCCCTCTCCTTTTCCCTCTCCTTTTCCCTCTCCTTTTCCTTCTTCTTTCTCTGTTTCTGTTCCCACTTCAGTCTCAGCAGCCAAAGAGTGGTGTTGTCACTGGGTAGCAAGACTGCCACTGTGGCTGTGCAGCCTTCTCCATGCTACTGCTGAGTGTGATCCACAGAGAAAGTGATTTGCCCTGAACTGGATGAGTCATTTTTCTTGTGTATCAAACACTTCACACCTGAAGTTGGCATTGCTAGAAAAATAGCTGCATGATTCAACTCCTTTTTCTGACTGTGGCTGGCTTTGTGCTTAAAACTTTTCTCTAACAGGGAACTGCTTTCCACTTGCATTAGCTAACTGTCTGGCATCCACTCTGCATTATTTTAAACCAAATCAATGTACTTGCTTTGCGAGTACACAGTTGTCACATAAACCTTTATTTAGTGGGTTTTTTTTTTCATTTTGAATTGCAAATCAGGTAAATATAAGAACTCTACATGAATCAGAAATGGATAGATTTATGCCTCTTTTAAAGCCAAGTAGAAATGAGTTGCTTTTTCATATATGTGACCTTTGCTGTTCATTTAGTGACAGTCTTAAAATAGTCTTGGTGGGTTTTGCTATAACTGAATTACCTGTGAAAACATAAAGACTTGCTTTATAGAACGCGTTCTCCTAACATATAAGCATCCTAGTTATACTTTCTAAATACAGAACCTACCTCCACCAATTCAGGCAGCTTAGCTTTTTTAATATCACGGAAAAGACATGTCTAGCCTCATGCCCTGAAGACCATGGCTTATGCACCAGCATAAAAGCTAGAGCTATATCATAGATTTTCTGTCTGTCCAGCAGTAACATAGGGAGTCTAGGGAGATCAGCCTTACTAAGTTAAATGTAGCTTACTAAGTTCTGTGTTGTTTAAATGGACAGTGAGCGTTAAGAGTACAGTAAGTTTCAGCCCTTTTATTTAAAAAGCAGTCCACACTTAACAGGCCCTCCCAAACGTCTGGTTTTTCCTCTGATCAGGTAAGAAATAAGCCTGGCTGGTAGTGAGTTTAACCAGGATGGATGAGGTCTGTACCAGCCCCAATTATAGTTTACTGTATTATGCTAAGTTGTAAACTGAGGGAGCTCAAGAGGAGGAAAGAGAAGGGTAAACAGCTGAGAACCGTGACCACGTTAGCCATCTCGCATCCACTCATGATGGGAGACAAAACCAACGGCGTATGCTGCCACCAACCTGGCACCTGGTAGGTCTGCTTCACCCTTCACACTTTCTGAAATGTTCTGCAAGCGGAAAGCTACATTCTTAAGATTTATTGGACTTAATTTTATAATGCTCCCACAATCTGAGCTGTCCCACAGAGAGCAGCACTTCTGCAAGTGCATCTGAGTCAGCCTGGCTTGCTTTGAGTATCCTGCCCAGGACCGTTTGCCTAGAGCTGTCATCACTAGATTTCCTAAGGGTGTGTGGGGATGTTAATCTGCTGGCAGTGTCTGAAGGCAGGAATGCAAGTCTTGGAGGTTTGTGCGGTGCAGTCAATCGGCAGCATGTTTGAGGGTAGCTGTGCTATGTGAGGTAGTGTCCTGGGGTGTGAACTGTGACTTCATGCTCATGGATTTATTTTAGTTGTAAAACCAACTCAGTTTGAAAAACATATCTTTTTCTTTACTGTTTATAATTTCTGCAGCTGCCATGTGAAGACCAGATCATCCTTCTGAAAGGCTGCTGTATGGAGATAATGTCCCTCCGAGCAGCAGTTCGCTATGACCCTGAGAGTGAGACTCTAACACTAAATGGGGAGATGGCGGTGACAAGGGGCCAGCTAAAAAATGGGGGTCTTGGCGTAGTGTCTGATGCCATTTTTGACCTGGGCATGTCTCTTTCTTCATTTAACCTGGATGACACCGAGGTTGCCCTTCTTCAGGCTGTTCTGCTCATGTCATCAGGTGAGAACAGAAGTATGTTGAGACCCCAACCATTTGGAAACTCTTTAGTCTTTGTCACAAGCCTCTTCTAAAAAGAAATAGGATATGTTAGATCTTGTAGTGCTGACTAGAGTAATGTGGGAGCAATTTTCTCTGAAAATCCTGATGCAGCTTAGAATTAGTTTGGTAAGCATTAGGAAAGACATTCAGGGTATTCAGAGACATGGGCATAAACGTGGCTTTGGTAACATGCCTTGGTCAGTTTAGTGCTTAGGGAGGAGGCAGGGATGATCATGAGAAAGAAATTAGAACTGGTTCTGAGCCGATTTGCCTTGCATGAAAACTGGCAATTTAGCAACAGCTGTCCTTACAGTAAGTTCCCTCCTCCCCTCGGTACTGTGGTGCACTGGGCAGTTCATACACATTTCCATCAGTCTCATAGGCTTACCTTGACCTGACATCTGGTTTTCCTACTTAACAGCACCGCTGCTGGCTGATGGGCATTTGAGAGCTGTGCTGTTTCCCCACACTGGGACCATTTGCAACTCGTCTCTTGGTGGCATGATACGGAAGCAGCACAGACCATTTCGTGTGATTTCCAAAGAGTTTCTAACCTTCTCAAATCAAGTGTGTTTTAAAATATGCTCCCACTGACTGTGCCAGCCCAAAGAGGAAATTCCATTCTTGGGCAGTGGCAGATTTAGCAAGATTTTGTTTTAAGACCACTTTGAAGACTGGGCACTGAGTAACAGTACACAGACAGTGATTTACAAGCATTAACTGCATCTGAGACAGAAAGGTTTCCACATTAATCGCAACACGGCACTTGACCTTCCTAATCAAAACATTTTTATTTCGGTTTTTGTTCCCTACAAAATGATACGTGAGTAGGGGTTTCAGAAGTCAATTCAGAGGACCTGCTTTCCCAGAAGTGTCTCCTGAAGAGTGACTTACAAAAGGAGCTTTTCCAGTGCCCATCTGGGTGCCGGTTGAGACACTTGGCCAAACTTTTGGCCTGTGCTGTTCCTTGGTGCCCTGTAACAGTTTCCTTTGCAGCTCACCTATGGATCAACGCTTGATCAAAGCATTGGTCAGACCACAGAGAAACAGATAGGAAAGAACTGTAATTTAGATACTTGACAAGGAATTTTTTTTAGTTCTTCATTAGTTGTTTTACAGAAGGTTGTAGGTCGAAACTTTAGCTGAGATCAGGGACCTGTTGCTCTAATCACTGTAAGCAAACACTTTCCAAACAGTTATATTCTAAATGGGCAAAGCAGACAAAAGATGAAGAAAGGATTATCTCCTTGTTTTAACAGGGATAGTACTGATAAGTGAGGTGTCCAGGGTCAAAGAAGTTGTTTGTGGCAGATGTCCTTGGTCTCCCTCCTTTTTTTCCTAACAACAGTATCATCCTGTCTTTCCTGATTTATGGTCAGGAATTTGTTAATTAAGTAATAACTATAATTCTGCTTCTTTGTATCTACAGATCGCCCAGGCCTTGTTTGTGTTGAGAGGATAGAAAAGTGTCAAGAGGGTTTCCTCCTGGCATTCGAACACTACATTAATTACAGAAAACACCATGTTGCACACTTTTGGCCAAAACTGCTGATGAAAGTGACAGACCTGCGAATGATCGGCGCCTGCCATGCCAGCCGCTTCCTGCACATGAAGGTGGAGTGCCCCACAGAACTCTTCCCTCCGTTGTTCCTGGAAGTGTTTGAGGATTAGAGAGACCAGAGCGGTTCTCCGCACCCCCGTCGCACTACTGGCTGTCATTTCATCCCGTTGCCCGGCTCTTCTCACCTCTGTTTGTTCTTCTTTCGTGCTCTTCTGTTTCTTGAGGTGGGGTTGGGTTTTCGTTAGGGTTTTCTTTTGGGGTTGCTGGGGGGCAGTTGTGTGTACACATGGATGAAAACATCCCTTTAATGCGGGTACTTGTGACTATTGCAATTTGTTCTTCAGTCCTTTGATGTGAATGCTTTGACAGCTTAACAGTGAAAATAGAAACAGGCCAATCTCATTCACCAGCACTTGCATGGTCACCAGCTCACACACATCATTGCTTGGAAAATACGGGAGAGAAATTGAAGTGGCAGAAAATAAATTGGCCTCCAAATTGAAACGGCTATTGTTAATTTGACCCTGGCAATTTTGTTTAGTCTTTTACCTCATTTTGCAGGGCACAAGTGACCGATTCATGAGATGAAATTTCTAGTCTTCACGGTTGTTTCTATTGTAACAATCACCATTATGATCTAGGATCTTCATCATCACCATGATCCCATCATTATCTGAGGATTGTTCAGGCAGATGCAGTTCAACAGTTTAACTGTGCCCCATAAATCAAGTACTTAAAACAATGCAGAGTGTTAGAAGGGATTGACTCTTTTTTTTTTTTTTTTCCCATGTGTATAAGAAATTAAGATACTTCAGTTTTTACTATATTTGAACTCCACGTAACTTCACTGGAAGGTAAGGAGGGGAATTTGATCCTCTGAGGTGCTTTTCCTCGGAGTGGAGAGGTCTGCTTTTTCTGAGGTGTGTGGAAAATTTGTCACTCTGAGGGAGAAGGCTCCTGTCAGGATAGCAGGCTTTCCTCCAAGTTATTCAGGGATATGAATGCTCACAGAATGATGAAAAGGAGAACGAAACATACAGGGTGACCTTCAGATGGGACGGAAACCAACCGTGTTATTTATGACACTCAAGACTGTACAGCTTTATCCCAGTAATACAAACAGTGTTGCTTGGCAGTAATCTTTTGGGGTTTATATATATATATATATATAAAGTTTATATGCACGTATATATATAATTTTATATATATATAATTACAAATCTTCAGCAGATGTCTTAAACATATTTCCATATTTTTCTCGTCTCACTCTCCTCTCACCCTCTCCTGTGCGTGTGTGCATTTATGTGTGTTGATCAGCTAGGTTCTCCCTCCTTGGTGTCTGTATGTGTTTTGTTTGGCTAGATTCTCTCTTGATTCCTTTAATTTATTTCAACTAACTGCACTAGCAGGAACCGAACTGAGCAATGACAGGATGTCCTGCTGCCGAAATCTGCAAGCCAGTACTCACAGTCCTGGAATGTTTGGAGGCCGGTGATGAGGGCATTATAGGTAGAGGTTCCTCTCTGTCATCCATCTCCATTCAGGGGTGTTGTCCCTGGATTTTATAAACTTGGTATTAAACCATTCCCTTAATTTGTATGATACATCAAAAGCATCCTTCTGTTCTTCCTGGGAACCAGAGACTTAGTTCACATATTTGCACTTCTTCATACCCCACGTTCTTTCGTGTTGTGCATTCATTTGTACCGGTTTCTTTCTCTGCTATTTATTGATATATTTGCCTGGCAAGTCAGTGGGCATTGTTATGGTGGATGTGTTGACTTTCAAAGCTCATGGCCTATATCTGGTCCCGTACAGTAGGTGTTTACCCCCTCATGAAAACATGATACTCAGGAAAACGTATCTTGTAGGTGGAACACAGTATGTGTGTGTCAGGGGTTAAATTCTTTCCAGCCCTCTTCCCCTACGTCATTAAAGCATGTGGAGTGCTATTGGCTATGTTTTCAGGGAATCTTGTTCTCCGTATTCTTTGATACCATATGCACCTCTGATGAGTTGTGAGCAGCGATGTTATCACTTAAGGGTTTGTACCCGTAGTTTTGTGAGAACGCAAAACACAATGGGTTGTTTAGGGTTTTTTTGCAGGTAGCAAGGAAGGCAGACTATTGGAAATTCGTTCTTACATGTTTGCTGAAGTTGAAGAACCTCTGTTGTGGGCTGTGTTTCTTCCATCTTGAAGCATATGTGTTAACAACATCAGTCTATCCAGATTCCTGGCAGAGCACTGTGTCTTAGGGATGAGTTAGAAACTTTCTAGCTTTTGGAACAAGGGGCCAGATAATGTGATGAACTCACATGTACTCATGCAGAATCTCAGATGAGCAGCATCCATAGTCAGTAAAGAGTGCTAGATACCTGATTTGGGGGTGGCTTGGTAGAGAGCTGGTAGCATATAGGGAAAGCAAAAAACCAGCTGATCCGTTACTTGCATCTATACCCACAGTGGCTTGCAAAGAAAAAGAGCATGTCTTTTGGAGTTCTGTTCTGCCACGGATCTGAGCCAGCAGTTCCCCCTGAAGCCTGTGCAAGTATCTCACCTGTTTGCTAAATCTAAGCTTGAATTAGCATACAAGCTTTTCGCTATGATGCAGATGAGACCCAGGAGAAAAACCACCACGTTTCTCCTAGTAGTATTCACAATGATCTCACTACAAGGTCCGTAATAATTCGTGTATTTTTCAGGGCTTCAGTTCCTGGAGTTGTGCTGCTGCTTGAGAGGTTCCGTCTGTCATTAAGGTCAACAATTCTTATTCTTTGGGCTATGAGGAAAATCAGTTGCCTAAGTGTTCATTATTTAGATGGGAAGTCACTGTGCAACAGTGACTTAGCTCGTAATTATTGGGACGCTCGTAAGTGGCTTTTGAACACTTGGGATTGTCAAGACTGCATAAATCAAAAAGTAAATAAAGATCAGAAGTTAGAAAAAAATGTGAGAGTTACTGGATTAACTTGGGGAAGCAGCAAGAGATGAAAGAACTTGAAACACCCTGGACAGAACTGCAGTTTGAATCAGTGCTGAGAATTAATGCTTTGTACACTGGCTGCTTTAAAAATCTTTGCTCATACAGGATCTTGTTCCCCAAGGTCTACCATGGCAACTTACAACATTCTGTAACAGCTTGCATAATAAATAGATGTAAGCCGCATTTAGGCATCTGAGCTAATGGCCTGGCTTACCAAGATGCTGATGCAGTTTGGAGTTGGGCTTAATCAGGGTTCAGAAAATCAGGCCTCCTTCCTTAGGTGATTGCAGGTGCACTGAAGTGCCTAAAATCAGGCAACCAACTTTTGACAGGTTTGGCAGTACTCTAAGCAGAAAGGACACACTTTCCGAGCTTTTTAGCTTAAGTTGGAGTCTGGCACTGATCAACAGAGCGGGATTAGTGGTATTCCTCAATCGAAAACTAAGGCCAAGCTCTTAGTTTGACAGATTTGATGTACTGGCATCTAATGGCCTCTGATCTCCTATCAGTCTTACTTTGTGTGACTTCATTTACTCCCTCAGTACAACTCCTGCTTTATGTGATCATGAGAGCAAAACTAGATCACATGAGGATGCTCTTGCAGACTCTTACCAATGGATACTGACCTTGGTTCTGCAAAGACATACTTGCTTTTAAATATCAGTGATCTCAAGCCATTGTAGGATTGAGCTGCTGGGTTGACCATCTGAGTGGCAGACATCAGGACTGCAGCCAGCAGCCTTTGTAGTAGCTGGCCTTCTGTGTGAAATAGTAAACGTGCACTTCGGAGTCTCATTTCTGATGGTGCCACATAACTCTCACGTTTGCTCTGTGGTTTGTGTGGTTCTACATGGAAGATTCTTCCTGTCAAACCTGATTGTCACCATTTGTGGTTTTGCCCTGAGTAACACGTGCATTTAGATACTCATTTCATGTGTAATCTCAGTTAAGTTATGATATTTATAATTACATATATAGTGTGTGATAATGATTTTTGTTTACATTCTGCCAAAATGTAGATGTTAGAGTTAGACCTCCAAGGTCCGAAATCATCCTTGAGCAGACTGCTTGCTTCTTCAGAGGTAGGCATCAGAAAGAGGAAAAAACTGTCCAGAAAGACCATTTATGTCCGAAATCTGCCAAGACAGGGCTGTTGATCACAAGCAGAGCATGTCATTGCTAGTGATGTATTTTTATGCTATGGAACTCTAACCTGTATGTGTCATATTGACTTCTTGCTGCATGAATCATAAATTATAAAAATCAATCTTACGGTTTTGAGATGTAGCCAGCATTCCTAAGGCTAAACCTTTTTCATTGACAGAATCAAAATCCACAACCAAGGAACGTATTCCTCTCACTGTGAGAGAATTGAAGGTGTTCAACATTTATCTTTTCACAAAGGAAGAGGTGACAGGACCTCTTAATGTGTCTTGTTATTGTGATCATCTGGAAATGATTGCCAGACGTTTCCTTTTGATACAGCAATGAAGTGATCCGTATTTAAATTTTATAGAGACAATTTTATTCTAGTGTGATAGAGATTTATTTTCCACTTAAAGACTCAAAACGGTGTGAGCACATTTTTTTTACTATGGTATATTTTTGCTTTAAAATTAAAAACAAAAAAAAAAGGTTTGGCCTTATCACAAAGTTTTAGTATAGGTGTTAGCAAATGCAAACAGTATGCATTATTTGTGTGTATCCACATTGACTGATGTCGCCTTCAAAAAGCAATATTGTGCAGGTAATAAGTTGTTTGTGACTGTCCATTGCACAGTTTACCTTCTTTAAAAGCTAACCTTGTTTATGCACAAGACAATCAAATGTAAATCTGCATCGGCACCCGGATGTAGATTAAATTTATGTAAATTACTGAGCACAATGTAAAACATTAAAAGACACTTTATTTAATTACACATTTAATGTTGGTAAAGATAGTATCAGGGCATGAACTAGCTGACATACTGTAATTTCTTTTTCTCTTTTCCTACTTCCTTAGCACTCTTCAGTTTTAGTTTGCTCATAAATACATCAAATTAGTCATTCATAATTTTTTTGAAGAGAAGGGTGGTTTGGATTGTTTATTTGTTTTTATGATGTCGGTTGGGAGGACTTCTTTGTCTATGTGGTTTGTGGGGGTTGCTTATTCTGTTTATTTTTTTTATATCAGTTTCATGCCCTGAGGGTAAGGCAAACATTACACCATACAGTAAAAAACAAAGTACCTTGGATGATGTATTTTTTTGCAAACAGTGTTAAGAGTTATGCTAGATTGGTAATATTTTTTCAGCCTAAAATATATTAAAAAAAAATCTGTGATCACAAATGTTTTAAACTATCTAAAGAGAAAATTTGTATATTTGGGGGAAGAAAATAATTTTTACATAGCTTTTGTATGCAGATATTAAAATGTAATTATGAATATAGTGGGCATAGATAACTGTGTAAGCTTGAATTCTAAAAAAAGAAAAAGCTTATAACTGAAAAGCTGTTCTGGTGTATCCGTCTTTTTGTTGCGGGCTGTTTTGTCAGCTTTGTCGCACGCTTCCAAGCCACTGGAATGGGAAAAATAGGACACAGAGGACAAGTTGTATCACCTCTAACCTGTTTCTACTCTTCTGCATCCCTTTCATTGCCTACCTCATATCTTATCTCCTCTCCTCCCCTCCCTTGGGCACCCAGCCAAAGGTTTTCACTTCTCCACTGTTCACATTACCCAAACTGAATTCACTCCAGTGAACTGACAGTTATGTCTCACTCAATTACATTTTTTAAGGGAATGCCCTTTCTGTCCTTCTCCATTCCCAGTCTAGACAGGGATGGTGTCACAGGAGCAATAGACGTCCCATCTCTTCACACTTTCCGTGCCTTGGTCGCCTACCTGTTGGAGAAGGTCTCCTCGTTCAGATGTTATCACTGATATTCCTTTGCAGGTTTGATTTCTCCTCCAATTCTTTGATTCCCCGCAGGAAGAAAGGCAAGACCCAGTGCTTGGACCCAGAAGCGTTTCCTGGGCTGCCCCAGATGGCAGACCTGCGAAGGCTGTTGCTTCACGGTGCTCTCGGCAGGCATCCGCTGGCTGGCTGCCCGCTGCTGTCCCTGGTCCCCTTCCACGCGAGGTGCTGGGAGCCTTCCAGTGGGTGCTGAGCTCCCTGGCCTCCCTCTGCCTGGCGGCCGTGGGAGCGCCTCCCCCACGCCAGGCTCGGTGTCCCGGGGCAGCGCCGTGCCGGCACCTCGAGGCTTTGTTCCCACTGTTGCCCGTGGGAGCAGGGCCTGCCTTCAAAGGCAGAAAGGCCATCTGAGGAGCCCGAGGGAACGCGTGAAATCCACGCTCTGCCTCAGATCAAAGCCCTCGGAGCACTTCAGCTCGGGCCCCTGAGTGCGGAAGCCTTGCCAAGGCCTCGCTGGGTTTGCCCCGAGCCAGCCGTGACGGGGGCTGCTCAGCCCCTCCAGGACCAGCTCTGCGGCGGGGAACTGATTTGCTGCAGAACAACTTGTTCGTGCAACGTGAAGAAATAATTCTGCTACCACAGACCCCGGGGCATTGGCTGTGACATTTTCGGGCTTCCTTTGTAGGGGTGAAGTCTGCGTTTATCAAAAAGTAGCGCGAGGTCTGTGGAGAGGAGCAGTGTTCTGGCAGCAACATATATTTGCTTCAGTGTGCACTTACCACAGCAGAGAAGGACATAAAAGATGATCATCTCTCCCCTCTAAGCACTGGCACTGCCAGCAGGAGTGTGTCCTCAGTCTGTTGTGAGCTGCCTGATGCATCCTGGGCTTGTTGTTGAGCGTCTTGGCTGCAGTTCATCCTTCCTCTTAGGAACGGTAGGTGAAGGGTTTCTCTCCTTGAAAACTGAGCCGTGTCTGAAGGATTTTCTCAGTGGGAACTTAGGAGTCTAACATTAAACAGCCGTGTGTCTTATGGTCATATGTTCTGTGGGATATTTCCAATAGGCTCAATGGTTTCAAAATGAAGCATGTTCATAGTAAGAGTGACTGCAGACACACCACCTTTGAAACAAGTAAAGGATAAGAACAAAAGTCTCTCCACTCTGTTTATCATATTGCAGTTCTCCAGATTGGATCACAGAGCATCCTTCTGTCCTCTCCTACCTCTCGTGTCTGGGGGGAGCACTGACCTTGCAGGTACTGACTGATGTGAGCTGCCTTGGTAGGCACAAAGACAGATGTGCCAGAAAACCCTTTTGCCAGGATCAAGGAGCAGTTTTCAAGGAGAATTTAAAAAGATAAGGAAGCCCCTTTGAATCATTTATGAGAGCTTTGAGATTCTGAGGTCAAGGAATACTGAGAGACTTGGGATCTCCGAGTCAGAGGTCCTAAAGGGAATAAAAAAAGGCTCCTAGGTTATCCTGACCTTGTGGTGCTTAGAAAATCACAGACTTAGGGAAGTGGTAGAAGTTCTGTACCCTGCTGAGCAGAACCAGGGTGGCCTTCTACAGTGAAAACAGGGTAATCTACAGTGGATTGTGTTTGGAAAACACAATGTAAAAAAGTAGAAAAGGACATCAGCATATCAAAAGCAAAACCAGAAACAAGTCAATTCCAAAATGCCACTGAAATTTGAATTTCCAAGAGGCTAACTGCATGGGTATAGGAGTAGCTTTGAGCATTTCTGTTTGGAAAGACAGTGCTTTAGTTTCTAGAAATAAAAGTAGTTTTGCAAACTCTAAACAATAAAGTGGTATTTAAAAGGGAAAAAATTATGTTATGTGTAGCTGCAAGTTCTTGGTTATCTCCCTGCTCAGAGGTAGGACCAAAAAAGGGGGAGACGTCTTTGCTGGAGTAACTATAGAGGCAGAAAGGTTCACTGCCTGATGTAATGTTTAAAATAGAAATGAAAGCTTGGGCATACCTTGGTGTGTATATAAAGTTGCAAGAGGAGTTGCTATGGCTGAAAACACATTTCACTTTGTATGTGAAATCTCAAAGATATTCTCCACTCTTAAGGAGCAGGAGCCCAGGAAAATAAAATGTTAAAAAGTTAAAGACCTGAAAAAAACCACAAATACAGCAATATCTGAGGATGAGACAATTCCTGGCAAGTGGATAAAGCACTTAAATGGAGACTGATGAAAGAAAGAAAGAAAGAGGAACAGAAAGATCAGAACAAAATGCGTGCCCAGGGGTAAGTAATTCAATGTGCACAGGGACTTCACATCGTCCAGACAATCCTAGATTTGTTTGTTCATGATGAAAACATGCATGCTAGCTCTGGATCATTATTCTGTCTCTCCAGAATTAGCCTTCTTGGGAAAAGGGAAAGGGTAATGTAAGCTAACTTTGCACCTTCGATCAGTGTTCACTATGGTGTAAGAGAGCAGCTGCGATAACTACAGGTAATGGCCTTTGCGGCTTTGTCAAAGAGCCTGGCTCTGACCACGTCTGGCACCAGGGCCAGCTCAGCCGGCGTGCTCTGAGGAGCAGCAGTGCTGGCAAAACTGTAAGGAAGATCTGGAGAGAGGCTGAAGGGTCGAGCATCGTCTCCTGCTTTCGCACTTTACAGGCTAGCATCCTTCAAGCTGGGACCCTTACCTGATGAAGAGTGAAGTATGTTGAGTTCCTGTGTAGTCAAATTTTAAAAAAAACAAAGCTGGGAATAATTAATGGATCTGAGAGGCCAAACCTTGCACCCCCTGAAGTCAGAGCTGTAGATAACGGCAAAAGGTGAGAGCCAGGCTGTGGTCTTGGAAAAGTCGTTCCGTGCTCCTGTGAAGTGTAGGAGAGATCACAGGTACTGTCAGTCGCTTTCACAAAAGGCACACGAATGTGTTTGACACAAAAAGGTAACCCACGATTTAAAAAGAGCACATCTCGGCAACGTGGCTTAGAATCAGTGAACATGAGCAGTGGAGAGCCTATAAGATACAAAGCCATGAACACCCCAGAGGACTGAGAGAGGCACTGGGAACATCTAACAAGGCACTTGCATTGCCAGGAGATCCTTTCTGGGCAGGAATTCCTGTCTTCTTCAAAGACTCAGAGGAGTCTGACAGGCATCAGCTACCAGTGTCTACCCCTTCCTTACCCTCTGCCAACAGCGGGTAAAGGTTTTGCCCTGGAGCTCCCCTCCTGCATGCCCTGGGTCCCCCAGGCTGAGCGCATGGGGTTTATCGGGGCAGCCTCTAACTGCCACCTCTCCCCATCTGCCATGCCTTAAACCCAGCTGGCAGCAAGCCCCGTGCAGCTGCTTGTCTCTCCCCCCCCAGTGGGATGGGGGAGAGAATTGAAAGGGTAGAAGTGAAAAAACCTGTGGGCTGAGATAAAGACAGTTTAACAGGTAAAGCAAAAGGGGGGCGATCACTGCCCTTGCCCCGCTGGCCACACTGTTTCTGATACAAGCCAGGGTGCTGCCGGCCCTCCTGGGCACACCGCTGGCTCGTGTCCAACTGGCTGTCAACCAGCACCCCCAGGTCCTTTTCCACCAGGCACTTCCCAGCCCCCCTTCCCCAGCCTGTAGCGCCGCGTGGGGTTGGTGTGACCCGAGTGCAGGACCCGGCACTGAGCCGTGTTGAACCTCATACAGCTGGCCCTGGCCCATCGGTCCAGGCTGCCCAGATCCCCCTGCAGAGCCTTCCTGTGCTCCAGCAGATCAACACTCCCACCCAACTTGGTGCCATCCACAAGGTGACTGAGGGTGCACTCAGTCCCCTTGTTCAAGTCATCAATAAAGGTATTAAACAGGACTGGGCCCAATACTGTGCCCTGGGGAACACCACTTGTGACCGGCCACCAACTGGATGTAACTCCATTCACCACCACTCCTTGGGCTCAGCTGTCCCGTTAGCTTTTACCCAGCATATAGAGTGCGCCAGCCCAAGCCATGAACAGCCAGTTTCTCCAGGAGAATGCTGCGGGAGATGGTGTCAAAGGCTTTACGAAGGTCCAGGTAGACAACACCCACAGCCTTTCCCTCATCCATTAGGTGGGTCAGTTTGCTGTAGGAAGAGATCAGGTTAGTCAGGCAGGACCTGCCTTTCTTAACCCCGTGCTGGTTGAGCCTGATCCCCCAGTTGTCCTGCACATGCCCCATGATGGTGCTCAGGATGATCTGCTCCACAACCCTCCCTGGCACCGAGGTCAGGCTGACAGGCCCGTAGTTCCCCAGATCCTCCTTCCTGCCCTTCTTGTAGATGGCCATCGCACTGGCTGACCTCCAGTCTTCTGGGACCTCTCCAGTTTGCCAGGACTGTTGATAGATGGCGGAGAGTGGCTTAGCGAGCTCCTCTGGCAGCTCCCTCACTGCCCTCAGGTGGATCCCATCCAGCCCACATACGTAAGTAAAATACATTTTTCCTCATATTCAGCTGGAACTTCCCGTGTTGCAGTTTGTGCCCGTTGCCCCTGGTCCTGTCGCTGGGCACCACTGGAAGGAGCCTGGCCCCGTCCTCCTGCCACCCACCCTTAAGGTGTTGGTACGCACGGGTGAGACCCCCCTCGGCCTTCTCCAGCTACACAGCCCCAGCTCTGCCAGCCTCTCCTCACCAGGGAGGTGCTCCAGGCCCCTCACCAGCTCCGCAGCCCCCGCTGGGCCCTCCCCAGCAGCTCCCCGTCTCCCGTGACTGGGGAGCCCAGCGCTGGGCCCAGCACTCCCGATGGGCCTCACCAGCCCGAGCAGAGGGGCAGGATCAGCTCCCTGCACCCGCTGGCCATGCTTTTTCTAATGCACCTCACTTCTACTCACCAGGTCAAGAGGTACAGAGCTTGAGAGATGGTCACAAAGGTCTGCCTGGATGGATATTGTGGTAACAAGGCAGGTGGTGACAACGAGGACAGATCTACTGCCTCTAAAGCCTGTGTGCAAAGCTCAGGAGCAAAGTATTCTTTATCAGGAGTCTGTAGTATTAAAATGGGCATCTGGTTATTATAAAAACCTGGCATTCAGTTGTCTGTTCTCCTAAGAACTATTCTGTCATCAGACCTGCAAGTTGTGAATATTGTTGCCAAGACCCAAGGGCGAAATGAGAGTCTGTTCTGCCAGAAGGAGAGGGGTTTGGGCACCCTGCAGATTGTGTGTTCACACAAATTTGCACTCAGCGCATGGCTAAAACACAAACTGGGCTGATCTCTTCCCAGTATATACCCCCAAAACCCTATGCTGAAACATAGGTGCTGAATGCCCTTTGGATCAAAGGTCTTCTGGGAGTGACTCTTTGTTTTGGGAGCCGAGGACAACTCCGAGCCCTGGGCTGCCCTGCACTGAAGGCAAGGGAGCACACCAGGCTGGGAAGGGCTGTGCCGAAATCTCCACCTGCCCCGAGCAGCCGCGGGCACGCAGCCCGCTGAGCCTGGAGCAGCGTCAGGGCTGCGCGGCCCCCGGGGCTTGGCTGCTGGTCAGCACCCAGGGCAGGGAGGGCACACACAGCACTGGGGTGCGAGGCACGGCAGCCCTCTTCCTGTCACTTTTATTTAGAGTTCTAATAAAAAAAAAAAAATCAACAGTGAAATCGAGAAGTCATCCCATGTTAATTATACCTTGTCACATTTCTAGCCGTGCTGATCTGATTTGCCTCTAGCCTTGGCGTCAGACAGTTGAACGCACCTACATGCTATTTTTCCCACACATGTTTTTTCCTGAACTGGGGATGATGACAGTCTTTCAGCTTCAAAACAAGGCTCACAGTCTCCGTTTCTTTTTTATGGTGGGAAAGAAGGTGGTAATAAGGATTTTCAGCAGGAGATGCCAAGACCAGGTAGGGCTCTAGGACAGGACAGCAGGCTGAACTAATAAGCCAGGATTCAGAATCACTTTCATGAGCTGCAATGCCACACTTTTATCCCCCCACAGCTCCAGGAGACTGATCCCAGTAATATTATCATTTTCATCAAGGAAGTAAATAAGATTTTTCTTTTTTTCTGGGCTACAAAAGAGAAAGGAGATGCTTGACTTCCTCAGAGTCAAGATGTTTGACTTCTACAAAGTAAAGTGAGCCCCTCTCAACTGTTGATGTTTTGTGTCTGCTGCAGATGAAACTCTCCTTCTGCTCAATGTATATTTTAAGCAGAGAGGTTGATCGGCAAGAGAGAACACTTGTCTCCGCTGACCATTTGGCCTTCACTCCTACATGTCCCACATACACACGCTAAGTCCTGGGCAATTTCTTTTTCAGCATGTGGTAGTAGCTCCTGCTCTTGGATCGAAGGTCAGGTGCCAAGGTCTTGTAAGAAGGAGGACTATTCTGGGTGGATGCCATCACTCTTCATAGAATGGAAAATGCCATCACTCTGAAAGTGCTGCAAAAGCTTATATTCTTTGTGAGAGGGAGCAGATTTTTCCTATTGCATGAGTTAAGGATCAGTTATGAAAACCTCACTCTTCTCTGCCGTTGCAAGCTGTGGGATAGCTCAGGACTGCATTATTCTTGGACCAGTTTTGAAGTAGTCTAGCACTGAACACAAAAGCACACTCTGAGCTCTACTTTGCTTGGCCCTAATTTTAGAAGTTGATGTAATATTATTGTATTAAGAAATCTGCTGGTTGCCTTCCCTCTGAGATTCCATCATGTCCTTGAAATGGGTACTGAGTGGTTTTTACTGAATTTTCCCATTTTTTTCTCTGTTACTTCAGACCCGCTGGATGTAGGGTGCCAGAAATAATTTTTCTATAATGCAGAGTAACAGATGACTAATAATAAGACCCAAGACTTGAAACTGTTTTCGTAATTCCCCTTCTTTAAAGAAGAGGTCAGAAAAAAAGTATCTTTCTTTCCCTCCTCCATCTATATCCACGCATCTAATACAGAAATGTACGTATCTAATTCAGAAATGTATCTTTCTGCATTGGTGCATCAAGTATTTTAATGATTTAAGTGCAAATATGGTAACTAAGATGAAAACTACAGCCTGCAACAAGTAAACAGAGATAGAAGTGATAGCTTAAGATTTGTCTAGTTTAAAGACCTGACCTAAATGATGATGATGGGGTGGGTTCAGACCCAAAAGCTGTTCAGAAATCAGGTGGCTGTAGAAAAAGCCTTACTTGCATATAAGAGCCATGCCCATAATTTATTTCAGGGGAGATCTGAGTGAAACATCTATTTTTTTCCCTAAAGTGGACTTAACAGCATTGATAAGTGATATCATATGATATTGATAAGCAATCTCATATCAATGAGAGAACTTTGGCCTTTTTCACCAGTTCTATGAAGCACAGGGAAAGGGTTAAAGGGCAAGTCTTGCTAAACCTCTGCCTCTGCAGTTGGACTTACCCATGACAGCAGGAGCTTGTCTTTGGCAAAGTTGAGCCTGTTGAATGTTGTGTCTGGGTTAAACTTCGTCGAACAGACAAAAACACCTGTGTAGAGGTTCTGCCCATGCTTCAAGCCAGTTTACACTCCTGAACTAGGCACCAGTTTAAGCTACATTGAAACAGGTGCATGTCTTTTCCCCAGCCACTTCTGCTTGGCTGGACTGACTGAATGAAACCAGTAAAAGCCTAAGGACCAGAGACACACCTCAGCCTGCCCGAGGGGGTTATTTTCACCCACAAAATGGGTTTCTAAAATGCTGGCAGGGAAGAACAGCAGTACGACCTTGGCATCATTCACCTCAAAGCATATTAAATTACACAGCTCTGTGGACTAGGATGATAGTTGTGTCAAGCATTGGTGAAGTAGTAACACTTGCATACCTGTGCACGGCATCACCTGGAAAGCGGGCACTTGCGTTGCACCTCGTTACATGGCTTCTGCCTCCAAGCCCACCATCCTTGCCTCCCCAGAGAGTCCCATTGTCATCAGTAGAGCCACTGAGGCACTAAGACACTCGCAGAATGGGCGAAGACATGAATCTGGCCCAACTGTGGCATTTCAAAGACGATAATTTCTATGGGTGGCAAAAAAAAAAAAAGGCAAAGAGGAAGAAACAGTTTTGTATACAAAGATGCTCAAATAGCATGAAAAGTCAAGCATATACAACAATCCCCTTTGAAGAAAAGAGCTACAGAAGACTGAAAATGACCCCATCTGGGAAAACAAAGGAAACAACAGCAACTGGAGGCTTGTCTGTGATCTCTGCTGGTGATTTAGGATGGGAGAGTGTTTTGCTGCCGTGATGGCCGTGTAAGCAAAGACTGCTGCTGCTTTGAGCCACAGCACTCCACACCACCCAGCCCCTCTGTGCAGAGCCTGTTTGTGGGGGCAAACCCCCAAAGGAACTAGGTTTTACAAAACATCTCATTTGGTTGAAAAGCCAGCTTTCTAGCTAACCCAGTCTGAAACATCATGTTCCAACCAGCCCAGTGCACAGTCACAGATCAAGTTACCAAATAAAGTGTTGTTTTTTTTCCAGAGCCCCGATTTTGTGACAGCAGCCTGTATATAATGCATTCCTGGTGAGCTGGGTGCCTGATCAGACCGTGCTAGCTGTAAAGCAGGGCACAGTGTTGGCACCTTGGTTGTTTAAAATGTTGGGACTCTTCCTATGTGGAAAGGATGGCACATTATGCCACAGACATTGATTTTGCACCTAGGCAGTAAGCAGTAGCTTCTGCAAGAGATGCACCGATGAATACCTAGAGGAAGCCATTTATTATCTAAAATTTCTCATCTAAGAAATACATCCTGTGATGTCCCAGGATTGCCGTCAGAGCTTCTGCAAGGGCCAGGGTGATTTTAGTCTGATTCTGCACAGATGTTTTTTGAACCACTCCGTGGTTCTTGCAGCACACTGCTGGTGTGGACATGGGTGAGGGAGGCAGGAATTTTTGCTGCCAGAAGATCATATCATGTTCACAAGATAAACATCAGTTACGTGCTTTGTAACTGGCCCCTGCAGACAGGCTGAGCTTGTCCCTTTGAAAAGAAGTGCACAACTACTCAGGTAGTTGTTTCCTTTGGATCTTCATTTCTGACCACACTGGGCTGGTTGGAAGATTGCATTTCAAACTGGGTTAGAGAGAAAGCTGGTTTTCCAGCAAAACTAGATGTTTTTTAAAACTTCCTTCTTTCCAGCAGCTTTCTTGATTCTGCAACTCAGGCATTCTTCTTCAGACACAATGTTGCAGTTTATCCTGGGACTGTAGCATGGGCATGAGAACTGTGAAAAAAACCCTTCAGCTGGAACAAAGCAAAAACTGGTTTTAGAAATACAACCGTAGGATCTTGTGAAGCTTGTTGATAACTGTCTCCCTAGCCAGGCTGCCTCTTTCATTCCTTATCCTCTGGCCTCTTTGCACAATGCTAGAAACTGTCAAAGGAGCTCCAAACTCAGCCTTGTCAGCAGAATGGGGACACATAGCACCTACACCATGTGCTGCTGGAAACCTTCTCTGACATTCCTGATAAAGTAACTATAGGAGACAGCAATTCAAAGCTTTTCTTTCAGCTCCCTTCTTTCCCGAAGTACTTTGCCAAAACTGTTAAAGTCACAGAAAGATGGAAAATCCAGCTAATCTAAACTAGCAAACCTCAGGACAAGGAGCTTGCCAGACTATATGATGAACAAGATTTAGAAATTACCTACTTAGGTTTACCCTTCTGTCTCCTCTCCACGGTCATTTGATTTCACAAGTTTTGCTAGGGAGATTGTAGTTTAAATAGAGGAGCTTTGCCCAAACCAGTAGCAAAAAATACTGGAGAGCTCAAAGTGAAAAACAGGAAACTTCTACACCACAGGAATCCTGAATGTTCAGTTTAAAGAGAATTCACCGATTGGAAAACATTGACTTGAAGGCAATAAGAATGCTAAATGATCAAAGAAGAGGACATGAGATCAATTAAAAAAAAATGAGAGGTACTCTAGCTAAGAAGCATGGTTTGCCCTTTGAGGAGAAAAAAAAAAAAAAAAAAATCAAAATCCTGTGACTGTGCAAAAACGCTGGGACAAGTGTTGAGGACTTCACAGGCTGAGGAACTCCATTGATTACTAGGCTTTATAAGGCCCATAAGCTTGAAAAGAGACCGGGAAGCCATGCCATGAAGGCCAGAAAATAGCCATTTGCTCCCAAGTACCAGACAGACCATCCGGAGACTGGACTAGACCTTACATACCTGTCACAGCCACAGCCTTTTCTGCCTCCTCTCTGGGCACCCCCCAGAGCTAAGCTGAGTGCTGCTGGTGGTGGTAGGCAGCAGTGAACCCTTCCCTGGATCCCAGGCCCGTGCCCACCTTGCTGCTCAGCAGGAGGCTGGCCACCGGGCAGGGCTCTGACTCGGGTTTACAGGAGCAGACACTCCTGCTCAATTCTTGCACAGCCTGGGCTCAAGGATCTGGTACGGTGTTGACTGGAAGGAACACCTTCATCCTCTTCCTGGGGCAAATGCTTCTGCCCACACTGGTCATCTTGACCAAGTGAGCCAAGGAAGTATCAGGAGGGTTCGGGGAAGGAGCAGCTGCTACACTTTGTTCCTTCTTGGGTTTTAGAAGGCTTCCAAAGTCAGGTTGAAGGCTGGGGCACACAACCATTTCTGAGCTCTCCTGCCCTTTGAGGAGCCCACCTGAACCCCAGGCTCAGTACTCTGCATGGGCTGATACCCTGGACCCCATACCATTGCTGCACCTGAGAGGCAGGGACAGCCTGTAGCTCCTGTACCACATCCTGGTGTGTTCAGCTCCATGGGACCACACAGACATACAGCTCATCAACTCCACCTTAACAAACTTAAATCTGGAATTGCCACAGGGACACAAACACCTTCCCCAAAAATGTCAGGGAGTTCAAGCTGACCCAGAACACACAAAAGACCTCTCCAGCCTGAACTGGAACTCCATGACACTCCCTGGTGTCCATGGCTAACTGTGGGGATGTTCTTCCCATCCTAGGAAGACATCCCAACCTTGTCCTGAGCTCCAAAACTATCAACTTGCTAGTTGAAAATACTAATTCCTAGCTGGCCTGTGCCATCACAGGGCCTCTTTCCAGCTATTCCAGGTAGGCAGAACCAGTGATGTGTTTTCATCCAGTCCCTACTCCATCTTCTGTCACAGCACTATCAAAACTATCAAGCTGCAGCAAGGCTTCTACCATCACATACCAGGTTAACTTCAGTAAGTAGTTCCCATGCCTTGCTTCTTCTGGATCTCTCTTCATCCTGTGCTCCTCTTCCATCCCCCTTAGAGCTATTTAACTACTTAGCAGGAACCAGCCACAGCTGCACCTTATCCACATCAGCCAACCCACCGCCCCTGAAGCCAGCCCACAGCTGTATATTATTAATGTTAATTAACCTGCCTTCATTCCCCTCTAATTCTTCTACACATCTTCTAGCACTGAGACTACGCTGCCCTGCTGTACATGGGAAAGTCACTTCTTTATTTCACACAGCCCTATTTATTCTGTCCGACCTTTGTTGATTTTTCTTACTAACTTCATTTTGGTTTTCTGTAAAATGTGGTGTGTTCTATTTGCTTTCCTTGACAGGGATAATACTGTAGTTTTTAATTCTTCTTAAATGTCCTGTTGCTGTCTATAGTAATAAATTGCTCATCATGTATGGTTTTGCTTTTATGATCATGTGCTTATCCACCTTGAGAGAGTGGGATTTATGCAGAAATAACTGAGTAAATTTACTCTCGAGGACATCTTATGTAGAACTTAATTATTTCTTTAATATGCCTTTGTACTTAAACTTTAAATCTTCAAAACTGTAACACAAGCAGTTCCTGTTCTTTCTCACCTTTTTGTATGATAGGCTGGCACCTGTTACAACCAGGCTCTGTGCCAGGTTTGCCAGTATCTCAAGAACATGAAAATCACAATCCTCACCTGATCCTGTGTGTCATGGAAGGAGATGCCCTTCCAGGTGGGCATGGCAAGTAAACTGCAGGCCCTCCCCCCCAGTGCTCTGGCTTCTCTCTTATTCTCCATCTCTCTTGTAAGATATACCCATCGACAGACTGCAGACTAAGCCAACTAGCCTTTTCTGACATGTGGGATCCCTGACAAAAAAGAGCTCTCGTCTCCTTTTCAATACGCTTCGAAGAAAAATAGTAGGCTGGAGCCAACTGATAGTCTGTTCCCAATACGTGAGATGTGACAAGTATAAAAAATATATGGAAAGAACTGGTAAGACTTTGTTTATATGGCAGTCAGGACATCCTCAAAGCAGACCTGTCATCTAGCCTTTTCTTGCTGGTTTGGAGCAATTAAGTGCAAAGAAAAATTATGTAATGAGGCCCAAAAAATGCCATTGAGAGCACATACTCTCAGTAATAACTCCTGATCATTGAAGATGAAGACGGCAGGGTGATGCAAGTTCCCTGAGCTCTGTTACAGCAATGACAGTAAATATAACACAGACTTAGAAGCCAATTTCATTTTCATTTCTTCTTTCTAAAGAAGACTTGGAAGGAATTTTTCTAGTAAGACTCCAATTGAAATGTCCCATACATATGGTCAGGAAAAGAAACATACTGTGGGGAAAGAGTTGCTAATCTCAGCATAGAGTAGAGAAGGTGTTTATAGTTTGGCAGTCTCTCATTTTTTCCTCTTAGGATGTTCTGTGTTTTACATTGTAAATACATTAAGTCCTTTCTCACATGTTTGGAGAATTTAAGAGAAAGTTGGGGAAAATGGCAGATATTTTTAAAGAACATATCGTCAGCAAAAAGATTGCAGTTTAGCATCAACAAGATGAATTTCTTTAAACTGTGCAAAACCAGAAAGTGTAAACTTTTCATTGCAGCTTACACATTTGCACATAAATTGCCAAATACATCTCTACTGCACTTCTATTCCAACAAAAGGTAGTAATTTTTCCCTCAGCTGGCAAGACCTTTACTTCTCCTATGCCAGAGTACCAAAATTGTAAAAAATCTGCTTTCTTAAAGGATTGAAGTCTCCTGATTCCTGACTTTCTTCCTCCAATGTGTTACTTAAAAATCCTGACTTTGAGACCTTTTCCACAAGCCACTCCTAAGGCATATTCCATTTGCGGAGTAATCTGGCTCCACCAAGCGACAATTGTTGCGATTGCCAGTCTTCACCTGCACAAAACCAGCACGAGGTACCGCAACAAGCCACCAACATCGAATTGTCACTGGCGAGCTTGCTTTCAACTCCGGTAATCCGAGTCCCTTCGATTATTTCACTGTAATACCTATGGAACAAATCGTGGTGGGGTAGAAGAGTTGCAGAAAAGCAAACTGTTTCCCACAGACCAATTTCACAGCCTTCCAGATGCTGGATGAGGTACCTACCTCTAGAAACGTGATGGGAATTTGAAGGCAGTGTAGAAATGATGATGCTGTGTGGCCTTTTTCGTACAGAGGTCTGAAAGAACATACACTGGAAGGCTCAGGCAAAGAGGAGAAGCTTGCTGACACACAGCCACGAGGCAGGATGTTCTCGTACCCATTATACATAACCACTTCTGAAATAAAAGGTACGCTGAAAGAAACGAGTGAAGAGGTTGAAGGCCAGGGACAAACCATGCATGAGACAGTGAAACAGATTGCTTTGGAAGCCGTGTTTATGAACCAGCTCAGAGATCCTACACATAATCTTTTAGAAGTGTGGGTTAAAGTAGATGTGCTCAGACCTGGAACAGCTAGAACTGGATGTTGGCATTTGATGCTTTTCCAGCATCACTTGTTTCCTAGTCTGTTGTAAATTTTAGACAGCAGGATTTCCTCTACTATCATTATTATTTGCATTTTTATAATTTTGGGTGAGGGAGGCTATGGAAGAGTTGAAGCCAGTTGCCTTTCTTTAGTCCAATGAATAACCAGCAGAGAGAGAAGGTGACAGGCAGCACTGAGCAAAGGCGTGCAGGCTAGCTGTGAAATTAACTGTTTTCTACCCACGCATACAGACCTGCATGGGTCCACCCAAGCATACATATAACACTCTCAAAAGATGTATAGGCCATTATAGATGTACTTAATATCTTGGTATTATAGTTCTCTCTGTCATGCTCCCTAGCTGCAGTGGAGTATATCGGCATGTGTGTACGGTATCACAGATAATGCTAATTTGTGTGTTCTCAGCTACACGTTCCTTTGCAAAGACTGCATGAGGGGAAAGAGAAGGGGAAATAATCCAGCATGCTCCAGGGGGGTGAAAGTCAAAACCACAAGAAAAAGTGGACAAACTGGCTCCAGAAACAATGGAAAGAACTTTCTGGACAGGGCTAGGCAGAAATCATTGCTACTCAATCACTGAGTTGGCTGGAGTGACGTCTGCTAAGACGTGATAATCGGGACAAGAACTGAAGATGCTCTTTTTTTGACATCAATTTTGTCCCTCTGAAGAACCAGGAAAGTTTTATCCTGTTTCTTTACAAGGGTTGGTCCAGAATTCTGTCCCTGCCATGCTCAGGTAGAACAGGAACGTTGCTAGCAGTGCTCTCTGTGCACATTGGCAGTAAAACAGCCCTCCCTCTGCTTCGGAATATTGGGTGCTACTTCCTCAACACTCGGTTTTCAGTTTGGTATAGTTAGGATTTTTAACCCTAGGGCTGTTGTCTTGATGGACCAGCAGAACGTGGTGCTGTTAGTCTTACTGTACTGCCCGAAATCCCAAGGATTCCCACTGACCAGCACTCCACCAGCCTGTACCCAAACCAGGCTGACTTTCTGGAGGATATCAGGCTGCCTGGATCAACAAAAGCTAGCTATGAATCACCCGTACATGGTGGCCCTTCTGCCTGTTTATTCTCTACATGATCAATGGGCATCACCAAAAATGAGTTGACAAAACCAAATACACTGGGCCTAATCATTTGACCTGTAAAAGCCATTGAAATTGCTCCTGTTACTGAAACTAGTAGAAATCTTTAAATCATTCTCTACACAAGGACTGTGTTATACAAAGAGAATTAGGGGCCTGGAGCACCTCCCTGGTGAGGAGAGGCTGGCAGAGCTGGGGCTGTGTAGCTGGAGAAGGCCGAGGGGGGTCTCACCCGTGCGTACCAACACCTTAAGGGTGGGTGGCAGGAGGACGGGGCCGGGCTCCTTCCAGTGGTGCCCAGCGACAGGACCAGGGGCAACGGGCACAAACTGCAACACGGGAAGTTCCAGCTGAATATGAGGAAAAAGCTCTTTACTTGGAGGGTGGCGGAGCCCTGGCACAGGCTGCCCAGGGGGGCTGTGGAGTCTCCTTCTCTGGAGACATTCAAACCCACCTGGGCGCGATGCTGTGCAGCCTGCTCTGGGTGAGCCTGCTTCAGCAGGGGCTTGGGCTAGGTGATCTCCAGAGGTCACTTCAACCCTGACCAACCTGTGCCTCTGTGATTACCAACTCATCTTACAAACATCCAATAGAAATGTTATAATTCCACTTCTTTGAAGGCTTTGATCATGGAAGCAAACAAAACAATTAACATTGCATAGGATATTTCAGATCCAATTTCTTGCTTAGACGAGAAAAGCAACTTTCTGACTTAAAAGCACTTCACTTAGACCTCTGGTAGCACATGTTGGACAACAGCATGTAGCATCAGTTTCAAACTCTGATGAGAAGTGTCTGGAATGATCCTAGAATCACAGCTCCAATTCCTTTAGTTTAACGTAACTATATGATGTAACTCTAGCCACGTGACTTAGTAAAGTGAGATTAAACCTGAGCTGAGGTTAAATCTTTTAACCCTCCTCCAACTCATCACTGTAACAACTCTTTTGCCATATAAATACACCTACCTGCAATAAACTAATCTTCTTACAGCAGGCAGTCACTTAAGCTAGAACTATTAACTACTTGAGAAGATTCATTATAAAAATACCAAATAATACAGAGGAGGTAGCTTGCAGATTAGCTGATACGGTAACAAAGAAATACAAATGTTTTAAGAGATGAGTAATCTAGAAATGAGCACAATTTGGTAAAAGTGTGTCAGTACCCCTAAGACCAGAAGTAAGACAAAGGTGATGAGAAATTATTTTTTCTTGACAAGTAAACTTCAGGAAAAAAAGGAACAGATAACTAGGACTGCCTTTGGATAGCCAAGAAGAAAGTAGTCAAACACAGTTCATTGAATCCCAGTCACTGTATTCATGTCAAGCAAATGGATGACTAATGGCTAAAAGACCTTATCAGTATCGCTAGAAACCACTAACTGCTAGTTGGCCAAATGCAAAATATGTTAGCCATAAGTGAGACGAAGTTTACAGGGAAAAGTATTATTTTGGTTAGACCACTTGCTATTTGGCTGGAAAAACTAGAAAGATTAGTCTAAATGAATTATTAATCAATTAGATAATTCTAGAGGCAGCTGTTTGCAGGGGGGACACGTGAAGATGTTAGTGTCTGTTGTATGGAAGGATACGCCTAACTATTGGGGTAAAAAAGAGTGGAAGGTTCATAGGATGTTCGGATGAATATATTTGTACAATATCATAAAACTAGTACTGTGAGAGCACTTGTTCCTTAACATCCAGTAGAGCCCTTTTTTTATCCCCAGCTTGCAGGGGCTTGGAGCTTTTTGAGGTTTGTTTGGAAAGAGGCTGATAGATGTTTGGAGGAGCTAGGAAGAAAGAGCAGGGGGACAGAAAGCAGAGGGGAGGGAAAGCAAAGAGAAACTGAAATGCTGTTTTGGCTTTCTGTGACACTATGAACTAAACCAGAGGCTGCAATTACCTAATTTGCTCATCATTTTTCCTTTTGAAGCCTAAGAGATTGTGACTCTTTATGGTAGAGTCTCAAATCTCAAAAAGAGATCCTTACATTGGTTAAGGAAATGTGTTCCCAGCTTTTTCAATGTAAATCAAGAATAACGTCAATAAAATAAACAGATTTACAGCTCTGTAAAATCTATACAGACAAAGCCAGTGATTTTGAGGTAAAGAAAAAACAAATACAGAATCTTCCAAGGACTGGGTACACATAAATGGATATGTAGTGTGACTGCGGTTTCCATTCTTGATCCATAAAAGGCTTTTCCAGCTTGAAATATGTCCCTGCCCATGGCAGGGGGGTGGACTAGATGATCTTTAGAGGTCCCTTCCAACGCAAACCATTCTATGACTCCAAGATCCTGTGTTCTGAGTAGTACCTTTTTTTAAACCTGTATTTACATTTGAAAATACTGTACAGTATATTTATTTTTCTGATTGGAAAAGGGAAGGAACCCAATGCTGTGGAAATTATTTACTGTCCTAAAAATTCTGTTATTCATTAAATTCTACCTTTTTTCCTTGAAGGTCTTCCACAGTGTGCTGCTGGAGATGGTGAAATACTTGGAAGTGAAACAGAGGTTGATAGTAACAGAAATGAGCCTTCTCATTTCATTTCAGAGGTCTGCCAGCAATCTGACAATGCCACTTTCTTAATGAAAATGGCTCCAGACAAAGGTAAACAAATCTAAGTAGAAATTAGGCATTGTTTCTAAAACATAATTACTTCTTTTGAAGTAATTGTGAAGTAATTTTCACTTATTATCATAAAAAGAGTACGTTAATGTCAGTAAGGGATAAACCTTTGAATGGAGATGCCTAGCAGAATAGAAGAACTTGAAAACGGGCTTTCTTCTATCTGCAGTCTATTTTCATTATCTACCCAGCAGTTCAATAGAGACAACTATTGTTCAGTGGTGCAATTAGTATTTATGTAATCAACAGCTGTTACAAAGTAAAAGATTCAGAAAACCTATTTAGAAAAACATGTGGCCTGCAGCTAAAATTCCCAAACAGCAGTAGTTTAGAGGAATTCTTAATCAGTAGTCTATTTATGAGTTGCTTTCTGGAGGATGTCTTAAAGATTATTTTGGTTACTACATACTGGGTCATACAAGTCTTTCTGGAAAAATTTTATCAGTCTAATTGTTTACAGGTTCCAAATATGAACAAAACTCCATTTATTTATTTTTTTAATTTATAAAGGACATTTGTCTGGACAAAGTAGTGTCAGAGCTGGAAGATGCTTTTTTCAAGTGAAGAAGAGAGGCTAATTTACAGTACGTTCCCAAAAAGCATGCCCACTGTGCACTGCTGTTCAAAGAGGAGAACTCAGGATGTACTTTGTACATGCGACTTGGACCACTCGGAGATACCTGATACAAGAAGAGAGTTTTCTAACTGGGGAGCAATTGAATTGCAAGTCTATGGAAGTGGACTGCAGGAAATATAATTCCAGTATTTTTCTAATACATACCCAGGATGAAGCAATTGGAAGTACAGATCAGGAGATTTTGAGAGGGTAAGTGTAAATATTTATTTAATCTTACATGAAAGTTGCCTTTATGACATACAGCTAGGAGCTTCTATCTGGCACCTTCACAGGCATTGTCTTTTAAGATCCACATTTGCCTGAACCATCCTGAGTGCATAATGCTGCAGCATTTTTGAATAGGAGAAACTTCTGAGCTATTTTCTAGTGTTGTCAAAAGTGCTTTGTCACTGCAGTACGGTGAATGCACATGAATGTCCCAGAAAGCGAAGACCCAGCAGCTCCAAAAGGCATGTGCCTTGTGCCCTTACTGCCTCTCTAGAGGCAAGTGTTGAAAGGAGCTCTCTTAGTGAAATTAAGATGAAAAGTAAGTGCATCAAGCTATCTTTAAATCCAGGCTTGGAGGGAGAGATAGTTAAATATGAAAAACACATTCTTAATTAAAACATTTGCAGAAGGATTGGGCAATAGCAATACAAAAGAATTCAAGTAGAAACAGACTTCCTACATTGCCTAATGTTGTGTTTCACGATCTACTACCTGTTGGAGAAGGTCTCCTCGTTCAGATGTTATCTCTGTTCTGATATTCCTTTGCAGTTTTGATTTCTCCTCCAATTCTTTGATTCCCCGCAGGAAGAAAGGCAAGACCCAGTGCTTGGACCCAGAAGCGTTTCCTGGGCTGCCCCAGATGGCAGACCTGCGAAGGCTGTTGCTTCACGGTGCTCTCGGCAGGCATCCGCTGGCTGGCTGCCCGCTGCTGTCCCTGGTCCCCTTCCACGCGAGGTGCTGGGAGCCTTCCAGTGGGTGCTGAGCTCCCTGGCCTCCCTCTGCCTGGCGGCCGTGGGAGCGCCTCCCCCACGCCAGGCTCGGTGTCCCGGGGCAGCGCCGTGCCGGCACCTCGAGGCTTTGTTCCCACTGTTGCCCGTGGGAGCAGGGCCTGCCTTCAAAGGCAGAAAGGCCATCTGAGGAGCCCGAGGGAACGCGTGAAATCCACGCTCTGCCTCAGATCAAAGCCCTCGGAGCACTTCAGCTCGGGCCCCTGAGTGCGGAAGCCTTGCCAAGGCCTCGCTGGGTTTGCCCCGAGCCAGCCGTGACGGGGGCTGCTCAGCCCCTCCAGGACCAGCTCTGCGGCGGGGAACTGATTTGCTGCAGAACAACTTGTTCATGCAACGTGAAGAAATAATTCTGCTACCACAGACCCCGGGGCATTGGCTGTGACATTTTCGGGCTTCCTTTGTAGGGGTGAAGTCTGCGTTTATCAAAAAGTAGCAGTGGGGACCTCTGCAGGGGCTTCCAGACAGTGTCAGAGCAGGGCTGTGCGTCTGGTGGGCAGCAAGAAGGTATGTGAGATGGATGACAAGAAGTATGGGGAAAAGATGAGAGACAGCACTTGCGCTGTGCACGTGGGGTTTAAGAAGCTGAGTCAAACAGCTCTGTGCCAGCTCCGACCCTGCTGCCTGCGAGGGCAGGAGCTGCTCTGGCCGAGCGGGGCTGCTCCTGTGCTGGAGGCTCCCGCTATAAGTGCCAAGTGTCACCTTCTTGTCTCCATGATGCCCAGGTTATCTTTCCAATGGAAAAGCTGGTGCTGGAAGTGCAAGTTGCCGCTCTGTGGTAGCCCTTGAGGCCAGTGGGAAGTGACCCGTGCCCCCCAGCCACCAGGTGCTTCATGAGCCATCTCCGTGTGGCCAGATCCAGAGGCGCGGGGGCTTGACACCATCACTGCAGTGCAAAGAGTGAAGGCCTTCACCACGCTCTGGGTGACTCTGGTAGGACCAGCTGAAGCCTGCTTGTGGCTTTTTTTCCATAAGTCTGGGCATTTCCTCCATGTGACCCAAACCCCCTTCACCAAACACGCTTTGGCCATGAGGCTGTGCAGGGAAACGCATCGCTGGGCTCCCTGAGGCACCAAACGTGCCTTCGCTCTTCTGCTCATGTCCCTGCAGATGGAGCCTGAGGTTGTCCAGCGTGACCCCAGCAAGCAGGACAGGACATGACCTGCCCTGGGCTGTGCTGTGCCCATGGGTAAGAATTGGGCCATTTTCTCTGCGTGTGCCTTGAGGAGCTGGAGGTGTGGGGCGTGTAATAGCCGGTAAGCCTCCCTGAGAAGTGTGGCAGGGGAAACGCATTGCCGAGCTCCTGAGGGAGCCAAACTTACTCAGTAGTGCTCTGATCTGGGACATCAGCAAGTCCTGTGAGTCTTGCGACACTTCAAAGACTGGGTTGGTCAGTGGAGCAGAAAGCAGAGGGACACAACGGGCAGCTAATGACCCACCGGTGGTTTGGCTAGCAGTAGCTAACATCCCCCAGGCTTTTCTGATTGCCCTTTGGATCAAAGGTCTTCTGGGAGTGACTCTTTGTTTTGGGAGCCGAGGACAACTCCGAGCCCTGGGCTGCCCTGCACTGAAGGCAAGGGAGCACACCAGGCTGGGAAGGGCTGTGCCGAAATCTCCACCTGCCCCGAGCAGCCGCGGGCACGCAGCCCGCTGAGCCTGGAGCAGCGTCAGGGCTGCGCGGCCACCGGGGCTTGGCTGCTGGTCAGCACCCAGGGCAGGGAGGGCACACACAGCACTGGGGTGCGAGGCACGGCAGCCCTCTTCCTGTCACTTTTATTTAGAGTTCTAATAAAAAAAAATCAACAGTGAAATCGAGAAGTCATCCCATGTTAATTATACCTTGTCACATTTCTAGCCGTGCTGATCTGATTTGCCTCTAGCCTTGGCGTCAGACAGTTGAACGCACCTACACGCTATTTTTCCCACACATGTTTTTTCCTGAACTGGGGATGATGACAGTCTTTCAGCTTCAAAACAAGGCTCACAGTCTCCGTTTCTTTTTTATGGTGGGAAAGAAGGTGGTAATAAGGATTTTCAGCAGGAGATGCCAAGACCAGGTAGGGCTCTAGGACAGGACAGCAGGCTGAACTAATAAGCCAGGATTCAGAATCACTTTCATGAACCAGCAACTGCAGTGCCGCACTTCTACTCAACTAGTGCAGCAAGCCAAGCCAGGAATTATTTCAGGACTTTTTTTGCAATTCCCCTGATTTTACTGGAGGTAAATAAGACTTTCTTTTTTTCTTTTTGGGGGCTTCAGAATACACTTAGAGGATGTTTGACTTCCACTTGTGAGCCCCTCTTAGCTCTTGCACCACTGGAAAGGGAGGAATCCCTTTTTGTGGTGCCTTTGCAGAGGAAACGCTCCTCCTGCTTAATGAGGATGTTATGCAGAGATTTATCTGTAGGGGAGACACTTTTCTGCACTGTCCATGTAGCCTTCATTCCTACCTCTTACACAAGTGCATACCCTGACTCCTGGGCATTTTTTTTTTCTTAGCAAGGGTTTGTAGCTCCTATATTTGGATTGGAGGTTAGATGCCAGGTTTTGCAAGAGAGGGGGCTATTCTGTGTGTATGCCAGTGCTCTCCACAGAATGGAAAGCATCCTCACTTTAAAAGTGCTGCTTTTGCAAAAATGTATGATGTTCTTCATCAGAGAAATAAAGTTTATCTGTTGCTTTTACAAAAAGCCAAAGGAAGTAGAAGTGCAGATGCTAGTGAAGCCTGACTTTGCCACAAAACTGTGATTCATGACCACAATGTTGGGTGCTTGGTCAGACCATGGCAGCTGTGGGGCAGAGCATTTGCACATTGTTCAAAATGTTCCTCTCATGTGAAATTGCTGGGTTGTGCACCTATGCAACACAAGCAATAGCTTTTGTGACAGACATACCTACCTATTGGTGACATTTGTCACCTAAAATCTCCCTGCTGAGAAATGCAGCCTAGCTGTGAGTCCTGATGCACCTGCATTCATGTCCAAGTTTCTGTAAGGTCCAGGGTGATTTTAATTTGATTTTTTCCCAGGCTTTTTCATACCACTCCATGGTTCTTGCAGCGCACAGCTGGTGTGGATATCACGGGCTGCCTGAAAATCACATAGTATTTTTTAAGGCTGTAGGCAGATGACTATGCCCTGACCTGCCTTTGAGCTAACTGAGCAGGACATAAGAAACCACTGGGCATGACATGAGCAATTGCCAGATGTGACAGCTACGGATGTAAGAAGCCAACAAAAGTTACGTATAACACCATGAGGAATGGATGGATTTCACAGATGGTTAAAAGTGAATTACGTGAGGAATAACCAGACCTCACAGATAACTGTAAGGGAGGGCTGAGGACCTTCTGGGGAGTGGAATCTTGCAAGGCCTACAGTGCCTATGTAAAAGTATCTGTAATGTCATATAAGGTCAAGATGTACCTACATATCATTATCAGAAGTACAGAATTTCGGTACAGGTGGAGCCAAATTTGAACTGAGAGGGAAAAAATAATTAGGGGTAGCTTGTTTATTTGGGAGCAGACTAGGGTGGAGAAAGGAGAAGCAAAACATGGCAAAAGAGCTAACAGGTGTAAATGACATAATCATAGCCGTCCACGGGTACCTGCCCTTTATCACTACAGCCTGGAGCAGGACAATTAGCCAAACCTGTTCTGATCATACCACACATGTCTAACTTGTTTCCAGAGTCAGGAGACCCAGAGTGCATTCAGTTGCCAGCAAAAGAACACCCAGGATGGACAAATCAAGCACCCCAGCATCGCCGTGTTGGTGTCTGTTCCAGGCTTGATGGTATCAGCATCTCCCTATCAGCCTAACATCAGTATTCGTGATACAAGTGTTGATTACATAATTCATAGCAGGTTGATTGCTCTGCTGCAAAATGCTGTGTGTGTTTTACTGACTCATCTTAGAAAGTTTCTTGTTACTCAGCCAAGATATAATGGGGAGAGCAATGACAGTTTCCAGGCAGGGTCTGTAGGACGAAGCCTACAGTTGTTCCTCTGAGGACTCCAGACACCGAAATGCACCGAGCTCTGATAGTTTTTATGTTGTTGCCTTCGGATCTTTGTGACTCCAGCTAATCTAAACTACAGCACACCCCAGGACAAGGAGCTTGCCAGACTATACAACGAACAGGATTCAGAAATCACCTGTTCACATTTACCCTTCTGCTTCCTCTCAGCAATCTTTCAGTTTCACTGATTTTGCTAAATTAAATAGAGAAGTTTTTCCCAGGCCAGTAGTAAAAAGTACCAGAGAGCTATAAAAAATTCAAAGTCCACACCACAAAGGTCTTGAACTTCAGCTGAGCACTTTGGTCGTACAGCGTACCAGGTGCTTGGCACGGGCTCATTGCTGCACCCTGTATGATGGATGCCCCTTAGGGCACTCCGTGTCTGGAGAGCTGGTCTTGTTCATTGCTTCACTTACCTGCTCGTCACGAAATGAGCACTGAGGGGGGAGGACAGGGCTGTCCTGTCTCAAATACGTTGTTTGTAAATGGGAATCCAGGAGTGTAGTTCAGTGAGAAGCTCCTTGAATAGGGGTTTCTTCATGTGTTTCTTATTCAGCTCCTGGGCCTTGACCACCCTGAGTGAATTCTGCTCCCAGAGCTTCAGCTTGTCTCCCCACAGGTGCTGAGGCACACTGAGAGGTGAAGTCTGCATCACCTCTTACCCACTTGTCCCTGTCTCCCTTTGAGGTCTGGCCTCAGTCATGCGGCACACTAGGGTTGCCACTTGCGTATAGACTCTGTTCAGCATTAATTGAGAAAGAGATAAGAAAGAAGTTGATGATGATGGGAACTGGAATTCAGGAGGTCCAAAGTACATTCCCACCTTAGCCAGGGATTCGTTGTGTGATTGCGGCCATGGGTCTTAAGCTAAACTGTCTGCAAAATGGAAGTAACTTTCCCTGCCTTCCTGGAGCACTGATGATATAGAAATAGCACAGTAATGAGAGTCATATTTACCTCTTGAAGAGCAGTGTAGGACAGCCTGGTCTCTTCCACATGTGTCACATTGCATGTCACCCTTTGGAAACAACACTGTTAGCAAAACTCCCTGCAATTGCCTGAGTCAGCTTTGCTAGTTTGAATTCCTCTGGATGGTGGATTAAAAACAGCCCATTTTATCAGGCTTTCCTAGCTTTCTGACAGGGTAATTAATAGCAGCACACACAAAGCATTAGTAGGTTTCGCATGGCTCTTACTGTGAAACAACTGTAATGATGAAACATTTTCATCTGAAGACCTGAGCACGGAATCTATAGGGTGTTAGTAAAATTAATTGAACAGAGTGAAAAGCATCTCAGGGAGGGCAAGACCTCTCCTTCTGGCAAGCACAGGTATTTTGCAAGTGAGGTGTGCTGTTCTGACAGAGGAATAGAAGCAATGAAGTAAAAAAAGGCTGTTGATTTCCAGGCAGAGAATGGTCTGGTCCTTGTTTTCCAGCCACTTTGTCATGTCTGCAGAAGACAGAAGTGTCTTGAACCCCTCCCCAGCTCCCTTTTCTCAGTATGCTCCAGTCTTACTGACGTGTCTTACTGCCAGGAACAAGTCGTGTGGAACAGAAAGGTTGCTCCTGCCTCTGCTACACTTGGTGTTTTTCTTTCACAGGTCAAGTAACATAAATTCCACTGGTATTTTCCCTGTGGTTTCTTGGGCTGTTGCATTAATGGTCATGTATTAATGCTAAGGGAGAAATGCCAGTCATAGGATCAGGATGTACTTCTCATTACAGTAATTGATGTCTGACAGTGCTGGCAGGGTGAGGTCTACAGTTCAGTCTGAAAATGGATTTATTATTCTGCCATTCAGGAGCTTGGATAAATTGTTGTCACTCTTTTTTATCTCAGGAAAAGATTAGCCTCCTTGAGAGACTGGCATGGTCATGCTTGATGTGAGACATAACACATGGAGTTGGAAGAAGGCAAAAACACTACAGGTTGACTGTGGATGGGAATTGAATGTGTGGCAGCATGGAGCAGTTCTCTGTCTCTACAAGTGACCTGCAAAGGACAGCAAAATTAATTCTGCCCAGGAAGATGAGGGAGGCATAGGCAGCACGAATAAATGAGAGAAGAAAATGAAACACTCAGGAACTAAAAAATATTTTTTTTTTAAAATGCCAGTTTCTGAAGATGCTTGCAATCATGCTTTCTTTTTCTCTCTCTCAGGTTTTGTGTACCTCTGTTGATTTTGCCCTTCCCTCCCATCAATAAGTTTTAACTCTTGGTGTTTTCTAGAGGAATTGAGAACTCAAGAGTGCCTGTCAAGAAGCCTCAAGGTAGAGGAGGAGCCCTGTTCCCCTTACTATGGTGAAAGACGAGATCAGTGCTCCTTGAGCAGAAAGGCTTCCATGTGGAGGGGAGAGGAGAAGCAAGAAAGTGGATGAATGCCCGGATTGCCAAAGTGCTTCAGTTAAAGATTGCATGAAGTCACAGCTAATTATCTATGGGCTTGTGCAGCTGTGTAGTGGTTTTGAGGGATGTGTGGCATCCAAGTTGTAGACTTTGGAGTCTGAAGAGGGATTTGGATGCTTTTGAACTGTATCTAAATATTATTCCTGCACAGTTCTGTGGTTTCAGAAAGTTCAGAGAAACAGTTTACCTTTGAAGAGCTTTAAAAACAAACTGTCAGGTGTATTTTTTTAATAATTTACCCCAGCCCTCAAAGTGTTCTAGATATTCTGCAGATAGGTAAGAAGGTCAGGGGGATGATTCAGCAACCTTTATTCACATTAGCAGCCTCAACAGTGAGGCTTACTCTGAGGGATTTATGATCTCTTTAGAGAAGGGCCAGCTAAAGAAAGGAATACAATAAAGTGATAGTGTGGGAAAACTTAGGGGTGTCTCCCTCAGCCAGTATCTTCTGGTTTGATCTCACTTTGCTGTTAATTTTTATATTTATATTTGGCATCTTTCTGAAGTGCTTCTTATCACAATGGAAGCACAAATCATGTTAATTAATGAGAGTAGCAGCCAAAAAAAAAAAAAAAAAAAAAAAAAAGAACTGGCATTCCTTTGCCATAGTCAAGAGCTCTTGAAAAACTTGTCCTTGACATTGTTTCGGCTGAAGAAAAATTAGATGCATGATAGCCCTCAGACTTGATCAACTTGATTTTTCTTTCTATTACACTGATGAAAAGTACGTGGCAGGAATTCTTATTCTTGTACAACTGTATTGCCACATACACATATTGCTAAATAGCCAAGCATCATCTCCTTGACTTGACCATCTATCACCGAGGGCATTGAAATGTCTGAGGTAGTCCGCAATAGCTTTAGCATGATGGAGAAGAAATCCTTCCTGTTGATGTAAAATCTCTGCCAGGCACAGAATTAGGGTGTGATGTTGTGAATCACCACAGCACAGCTGGAGAACCCATATGTTCAAAACCTTTGGCAACTTCTCATACTCATCTGCAACCGTCCAATGAACACGAATTCAAAGAACCCTCTTCCTAACCTCAGGTCACAACTCACGCTGCTCACTGTGGGATGCTGTCCCCCTGGCCACACACCAGCAGCCAGGTTTCAAGACACCATGAGGTTTTTTTCAGTCACAAGCAGACAACAGTGCAGCATGTAGATGCCCACCCCAGCAAAGAAGGGTGCAACTAGCAAAGCTGTCAGCAAAGGCTGCCTTGTGTATCGTTAAATTCATAACCTATCATTCAGCGGTTGCTCCCCGACTCACCCATGCCAGCTGAACACTGTCTTGTGGGCTCAGATCTGACAGTGGAAAAGAAATAGAAAATTTACCATTTATCCAGTTCCTTCTCTATCTTCAGCTGACAGAAAATGAAAATGATGTATCCGGCTCACTCACCACCAGCAGCAAAGCACTGCAACTGGCTTGGCAGGGGCACATAATTGTTCTCACGAGTAAGATGATTCTTATAGCTCCTGGATAAACCACCTGTTGCAGGGGTGTGGGGTGATTATGGCAATTTAGACAAAACTAAGTAAGTTTTAACCTTTCAAATCTTTGCAAATCCTGTTGGAGCTTTTGAATCATTCTTTGTTTTATGTATCATCTTTTTCAGTGGCCTTCTGAATGTCCAAGGGTGGGACGGCTGGGGGTCAGTCTTCTTGACCTTGTAATACGCACACTAAAAATCTCTGACGGACCAAGAACCACAGGAGATGTACCACAGACTACAGAGAGCCAGAAGCAGAGGGAGATGGCAGCAGATCCCTATATGTGAGGTGAAGGTGGGCATAGAGTATGGCAGGGTTTCAGAGAGGTTTGGTTTGAAAGCCTCTCTTGGCTTGCTTTATTTTCCAGCTGAAGGAAAAGGCTGTGGTTATCCAGCAGTACCAGCACCAGCACACCCCTGTGACAGACACGTGGCATCTTGCCATGGAAGCTATTTCTGACCTGCAGATCAGTCCCAAGGGGCAATATTGGAGTCAAGGGGTATCTGAAGGACAGACTTTCCTATCTGCTGGTACTGTTCATCTCAAAGCTGAATCAGGATTATATGTAAACAAGGAAGAAAGTAAACTGGGTTTCCCCAGCAGCAAAGCTCTATGTAGCCTGAAGATTTTAAATGCAAGACTGGTCCTGAAGATTCACTTAGAAACTTTCTTTAGAAGTTTGCCATCATTCAGAGCTGCTGTCTTGGCATGAGTTATGTGGAGCAAAGCTGGGTTCTTGCCCTCCCACCTGAACAGAAAATCTCTGAGATCTCTAGTACGGTAGCTCGGTGTTGAGTCAATAGGTAGAGAAACCAAGATACTTTAAACGGTTGACTCACCTTAAGCAGCTTAAAAGCTGTAGCTGAAACAGCTTGGTCTATGGCATTACAGAGCTGACAGTCATATACTGTTCAGCTCTTGACACACCAGTTTTCTTGGACTTATGACAAGTCACTCCTCGATTCTTTCCCCCCCCCCTCCCCTTGTCACTTTGCCTTTAATAAAACACTTGCTGTTGGGCTTCCCAGACACAAGTCAGAGTCTCAGTGCAAATACAGGCATCTCTGTCACTAACTCTTGACAGTGTCGTGGGGTGGTGGGATGAGAAAGGCTGCAGGGGATTGCATTCATTAAGGAGAGGGAAGTGGAGCTGAACAGCAGCAAGCAGGCAAGTGCCAGTAGGAGGGAGAAAGCTCCAACAGCCCCGAGTCAGGCAGCATGAACTGCAGAAGGCGGCCAGACAGGCCGGACGCAAAGGGATGAGGCGGAGCGGGTCTGAAGCTGGTTGCACACCTGCCAGCAGGCTACTAGAGGGGGTTTTGGCAGGCACTTGAGGAAAGGGCTGTGTGGGGCTGCTCGGGGAAGGAGTGGGTAGGTGACTAGAGGTGCTAGAAGATCAGAGCAGAGGTCTCTGCTCTTTGACGAGCAAGTGGGTAGAGCTGGAACAAAGTAAGCTGTAGAAGATACAATGCAAACATGGTTACGGCATGTGGCAAGATTGGGAGGTATTGCTGGATGTGGGCCTGCATAGCTGGGGCTTGAGAACAGGCACAGCACAGCTGGATTCTTTCCTCTCAGCTAAAGCCCAACCACAGAAGACTGCAGCAGCACCTCTGGATTTGGGGCCTGGCATAAGCACATTAAGAGCTGCTGTTGATGGGAGCCACAAAAATAATGCAGGGGGCTGGCTCTGCAGCTCCCATCAGTCACACATGAAGCTCTGTTTGTATCTTCCTACACAGCCAAATGAGCTGCGATTAACAAACACAGACCACTTCAAGCATCACAGACTAGACTTGCTGTTAATTAAAAAAGGGGATGGAGAGGAAAAACAATGTTTTCCAGCTCCTCCCTGTGTCTCATCTTTGTCTTTGCTTTGTTCTCACTCTCTTGCTGACAGTCTTTGTGTCCTGTCTCCCAGCAGTGATATAAAGGTTATTTGATTATACGAGGACTGTTTTGTCTTACAGGACAAACATCACCCTCTGGGAAACATAGGAGTTGCTGGCGTTGCAAGTTCATTCCTGCATGCCCACAGCTGATGGTCTGCATCAAGGCCCAGGAGCTGGATGTGTGTGTGAGAGAGAGAGAGAGAATGTGCAGATGTGTGTGCCTGTGCACGCGAGTGTACTCACACCGTGGTTGGGCAGGGGGAATATCTGGGTTTAAACATGAAAAACTTAAGTTGTGAGCCCTCCTGGTTTGGGAAGACAAAAAAGAAGAAACTCAGAAAGAGGTGGATCCTAACACACAGCTAAAAAAAATACATCAGCTGAAAAAGAAGAAAATGAAAGGTATCTGGTGGTATTATTTTCAGGCCCCAGATTGAGAGGAGGCACAGAGGCTGGTGTTGAGCCCCATTTTCTAAGGGCTGCTTGCTCTTCAGGCTCAGGCCCTCACCCTTCTCTACCTGGAAGAAACTGTGGCTGTGAGGGGAGATGTGGGGCAGGAGCAGCAGGTGACGGCAGAGACTGACGGTACAGAGGAATCACCCTCACACGCAGGCTCTGAAGCTGCAGCATCCTCCCCTCCCCGGGTGCCCAGCACCAAGAGGGGTTCAGCAGACTACACTGTAGTCCCGACGATGCTCAGTAGTGATTTAAGGCTCTTCCCGTCTTTTAATTCCCTCCTGCTGCCTTGCCCTCGCGAGGGCCTGTGCCGCAAGCGCGGCGCCTGCTTGCAGGGCTGATGCTCTCAGCTTCAGCGCAGAGGCTGCAGTGAGAAATGGCTGTGCATCGCTGAGCAGCTGGAAGCAGTTATTAACCGAATTTGGCATCCAAGCTGAACTATGAATGCATCTGGGTGGCTTGAATTGTTCTTAATTATATTTTTGTTTTATTGTTTTCATTTCGAACTGCGTTTTACCATTACTCTCTGTATATCTCTGTGCTGTACATTTGCTTCGCTTCCAGCCTGGGGTAATTGCTCCTTGCTGTGCTGTGTTTGCCATTTTAATTTTTTATCATCTTGGTTACTTTCTTTTCTTTTCCCCTTTTGATTATTTGGTTATGTCATTCCCATTCGCCCTGACATTTCAATAAATTCACCGCTACATTATCTTTGTCCCTAGAGCTGCAGTTTATCCTTCTCTTCTAATGTCTCTGTCTCAAAGCTGGGTATAAACTGTTTATTTTTTCCTAACAGCCTCCCTTCTGGGCTGGGGAGCAAACAGCATCAGAGCGCAGCCCTGCCGCAGACAGCGGCGTGCCGTGTTGCAATCCTGGTGCCAGAGCGCCCCCTGCCAGGAATGCTGGGGAATAACACGTCTCCCCTTAGGGGAGGAGGAAAAACCCGGCAGGACCCGCAGCTGTGCCTGGCAGCAGGTTAATGCCCAGGTACCCAGATGCCATCAGCTGAAAGGGTGCTGGTGCAAATGGCGTGTAAGGAAATGAATTTTTTTGGACTCCATTTGCAGGCTGAGGAAATGCCCTTTATCCTCTGGGTTTTGCACTTCTCTCTCCCCCTGAGGTGCTTGTATTTTCCTCCGTCACGCTTTGTGACTAAAAGCTCGCAGGCAGGGGGGATGCTGGGCAGTGACCCCGGTGCTGGGCAGGGAAGCGAGCTCTCCTCCTGCTCACGCTGTGCATGGGGAGGCAGCTCTCCTACGGGAAAGCACTTTTTCCCTTTGCAATAGCTGGTTCCACCCCGAGCAAATAGTTTCTGTTTGTCAAGACTTTGGGCTTTGGCAGGTGCTGACAAATCTTGCTCTGTGGTTCAAGACAGCTCTGAGCTGGCCAGTCCACCCACGTATGGAGGGAACCGGCCAGTCCACCCACGTATGGAGGGAACAGCCTTCCTCGCCACATCAGTAGGGTGGCACGAGCGGAGCAGCTCATGGGCCCCAGCTTCAGCTGCTGCAGAGCAACACCTGGCAGCTCAGTTTAAAGGGGTCGATGGAGACGGGGTTTGGGTGAGTTATTGGGCTTTGTGCAGAAGCGGGGAGGCACAGCCAGGTACTGGAGCCCTGTGACTGCTGCAGGGGTAGCAGCATCTGGGGGAGATGCAGCATAGGTAGCTGCTGGGTGGAGAGGCAAGGGGGACACAGGAGAATGATACTTTCTTGATTTGCCTTTTATTTTGGACTGGGTGGTACTTACCGTGTCACCAGTCTCTGGAGCAAGGTCCTCACAAATGGTTTGGTTTCTCACCAACAAACTAAGACCTTGGGCTGTGGTTTGATGTGTGAGTTCACTCCAGCAGCACTGCATATACAGCCCTTTCTAAACTGCTTGCATAATTCTTATTAGACTTTATTCACATATGAGAAACACCATTTTCCTTCAAGTACTCCTTCTAGACTTTAATAAAGTCCTAGTGTATTAATGAGCTGAGCCGCTGGAGTCTTGCTCTCATATCTTTTAACACTGCCCAGAGAAGACAAAGCCCACCTTGGTAGCTACTTGCTCTAGCACAGGCAGGTCCCTTGCTAACGCACAGCAGCTCTTCAGCACGTTGAGAAACACAAAGGCTCCGGTCAAGGCTCTCCCAGCAGTCAGCTTACGTGGCTGAATGAAATTCCATGGTATTCACATGTGGTAAGTTATGCAGCAATGGAAGCTCAGGCAGAGCAAGGGTACGTGCCACGTCCACGAGCACATAACAAGGACAAACTAGAGACCAAACCCTAGCTGTTCCTCTCTAGGCCTCACCTTTACAGGACCAGCTTATCATTTTAGGCCATTTAGCTGCAATGACACCAGGAATGTGACCCATGGCCACGCGATCGCCCACATTCAGGTCTTCCCACTGTGAGCCTGGCCAGCCAGAGCAGCCTTGCAGGCTCTGATGCGGCTGCCTCAGGAGCCGATGCATGCTCCTGAGGGCACCTTCCCATCCCCAGGCCAGCCGTGTGGCTGCTGAGCCTGAGCGGGCACGAACGCACACACGCTGAGCTGGAGAGCACCGGCAGGATGAGGCCAAAGCCGATCCCTCCTCCATGGAAACCTCAGCAGCTGGTAGACATCGGGTGGTTTGTCATCAGTGGGCAGATCGCTGGGCTGAACTAGCCCCTGAGCCTACATTATGCGAGTCTGTAAGCCAAGAGGCAGTCGTTGCTATCAGTAACTATGTGATAGCAAGGGCGGGTATGCGTGTCCGCAGACAGAAGTGAACAGGCAGGGAAAGCTGTGCCCCGGTTCTGGGGGCCTTGTCGTCTTTCTTACTGTATTTCTCATGAAACACTAGGACTAAACAAGGAAACTGTTGTGGCACTAAGGTGGCTCTGTTGTAACTCTGACAGCACTGTTTCTGGCCATTTTGGGTGTAAGATGTGTAAAGAGGCAAAGCAAATAAATGCTTTTTTTTTTTTCCAGGGTTTGGGCTTGAGCGTGTTTGAAACCCACGCCATGACTGGAGAGCCACAACCACAAAGTATAGCGTGGACATCAGAGCCTGCAAGCACGTTGCTCTTCAGCTCCAGGGCTATTTTTAAAGATCCTGACCTGGTTACGGACTTACAGAAACCTGGCAGGTGGGAAGAAGCAAATACAGGGACCTTCTCCATGATTCGAAAATAATTACTAGCTGTGGATGTAGTCACCTAACCTTATTATCCCCACCCACCCCGTGTTTGTCTTCTCCTCCAACCCTCTGAACGTGACACTGTCTTGCCTTAGCTTCAGTGCATTAGGAGGCTTTTCAGGGCCAGAAGTGTGGTCTGAGCACGGCCCAGGAGCTGTGGTGCCGTGGGGCAGCCGGGGGAGCCGATGCTCTTCCAGCAGAGGAGTAAAGGCTGCTCATTTATGCCAAGGAATTTCTGGCTGCAGGTGCCAGGTAATTCCTGGTATCACTGGCAGGCGATCCTCCTGGCTTTCACAGCAGCGCTTTAATTCAGCCCACCTATGCTCACACAAGGCTCCTGCGCAAGAACAACCCCGTGCAGAGCTTACATGGAGTTAGCTACCAGAAAGTTTCATATAGAGTGAAGTTAAAAAGCGACACCCCACTTTGTCTTAGAAAGCAACGGAGGAACCTCTCCTACGGTGAAGCACCTATAAGAAAAATGGTACTTTTTTACACCCAGGTTTATCACAGCGTTTGCTGCGCACGGATAAATGAAAAGAAAGCAGCCACTGACCGAACTGGGTTTCCCAATACATCACTATTTTAGCAGAGCTCATCTGCAAGGCACATGGCAAATGATTGTAAATAATTATGACTAAATTCTTCTTGTGAAATGTAAGAACCAGCATTTGTTTTCTGATGCATTAACCCAGCAGTTTTGTTTATACTCTTATAAAAGGACTAACAGGACAGATGCTCCCCTGCGGATGTCGGGGGGGTCAGTTTGGACCCACACCAAACTAGCAACAAGGGGAAGCCTGTGTGTGGGCATGCAGAGGGCAAATGCATACCACACAGTAGGAAATGGGGCTGCCAAGCCACGCACACTGTTAATCAGCATAAGGCGACGACGGAGAGGTTGGTATTGGGCAAGGATAAAAAGGTGAACAGAAAAAAATCCTCCATGCAGCATGGTCTAATCTCTGCACTATAAGCCAGCCTAAGAGGTACTAGTTTAGACATCACAGAAGTGCAGCATTGTTAAATAATTTGTATCATCTGCCACTGGGGACCCAGATGCATGTTAGGTGGCCATTTATCCATGTGCTTTCCCTATCCCAGAGTGTTGTGCAGAAGAGAGGTCACCTATCAGGATGCCACATCTTTGCACAGATCTGGGTTGCTTACCAGGGCTTCTGTACCTGCACTTGGGCCAAAGGAGAAGAGGGAAAGGGACCAATGGGTACCTGAGGTTCTCCTTGAGATCTTACCATATTCTGGGACTAAGCAAGAACTGAGTCAGTCTCCAGCCTAGGTCAGAGGAAATCTTCAGCATGTGTTGACGACTGAACCTGTGAAAGTGGCATAAATGGGGGCATTAGTGTCAGCCTCATTTTAGAAACCATCACCACTGCGTATGTATCACACAGCTTTGAGTCTCTGCTTTAAGTAAACGAAAACCAAGGCAGCAATTATCCAGCCTTCCAGCTAACCTGGGGCTGCCGGCATGGGGTCTGTGGAGCACCACAGTGGAGAAGAGCTGTCGTACAGCAGTAATCCAGCAGGCCTGTCTAGACGTGCTTGATTTTAAGCTGCAACTTCTAGGCCAGATGGGTTTTTAACACATCATATTGGTCTCTGCCTTTGTGCCGTCTTGTAAGTAGCACTCAGTGCTGCTGCATCAAATAATTTGAGTCACAATCTTCTAAGCCTGAGGTATGGGGGGTAGGGGGCATGGGCAGAGAGAAAAGCTCTTTGAGAAGGTAGTCCCCCCAGTTTTAAGCATGTAACTTTACAAGTAACCCCCTGAGGGTTCTCCTCCAGCCAGAGGCAAAGGCTCTCCCGGAGAGCAATGCAGGGGAGCAACCGTCACGGATAACCACGCAGCCTGCCTTGGGGGTTCAGGCCGGGCAGGAGCAGTTGGTTTCCACGGCTGCAGGAGCCAGCAGAGTTCAGCCCCGTCATTGCAAGTTCTGCCTTAGAACAGAAGTGCTACAGTGTGGGTTTGCAGCAGGTACCAGCTGCTCTGTGAAGGGGCAGCAGTGCCTGCACGGAGAGAAGCGTTGTTAGCGCGGGTGGACCTGCCTGTTCCTGCCAACCAGGAATGTGCAGCCTTGCAGCCGCCATGCATGCTGGCTCAGCTCCTGTCTCTTTCTCTCGCTAGCGATGTGGCTGTGTCCTTGACCAGCTTTCCTGCCCAGTGAGCACAGCCTTCACAATGTTTTTTCCAAGCTGCCTATTACACCTCGGTCAGCTGCCAGCAGCAGGTGTCTCCAGGCTCTCCCATACCTGGATGTTCCTCTCCCTCCCCACTCCAAGCTTCAATTTAGAAAAAAGAAAAAAAAAAAAAAAAAAAAAAAAGAAAAAAAAAAGGAAGGTATTTGCTGATGAAGGCTCTGGCAGCTGCTCACTGTACTCATCAAAGAAAAGGAAGTGTCAATTATTTCCTTGTACAAACTGTTTCTGTAATCAAAGCACCCTGCAGTTCAGCTGTGAATGCCGATTCCCTCCCAGCCGACACGCTGCCCATGGGAGCACCGAGCAGGAGGGCAGCTGGCTGCCCACACCCGCATCAGTTTCTGCTTCCAGGGACACTCGTACCTCTGTTTGCCTTGTGACATTCATCACTCCCTCACGGAGTGAGGACAGAGACGGGGCAGGCTGCTGCAGGCACGTTCACACTCGAGTCTACGCCATCGACTCAAAGCCCAGCAAGTTACCCACAAACAAGCACGAACACCTCCTGCCCCCATCCTCACAGCATCTTGCCAAACCTGGAGGCTGGGAGAGGGGGGAACGGAATCGTCTTTTTACAGGGAAGCATCCCTCCCATCCCCCCCATTTGCTGTGGTAAAGCTCTCGGCAGGCAAACAGGGAAAAAAATCACCCATGGCCTACCTGCAGCATCCCAGTGAAAGCTGGAGAGAGCTCTTCCCAAGGACCTCCCAGGCTCTGGGACTCTGTGGCTCACAGCCCCGCTCACAGGGGCTCAGACTGGGTGGCAACACGGGAAGCCATATGCAAACATGCCACCAGGGAACACATGCCAAGAAAAGAAGAAAGCATTTTTGTGCTGTGATTTTTTCCAGTGCTGGCAGTCATAATTTTGCAGTTTTGGGGTTTGTTTTTTTTTTTAAACACCGATAGATACAACATTTCCTGGAGAAGCTTCTCTTACCTCCTAAAACAATAAACATTACAAACTAGGAAACAGAGCTAAAAAATCAAGCAGATCTTTGCCCTTCATAAGCCATCTTCCATCTACCTCTCTTGTAACCTAGCCTTAAGACTGTCTTCACCAAAACCTAAACCATATTCCTTTTTTCAGTTACAGTTACATTCCTGAAAGCAACGAAGGTGTTTAAAACTATCTATTTTAATGACACTACCCAAAAAGTCCATTAACTGTAGCAAACCAAGCGCATCAGAAACCCCCACCGAACCACCTGGCGAGAGCGCCCAGTACCACGGGCGGGCTGAGACGCCAGCTCCCAGCCACCGCACACCAGCACAGCCCCTGCAGCCCTGCAGCAGCTGATGCTCTCATCCATCACTTCTGTTTTGTTCATCTCAGCATGCTGTCCTCCCCTCCAGATTTTGTACAGAAAAATGCAAAGAACACAGAAACACAGTTTAGCTTGCTGACATAATGCCCATATTTAATCTTTTAAAACAAGAACAAAATCAAGAATAAAATCAAGAATAAAAATTTCATTTAAGTCATACAGTACACTAATCTTTCAGCGATGACCCAGTCTACAGTACTCAAATGTCTGGCATGAAGTCTATTATCTCAGCGTTTAACAAGTGTATAACCAGTGACACAGTAAAAGAAGAGCTCACAATACACAGCTAACACAATGAGTTCAGATTTTCTTCCAAGAGTCCAGCTAGGGTTTGTAATACGTGGGTCACTTTTGAACCGTACTTTAATCAACTTTTTTGTTCAGTCAATCCGTTTGGGGCTTTTTTTTTCTGTTATATGAGTTTTTCCATTATGTACAGGAAGATTATTTCAAATGAAATTGCACAAGTTACAATATCTATCTATAGGCATACATGGTCAATCTAACTAAAAATTTAATAAGCAGTAATTACTCAGTCCTGGTTATACATTCCTAAAGGCTTAATAATACAGTTTTAAGAAGGAAAAAAAAAAATAAAAATCAAACCAAACCAAAACACAACAAAACACAGTTGTAGGGTGGCAATCTCTGCAAGAAGCCTCCTTCCCTTCCAAAACAACCAAGGGTTAACTGTACTTTCCACATTTGAAATGGGGTCTACAAAGAAGTCATTCCAGCCCCTAAATAATACAAAACGTGACTGTGTCCTTTCTAAAGTCTGAATGGTTCAATGCATAATTCAGTGAAGCTCTCAAACAAATAATACTGGTAGGATGCAGACTGTTAACAGAAATTAGGACAATATGCCCCGACAGCACATTTGGATGGCAAAACTGTACGTTAAGGGGCCATTATCCAGTGGTTAAAGTAGCTCAAAGCAGGAGGACAGCTCTCCCTGCAGCAGCTGTGGAGGAAAGGGTGGGCTCTTCTGCTCCTCAACCAAGGCTAAAGGTGAATTTTCCCCAGCTCTTACTCAAGCATCTGCCCCCTTCTGCTCCTGGCCCCCCGGCCAGCACTCCCTACCGCTTTCCGAGGGGAAATTCCCAGCGCCGAGGTGACCGGAGCTGTGGCAGGGTGCAAGCCTCCCCTGCCCTGCCCAGCTGGCAGTGCTCAGGGGCAGGCACCAGGGCTCCGTCCGCTCGCTGCTGCGCCAGAGCCACGGCTGCACGGCCAGGAGCAGCGATGCGGCCCGGTGGCTTTCTGGCTCCTCAGCTACCGCGTACAGCTAAATGCGGTAACAAACGGAGTCAGCGCTAGAGACTCAGAGGGCTACCTCCCAGGAAAGCTAACTAAACACAAGGGTAATGGAGCATCTTCTTCCCACATAAGCAAAACATAAACATAACTAACAAAACTGCTTTGACTTTTTTTATCTCTCTTTTCTGATGCCAGGCCCTGCTACAAATGGAGAAAACCCATAGAAAGCTGCTTTTCTAGATGGAAAAGCAGCAGAATCTTAAGCCTTAAGGATCTGCTTTGTAATTTGCTACTGGCATAAACAACAAAAAATGTCCCATTTGTTTGGTTTTTGTGGTGTTTTTTTTTTAAGAAAAAAAATCCAGACCATCCAGTGCACCTTCTCTGCGCATACACACACACGCACATGCACCGATGGAGAGCTCCAGAAGAACAGGCATGGGAACCACAAAGCCCAAGTTGTGAAAAGACATGGGGAATCTCACATTTCTGTTTTCAATTCTCATTTAGCAATGAAGCAGCGAGATGATGTATTGCAAGAAATAAACTGTCACAGAACACACATACACCCAAACGCAACCATGGATACATTTTTCCCATTATTTTTCTTTTTCCTGATAGATGCTGTTATTTATCAGATAGTTTCTTTCTGGCTGTGCTGAAGTTTCTGAAGAGCATCTGGTGCTTCTTTAACCTTTACCAGAACGTAAGAACCTCAGTGGCAGCAGACAATCAATTCTATTAGTGCCACAACCAACCATGTCCACCTGAGATTCTCTACGAACCCCTTCTAGAAGTTGAATCTGACCCTGCCCCTTTGGTGCCACTCTGGTGGGGTTTTTAAATTAACAAACACAGCATATTAATGCAAATTTGATGTTTTCTAAAAATTAGAAATGCTCATATAATTAGTTCAGCAATATGCAAAGTGCATCTATTTGGTTCTTTCCATAGATCACCTTCTCTTGTAAGTTTAAATTCCTTCACAGTTTAAAATATTGTGAAGAAATTATATGTATACTTTATGTATAGAACTATTTATATACATACACATATATACACACAACTCTGTACTTTATATAGCCATAAACACTCATTACTTAACTATTTATATTATATACACATGGCATGAACACACGCTCAGTGAAGAGTTGGTGCAAGCTGAAATCATTCCATTGGGTTTAATGGAATAACAACAGTGAAACCATGAGTGAGTTATCAAGAGACACAGACATACATCTATTAGATACGTGAAAGACCAATTAAATCAGCTCTTCCATTTTCCCATTAGCACAGGATTGTTCCCACCCCATTCCATGCTCCATATGCATATACACAGCTATTTTGTGTTCCGTTTACATGAGAGGGCAGCAGTGGTTCTTTTTCCTAAATGAAGGAACAGTCCATATTTATTCAGGCTCATCACAACCTCTTCTGCAGCAGTGCAGCACAGCTGGGTCTGGAGGTCTTGGAGGACTCCAAACACTGTGCTGCCGTTAGCTGAAAGCACCTGCTGAAGCGTTATTGCATGGTTATGGAACAGCTATCAATTGTTCACAGTCTGTGAACTCTCTCTCTCTCCAACAAGTGGTACAACTGTATAAATACATATTTTAGCACAAAACAGTTTAACACCAGGCAAGTCCAAGTCCAAATGAGATCTAAAGGCCTATGGGTGAACTTTAAAGGCCAAGAGTTCTTCAGAGTGCATGTTGTTTAAGGAACGCAAGTCAGGTAATTTCAAAAGAAGTTTTGTGAAAATAGAGGCTTCATTTGGGTGATTTTTCATGATTAAGGTCCTTAATGCACGGATTAGTGTTTCCTGAAGTGCCTCCACAGAATTGACATTTTCTATTCCGGAGCGATCTAAAGATAAGGGGGGGGGGACATGACAAAACACACAAACAGAACAAAAGAACGAGAGGGGTAGGGAGGGGGGGAGAAGAAAGAAAAAAAAAAAAAGAAAAAAAAAGCTGAACAGATGTACTTTGCAACATAAAGCCGCTAGAAAAATCACTCATTGATGTAACAAGCACAAGAAAAATTAAAATATTTATGCTAGAAATTTCAAACCCACATATCAAAAGTCTTTCAAACATTATTTAGCATCAGCTTTGCAAAGTGTTAAGCTCGTGCCAAACTGGCAGCATTCAAACACCTTTTCTGTAATCACTTACCCACGTTTCCAGAAAAGGACAGGTTGAAGCACACACTTAAGTATTTTGCTGAATCACAACTTGCAACACAAGGAGAGAGATAGGGCACACAGAAATAAGAATTTCAAACATTTCTCAAGGCTGGACACAGAACCCTAAACTTAAACTGGAGGTTCATGTTTGAGGAGGAAATCCCACTCCGGGCCAGCCACACTTGTATCTGCACAGTGGGAGCCCCAGGGGCTAAGGGAGTATAAGCCCTGACACGACTGAGCACTATTTCTGAGCGCGTTCTGAAGCACTTACAAAATGAAACACAATGCACCCAAAAATTCCCAACTGAGGAAGAGAAGCAGAATTTCAACATCAAGAAAAATATTATGCTTTGACATACCGCATTCGCCCCACACCCGGAAGCATCTCTTTCAAGAGAGCTGTATTTAAGAACATTCCTGTTGTCCTTAGGTGGAACATAAGCAAGCAGCTTAAAAGGATGAATTTTTAAGCACAACATCTCACCTAATAACCATGCACAGTAGCTGGTTTTTTCCAAGCTGTAGCCTCTCTTCTTAAACACTATGTAAATTCAGCAGGGCACATACATACACGAGTGACGGACACGAACAGAAATGTGCTTTGATGTGTGCAGGTACTTAAGCACTTTGCAGAACTGGGACACGGAATGACAACAGCTTTCTGGAGTAACACTGAGTCACATCACAGAGTCAGAGGGGGAATCCGTCCCTTATGCTGCCAGTGTCAATCCAATTTGACTTCTCAGGTGAAAAGCCTAGGAAGTCCTCCTGGACTGTTCAGTGCAGTTCCCTACTGCTATGGGGCAAAATTATGACATAATTCACTTAAGGATCCATTTTGAAGCAGTTAACGTGTTTAGTTCCTTTAGATTGTTCCAGAACCACCTCCTCTAACGATCGGGAACTTCGATTAATATCAAATTATGTTTATTAGCACATACTCCAGTCTTCTGTGAAGATTGTCCATTAGGTTTGATAGCTGTTCTCCAAGATGGCACAAGTGAAGAGATGCCTCCCCACCTTTATTTGTGAAGATATCTATCTCACTTGCCCTCCTGCTTTACAGAGCCTTTAGGTTTGCTCTATCCTGAGCAGGGATGATGACATTTGCACAGAATATGCCAGCTGAGGTTTCTCAAGAGCTCTGTACAATACTGCCTTGCCTCTGAAGGCAGAAGAATGCAGTCCAGTCTTCCCTGGCTGCCTCGGGTGAGTTACTGGAGTCTCTTCTCTTGGATTAGTCCAAGTCTTTCCCCTCTTAGTCTACTTCCAGTTGCTTCCAGTGGCCAGCAGTTTTTGCTAGTACTACCCCAATAAGACAGAATAATAGCGGGTGTGTATTTTATATTCTTCTACAAAACATCACCTTCAGTTAAGTCTTCACTTGGTCTCTATAGACCTGCACGAACCACATTCATACAGCTTTGCTTCCACCTTGCTTCTTCCTTCATCAGTGCCTATGACCCATCTTGCCACCATCCCTCCATCTTCAACACATCCAGCTAACCGAAGCCAGAGGTGAAACATTCTTTTACTTTGTGAATGTAATTCCTCAGCACCACCAGAAACACTCCCACATTCTCACTGTATAGCCCTGCTTTTTCTTTCTTTGCCATATGACACCACAACAAGATGTACACAGTTACACTCATTCCTTGCTACTACCCCTGCACATTCTAAACATCCCTCCTAAGAATGGTTATTTGTCCAGTGTTATGTGGAATTGTTTCTGACAAGTGTTCCCCCACTAGCACTGTTTAGAGACAAATACTGCTTTTCTTTTTCCACAGGCGTTTTTAAATTTTAAGCAACTGAAAGTCCTTTAAAAAGATTCTTAACTAGTGCAGCATGGTATTTTATATTCTGGATCACTTCATTAGGATTCAGTAGTCACACACTGTGGTGTCTGCTTCTGGAACCGATGTAAATCTTCACTACTCCTTCCTTTCAGTCTCCTCTTCAATAGCATTCATTCCAAGGTGAAGAAGTCTTAATGGCCTTGTTCTTCCACCTTCACTTCTTCCAGTTAGGGCATCTTTTGCCTTTGTCTGCATCTCCACTCTCTCAGATGGTGTTCCTCAACTCTTCCTCCTTCTCTAACTGAGTTCCGCTTCCACCTGGGAAATGACTCTCTGGGCCACACTCCTCCTTGAGGGGTGGGGTGCAGGTGATCTGCTTCCAAGATCTGTTAATCAACAGGCAGCCACAATCCTTCAGTTCTGCAGGCACCTTCGCTTCCTGGCAAGCCCTTACACTGCAAGCATCTTCCCCAGGAGCTCTGCTGGGGGTCCTTCTGTTCTTCTTGGGTACCGCTCAAGCGTGAAGCTTGCTGGCTTACTTGTGCAAGTAACAGCTGCAGTATTTCAGTTCAGTTGCAAGTTACAGAGTGAAGTTCATCTGAAAATTGCTGGACTTACAGTGACCGCCAAGGTTACTGTTGTGTCTGGAACACAGTACAAATGCAACTTTGGGCCCAAACGTTAAAAGATTTATGAAATTGCACTTTATAAAACCCTAGAAGTATTTTGTGAAGATGTCCGGGAAGGCTGTGATCAGATGCAGATCAGATCACAAGGTAGCAAAGACAGGTAGCAATAATGTCCAAAGCTATGATCTGAAAAATCCTCAGCAGCTCCAAGTCTGAATACCAAACACTTCTCTTTTTGTCCTGTTGCATGGCTCTGACACTACGTGCTGTACAGTTACATACCATCCCCAGGGCTAAGCCCTACTGGGAGCTAGCAACAGCACGGAGCAGCACCTAAAAGGCTGGGGAGGGGGGGAGGCGGTGGCATTGTGCTAGAAGCACATTTAACAAAACAGATACAGCCACTAACATTCAAAACAGGTGGCACAGACTGTGATATTCTAGGGCCCAAGAGCTGAGCGAGAAAGCAAGGAGAGCGGCTGTAGCCTAGTTATGACTGCACAAGGAAGAGGCCTGGTTCTCAGTCCTTATTTTAACGGTTATCTACAGTTCTCATCAATTTAGTTTTTGAAAGATAAAATTTGTAGAACTGAGCCTGGAAAAGCAACTAAAATCCCAGGTTTCTCTCTGCTACCTGAAAATTTTCACTAACAGACTGCAGTGCCATGCTTCCTTCATGCTGCCATTCGTTCTGGCTTTTGAAGCTGGCAGTCTCTGTACCACCCTCTGCTCATTACCACTGCTTGCCAGCCGAAGAGGCTACCTACAGCTGCCCCATCACATTTCAGTAAGGCCATGCACAAAGCCATTAGACTGAACTGTCCTACCTTGTTTACAGAGGCTTCACCTCCCTGGTAAGAAAGATGTAGGTCTAAACCACTTATGTGGAAGAGATGCACTGGTTCAAGAAGTGAGTGGCCCCCAAATGCCGGCTTGTTGTATAAGCAGGCACTGCTAGCATTTGTGCTAGCCACCTTTAGAGAGCTCCTTACCCAGCAAGCAGGGATTCTGCATCTTGTATTCCAGGCATTATATGCAGAGCTAATGTGCCTAATTTGAGGCTTTAGATAATACTACAGAAGTAGGTGCTTAATCCTTCTTTGAATCTGGGCCAGGGTGTTCTGTGTATCCAGGGACTGAAACAAGATACGAGGCTGGTGAAGATGTTAGTGGATTGGCAGACCTTTAGCAGTAAGAAGTCACGATGCAGATGAATAGGGCTTTCTGGCTGACATAGGCAGAGATCAAACTGTTGGATTTAGACTTGAGTAAGACACGCAACAGACTTCAATGACAATACTTGGAAGTAAAAATACCACCTTATCCCAAGACTTAGGCTGTGCAAATCAGGAGTAATTTCATTGATGCTGTCCTGTGAAACCTAGATGACTCAGACAAACAGCTTCTAAACAGCTATTGGGCAGCTATGAGATATATTTTTGCATTCTATAGAAAGTAGTAGGAAAATAAAAACCATTGTCACATTTTTCCAAAAGGCGGCATTAGAAAAAGCAGGTATGTAAAACAAGTAAATTACAGGCTGCTAGTAGCTTAAGACCTACTAAATTGCACTTCAACACGAAATAATAGGGTATACATTTTACAGAAATCTTTTCGTACAGAGCTATATTCAAACTTTGGCAAAGCTGCAAGTTAACTTTCTGTTCTTACCGGCAGATACCAGGACAACCGCTGTAAACAAACTCATTTCCTCATCACTAAGTTGCAGGGCATTTAGTTTCTCACTAAATTCAAACATTGAGTTGAGCAGATCACCAGCTCCCATTGAATGCAAGTCGTCCACACTGTACTTCTTTCCACTCAGGAAGGTGACGGTACGTTCCTTTGCATCAAACAAAGATGCAAACCGTACCATTAAAACCTGGTGAAAGAAAACAAAACAAAACCAAACCAGGTTAATATAGGTGGATTTCTAGAAAGGCCAAAGAAACAAGTTAACCCTTTTAATGTCATTCAAACTGTCTCATTAACCACTGCACAAACATTCTATACAGAAACTGTCAGCATGCTACCGAGCTGTAAAAATCAGTGCAAGCTCTGGCCCAGTAGCTGGAGAAACAAACAAGTGAAAAAGGTAGTGAGTGGATGCAGGGGAGGGGCTACCGCACATGAAAAGGAAGAAAATTAAAATTTAAGCCTCAGACAGCCTGAGCCACAAAGACAATGCCATTCATAAATATGCCAGTAAGACAACTTGTTTAAGCCACTGAACAGCCAAAGGCATACAGAGCATTAAAAGAAACGTTTTCTTGGCCGCACTTGCGAAGAGCAAAAAGAAGGTATTGAACCAGATTCTCACTTGGCATCAACTGGAGCAGCTCCATTGGAACAATGCGGACTTACGCCACCTGATGATGCGGCCCTTTAGGCATTCTCTGGGAAAGTACCATGCCACATCTCTATACCCACAGGAATGTTAATGAGCTCTGGTAGAAAGGAGCCACGTGTACAGCCTCCAAAAGGCTAGAGAAGCAGGGCTTGGAACCACACCTGGTCTGTAGCTGCAGCTGGGAATACCCCTTTGGTATAAGCACCTGGGCTGGAGCAGTTGACATGTACTGAACTTACCCCTCTGGGCTGAAATTTCTCCTGTGGCTTCTCAGTCGTACTGTGAAATGTTTCCCTCTGGAATGGCTTGTAAAGTTTCATTTGCTCATGTTCAACAACCTGATTTACATTTTCAAGGTTTAAGTTGCACAGAACAGCCTTCTTATTTGGAGAAAATTAACCAACTGGCATTGGTTAGAACTTCAGACTTGCTGTAATCTCTTCGTGTGACAGTCAGCTCTTCCCACTTACCCTACATAACTCCATTAATTTAAATGTTTACTACAGATGAGAGGAGAACCAGATTTTCTGCAAAGACTAGTGCCTTTGACAAGCTTAATAAAGGAGGGTTCAAGAAAAAAATGAAAACGTTTGAGAATTCAAACACCACTCATGCATGTTACAATGACTTGCTTGTAAGTTTTAACAGCCAAATGGCACGCAGCGATCTCGATGGACACATGAGCACTATGTATTATTCACCTTTGTCAGCCAAGCTGTATGCCCTTTCACTACATCTACAGAGTGCAGAAACCTAGGTGCAGAAGCCCTCAGAACACAACAAAAAGAGAAAGGGCAGACACACAAAGCTGAACTCATGCATTAGCACAGACCCACCAGGTACTCAACAACCTTTCACTTCAAAATAGCATTCCCCTTACAGAACTGGGCTTTAGAAACATGAACTTACATAACGAACAACCAGTATGAATGCTGGTATTCAAAACTGAAGCCCATGAAGCTGTGTTGACTTATGCTAAGGTAAAGACCTTGCCTATAGATTTCAACGTCACCATTCTAACCCATGGAAGAACAGTTTAGACTATGGCATAGCACATGACTGATTCATCCCATTTCACTTCAAGCCAGACTCCTATTTGTGCATGCTGAGGATATACCTGATCAACCCTGCCACCCGATCAGAGCAATAGAAACACATAAAAACCTCCACAGAGGCAACCGCTTGCTCACTTCCCTACCACCTGCACCCAAATAACCAAGTTCGTGAGTCTGTGGAGAGACTGAGCCACTACCCCAATGAATCCAAGGGCTTTGTTAGCTCTACCATCAACTATATTTGGACTGGGGGCTTGTGGAGGTGGGGAAGGACCTGCTCAAATCCAGGAGTTCTTTATTTTAGGCTCACTGCTGTTTCTGAGCTGGCTCCCATAAAAGCCACGTAAATGCCACCACAATATACCGAGCGCCCCAATACTCCCAGTTCCAAGAAGACTTTTTACCTCACATGAGTGTGAATATATAGAGCTATGCTGCTGCTTCACCAACATTGTCTCCATGCATCTTCTTACCCCCAGACAAGCACTCCTTCAATATGAGCTGCTGGTAAGCACAGTTTCAAGACAGCCACACGCTGGTGCCCAAGGGAGCCGTAACAGGCTCGGAGGTAGTACTTTTACTGAGGTTCTTCTATTAACAGGTGGATGTTGGGATATCCTAATTCAGTTATCCAGAAGACAGAAATGACCTTGTATGCATCAGCTTTTCAAGATGCTTTTGCCTCTATTGCAATCATTTCATTAATACTATTGGGGGGGGGGGGGGGGGGGGTGTGTCCCCCCCCCCACTGCTCTCCAACATTTTTTATTGGTTCTTTTCTGTTATTAAAATGCCACACAGGCCTTTAACTACAGGTAGAAGCTCACTAACCCAAATCATTAATGTTTCTTATTTATAAGTGAATAGGGATAAGCACGCAGCCACACATTATTATTGATTTCCCTGGATATAGAAACCTCCTTATCAGCAGTGCTTGTAACTGGCAAAAAGGCATACGAACAAAGCTTGAGAAAAGCCTGAAGTGAAGAAAGGCCAAGCCAAAACATTTTACTTGCAAAACATGAATGTCTGGCTTTACATTATAGGAACAGTTCAAGGTGTTTTTTCCACTCTCCTTGAGGGCACTGGACAGTATACCACTTTGCAGAGGAAGGAACCAACATTTTTGTGTAATGTGAACAGCAATGTAAGAGGCTGTAGCTAAAGAAGTGAAAATACAGCCCTTAGTTACCAAAGTTGTAGATGAATATCAAAAGGTCAAGAATAACAGCAAAAAAAAAATACATGACAGCAAAATGGAAGAAACAAAGAAAACTGGCATGCTCCAGACACCAAGTCTTCCAGTACAACTTGTGCCTTTCAACCCAACAATTACACATTTTAGAACCAGGCTGTATAAATGCAGATAAAAGACCTAAAACATTACACAAGACATGTCAGGTAAATATGAAATCCAGCACCCTCTTCAATAAGAATAAATCAAACAAGAGCAAAAGTATTGCCAACCCTGCCCTCCCCAGAAAAGCACAGTAACATTGAATACTTGAGACTTCAGCTCCTCTGGCCTTCTATGTTTAAACTTCACACTTGAATACTTTTAAAATGTGCATGGTCTCCAATAGAGATACAAGAGTCTGGAAGAGCGACTGAAACCTTAAGTAAAGGTCCCCTCTGGTGAAGGTCACTAACAGCACCAAGCTCTCCGGTATCATTTCCAAATTAACACCACTAATCCACATGTGTGTCATGACTGCAAGTGGACCATGAGGGCCCGGTGGGCTTCATCTACAGTACATCAGGCTGCAGCTGGCACACGGTATCTACAGAGCTGCAGCAGCACGGCTAGTTATCAGTGTCACTGCATTGGAGATAGAGACTTCAGCAACCTGCAGCTGCCACCAAAGGCTAGTGGTGACTGGTCGGGATGGATGCTCTGGCTTTGGCAGAAGGACATACAGAGCAATAAACACATTCCTCTACAAAACTGGTACGTCAATAGACAGCTTTCTAAATTACCCACCTTTCTGGATGCAGTATGCTTCTTTCCAGGCTAAGCAAAGGTAGCTATCACAGTACCCGCTGCTACACGAAACCAAGAAACTCCTTAAGAGTCATTTATTAATGCTCAGGGAAGAGGGAAGGGTAGACTGGTTTAGCACTTTTGAGCTGGCTGTACAAGGGACAGCTCAACAAGATCTGACCAAACAGAAGCACTGGACACCATCAGCTTAAGGAAAGCTTAGAGCTAGCATACATGAACAAGCTGGTTTTGCCTGCTATAACCCAGTTTGTTTATTTTTGTTCTTAAGGGGGTCAGACTGATGCAAAGCTTGTCAGGTCCACAATATACACACAGAGGTCTCACCTCAAAGGTCCCAGCCTTCAGAAGATTAACCTGGTCATGTTGGGAGAGATCTCGGAAACCTGGGATGCGCTTGGCAAACTCCACCACTTCCTTCACCGCAGGGGTAAAACTCAGGGAAAACTCTTCCCAGACTTCATGGCCAGACTTGTTTGGGTCCACATGGGGAGTCTTACTCATTGGGCAGACCTGATGTTTACAAAACATACACAAAAAATAACTCTTAAAGACACCCTTCCAAATACTGACAAATACTTCAAAGAACCATGTTTATTCTGCAAGAAAACTTTGCATCAGCACAGAGGAAAAAAAAAAAAAAAAAAGAATCAGTATTCCTCAGTCAATTCCCAAAGCAACTGGATTTTCCCCCTTCCCTTTAAAACAAAAAACCAGCAAAAAATCCATGGCAATCCATCAGTAATCTGTTTCTAGATTTGCTGACCTTGGAGACTCCAACACTGTTTACAGCAAAAGACTTGAGAGAACCCAGGTTATGCTATTCTTCCTTGATCTCAACTCATGCCTGACAACTGGATTTCTCTTGTGTTACCCCTGTAATTTCACAATTAATCATGATTTCACAATCAATCAATTTTAATTCCACAGTCACTTCTACATTAATTCTCATAGATCTTCCTTGCTTTGCAGGCAACTAAAGTGATTCAGTCAAGGTGACAAAGGTACTAACGTCAGAGCAAGGGGCCAAGCCTTGGTTTCCTGAGCCACACATTTACACCCTCATTACTGGGACAACCTTCCTCTCCTATGTGTTTGCTTTTATTTGTATCACTGAAGAAGGACCACCAAGGAACTGGTATTCCAATTTTGCTCAGTCACAAGATGACAAAATGCTCTTTTTTATACAAACATGCAGCAATTTTTTACAGGAACATCTGAATCCACTACAATGAGATCAGACTTATCAGTCAAGGCAGACTGCCAGTGAATTCCTTTTGTAAAACCCAACCAGACACTCTTGAGATACTTTCAGTTCTGCTTTCTAAAATTTACATCTTTTAATGACATTTAAACCTTTTAATATTCACTTCAGCTGTCATCACCAAGGACAAGAATTCCTTTAAGTATTCCTCACAAGTATACTAAATAGTGCAGGTAATCCTGCGTAACGTCAGCAAAGCAAAGAGAAAACAGTGAAATGAATTAGTAATTCCTCAGAGCTATGTTGCTTTTGCAGAGCAACTTGAATCTGATAATTGCCTAGGAATTCTCTGTGTGGAAGGTCCCAAGATTACAAGAATATCTTCAAGAATTACATTACAAGAATATATTATACAGGTACATATATACATGCATGCATGCGTGTGTGTGTGTACTTGGCAACAGCCAGGGAAAACAAGGTGGAGGCAGATACAAATTTCTATGGGTTCCCCCCCCCCCCCGCCCCAAATCCCAGTTTGTAACTGGGCAGTCAATATGCAGAAAGGTCTCCCCTTTCTCTCTCCCCATCAGACAAGGAATGGAATTGTAGATTTCTTGGTTCAGCTGTGAATCACATCACCATTTGGGTGTCTGAGGACAACACCCAAAACCAAATGATTGCATGTGGGGTAGAGGAGGACCCTTTCCATAAACTGAAAATCATGACATATTTTGGCAAAAGGAAATGTTTAGGCACACAACTAGAAGCATGGCAGAAACCAATCACTGCTCTATCTATGATATTGCAACAGTTCACATATGCATTGTTAAAAATACAGCACTCCAAAAAATAAGGAATCTCTGGTTCAGCACCCCACTCTAAACGGGACACAGCACCTCAACTTCTCATCCTAGATTGTTTACCCTAAACCCCCAGCACTGAGTCCCAAAGGGAAACTGCCACTTTCCCCCCACTGTGTATTATGTCCAAGCTGTCTTGAGAGACCTCTTCCCAAGATCATAGGATCACAGAGTATCTCAAGTTGGAAGAGACCCATAAGGACCCATCACTCCCTGGTCCTTGCAGGACTATCTAAAACAAAACCGTACGACCAAAAGCATCATCCAGACACTCCTTGAATGCTGATAGCCACTAGCTCTCTTTAGAGGAACTTCTTCAGGAATGACCTGTTCTGCTTTTCTGGTTGGGGGGTATTGACAAAAAAAACTAAACCCCTGAACATCTGTCTCCACACTGCTTCAGAGCCTAGTTACACTCCCTTATGGCTACCGACTCATTTTAGTCGGATCCTGATCTCATTGACTTCTCGGGAGTGCCAAGAATCTGTTGTAGTGACTTCACATACTTTCCCTGCAAGGAATAAAGGTTGGGAGTTACTACTATTTGTCATGGTATAGTGCCCAGAGTCTGCAATTAAGGTCAGAGCCTGCTAGGGATGGCATCGTTCACATATGCAGTAGCTGAAGGAGGAGGGAGAAAAAAAACAAACCCCAAACAAAAAAAAATTTAAAAAAAAAAAATCCAGCATCAAAATAAATAGCCTTCATGTGGATACTTTCAGGGGTCTTCAAGAACCTATGAAGAATCTGTACAAACTATGAGGAAGAAAAACACCAGCAGCTCCAAGTACACCAGAAAGGTCAGAGGCTTATGCTTCTCGACAGGAGCACAGGATGAGAATGAGGATGTTATGTTCTCTCATCCCAGGCGGTTCCAGTGATAAAGAGAAGGACAATCTATTTTAAGGGGCTTACAGAACCGGTTGCCTGAATGGCAGAGGAACAGCAGGTGCAAGGCAAATGGGAGGGACCTGTTAAGGGAAAAAAAAAAAAAAAAGAAAACAAAAAAACCCAACCACAAACCAACCCAACCCAGAACCCACATGCAAGAAAACAGGAAGCATCCTTTTTAAGAATTCAGTGAGAAAATGCTCTAGCAAAGTCATCCAAGTTACCAAGAAGTGTGTTTAGAGCCTCACTTGTGTAAGTACTACAGAAAAGACCTTGAACTTCTCTCAAGTGGTTTAGCTGTGCATCTTCCTCCTGCCTCTGTTCCAATCTGAACACGTTCTAGGGGAGAAGGATGCATAGCCTGGGGGTGCCATTGAGCCTGTATTTTACATTGCCTGTAACAGAACCACCCTATCCCCATAAAAACCAAACAAAACAAAAACAAAAAACAAAACAAAGCTTACCCAGCAAGACAGGTTTTAGAACACACTAATAAGGCATGCAGACTGGTTTAAAATCCTAGCCCTGAGGTGCCACCCCAGACATTTGCTCTAAATACCTTTAAGGAAAATACAGCATATCCAACTGTGTAGTCTATTTTAAAGTGAAGTCTTCAAGAGGATTGAGTAAAGAAAGGAATTTATAAACTCCTAACATCTATTTTCTTTTTTAACTCAAGCCAGTTAAAAAGCCCGTGAGTTTGTTCTCTTCAACCAATGTTCTTTGACACTAGCCTACTTTGTTTACTAAATACCAAGCCAAGAAACTCCATCACTTACACGATTTCAAATCCTCAGCGCAACCTGAGCCACTATTCTCCTTCATCACGACCCGTGCTATCAAACTTGTGTCACTATTTTAAGTTTCAGCGTTGCGCCAACTGTGTGCAGCTTCACTGACTAAAGAGGCACAGCTGGATCACACCCATCACTAAGACTTTCACCAAGTAAAATTAAACAATGAATATCAATATACCAGATGCATTCTTCCTCCAGTGCTGCAAGAATAAGTGGCATTCTTGTTTGGAGAAAAGCCGTCTTCTGGGATCCTATCACACAGCTGCTGAGTATAACCACTCGTGAAGTTCATACAGTGGCCGTTTGTAAAACACATGGTGTGCCCACTTGGATAATGCACTGCGCTTCTCCCTTTGTACTGTCCACCAGCAAGGTGCTGCTCACTTTCAGGGTACTGAGGACCACCGAGCCCACTAACACAGTGCTCGCTGCTCAAGATGTACTGCTCAGTGTTCTTTGACACTCTCTCCCCAGTCTGGGACTGCATCATCTCTGCTGGGTTTTGGGACTGTTCTTGGTTGTACATGAAAGTGTCTTTGTGGGCCCTAGTGACCATACCAATCACTTCTTCCTTAGCCATGTCAGTGCCAGGAGGGGGAGAAGGGCTTTTGATGGTCTCCCGCTCTTGTTTGGGCTTGGAGGAAAGGTCTTCTTGAGGTGCTTGATCTTGAAGTTCTGTTAATGCTTCATTGGGTAAGTGACCGCTGAACTGACTGTTCATCATAGTTTTCATGGCACTCTGCATTTCAATCAGCATCCTCTGTTTTTCACGTTTGGGAATGCGACCAAATCGAACAGCTACCAAGGTGGAGAAATGAAAAGCGGTGGGAAGAAAAAGAAAAACAGTCAATCCTGAAAGCGGTCGCACGCGCACACACACAGAATACACATTGCTACCAAAAATCTTGCCTTTTAACAGAATACTAATGCTCTCACCAATACTACAGCAGGGGTATTACCAGTGAAATCAAGGAACAAACTGGGCATAGGATAGGCGTGAGATATGAAACGTATGCTGTTGTTCACAGTACACAGTCTCTAAAGCCTTTTCCCCTTCTGCTACAAACCTGGCCATGGACTATACCAGGGGTCCTCACATTTTTTAACCAGGGGGCCGGCACGTGGATGCAGTGGCAGGCAGTCATCTGCGGCTGCTTGGTTTCCCCCCCCAACCCCCGGCAGAGGCGGGGGGGGGGGGGGGGGGGGGGGCGGGGGCGTCTGTCAATACCTGGGGCTGGATTGAGGACCCTGGGGGGCCGTATCCAGCCTGCGGGCCGTAGTTTGAGGACCCCTGGACTATACACACAGGTGAATTAGTTAATTGTCGGGTTTTAAGATTGGATCAATTAAATCAGTTCAACTTTGTGAACTGACAATTAGCTGAATATAAACATGGTTCATATCATACTTGAATAGAAGTCCTACACAACAGCTCCTCATGGACCTATTATATAACCTGGCAAAACGGTTAAGAGAATCAATGCTGAATGCAGCTTACCTTGGCAAATTTTCCTGATAACTTTGCCTCGACAAGGACATTTTCTGCTGGCAAAGGGATGGGCATCATTGCAGCTGTAGCGCTTCTGATCCTGTCCTAGGGAATCTACAACTACCTCTACTACCCTGTTCAACCACAGCCTTACAAGGGCTTATAACCAGTTTCGACTGATGTAATTACGTTCATGCAGTAGCCCATCATTAATGTAACTAAGTCTGTTTCATTAAAGCAGGTGTAACCTTATGCACAAACAAGCGCCTAGGGGATGAAATAACTCCTATGCATGACAAGAACTCGGAACAATTATTTAAAATAAGTTTTAACACTCCACCCACTAAATTATTAACAGCCCCGGATTCCTAGTTATTGTGAAATAAACACCCAGAGAAAATTAAAAAGTGAAACAGAAGGAAGAGTTCTGGTTTGTGACAGTAAGTCGCAGCAGACTGATGAACTATACCTTCAGCATTACATTTTTAAAAAGTCACCAAGGAGTGGACAGCCAGCAAGGTGGACAGAGACACAGCTCAACATTACCCTTTCCTCCCTGCCTTCCCTCTCCTTCCAAGAAAAGAAAAGGAGGCAGATATATCCTCACCCCATGCACCCAAACCTAACTGTTTACGCTCTATAATGATTAGTCTAAGGCTATCGGCTTGAGCAGAATTCCATTTCATTGAAAAAGCAACAGTTACAAAACAAAGGAGAAGAGTTTTGTTCCGATTCATGCAGGATACAGCTATAAATATTAACTCATTAAAACAAAACTGAGACTTGTTATAACCATTCCTCTAAGAGACCACTGCAGTGCCTCCCGCTGCATTAGCCTCCAGAGACGGACAGCTCTGTGGCCAGTATTACATTACCAGTTCAGAAGAGTCACAGAGCTAGAAGGCAAGCTGATCTAAATGCTCTTGGACAGGGAACCTGTCCCTGACAAAAGGGCTGGCTGCATTTTTTGCCATTAAGACCCTTAGCAATCAGTGTTGAGGTGGGCAGCAGGCTTCCTCTCAGAGGATCACTGCTCAGTAGAGGAACATACCATCTCTTGACATCCCAACTGACAGGCATTTTTTGAAACGACACTGCTGGCATCTGTTCCTATTCATTCTCATTATAGAGCAGTTGTTATTCTTCAAGCACTTCTTATACTGGATGTTTTGCTGAATGCTCCTTCTGAAAAAACCCTGCAAACAAACAAGAAACCACAGCAACTATTATTACAGCATATATTATATCCTGCCAAGGTTCACCTCTCTGCAAGCACAGAAAACCCCACTGCATCTCATCAGCTTCTTCAGAGCCATCAGCCCCAAGTGATTTTAAAGAGCTTGCTACTCCTCATGACTTACTTCCCCATTGTGCGTGATCTGTGTATAACGCAAACTAGTTATGATTTCTAATTATAGAAGATGCTAAGTTGTTCCTTGCATAGTCAGCACCTAAGAGCAGAATACCTCCAGTATTATTTCTATCACTGTACTGACAGTTCCTAAGATACACCCTCAATCTCCGGTGACATCAAGTGCAAACATGAAAGTCAAAATCAGATCTTTTGACTTCAATCTCCAGTTTGGCAACAAAACCATTCTGTTGCACCATATGACCTCCAAAGGTGGCTCTTTCACATAACCCTTAAGCCGATAAACTCCTTCACATAAGGTAAGATTTGCAGTGTTACAGTATCAGAAAATACAGCTCTACTGATGCACGAACACCCAAGCACCCAGCTCTGGCTTTCCCTGTGGTAAAGCATTGCTCTTCCAAAGCTGTTTTGCTCTGCGTTCCAGCCCTGGTGACAACTCACACCTACTATCTCTTAATGCAATTAACATTTGCATGTCTTGCGTTACATGGTCCTTACCACCTCTGTCTCCAGTTCTCATTCTCTGCCATGCACTCCAGGTCAGGCAGGATTGGACATGGGGCGAGAACAGAAAGTACTGCAGAGTTCGAAAAATGCTGTGGATTGCTAAGTGGTCTGCCTTTTCCTACAACTTATACATTGTCTGAAATCTATCAGATTTAAGTTTGAACAGAGAAGCGTACCGCTACTTTTTCAGCAGTATCACCCCTTTTCCTCTATGGGGAGAACCGAGCATTTCACCAGCAGAAGGGTAAGCAGAAATACAGCTCACCTTGCAGCCTTCACAGGCATGAACACCATAATGAAATCCTGAAGCGACATCTCCACAGACTTTACAAAGAAGAACCATGCCATTAAATTCTAGAATCAGAACAGAAAAGTCAGGGATATAGAAAACCAGTGACAACTGCAGGAACATGTTTCCAGCTTTTAAAACCTGGACTGAAAGCAATATACATCAGGTCAGCTCAACATCCAAAATACACAGCAAAGGAACAGACAAGAAGAATGCACAAAACCCCTGAACAGTTCAGAAGGTACCAGTGCAAGGGAGGGGGTAAAAAAATGTGAAGCACTCAACAGAATAGCGAGAAAGCATATATTCACTGGACTTTCAGTCACAGTAGCATTATACTCAACTGTAGAAAAAGAAAGTCTGCTTGCATTTATGCACTTTTAAAAGTAGCATTTAGTTAACTAGGCCACGAAGTTTGGGCTCTATTTTTTTTCTTTCCATCAGGACAAGTAAGCCCTTATAAAGGCTACAGTTTCCCCAACAGAGAATAAGCATCTTTTCTTAAAAACAGAACTACTGGACACTTTATTTTCTTATGCATTGTAAACAAGCCATACACTCTACCTATTTGATGAAAGTTTCAGACTCAGCCACATCTACATATGTACAGACTACTCATTTCAGTGTATATCCAGAATGGCACACTTGCACACCTGAACTTGGAAATACCTTCTCAACACTGTAAATATGCTCATGGTGTGGCTTTTTTTAAGTTTTTGCCCACGTATTTTACTTCAGCTTGTCAACAAGCGTTTTTTGCAAGTCCCAAGTGCTGATCTACCATTGGTTTCACTGAAGTCAATGGGAATTTTACCAGTGACTTCAGTAACCACAAAGTTACCTCAACAGTGAGTAACACAGACAGCTGGAAATACTCCCACAGAATCATATTCTACGAAAAAAGTAGATTATTTGACATTTGGGTTTCATTTATAAAGAGGAACTAAAACTCTTATTTTTTGTAAAGTTTTGAAAAAGAACCAAACCACAAAAATTTTAGTTTGCTCTTTTCTTTTTTTCTTTTTTATTTTTTTTAAACAGAGCTAGTACTGAGCTAAAAATGTTATCTATCTACCTATACATCTGAACAGTTTACAACAGGTTTCATCCTCAGGAACCCCTGCCCTGATACCAAAAACCTAGATGCAAGCAAATTTCTAAGAGGAAGTAAAGGTTCTTACTACAAACTTAAGGTAAGAGCTCTTACAATTTTTTTTAAAAAAAAAACTTTTAAGATAGAACTGTGAGATACTAATTCTAGCTTCATAACAATTCAAAATGATAAAACAATTCTGCCAATAGAAGAATGCAGCCTTCAAAAGACTAGTCTGAATTCCAGCTGTTTGTTGAAACACTCATTCCAGTACCCAGTTTGATTCCTGCCCTTCCAAAACTGTTCAAATGTAGTTCTTTATCGTTGATCTTCTCTGATTACCAAAAAAAAGTGCAAGAAAACAGCTGGAGCTGGATTGTTACATGCATTTTAAAATGCTATCCTTTAGTTCCCGCTTATGAATACTTCAGTTTTAACATCCACAAATAAAGACTTAGAAACAAAAAGATAAAAATCCCAGCTACAGCTATGTAAATATAATATAATGGTTTTGTTTTGTTTATTTTGTTCCTCAAAGAAATGTGGGGGGATGAAAGGTGGAGGGGTAGGGAAGAGAGTATGAAAAAACAGAGAAACGAGATTTGCAAGACAGCTCCATAAATACTCCTAAAGGCAACTTCTGATTACTATTACCTTTACTTCACTGCATCTTTTTAACCATGTGTTGGATTTTTATGAAGATCAGTTTTCACTAGTGAAAATGTGAAGTAAATCTGGACTGTATTTATGGACTGTTTGAAGTTAACAGCAACGGGACCTCCCCTCTATTAGCATTTGTATGGCAATACCATATGTATTACCACGCATATAATGCAAAAAAATTAAAATGGAGGCTTTGCTACGTGCCTTCGCAGCAAGCCACGCGGAGGACCTGGTTGTAAATATAAAAAGGGGAAAAATGGTGGTTTCAGGAACCGGCACCAAACATACTTGTGACTCCATTATGGCCTTTTGTCAAACCAGCAACACTCGACTGGTTTGTTTTAATAGTCTCCTCCAGCCGATCACTCTTCGGTGCCCCATCAGAGCCCTCGCTGCTCCGGCCGTTGCAGCCACTCTCTGAAGAGGAGCTGTTTGGAGAAGATGGTACAGGAGAAGAGGATGACTGGAAACCGCTGTCTGAGCTCTCGCTGTGACATGAGGCTGGGCTAGATGCCGAGCTTGAAGAGCTGATGTAAGCTATCACACCCCCTAAGGCAAGAAAAAAAGGCAGCACGTAGTGACATAACAAGCAGACATGCACCGCTGCCATGTGAGCCACGCCATGACCCAGCACACCAGACCCAGCCATCACGTGTTCCTGGGCACACTCCTTTCCCTCCCTCGCTTAAGCTTCCTTCTCTCCATTCATTTTCAACGGCTGACCTCCCAGTCTGCCCCATCCCCTTCTCCCATCTTAACAGCCTCCTCTGATCCAAGTCAAGATGAGCCGGCAGAACCAAAAGATGGAGCAACGAGCCATGGTGCTGGCAGGATGGGGCAGTGGGGAAAGGGCACAGGGCAGCCCAGGGAGGGTTTCCCTGGCCACCCTCTGAGCAGAGCTCGCCTGGAGCCACAGCAAAGACAGGATCTTACAGCGCTGTGGAGCCAGAATGCAAACAAGCTAGGTTAGGGACAGAAATAGGGCAGACAGAAAGACTTCATGCAGGCTACGCGCCAAAGGCACAGAAAGGAAGGGCTGGGAGGTGCTCACGATGCAGAAGGGAAGGGGGCAAGGGAAAGAAATAGCGCTGCAGCCTGGTTAGCCTACTGAATGCCATTTGTCCAACTACAAGCCTTTGTAGCATTTCTAGCAGCACCTAAACTCTGACTGCCGGGCTGCTACATGCAAACAGTCTCTGTCCTGCTGCATCGCACAATTTGACACACTTGAGAATCCCTCAGATGAAACAGCTTTTTGCCCTCAGGCAGACCTGGGAGCAGTTCTGGCTTTTCACAGGCTCCTTTTTCTTGCTTGTAAGCCAGAGAAATTGTTTTCACTTTGTTTGACTCCAAGACTCAGCATTTCAAAAGTTAATATAAAAGCATCTGATATTTCATACCAAAATTTCAACAACAAAAGCCACGCAACTGTTTAAGGAAATTACTCTCTGCATCTTTGCTGTTTTATGCCTGTATTGCTCTGTAGAGTCTCTTCACTCAGGACATTGCAACAAGGAACTCCAAACACCAGTAAGAATTAAAAACTTTTTAAAGGGCTGTGCCCTGGCTTCCTCTGGAGGAAAAAAGCATTGGTGTCTGTCGAGTCCTCTGTCAACTGAGGAGCTGGCATAGCAGATTGGGGCTGTAGCCCCTTAGATCAGCCATGGTCTCCTCACAGTAAAAGGCAGTGGTGTTATACAACCCTGGAAATATCACTGCTTGCAGGTAGGAATTCTGACTTAGAAAATGTCTTCACCTTTATCAGCTATAACAGTCCTCTCAGCATTTCTGCAGCATCTTTACTGGCCCATTTGTTCTTTAACATTTCATTTTTTTCTACCAAGGAAACTCCCACCAGCCCGTTAAGGAGCATGCAGCCGAGGAGTCCCCAGCAGAGCTGCTGCGGAGCAGAAGTCAGACCAAGCGGCTGCACAACATATGCGCTACAACACATACTGCTTCTCACATTCCTGCACACCGGTGCCCCTACACCCCACCACTGCGCTTGTTCCTGCACATTTATTTTTTTTTTTTTTAAAGAAATCCTCCGTGCAGCATAGCACGCGTTCAGGATCCGTGCTCTGGGGAAAGGAGGATTGCAAGGGGTACATGAGTGCAGCAACAGCATGAGAAAAAGCCATCATCAAACACCCGTGGGCTAGTGTAAGACGCCACCGATTTGACAAAGGTCCTGCAATCCCCTGGCGCCACACGTGCCTCTGCCAGGTGCCAGGCCAAAGCTCACAGTCCACCTGGTCCACGGGAGGCACGGAGCTCCTCAGCAGGCGCCATCCTTATCTGCAAGGGGCAGAGCAGGGCACGCAGACATGGCCCTGCGGGGAACTCCACGTTTCGCCAGGCTGCCACCTCACCCCGCTATCTCTAAGCTCTGCCTCATAAAAAGAGATGCTCTTTTCCCTCAAATGTAACACCGATGTCATAGGAGGGCATGGAAAGAGTATGTCTGTGGGGGTTTTCACCCCTTGCCTTTTGAAAGGCTGAGGAGCTCCAGAGGGCTGGGCTGCTCCCATACCCTGGGGAGCTCAGCAGTCCTGTCTGTGCCATAGCCAACATCCCTAATATTTTTGTTATTTTAGAAGTTACATCTCCCTACGAACCCTATTTTTGCTCGATCAGCAGCAGCCAGGAGTCAGATCTGGTGCATCTGCTCGAAACAAAGAGCACCGCCATCCCCGCGCACCCACACGCCCCCCGCACCCCACGGGGCACCCCGATGCCCGGCGGGTGAGGCAGCCCCGGCTCCATACACCGGCAGGGCTGCGCTCGGGGGGCCCGGCGGAGGGTGGCACAACCAGCCCTTCTGGCCACGCCGAGCCCGCCGCGGCCGCACGGGGTTCGGAGCCGCGGGCCCCGGGGCTGTGCTGGGGGGCGGGGGGGGTGCGTACCGCGCCGGTGCTTCACGTACACAGCGACGCAGGGAGCCCTATGGCCGCCGGGGCGGTAAGGGGGCGGTGAGCGGCTACGCGGCTCGTCCGTTCACCGGGCCCCGAGGACGCTGCGGCGGCTGCCGCCGCAGCCGGGGCGCCCCCGGCCGCCCCCGCCGACCAAGGAGGGAGGGGAGCGGGCAGCGGGAGCGGGGCCGGCGCTGCGGCAATGCCCGCCGTCACGCGGCGCCGGGCCGCAGAGGGCCTGCCCTGCCCTGCCCCCGGACGCCCCCTCCCCGTTACACAACGCCACCCCCACGCACCGGGCCGGCCCACGTGCGGGCCCCGCGCCCCCGCCGCACGGCGCCGAAGGCCGCCAACTCCCCCCCCCCCACCACCGCCGCCAAACCCCGCGCTCCGCCGCGGCCTACGCGCTGCGGGGGCGGGGCCGCCGGCGCCGCGGGGGCGGGGCCGCCGGCGCCGCAGCGGCGCGGCCCCACGTGTCCCGGGCGCGCCCCGCCGCCGCCGCCCCGAATGTAGGTCACCAAAACAGCGGCCGCCCGCCCGCCTCACGTGTCCGCGCCGCCAGCCGCCCCGCGCCGCCGCCCCGGCACTATTATGCAATCCGCGCGTCACCGCCCCGCACGGCCAATGGGCGCGCACGCCGCGCGGAACGTAAACACAGGGCGCACATGGCTCGCCCGGCGGGTCCATGTGAGGCAGCGCGCGGCCGTCCGGGCCACCGGCGGGGCCGGGGCCGGGCAACGCCGCCGCCCGCCGCGCTCCCCCGCGCCACGCCGCCCCAGCCGGCCCCGCCCGCACCCCCTCCCCCAGCCCGGCCCGCCACGGCGACCCCGCAGAGCCCCTCCCGCCCGCGGCCCGCCGCGGCCGGCCCGCCGCTTACCCGCGCAGACTTCCATGGCGGCCTCCTCCCGCAGGGGCAGGGGCGGCGCCGCGCTGGGGTCCGCCGGGCTCGGCACAGCTGGGTTGCCCTGGGCTGGGCTCGGCTCCGCTCGGCACGGCTCGGTCGCTCTCTCTCTGCCCAGCTCCGTCCCCGCCGCAGCCCTACATGCGGGCGGGAGGCGGCCGCGCTGTCGCCTGTCAGAGCGGCGGCTGCCCGTCCCCGCCGCGGCACCCTCCCCTTTACAACAAAAGCGATCGGGAGCCGCGCAGAGTGCGGCACCGCCGGCCGGCCGCCCCGCCCCGCCCCGTCCCGCCCCGCCTCCGCCCGCCCCCCTCACCCAGTGACACACTTTCCGCGCCGCCCGGGCCGCGGGCGGGAGCGCTCACGTGCGGCGGGCGCGTGCGGGCGGCGCGCGGGGCGGCGGGGGCACTGCGGCGGCGGGGGCTGCCCTGGCACGGGCACTGCGGCGCTGGCGCGGGACCTGCCCGCGAGCGGGGTGCGCGCGGAGGACGCCCCCCCCCCCCCCCTCCCCCCCGCCGCGGGGCCGCACCGCACCCCCCGCCCGCGCCGGGCGCGGAGCTCGCGGGGCCGCCGGAGTCACCCCCGCCGGCCGGGACGCGCCGCTGCCGCAACCGGCGCGGCGCTCGCCCGCCGCCGCTGCGGCGCAAGTATGCCCGCGCCCGCGGCGCCGCGGGGCACGGTGATGGGCGGCGGTGTCAGCATCCGCCGGCGGGTCGCTCCGCCGCCGCGCACCGGCAGGAAATGCCACTGCTGTGATTGCCGCAGCTAATGAGCTCTGCCATCCCGACCGGAGCCGCTGGCCGTGCCGAGCACGGCGCCCCGGGCCCTGTCAGCCGCGTGTCTGCTGGCTGCGGGGGCAACGCAAAGCGCGGGGCAGCCCCCCCGCCCGCGCACCGCTGCGGCCTGGGCACATGCGGTGAAGCCCCCGGGCACGGCCTGCCGCCCTGCAGCGGGGAGGGGAGCGCCCCCAGCGACCCTGCTGCACCCGGGGAGTAAAGAGGGGATGTCCCGCTCCCAGGAGGGAACCCACAAAGAAAACCCACCGCAACAAGGGGGGGGGGGCGATGCGGGGTAAGGCTCTCCTCCATTAACTGCACGCAGCGCCCGAAATGAAGTGCTGCCCTCGCTCGGCCCCCAGGAGGCAGAGGGACATGCAGGGGGACAGGCAATGCAGGGGGACATGCAGAAGGACATGCGTCGCCTCACGGGTGTATTTTGCCCTCCAGGATGAGAGGGAGGTGGTGGGGTTAAACCAGGTCAGCAAGCGGAGGTTAAACACAGCTAAATGTGGCTTACCGCCTCCCAATTTGGGTGAGTTTCCTCTCCTCTCAAATGAGGTAAACAGGTCAGTTTGGGCGAGCTTCCTCCCTTCTCGAATACGGTCAATGGGTGAGTTCTCCCATTTTTCTGGCTGTGGCCCAGCAGCCAGGAGGCATCTAGCTTGCCTTCTGGTCCGCAGGCAGCGCCCACCACCGTCTCCAGGCCCTCCATCCCCCTGCCCCAATTTCCTGTGGCAAAAGCTTCTGCTCTTCCTCATGTTCCCAGTTCTCCTCATGCCAACCCCAAGCTGCGTTTCCTAGGCCCTGCCAGTTGCCCTCTGGCCCTCTCGCACAGTCCCTGCCTGCTCAGCTAGCCACCACGCCGTGCTGCTGGCCCGGGCATGGCCGGGTGGGGGGCACGACGTCCCACCCTCCCTCTGCACGCTCAGGGCCTCCATCCCCCTCCTCTGCCTTGCTGCTGGTCTTCGGGGAGCGAGGGCAATGTGACGTGTTTAAGATAGCCTATCCTGCCATGTCAGACCTCTCAACAGCCGAAATCGTCCGACAAAGGAGAAGATAGTCTGTAAATCAAATTCTCTTAGGAAGCCAAGTTGAACATCAGAAACAACAGCAGAGCAATTCCTCTCTGTCCGTGCATTCTGCGTCTCCGGGATATTATTTTGTTGTTGTTGTTATTTTTGGATTTTAGCAAAGCAGATGCTTGTATAATATCCACCAACCAGTGGGTTACCAACCCTAGATGTTCACTGAGGCTGCTAAAAAAAAAACCCTACAGAACTCGAGCACTTGCTGTTGGACAACGCGGGAGTCTTTGGTCTGCAGGTGGTAGAGATGAGTCTGCAGGCACTGGCACTCAGACCAAAGGTCCACCTGGCCTGCAGGCAGTCTGTGGTGCTCAAGGGAGGCTCCAGGTTTTTCGGGTCCATGGACTCCATTCCTGAGAGTGGCCAATAAACGGAAGGACTGCTCCTCCACTTCCTTTGTGGGCAAGGACAAATGCTGCTGCTCCTGCCTGGCCATAGGGAGAGGCCACCACACTATTGCTCCCAATCTCAGTCTCTCCTATTTACCACCAGGACAGGACTTTGTCCATCCCAGAGGGATTCCAGCCTCTAGTATCTTCTACCATCTGCTTTTGAGACTCTCAGGGATCATTATAGCAGTTTCAGCCTGCTCTTGCCTCTAGTGCTGCACTTTGCAGTCCCGGAGCCACCCCACACCCACCTTAAGAATGCCTTTATTTTGCTTCTCTCTCATCTTAGATCAACCTCTTTTTTAATGACCTTGGACTGCTCCCTGTGCTCCCATACTACACCCTTTCTGGTTCCTTCCCTGAGGTGGCTCCCCACAAACACACAGGTTGCAAGAGCCAAGCACTTCTTTTTAGGGATGGAGTACAGCAAAAGCAAGTAATGGGCCCACCACCCAGCCTTGCACTCAGGGTCCCTGTCCACCACAATCAGAGGAAGCCGAAAGGTGTGTTTCCTGAGAAGGTCCAGCAGATAGAGATGGCTGTGGGCAGCCATGGGATGGCGCAACCCAGTGTAACTCCATCCTGGAGTTCCTGATGGAGGAGAACTTCCTCAGAAATGGCCCAGTCCACTCCTATGCTGTAGGTCTGCTGGTCAGCACAAAGTGATGGGCTGCCACAGCAGCCCATGAGAGGCGCTTCAGTGTTTGGAGGAGAAAACTGGTTTCGCATCGAGGTTTTTATTCTGCCTTGTAACCTGGGGGAAGACAACACTCTGCCAACGGGCTGCAGTATGGGAGCCAGGTTTTTCTTGGAGCCCCTTCCCACCTACCTCTTCTAAACCCACACAAACAAACACTTGATATAATAACCTGTGGCTCTGGGTGCTGACCAAGTCATGGTGCCTGGGCTGCTTCTTGAGGGCTTCTCTTTGACCCCCAGCTTGGCCGCTAAAGCTCTAGTGTTACTTGCTGAGCTGCAAGTAACATTTCCATCCAGATGTGATGCTCAGTGGGTATTCCATGATCCCCATGATGAGATGTTGATTCCCTCCCTGTTGTTCACCCTTCCATCAAGGGCAAAACAAATCCTGGCATTACGGAGAGGCAGTGTACTGCTGGCATTTACAGTGGTGTGGCATCTCTCCAGCCCAAAGGTCAGGCGGGCACTAGGACGACCACCTGAAGAGCATTTGGGAATCCATGTGTTTGATCAGTCCTTGGAATCCTTCAGCCTCTGCTCTGCTTACTGAGGGTGCTGCTCTCTGCAGAAAACTTGTGGTTCTGGGAAGACTGAACTGAAACATGTGAAGGGGCAAGAGAGGGGAAAAAGCACAGAAGGTGGGACAGAAAACTTCTACAACCCCCTTCCCATCCCTGGGAAAGAACACAAACATTTCCCTCTCTTTTCTCTCATCCCCCACACATGGAGGAGCTAAAATTGCATATTTAAATTCCAGAGGTTGCCGAGTGACTCCCACCTGTGCTACAGACTCTCCTACCTTTGGATGGGAGATGGCACAACAGTGTTGCACCAACTAATGCTGACCTAACTGTTAAGTGCAGTTGATAGCTGGATGGTGGGACAGGATGCACTTTGGCCACCTCACCAGAGGTATGTGGAGGCTGATGACTCTTTTTCCTCAGGCCTGAAATGCTGGTGGTTGCTCAGGTCAGGACAGAATACCTCCACCTTTCTGTTCCTGTGGAGAGGCCCTCCTAATCCCGGTAAACATCCACGGACCAGCCAGGAACACCAAAGCTTCCATCAGCAGGCATTTGTCTGCTTTTGGATGAGTTGGATTTCTTCAGTGCCTGGCACATTTACAATAACATTAATTTGATCCCCAAACAGCTACTTCGCAAAGAGAAAAAAACTGTTTACATGAAGAGTGCCAAGGAGCAGCATCTTTTCATGCCCCAACAGCTCCTGATGTTTTCTGTTTCTTTGTTCCTTATTACCTCAGGAAAAAATTCCTAACCTCTTATTTGTCTTTTTGACTGATGTTCAGAACAACACTGACATTTGCACATAACTACAATGAATCCAAGTTCTTTTCCCCAGTCATTTACAGCTCAGGATGGTTTACATATAATGAAGTTCTTTTCCCCCATATAAAATACTTTGGCACTGTTTTTCTGTCCAGTCAGTCTGTTTGACAAGATCCTTCCGAAACCCTCAGTAATCTGTCTGTCCTGAATAATTTGTGCTCCACAAATGCAGGTGGAACTAGTTCATACAAGTATGCTTCTCTTCAGTGAGGCAACTGATATCAAACCTATCCTTGCATTTCCAGCTCCTTTAAAGCAAAGATTTACGTGCTATCTTCAGTTACTACCTTAAATATTGTCCTCTAAAGTCATTATAATGATAGGTATAACTGTAACTTCTTTCCTACGTTAAATGATATAAATGGCAATAACTCATCCAACTAATCTCAGCCTCTGGAAGCCAGTGGAAATTTTTCTATCGATTAGAGTCAGCTTGGGTCAAGCCCTACACAGCATTTTCTGACCCCTTGCCCTACTTATTCTCCATTTTGATTTCACGTATGTATCTAACTCTTCAGATTGTTGCACTTTTTTTTTTTTTTTTCTCTCTCAGTTGAAGAGAAATCCTGATAAGGAGGTCCCAGAGGTCTTTAGCTTGTCATTGCATCCCTTCATAGGCTGAATGTGTGCAGAATGCTTTAGGAAGAAGCAAAAGCTAAATATAGAATCATTTAAAGCCTACCCGTTAAGGGCATGCCTACATGACATGAATGCAGCTAGCTTAGGTACTGGGAGCGGTGTAGTCACAGAGCTAAGTATAACCGAAACAGAGGAACTGGCTCACAGACCGTTCCCCCGCACTCACATCCTGTCTCTCGGTGCCAAGTATCAGAGCCTTGGAGGAAGATATAAAAGCTCATAATAGACAGTTATATACTAACTTGCCCATAGGGTAACTTTCTTCCTGATTCAGCTCTTTAGCAGTTTGTTTATGGCCTGAAGCACGTAACGCTTACGTTTTTCTCTCGTACCTAGGGCTATTGCAGGTGTGCTTTTTATTCACAAAAATTGATAATACAAGCGTCCTACTAGGCTGGTCAAAATGATGGGAAATAACCTTGTGCAACAGTGACTATTACAAATAGCCTCAGCTGCCCCTGCAGATTTTAATGGAAGATGAGGACTTGGACCTTTATTCCAGAAAGACAAAGCATTAATTTTTCATTAATTAAGCCTACATTATATGGCAGTAATATCACTGCTCACCTTGTCCTTTTTGAGCTGTAAATTACTTATTCTGCTGGTACATCGTCTATTTATCCAGAAATAAAATCATCAGCTCATGAAAGAAAGATGAAAATATTTATTGCTTGATTGGGCCAATAGTGATTTTTGGGAGAGAAGCAGAATGGATTGTGCAAAGGGTGCACAAAGATCTACCCTTTACTTTCCCTGAATCACCAAGACTTACGTGACTTAACTACAGGTGATTTCTAGTGACGCATTGTACGGTCTTGGGGAAGACTTGAGAAGTATCGTATTGAATGCACAGTCAGGAGACAACTGCTGCCTTTTGCTCTGACAGCTGCCAGTCCCTTCTCCCCACCACCCAATCCCCCCTGGGGGCAACTCCTTTTCTCCCTCTGGTGTCTTTTGTAAAAAACATCCTTCTGAGACTGGGGTTTCTTCTGCCTTTTTCAAACTCTCTTATATCACAGTGTCCTGCAGAGCATCTTATTTCAAAGCACTGATGCTCACTAGGAAGTTAGCTACACTGCAGGCTGCCCGCGATCCTGCTGGCACTGCATGACACAGTGCTGGCCAGAACACCCCCAGTATGGTGGCATTGCTCGCACCGGATCAAAACCATTGCTTCAGAAGTCACGTAGCTTGGCTCCACCATCTCCCTTCTTAACCCTCTGGGCCACTGAAACATAAACCCGCTCTGCTTTTTCCCTTTGTAAACTATGTCAATCCTTGGAAGGATGTAGTGTGACAGAGAAACACAAAGCTCAGTCCTGGGCAGAGCAGAGATGCAAATGGTGCCGGCTCCTCAACTTGGGAAATCTCTGCAGGTTGTATGGAGGGGACATGAAGTCAGAGATGTCACCCACAGCTCCTGCAAGGTTCTGCATATCACCCTTGCTTCTCTCTTCTGGAGCAGCATAAGCTTACGGTGAATACTGGCATATTTCACAAGGAAAATCCCAGGAAAAACTCGGCTCAGCCTCTTACAGAGACAAACGCCACCTGCATCTGGGCCCTAATTAGCCCAAGACTGTAGAAAACAGCTTTTCATTACAGGTGCCGTTGGTCCCTGTGCGTTGGCTCCGAGAGAGAGGATTGCCTTTCTACATCCAGGCAAAACAAAGGCAACTATATTCAAATCTGTAAAATTGCTCTGGGGAATAAACCAAAACACGTTTTGCCCCCCAGAATTATTATCCATAACTACCCAAAGGACAGCTGGCAGTGTAAGGGCCAGGACGGTTTTGGGCTTCCAGCAGCTCTGTACCGTGCAGCAGCTTCTCCCCATCATTGTCTCACCCTGGCAAACTTGGAGGTCAAAAGTTGATTTCAGGCCTAATGCTTCAAGGTGCTAATTGTATCAGCAGATGATGCATGGAACACTGTATCAGACCTTGTGTCCTGCTGGATTAGGCCGAACCAGTCAAATTCCCATTCCAAAACGCTGGCCTCTGAATTCTGCTAAGAGCCTGAAGAGTTAAAGTTATTAACTGGCTTCAGAATAAAATGCATTAGGAATAAATATGCTTTGGGATAAACCTATTAAATGGATAAAAAAGCCATTACCAGTGGTGAAATATGATTGCGTGACCTTTTAAATAAATAAGCCTGCTATGCACCAAATTATGTCAGATAATAAGCTTTATACATGATAAAGTCATGCAGTAGGTCTCAATCTTCAGGCATTCAATGAAATATTGCTAGCCATAAAGGGCTTATGAAATGTTACACTAAAGAAAATTGCTTCCAGCTATAAAAACTTAACTGTTAAAACAAATGTAGTTTCTCTCATAAAATCCTATGCAAGGCATTGGTAGCAAGAGTGAAAGCTTACTAGAAACAAACCTGAGGTATTCAAACTATTTTGCAAATATACAAGTCTTCTTAAAATAACTCGGATTCCAGATAAATCTGGAATAACTGTTGAAAGCAAAAGGGTTATAATTCTCTAACATCAGCGTAAGATCCAATTTATGTTTGTAGGGTCTTAGAAATATGTTTGTGGGTTATCTCTGGATACAGACATTGCTGTGAATCCAAACTAATCTACACTCGTAGTTTTGGCACTAAGTACAAGCAGTGGAAATACTGACCTCTCTGGCTGTCCTGAATCTTAGGCCTGTCTGTGTTATGCCTCAACGACTTGCACAGATTATTCCTGACACAACGATATTCCTATTAAGGGACCATTCGTAACCGATGTGATGGAAACAGGGCTGGATATTATCAGCCTCATGAATAAAGACAGACATTCATCTAGTCAGATTCAGCTACCAGCTTCAAGCACAGCAAAAACTGGCTGCCTACAGTAAGTCAGACTAAAACCTTTCTTCTCTAAACCATTAAAAATAAGAAGGAACGAAGCATATTCTCTCATTCCTTCTAGTGAGCATGGGCAAAGCAGCAAAACCTCCGGGTGAGGCTCTTACAGTTCGAATACAATCATCGTCATCACTTCACTTACTGTTACATGAACATCAGCGAATACATGTGGTTCCCAGCTAGGGTCTCAAACACAGCTCTGGGTGCTGAAGGTACTCTTGGAACTCCCTGCCACAATCAATTATCTTTTCTAAAAGGTGGTATCAGACATTAACAAAAAGGAGCATTCCTGTTTCTTCTGGTTTTGTTTTTTTTTTTTTCCTGAACTGGGAGAATGCAAACACTTTTTCTGGGGATAGAAAGGATCTTAAATGTGTAGATGTGGCACTTAGAGACGTGGTTTAGTGTTGGGTTAATGGTTGGACTTGATGATCTTAAAGGTCTTTTCCAACCTATGTAATTCTGTGATTCTTAACCTTCAGCTACAAACACCGACAATTTTCACCAACACTCAATGCAGTACAAACTTTTCCCGGAGGGGCACTGGAAAAGACATAGCAAAATTCAAGCACACAAAAGAAGCCAGCTTTGCCCCCACTCTGAAAAAGCAAAAGGGTCACTCTCTGAACCTTAGCCATTTTAACTGTGGAGAAACAGTTACATTCTCTGCAACCAGTTTTGGTGCTTTTGCTAAACAGAGGGAGGTATGCCATGCTAAACACAACTTAAATGGGATCACTGCAAAGGAATGGGTGGCATCATGAGGCTAGCAGTCAAATTTTATCTTCTCTTCCTGAAAAATGGTAGCACAACATCGAGAAACCAGTAATAGGTCTGCTGCAGGCAGGAGCTCAGCTGCATCCTGAAAATGCCTCCAGGCACTTGCCATTTTGTTTTATTGCCGTTCCTCAAAAATGGTCAATTGTAAGCATCAATCTCGCAGAGAAGGCACATTATCAGCGGTGAAGGACAACTGCTTGTTATATAATCTTGCCAAATCCTTGATAAAGCAGTTCCTAGCGAACAGCCATCTTGCTCTGAGTCATCTGGAAAGTCTCTGGTTCAGTGAGCTTCCAGGAGCAGGCCGTCAAAACAGGTTGTATTTCCACTTCCCATTTCAAATTACAGGAGGCACCTATGAGTCAAGGCAATCATTTCTCTTTATCTGCCTTCAGATGCCCTCCTGCGTACGGATCCAGCCCACAGTCCTGCTGAGCCAGAATGCCCATGGGAGTTCCCAGCCAGCTCTGGACGTCACAGCTTGTAGCTGTCCTGGGTGGCTGTTGGCACGCAGGTCCCGCTGCAGTTACAGAGCAGGACAATCTGAGGACAGCCACAGGGAGAGGAAATCCTTACCCTGCTCTTCAGAGACCTGGAGGAGCTGGGCTGAGCTCTGTGCTCACCTGCTTTTCTCCAAACACCCATCACTGGTCCCTGTCAAAGGTGGACATTGTGCCCACTAGACCCTTGGACTGCTCCTCCATCGCTGTTGGTGCGGTGGGAGGCCAGGCACTACCAAACACCGCATCCCTGCCCCTCTCACCAGAGCCAGGGGCTTGACTAGCTCACACTTTTCTTTTTTTTTAACCCTTCGAGGCAATGCCAAGTCTTAATCTGGTCCTGGGTCATGGATGTCAGCAGGATACATTGCACTGGGTCTCCCTTTGAATTATTAGGAAGTCTCCTGCCTCAAAGCTGGCCAGCCTAGACCTACTGCTCCCCCACCTCTTCTCCCAGCCATGCTTGACAGGCAGCTGGAGTCAGCTCTTCTGACAACAGCGTGGGCAGACAAAGCTCAGAAGCTCATTTTTTTACAAACCAAAACAACTACAAGGTTGGCAATCTCACTCCTATTGAACAACAACAACAACAAAAAGAACCAAGTCAGCAGCAAGCAGTAGCCTGTTGCACAGGGCTGTAATAAATCTAGGAGAAACAAGATGGGTCAAGTTGGGTTGGCTGGTAGGTGCTGAAAGAGCTGGTCCAGAGTTACCACTTCAGGGGCCAAAGCGGGGAAAGATGGAAGTAATCACTTCCCTGGTTCTCCACCTCACTCCTCTGCATACGACGAAACTGCTTCAGCCTTTACTGCTGTTACAAAGTTCCTATGAGAGGACCATACAAACTGTCATGCAATTAATATGATTTTAGGACAATTTGCAAAATCTGCAAAACCCATCAAGTTTCAGTGTTTGTTATGATCTGGACAAAAATCCAGTTCTGCAGTTCATTTCCACATAGTCATAATTTGGCTAAAATAATTATTCAGGCTCAAAACAAATTTCTTATTTCCTTATTTTGAAGTTATTTTTCTTAAAAAAAAAAAAAATTAAACTCCAGAATGTTGCCAGAACAGCACCCACTAGAAGGCAAGATCATTTATTAGAGAGATATTTTAAAGTTTCCAGTTCTAAAAGGATGGGACTATCACTGGAGAAAATTGAACCCCTGTATGCCGTATGTTTTCCGTAGTTTTATGATTCTTGTGGTTTTTATTAAACTAGCCAATGACAATAATAACTGGAGTTTTTCGTTTAGCCTCAGGAGTCAGAAAAGCGATTCAGTTGTTCACAGTGGGTTGTTTTCTTTTTTCCTTCTCAGCAACAAAAATCATAAATCTAAGAATTGGGTTTTCAGTATAACCCATTATAGTAATTAATTTATTTTGTGTTTCTACAGATACGATACAACTGTTGCCTTAAAATTGCTGTTTCGGTACAACAGGGCCCAAAACTCAAGCAGCAAGTATGATCTAAAATGTGTATCAAACATAAAGGGCAGCAATCATCTTCCCAAGCACAAATCATTGGCATTAACAAGAAAAACTTAGCATCTCACTATCAGTTCATAGGGGTTTTTAGTTTCTGCCTATTAAGGATGGACAACCAAGCATCTATCAGAAATAAAGCTAACTATGTTAAGATTGGGAACTAGATTCTCCAGAAGAACCAACTGAATCATGCATTTTGTATAAATAATCTATGTATAAATCAATTCTAAAAAAATCAAGAAAGTTCCTTTTATTTCCACCTCTCTTCCTAAATTTATAAGTTATTAACTGGTTTATATCTGTCCTTGACATTTATTGTGTAGCTGAATCTTACTTTGTGTCTTTTTCTTAAAAAAGATGGTAAGCAGATGCCCTCCATCAACACCTGTAGCTGTAACTTGTAAACAAAGTGAAAATAATATGAAATTTTCTCTTATTTAAAAGCTTTACTATGACTTTAACTGTGCATTGACAAAACCGCTTTCCAAATGGTCGCAAACAACATAGCAACTTATAAGACATCATTTTTATATATAGCTCTGAATGAACTGAAAACACAAAACTCAAAACACATTATTTATAAAGGTTGCATAACTTGCTATCTAAACTCATCTGACTAATCACGAAACCCGTGAGAGAGGCAGGTGGATCGTAACAGCAGATGAGTTGAAAGGCCACAATTCTCATACAAGGAAAGGATTCAAATAATTGCTCGCTAGTCACAGGAAAACAATGCTGGAAGAAAAATGTATGAATAAATGAATGAGTGAACACCGGACTAATGAGCTACTTCCTCCACTTGGCGTACGAGCTCTCTGGGGACGGCGACTCATTTCGCTACACGTGTGAACACAACGCAGAGCGTAACAGGGTCTTGGTTTCTGCCTGCTGTTCTGGCTATGGACACACAGCCCGGTGACGAGGCCTGGGAGATGGAGGGCTTGAGAGCTGGACGGAGCGCCTTTCACAGCCTACGCTTCGCAGCGCCGAGTGAGAGCTGTCCCTTCTGCTCTGGGGTCGGTGACATGCAGCGGCTGCCTGGTCTAGGTTGACACCAGACACAGGCATGTGGAGCTGGTTCTCTGCTGAGGAGACTTGGTTCCAGCCAGGTTTATACCTGGGGCTGCACCGAAGAGCTGGGCTGACGGACCCTGCTGGACCCTGGCCAGCTGTAGCCTCCTCTGTAGCACATCCCTGGGGTACCAGCAAGCCCTGATGGAAGCCGGCTGACTTGTCCTCTTCTTTCCCTTCTTTTCTTTTTTTCCCTTCAATGTGCCTCTTGATTCTCGTGTTTCCAAGGAAACTTCTCAGCTTGCACGGTGACAGTCAGCTCGGGTCCAGAGGTGTGCCACCACTGCCCTTGCGCAAGGAGGCACCGGCTGCACAGCCCCTGAGGAGCCAGCTAGGGTCCCAGAGTGACCACCAAGGGCTCTTCTAAAGGCTGGTACCAGGAGGGCAACACAGGGAGACCTGAGCAGGCTTGAAAGGGGGCTACCTTCCATCTGAGAGCACGATCTCTGCCAGCATTGATCTGAACAGAGCAAGGCTTAATTTAATCTCTCATCTGCTCCCACTGAGCTCCCTGATCTTCAGGATACCCCAGCTCTCCATTTCCCTGAATGATGGAGAGTTGACAGTATTTAATGAGATTAAATGTCATCTTCATTACATAAGAGCCTTTAATTATATGACACCATTGAACATCACTCGATACCGAAGAAAAGCATGCTCTCTTAATTTTCAGGCAGCGACAAGGGGCCCAGAAGAACTGGGTGCCAATCCTGGCTTTGCCACAAGCCTCTTCTGGCTCATTAGGTAAGAGCAGGAGAGCCACCGAATTAAAGGTTGTGTAAGCAGTGTAGCTCAGTACTTCCTAACTTTAGGGAGCTCGACTTTGCAACCTAAACACTCTGTGTGTAATTACTAAATTGAGGCTGATTCAGAACCTTGACACATGAAGAGAACCAAGCCACAGGCTCTCCATCCTTTTATACAGCTTTACATTTCAAGCAATCACTTGAAAAGGATTGGATCAAAAAGTTGGTGCTTGCTCAAAGCCCCAGAAAAGAGCATCCAATTCAAATCCAAATTGCTTTTTTTGTGGCTGAAACAGTGTTCTCGTCACTCCGGGTATTTTGGCCTGATACTCTCAGAACTAGACCTGTGTCTGCTGCAAAAGACAAGAGCCATACAAGGGCAAAAAAGATGGTGTTTTTTCCCCATCTTGGAGAGTGAGTAGATAAAAGAGCAGGAATCAGGCTCTATTTTTAGAGTCTATCTTTTTAATTCATTAGCTGGATAGGACTGCTCGCATGCAGTCACTTTTCTTACTGGGTCAAGGCTAGAGAACAACTGCTGCATTACAAGGACAGAGATAAGTGAGCAAGTCGAGCTATTACTCTCTTCCCTCGCTAATTACTTCATTCTAAGACCCCCACAAAATCACCAGTGACATTCAATGACCTTCTGCTGCACGGAAGGAGCCAGCTGCCCCTTCCACCAGCATCTGTGCCTACTGCGGGCAGCACGCCAGCATCCCTCACCCAGCAGCACACAGCTGCCTCGCAGAAGCTCCCAACGCTTCAGAGACAATGCAAGGAAACAATTACACTCGCTGTTCATTAGCGAGTCTGTGCTTTTTGACTTAGCTAGTGTTGCCAAGTAATGAGCACTTCTATTAGCTACATGGAAGGGGGTTTACTACTTGCTTATTTAAAGAACGTGCTAAATCACACAATGTGTTTTCACACATCCCACCCTTCGGGAGGCCAGAATTAGGTTCTAACAGAGGCCGAGTTACTTGCCAGGCCCTCACTTTCTACCAAAGGCTAAGCGATTAGTTAATCTAGACACAGGCTTACACAAAAGTGAAATCCAGCCTGATAAAAAAGCTTACAGTCAACTATTTTCAACAGCGTCTGATACCAGGCTCAATCAGGCTGGTGCCACACAGCCCCATTTCTCTGCAGTTTAACTGTCGTACGCATTTTGTCTTGCCTAGAAACCAAACGGTCCTTTAATTAAGTCTAGAACATGCCTGTTCAAAATGAGAAATAATCAGCTCTGCAAGCAGAGCCAAGTAGATGGCTTGGAAACAGATTATTGGATTCCTCTGCGTGCTAATAAATTTCGCTAGTGAAACTCCTGATGCTTCCTCTGCCCTCCTTCAGTTAGTAGTAGTTAGTACAGCTTAATAACAGTGTTGCAGATTCTTGGTGTATAAGGAGGGTTGAACTCAAGTAACAGTCTCTCGCTAGAGCTACTGTCTCAGATGGCTGATTTTCACCATACTCTTAAGGAACACAGACTTGCAATCATCTGTTGAACTTGCACAACAGGTTCAAAAATCAAGTAGGAAAGGAAGAGATCACATAAGTTTTCTGTAAGCTAACAACCCGAAATGAAAGTTTTTCTTGAACATTTCGCCTTTCAAAAAACAGATTGTAATAAAGATTAATTTGCCTTTCCCTCTTCACACCAATACTGCACTGCAATTTCCCCTCCTTCCAACCCAAAACGCTGTCTAGCAGAGCGTAAGGCATCTCCAGTGGGGGAAGATGCTGAGGCAATGATTTCCCAAAGACTTGGGGTGAGGTATACATACCCCAAGCTCCCCTTGAGGACGGTACCATCTGTTTCAAATTGCTGAGCTAGTCTAATAATACCATGCCCTCTTACAGACACTTTCATTGGTAGCTTTCAATAAATTTTGGAGGGGATGGTATTTCCCCCATTTTAAACTTCAAAAAGCTACAGGACCATGAAGGAAACCTCAGGAAGCCTCACTGCAGACACGCATGCAAGGTCTGGACCCTGGCAAAGGACAGTGTTTGTGCTGACTGCCCAGTCACCTGCTATCACCCCCACACCCCAAGGACAAGAGTCCTGAACAGCTCAAGACCTAGAACAGTGTCATCAGGCTCAAAGCCGTCACCTTCAAAGACAAAGAAATGGCCACGATGGCTAAACTGACACCACCTTAAGCCTTTCAACCTACAAAAGGGAAAGATCAGCTCCCTCTCTGTGGTAACCCACTCCATGCCCAGGGGAGCCCTCGTTACCCGAATCTGCTCCTCAGAACTTCCACCTCCTGTCCTACACCATCACAGGAGCCCCTTTCAAGAATACTACTGCTACTTCACAGCAAAGGTTAAAAAAAAATAATAAAAAATCTCCCTTCTTTAAAGGGGCTGATAGCACTTTTTAACAGAAGAATAATTTTTTTTTCATGTTTGAGCCAAACAAAACATATGAAAGGCTTGCCACCTTGAGCTGCTCTTCCTGGCTTGAAGAACACGCTGCCAAAGTCTCTTCTTCAGACAACCCATCTTCCTGCAAGAACTTACAGGGCAAAATAACTTAGTTGAAGGGCAAATCTTGGGACATTTAATTCAGTTCCCAGCATTTTATTTTTTTTTTATTTTTCCACTCTCAAAGTTGAAGCTCCAGTAAAACACAGCTGCTTCTTGGGTCTTTGATGGATCCCTTTTCCTACCACTATTTGACGGGCCCAGTACAAGACCTGTGGAAGGTAGGACAAGCATTCAGCTAATTGGTTTAACAGAAATTGCAGTTATTCTCCTCTCAGCGTGTATGTACAAGTTGACTTCAAGCTGAAAGGTCACACTTAATTTCACAAAGTACAGATGTATTTTAGGTTATTGTTATAAACTGTCAGGCAAATGTAATTACTCCTACCACCTAACCACACAGAGTAAATCAGGATGCAGCTCTTTACTACCGGAGAAATGTTCTCTGTTCTGGTATCAAAAGGCTGTTCTAAAAACAGTCTCCAATGCAAAATGTAAGATGAATGGCCTGGAATCTTGCACATATGAATACCGACTCTACAGTATTTTATTATGCAACTTAAAAACATTGTAAAGTTTTGCAAAGTGTCCATATTTAAAATACTGTGCACCACAATAGACAGAGCAAGCCTTACCTTTCTATTCTGTGCTTAGTCAATTTAGCCAATGTTTGCAGGTAACACAGGCTGAAGAGCTGGTTTTACACCGACGACATACAAAAAACAGGACTTGAAAAATAAAATTGCCATTAGTATTTAATAGTCTATAAAAAATAAACTAGGACTTTCAGTTTACATGTCATTGCACAAAATCAAAGCTGGCCTTCAGTCTAAGCACAGGACACAGAGACCCCAACCTACAGACAGTGAAGAAGTACTCTCAGACCAACAGAAAAAAGAACATGGAAACATGGACTAGCCTTTAGGCTTTCACTTCCCACTGCACATCTTTTCAGACTTGCCAAAAGTGAAACCCATCACAGAACTCTATGCTCAGGGCCCACAAACTTCACAAGTACCAAATTACATTTTCAAAAGCCTTTCAAAATATGGAAACTGAACTCCTGGAGAATTCTACACTTCTCCAACACAAACCAAGAAGCAGCAGAAGCACTTGTTAAATTCAACAACCCGCATCAGCTTTATTAGATCGTTACATTTACAAGAATCAACGGTAACGGTGCAGCTGCAGGGTATTGCGTCGTCTCCAGGCAGCACGACGTGAACCACCAATGGTGTGGTGAAATTTGTGGCCCTTGCCAAGACCACGACTCTTCCGCCCGGCTGATGTCAGCCCACGCATCTCTCTGTGCTTGTGCACAGGCTTGGTGATCCATTGGGTATCAGGGTTGCGTCTGATGGTCTTATGGAAGGGATCAATCAGGATCACTTCAAAAAACTTGTAAGTGGAATCTTCACCAACCCAATATGAGTTCAAGACTCTCAGAGCCCCACAATGACGACCAGCACGTTCCTAGAGGAAAAAATAAATGCAAAAGGCTGTAAAATCACGAATGCAGGACACTCTTCATGCAGAAAGATACAAATAACTCAAACCCAAAACTTTGTAGGTGCTAGAAATTTCGATTTGCCCTGAGCGACCCTTTCTTCCTAGAAGAGTTGTTTCCCTTCCAGATGCAAAGATGCAAGAAAAAGTAATAGCTGGAAGAAATGCTGTATTAAAAAAAAAAAAAAAAAGACTGCTTTGATTCCTACATGAAACAGGTTTTAAAGAATGTAAGGAGGAAGGTGCTTGGCTGACAAAAGAACTACTCTGTACACAGAAGCGCCCAATCAGTAAATACACAGGAGTTAGAAACAACTTTAACATGAAGATGAAAAGCACAAGCTGCACTTGGGGCCAAGGAATGGTCTTTTGCAGGAAGCTAGGAAAGGCCAATCAATTTGCACATCCAAAGCTACAGCGGAGAAAGACATTTCTGCACAGAATAAACCCATACGGATAGGAGAAAAGGAAAAGCTGATGTAACATGTCTTTGTTCCACTGCTGGCATATGAGTGCTTGCTATTCCTATCCTCACTTGTGGTTGGAAAAAGCAGTCTTAGTTTAGAAAACAAAACAAAGCAGAAAACATCAATTATGCAACTCCATCTGCCTCTCCTGTCAAGAATGGCTCTTATTTAAAACACTAAAAGTGTGTTTAATCATAGGATTTTATCATCACCATGGACAAGCATCAACCAATGGGGCCCACCCATCTTCTGTCCTAATGTGATCCTAACCTACAGTCTTCCACTGAATAGCATTTGACTACTTTCTGCATGTTGTAAAATTCCTTCAAGTCTTTGTTTTATTCTGTCATGTGAGAGCAACAGATACGTTAACCATTAAAACAGCAACCATCCTCTCAACCAGCTTCTCTGTGGGGATGGTAGCAACAATCCAGGTTTTATTTTTCTATCTGAAAAATGTATCCTCCAGGAAAGAACATGTCAAATTCAGAAGATTTAAAACTAAAACAGAGGGCCAATAATCTCTTCCATGAGCTGTCAACACAAGTGAGTATGTGATTAGCTATCAGCTATCTGGGAATGGCATATACAAAGTACAGAATTGCATTTTTAATTTAAACGCATCATCTGTGTTTCTTTCAAATTAGCATATCCCATTTATGGTTTAGTTTTTTTCCCCTTTTAGAAACCCCCCCACCATATTCAACTTGCTGAAGTAATTTAGGAATATTTTTGAAGTCCTGGGAACAGAAAAGTCTTCTGCTTCAAGATGGAAAGGCAGAAGAATGAACAGTCTCCATCTTTTCATAACGTCTCTTCTTTGAGACTGCAGCCTAGTATTAATTCTAACCTACTGAAAGCTTTTTCTAAAGGTGAGAACTCCATCTCTTCAACACTACTGCTGTGACATGAAATTTAAAGATCTCATTGAATGAAAGCTTCCATTTTCAGCATTTCAGCACGTAGCAACATCTCACCTAAAACCAAGTTAACCACCTATCTTTGTGCCCGTGAGGTACAACGATTTTTTTTTTTTTAAAGAACCAGAAGATCTCTGGCACGCTGCTTTCAGATCCTGTGATACACCTAGGTACACTGTGCAGTACTCCTAATACACAAACAGGTGCTACAGGCTTCAAGAGAGGAACTCATCTGTACTTTGTGAAAGGACCATTACCTAAAGCTGATACTACATACAAGATTGCAGGGAACACAGAGGTGGGATTTAGTGATGAGTGAAGTCTGACATCTAAGCATATTTGAATTTTTATTTCTCATGTCTAACCCTTTATTTCACTAGGGTTTATACTAGCTGTGTGCCTATTTTTCATTACAAATATTGTAGCATACTTCAGAAACATGTATGCACTATGAACTTCAATACACCACCTAAGCAGTACTTCCCCCCGACGCCATTCCTCAAGTCTGAATAGTTTTTTTCACTTTTCTCAAAACATCAAGACATTCTGATGCTTTCCTGCCACCAGTATTCAAGATCTTTTCCCCAACACGTTAACAAAACACTTGTTTGGGTTCTTTTTTGTCTCTTGAGTATTTTCAACTTTTACAGACTAAGACCTTCCCGCTGCCAAGTTTCTAAGCAATAACCAAAATAGTCACCTCTGCTACAGACTGAAGACTCCGGGCAAACTTCAGCTGGTTAACACCATGATGCACAGGTTTACCATAGGTTGCACCTTTTGGGACTGGGCGCTTGCGGCCACCACGGCGAACACGGACACGGTAGATAACATAACCTAAAAGAAATGGTGACAGGAACTATAAAAATTCTTAGCAACAGCAAGTGCAGATCACAGCAAGACAATTTTGATACTCATACTGCATTTTCAACCTCAAAAATTTCACATGGAACAATGCAAAATTAAGTCACTATACCAGTCCTCACTGAAACCTACAACTGGAGGTGGCTAGCACAAGATGTTTTTGCTATTTTGTTATTTCCATTACAACTCAGTAAGGGAAGTGATGTCCTGGTGACTATTTTTCACTTCCAAACCAGAGCTTATGGCACATGCCTACTATCCAGGTCCAAATATACCAAGAACAGCTACATTTTAACACACACACACACACAAAAATAAAACCTCTCCCCAAAACACACCACAAAAAAACTACCCCACACCTACAATCCCATATTCTGATAGTAGCATTCAGAAAGCACTGAAACACAAGCCATCCCCAAACCCTGCTGAAATGTGACCACTGAAAAGGAAACTAGACGAACTTCACAAACAGTAACAGAGATGTAGACTCTTAGCTTCATATTTTCATAGTGACAAACATACTAGGATTTGCTCAAGTTACAGATGGATGGCCACTTTCCCCAGGTTTCTTTCACTGACTGTTTTCTAATGACAGTCAGACTATGTCATCTTTACTTAAGCACATGCAGCTCTAAGACAGTCAAAGTAACACATAACAAAATCTGGGCAGAGAAAGGACACCCCCAAAACGTAGGATACTAAAAGCACTGGTCAACTCTGCAGTACTAACCCAGCAGAAGAATTAAACATAAAGCCCACTTGATCTCCATCTGCCAAAACGGCCACAGAAGGCATGAATTCAAAATGACATAAAGTAAGGTTTCAGGCTGTGCGCACTGCTACCAGTTGAACACATTTATAATACTAAGTGCATTTCAGGCAGGACACTTCAGTTTCCTGGGGAATACTGGAGATTTAGATTTTGTTATTCTACTACCACTTAAGGATGCTGACATAAAACTTGACCACTCCATCATGAAGCACACGGACTTCACCTCTACATCTCATTACCTTGCTTAGCCTTATATCCCAGTCTGCGAGCTTTGTCTGGTCTGGTTGGCCGGGGAGCTCGATGCAAGGCAGACAGCTGGCGATACTGCCAACAGCGGACACGAAGGAGAAATCGCATCACATCCGACTGCTTTTTCCTCCATAGCTCCTGGATGTACTTGTAGGCACCCATGTTTGTCTACCTGCTGAATTGAAAAGTCAGTCAAAAAAGTGCACCAAATCCGATTCCAAATTTGAACAGCTTCCAACAGAGACACTGCATAAAACCATACACATAACCCCACTGAAACACAGGGTGCTCTCAAGCTTCTTTATACCACTGCCACATCTGGTAACACGGTTCACACTTGGCAGCCTCCAACAGGACACATGGCAGTTACTGTTCTCGGCAATTTTCCTCCTTTTCGTATATTCTTATGGGTTGAATTCCTCAGCTGAGAATTTTCTAATGTGTATGTCAAATAACTATCGATTTTGGTAGTAACATCTGAAACAAGTTGTACATATTAATCTATAAAGAAGTATGTGACTGTGCATGGCGTGGTCTTTATTCTTAACACTGTATACTTAATTATCCCCCAAAATCCTTTTCGCTGTCACACACCTGCAGCAATTAGATGCAGGTTAACTCCATCAAATCCCCACCCAAATCACCATCAGGAAAACGCCGCTCGTTTTATTTGCACAAAAACTCCCAACAGTCCATCTGTGATTTTCCATACCCCTTTTACGACTCTGCCCGCCTACTGCCTAGTTCTTGCCATCCCAAGCTACCCTTCTTTATCATTGCGTTATGGCTACGTTATGGCCCAAAACGCCACAAACCAACCGCAAAACCAGAGTCAAACCAGGAGTCGCGACCTGCAATCAACCTGCACCCGCGACGCTGGCCTCCCGCTCACACCAGGCAACCCTGGGCCCGACGGAGAGTCCTCCTCCCCGCCCCACATCCCGAGCAACCAGGCCAACCCGACGAGGCGCAGCCCACGGGCCTTCCATCGGCCTCCCGGGGCCTGCGGGCCCCAGAGGCCCAGCGCCGCGGGAGCAGCTCTGTCGCCCCCCGCTAGGGTAGCGGCAGGCGGGCGCAGCTACGGGGCGGGCGGATGGCCGCCTCGGGCCCAGGATGGAGCCGGATCAAGGAAAAGGCCGAACCCACTCGAGCCCTCACCTGATGGCTCCCAGTACCGGAAAGGAAGAGGCCCGCTTCCCACAACCCCTGGCGGCGGCGCCGCGCTTCCGGCGGCGGCCGCGGGGCCTCATGGGTAATGCAGTCCGGAGGCAGAGGGGCCGCCCGCCCGGCCCCGCCCCGCCTTGGCGCGGCCCCCGCGGCCGCCAATGGGCGGCAGGAGGCGGGGCCCGGCCGCACGACTTAACGGGGCCCGGCGGGGAGCTCTGCCCAGGTGCGCGCTCGCGCTGGGGGGAGGGGGTGGCAGCCCCGGGGCGTGCGGCGCGGCCGAGGCGGGGGGCTGGTGGCGGGGCGGGGGTTTGCGGGCTGGGGCACCTCCGGAAACATCCCGTGTCCCCTGTGAGAGCCCCAGCCTTGGCGGGAGGGGGAAGGGGTTGGCGTCAAAAAGTTCTTAAAATCCTTAGAAAAAAAACTTCAAAAAATTCTAAAAAAATAATAATTAACACCCCCATACTATTAAATCATAAATCCGAGCGGCAAAAAAAGCCCTAAAACCTTTTCAGCGGCGGGGAAGGGGGCCCAGGTGCTGCAGGCCTGGGGGGGGTCCCTGGCCGGGTGCCTGTGGCCCAGCCGAGGCCCTGGCCTGGGCGTTTGCAGTGCCGGTGGGCCCGGCCGCGTCCTGCCTCCCCCCGGGCCCGGCACCGCAGGGCTGAGTTTGCGGGAGCAGGGAAGAGGCCTGGCGCTGAGGGGTCTGCTGTCCCCCTCTCTGTCCCCCAGCAGCGTCCCCAGTTTGCTGCTTGGGGGGGCTGTGGGGCCCTGTTGGGGCACCCAAATGGGAATTGGGCTTTGTCCAGCCTGGAAGTGCCCCCCAGCCTCCCTGCAGCGGTGGGGTGACCTTCCTATTTTCTGCAGAGCACCCTGGCTTGTGAAGCGATGCCTGGTTAAATTGGAATTGAAGCAGGACAGCGCCAGCCCCTCCTGCCCTCCGAAAGGCACTCTTGGGCTCACTCTAGCAAACCAGTCTAGAGAGTGAACTGGGAGCTGGGGCTTGCTGCCTGGCTGTGGCTCACTGGCAGAGAGAACTGCCCCTGGCTTCTGCAGGCCTCCTGCTAAAACCAGCCCCCACCCATCCACACTGGTTTAAAGCAGACCAAAACACCCGCTTTTGCATTCGCTTTCCTGTGCTTCTGTCTCTAACTCTCCTGTTTTCTAGCTCCTAGCCTGTAAAAGCTAGAAACTTTCTGTGCGTGAAATAAAAGGGGAGGAACTGCTATTTTGTCATATTTCCAGGAGCTGCCCTGATACTGCCAGATACCATCAGCCCCGCAGCAAAACCACTAAGACCAATAAGGCAAGTCTTGTGGCATACACACACGCCAACAAACACAGCCCCTGCCCCAGAGGGTTTACACACTTCACTACTCACAAACTCTCTCCCCAAGCTTGACAGGGCAAGCGTCAAGGCTGCAGGTAAGCATCGGCACCAACGGCAGCAGCCTAAAAACTTAGAAAATGGTGTGGGAGGAAACTAGTCCTAAAAATATCAGTCGCTGGTGAGTGCCTGGGAGGGAGCTGTGCCGCCGAGTCACCCGCTGCTTCACATTTTGCCTCTCGCCTTTTGTAGGCTTTGCTTCTGTCTGGTGCTGAGCTCTGCCACCGCGCCAGGCTAACAGACTCCTGTGTCTGCACAGGGCTCACCCGCTGACTCTGCCCTCTCAGGAAAGATGGGAAAGGGCTACAAGGTGGTGGTTTGTGGAATGGCTTCAGTGGGAAAGACTGCGATTTTGGAACAGCTTCTCTATGGAAAGCATACTGTTGGTGAGGTATTTTTCTTTCGGGGGTGTGTGTGTGTGTGTGATTGTTTCCTTTTCCAGCATCTTGTTCTGTGTGGGCCCAAAAAAGCCCAAGGGCTATGAACACAGAGGTGAAGCAGGAAATTAATGTGGTTTTGTTGTATCTCTGGGCAGTTCTTGAAATTCATAGTCCCTTACATACTGATATTTAAAAGAGGCTTATATAAAAAACCCTTTCCGTGATGTTCCTAGTTACAAAATAAGCGAATGTTTAGAAAGAAACAAACACAGAAAGTAGGTGATGTGCTGTCTGTTTACCTAAGAAATATCTCATTCCCTGAAAGATGCTGTCGATGCCTGAAAAATAAATAGATGTCACATGATGAGTGGAGAGACTGTTTTGACTTTTGTTCCATCTTCTTAAAGCTTTATTTTGCTTGGCTTTGGCAAGTGTTTAATCAAAGTGCTGGAAAGAAAACCAGCTCAGCTTTAGGTCCCAAGTTCTGTGCTAAGCTTCAAGGGCCAAGCTTCTCGGGTCTCAGAGAAGTCCTACTGCGGAAAATGGACTTGAGAGAGGAGCATGGGATGTCTGAGACTTGCTGTGCACAAGAGAAAGGGAATGAAGGCAAAGCTGGCTTGTTTCCCTCTGTTTCCACATGACTTGGCTTTGAGAGGAAGGGCAGTGATCTGCAGGCTGACAAATTATTCCTGCCCCACCCAGAAACAGGGGGTGGCACCAGAGGTGAATCTTGGGGCTTTGAGAGAAGACGTCTAGTCAATCTGTATCTTTTCCTTGGGCTGATGAATTACATGTTGGGGTGAGTTTCAGGATAACCACTAGGCTTTCTAGAACGATGCTTTGCACGCACTGTGCCTTTAAAATGCGTGGATGGGAGGAATTTGCTGGCAAAGCGTGATACAGAACTGCATGCTAATACCCTTGTTTAGAAGGAGGATTTCCTCTAATGTTGCAGCAACATCTGTTTCCAGCATCTACCGAGCCCTATGCACGTAGCCCTGTGTAGCTTTCAGTGTGAAGGCTGCAAAACCTGCAGGCTGAAGGTTTTCCCCTTTGCTACTGACCTGCCTTGCACTGGGCTGGGTGCTTGTCGGAGACACCCGAGCAGCATGAGGAAGGCCACGTTACTTAAATCGTATTGCCTTGCATTACTTCCTGCCCCGAGCTCCTATTAGTGATCCAGGCAGGAAGGATATTTGAGTGTTGCTGATCAGAGGAGCTATTTATGGAGCCAGCCATGTACACGATTATACAACGTCATGGGTACTGGCTGACATAACCAGAGGGAGGCCCCTTGCCTGGGGTTTAGCTGCCCGTGTCCCCCTGTTGCTCCCAAATGCTCTGCTCCAGCTCAGCCATTGCACAACATAGACTTTTCCCCCCCTTCTCTTAGGAAGATCAGTTTTCCTTTCCTGCAGCTCTGCTGTCATTTTTCGGCGTTAAGCGTAAGGGAGCGGCTGATAGCGGAGGGGGAGTGCAAGGGGAGAAGGAAGAAGGTAGCCTCCTGTTTTCTATGATTTTGGTCAAGTCTTATTGCCAGGACATTTGAGAAAGAGGGCAAATAGCAGAGTCAAGATCAGAACATGGAGAGGGCTCATATGGAGCCACTGGAGCCCTAAGGGACAAGCACCCATGGCCTAGTGCTTTTGGTATCACCCACCTTGTGCCATCAGGCATGTTTTGGGGGATGGACGGATACACTGGTGTTTCTGGCAGTCCCACTGAGCGGTCACTGTCCTCCCTGCCTTTTCCTCAGCCCACAGGCAGTTCTGGCAGAGGGTGCCTGAAATACGGGCTGGTGAAAACGGTTCCCAGAAGATCTTTAGTTACTGCTCCAGCCTGTATTGGTTTAACTCTCAAACTGTGGAGGCAGGACACCACTGTGAGGGCCTCGTTGGGCAAGGACAGAGTTTGAGAAATGGTGAGTCTTTGAGTGCTCCTTAGTTGAGCTGCTTTAAAATGCACAGCCCCGTTGCTGGTGCTGCAGTTGTAGTGGTGGCCCCTCCACGCTTAAAACATGATTACCGAATCTCAGTCCTCGTTTCCTAAAGCTTGCGAGCTCCAACAAGCTGACATGTACATCTTGGCTGCTGGCCTTTTTGGCAGGAGGCGAAAAGGACTAGTGTGTTTGCTGAAAGCCTGTCTGTTCAGAGCCAACCAGCAAGGCAACTCACTTGGTACGGCAACACGGACACAAGCTGTTTCAAAACCTGTGCTTCCTGACTGACGTCAGGAGCAGCTCTGCGGCTGGTCTGAGGGCCGGGAAGCCAAGGGGAGGACTGCCAAGCCAACACGCAGAGTTTCTCCATTCCTGATGGCATCTACATCCACCTCCTAGTGACAAGAGGAGCGCTCGAACTTGGTTGTAGGCTTAGAGCACAAGCACATCCCCTGAGATGTCCCAGCCACTGACACAGGGGTCTCCTCCTGGCTGTAAATCAGCCATGAGTCTATATCAGTGCTCATGTACCTCCTGTTGACTTTCCTGTCAAAAGGAGTGGTAGCACAGCTGCTATCAGGGAAGTGCTTAGTGTCCTTGGAGGTTTCACACTGCTATATAAAGCCCTCGGCTTTGAGCCTGTGCTCTTGGCTGTGTGTTTGGTGATGGTGCTTTAAACCCAGTTGTCCTGTTTCTTTTCCTCGAAAAATGTGCACCTTCAGCTCTCCCTGGCTTAGTGTGGATGAAGTCCCTAAATGCTGCCATTGCTTGCATGGTCAGCAGCTAACGCTGTTGCAAAGCCACTCAGACTGCTTGAGGTCAAAGAGGAAAAAAAGTACTTGAGAGGGAGGAATACCCCCCAAAATGGAATATGTGTGTCCCTGGAGCATGTGAGCAACAATGTGCGGTACTGGGCTTTGTGCTAGGCTTTAAAACTGCAAGAGGGGCTGTTTGCCTCATGCATTTAGGATGAGAAAGGAGAGGGCAAAAAGGTGAGAGATGCTATCAGAGCCATGTAAAGTAACGTATGTATTCCATGGCAGCCTCTCTGGCTAAGCTGCTTACAAGGAATCAGAGAAAACCTGAAAGGAGATGTTTGAAATTGGTGCACACTTAGCTTTGAGTCACGTAGGGACCATATTGCTGTAGTCAGGCCAAATAGTTGTTAAGGCTTGCACATATGTATGTGTCTGCCTGGTAGCTGGGATGATCTCTCTTTTTGTGGCTTCAGTGTTGTCTTTGTCCAAATACTCCATGTTCTCTTGCGCTCCTGAAGAAAGAGGGGCCAGTCTTTACTCCTTGGTCATGAAACAGGTCCTTGACTGGCACTATTGCCCTGCTAAATACCTGTGGTACCTGGCACTGCTTGTCTGAGCTCTCTTGAGAAGGCTAACAGGAGAGCTGTTGGCTGAACTTTGGCACAGGACATGTCTGTGAAGAGGATAGCTATTTTTCCTTAAACAGTGTCTCTGTTCAGTGATGGTGCAGAAAGGAGTCTTCCTTCTGCCTTTAAGAAATCTCTGGCCCTTCAACCTATGGTAAAGCTTATCAACTCAACAGGAGGAGATGAGAACTCTTCCTGGAGAAAACACGATTTTCCTTACCTCTGCCTCCTGGCTGTGTAAATAGCTAGTATGGTCAGGTTATTCACGAGCAGCTACTTCAAATCATCTTACCAGCTAGGAATGAAAACACCGTATATTACTGTGGTAGAACCCATAATGAGGGAATGTGCCTCACTTGGTCTCAGTTGGAGGGGTTTAGTGTTTTGGCTTTCACAGCTCCAAAGATGTGGAGGCTAATTAACCAAATTATGCATTCTTACATCTTTGTTTTTAAAATCAAAACTACCTCCTGATACAGCTGCAGTGATGTTTGCATTTTAGGAATAGATGAAAATGGAGCTGGATGTATGCAACTGAGAGTCACAACCATAGCTACTGGTTTGGTGGGACCTGTACTTAACTAGCAGCTAGATCTAAATAGACCAGCTCCTGTTGAGGCCTGTCTAGCTCTTCTCTGAGCCGGGGGTCCTCTGATATGCTGTCATTTGATATCTAAGTAAGCAAAGCTTGTTATCCTGCAGTTTACAAACATAAGGGATAGCAGGCTTTAGGAGGTCTTTGCTACGTTTCTGCTGGAGAGAAGGAAGGAGAGATTACATAGGAGATCTTCAGAAGTACTCAAGATGACACAAAATTTGCACTGCATTTATGTTCAAGACTCACTTGGGAACTTCTGAAATTCCATCCATCTTGAAATTTTGCTTTATTCGGGTATTTGCAATATCTCTGTCTTGCCTAGCCTGAGTGTGCAGTATTCATTAGTATCTTTATCTTTTCCTTGCTGGGAAACCACCAGGGGTAGAAACGCCACATAATTTATAACTGAGGCTTCCCCTTGCAGTTGCTTTGTGGCAGCCAGCAGTCAGTAACAAAGACAAAGACATTTCTGCCTCTCCCAAGACTTGCGCCAGCTAAGCAGGTGCTAGAGAATGGCATCAATCTCCTGTCTATTCCTCCTTTCCGTCCCTAACTTTTTTTCATCTTTAGTTTCCAAAAAAGCCATGAGATCATTCACTGTCTTGTTAGTTCCCCTTTCCTCCCATAGCTTCTGAACCTGAAAGCTGGTTCCATGTGCCCGTTCACCTGTCTCACAGCAGTAGATATCTCAAAATATGTTTCTGGAAATTTAGAAAAACTGATAGCAGGAAAGAGACGAAAGGCCCATGAGGAAAACCTAATTGAGCTGGCAGCAGTCTGCAGGGCAGTAACTCCCCAGTCCCAGCTGCCCTTGACCACCCACGTAGCGAAGGTGGGAGGACGCCTGGGCATGCCAGTGAAGGAAAGGAGAACCAGGATCCTTGTGACAGGGAGGATGGGATGGTGCCAGACAGCTTCCTAGGACACTAGGCTTTCCTGACTCGTTTTGCCACTTGTACAACTTGCCCGGTGTGTGTTTGAATGGAGACCGGGCAGGTGCTTGAATGGGATTGTACTAACAAGAAGTGTAAATATCGTTGTCAGCAAGATGTGGCTGGCACACGGTCTGATCTTTAGAAGCAGGGCCCAGAATAAGGTGATACAGGTATGTCTAAAAATTATCTGTGTGTGCTTAGGAATCTGTTTGCATATACTCCCTCCCCCAATGTACACAGGTGAAATTTCACCTCTGGAATCTGACACCGATGCATAAATGTCAGCTCCTGCCAAAGTACTCCCCCATTTCACATCAAAATTTGTTGCTCTATTCTGCTGACTTAAGTTCCAGGCCTTAATTTTTCCTTCTCGTTTTCGAGTAGGATATTAAAAGACATAATTTTCACTGCTACTTTTAATGCCATTAGGAAGAGACTGTCACAGGAGAACGTGACATATTAAACACTGTTGAATTACAGTGCAGCATTTAGATGGTAAAAACCTGTACAACGTTATTCATTGCTTTCTAAAAAGAAGACTTAAGTACTTATGGTTCATTCCTTCTTGCCAAAGTACTATTTACTGATGCTAGGTATTTCCTTGACCTGTCTGTACAACGCAATGAGGCAGAACAAGAATGTAGTGCTGTATCTATACAAGAGAGCTATATCCAGGTAGGGCTCTGTTACTACTTCTGTCTTTAAAAATGCCTTTGCAACACATTCTCCAACCACACAGAATACATTTGCGCTTCCTCTTTTTATTAATCTTTGTTTTGCCCTTCTGCTCTTAGTTTTGCTCCCACATATTAGCATGGCTATATTTGGAGGCAAGATAAATTAATTTGTTGCAAACCTCATAAGAGTTTGATCTATGAAGACTGCACAGAGAGGGGCAAAAAGAACAGCTTGTGCCACTTTCCTGCACAGGAATGCCGCATACATCATGGGAAACCATCAGCGTGGGTGGAATGCTTTAGCTTGTTTGTCAATGTGAAGTATTTTGAATAGTGTCATTGAATATAGCAAAATCCTTATTTTCACAGGCCAGATAATCCCTTGTGTTTTCTTAAACAATGCACTAATATGGTCTCTTTTTGGCAGACAAAGAGAATAATGCAGGACTCATTACTGTAGCCCTGCAACGACAAACAATTCATGTATATAGGAGTGCAGTGGAGGCAAAAATGTGGCTTGCAGAGGTTTTATATGAATACTTAAAACTGACTCTGAAAGTGGCCCAGCTACACTATACATAGTTTGTTGGGACCTGTAACCTTATGCACCTGCATCTAGGGCGAACACAAAGCTAAGGTGATCTATGTGTTTTCAGGTTTAGCTTGGAAAAAATTGTTTTAATTAGTACAAAGTAAGCTGTCTTGAATTACTTCATGATTACCATGGGGAGAGGAAGGAGCAGATAGTTACCATGGAGCAGGTGGTATAGATATGAAAGCTTGTTACCTTGTGCCTGCTCTTACCTTGCAGTAAACGAGCTTGCTCCCATTAGCATATCTGAATCATTTTAAATCCCTAAGGGATAGAAAAAGCTCACTGTGTGTTTGAGTAAATACAGCATGCAACTTTGCTTACATGCAAACACCCCCTTCCTCTTCTGGCTTGATTTCACTTGTTGGTTAGTTGTACCACCATTACACATTCATTTCCAGAATTATTCCTTTGGCTCCTGCTTCTGCCGTATGATCCAGCTTAGTATGAAGCAAAGGAGTAGGCTCAAGATGTTTGTACTTGACTATCTGGTGTTCTTTGGCTCTTCTTCCGAAAGGGTACGTTCGGGCAGGCCCGTTTGCAGCATGTTTGGCACAGAACTGGTACACTGGGTGGCTGGAGTTTGGGAAACCTGGGGGAAGAGCTGTATAGCTCATCCTGTCCTGAATGTGCATGTTGTATAGATCAATTTTACAGGCATAATCATGTGCTCACATATTATATGGCTGTATTTATGCAGTGTCACTATTGTAAATAGCTGGTGGGGTGGTGATCTGTGGATACAGTGCTTCATGGGGATGTCAGGCAAGGTTGAGTCCAGGTCAAGTCACTCTGGAAAACATGCACTGAAAGCTGTTGTGGGGTAAAATTGTGCTGTACTGCAAATAATTCTTATAGCTGTGCTGTACTTAACACCAGCTGAACTTTTCTGCTTGTTCTAAAACAGGCTTAGAAGAGGGTGCCACAATGGAAGATGTGTATTTGGCGTCGGTGGAAACAGACCGAGGCGTGAAGGAACAGTTACGGCTTTATGACACCAGGGGCCTGCAGGAGGGGGTAGAATTGCCAAAACACTATTTCTCTGTTGCTGATGGCTTCGTTCTCGTGTACTCTGTGACCAGCCTCGAAGCTTTCCAAAGAGTCGAACTGCTCAAAAAGGAGCTCGACGTCTTTAGAGACAAAAAGGAGGTAAATGCACAGTGCCTGAACTGCTTAGCTTATCGCTGTATCAGTGATAAGAAGTTAAGGTTGCAAAGCATAGATCTTGTTTCTATAAAACTTGCATACAAAGGAAAAGGAACGTACCCGCAGCCTTGGGCAATCCAGCAAAAGGAGGCTTTCTCGTGCTGGGGAGGCCTAATTCACATGCTGTGCAGGTCATGCAAAAGAATGTGGGGCTTTTTTTCCTCCTTACTTCCGCTACTCAGCTAAAATTCAGTTAGCTGAATGCACCAGCCAGGACACTTACGACTAATAAAACATATGGTCTACAGCAGTGCAGTTCATATGGTTTTTTTAGATATTGTACACGGGAAGTCAAGTGCATAGAATAATATAACGAAGGGCATTATCTTTGTTTGCTTTGTATTCATGTATTTGATGGCTTACAAACTAGTGTAATTGACAATGGGTCTCCCAGACATTAGTCAATTGGCAAAGCAGCTTTAATGTATTTTAACAACCATATTGAATCAATTCGATTGTGTGAAATGACTGCTCTATTTTCCCTTAGAAAGCAGCTAGTGTTTTCAGCTGACAGTGTTCCAGCTTAGCTAAACAAATATAACTTGCATGTGGCATTAGCATTATGGCTTTTCCTACAGTATCTTTATATTCTTGAGTAGTTTTCCCAGTTCAATGTCTTTAGCCTACAGCTTTCCAAATGTCTGGTTTATGCTGTTTAAAAAAAAAATAAAATATGTGAAAAATTAATTGGATAATGGTAGGGAGAGACTTTCCAAAAATGTAACTTGTTTAGTACCAACAGCACACAGGGTGGTGAAGGAATGCAGCTCCAAGTTTGACAGCAGCTGAATGTGCAGTCACAGGAGAGGTATGTTAGCTGGTGTAAGCTGCAGACTGTCACGTATATCAGGGATACAGGAGTCAGCCATAACTCCCCTGCAGGGCAAGGAAAGGTGGACAAGCAGGAAAGTTTTCCCAGGCGCTGTGTTTTGTGAGGGCCCAGATTTCTTTACAGCATGTTGTAATGCAGAGAGGGAGTCACAGCCCCAGCAGGATCTGCGTCCCTCTCTTCTGCGTTGCCTGCCAGAACTCTTTTCTCTCATTCAGGTATTTTGGAAAACGACCGATTTGCTTATCCTCTGGGAAGGCATAAAGTTGTGATCTTGACTGAGGATAACGTAGTCAGAAAAGTGGTGCCCACAATAAGCTAGATATTTTATTGCTGTGATTTCTAGTCCTTATAAAACAGGCTTTGAAGCATAGAAGGTGAGGAGTCCTACCTTAACATAAGAACAGCAGACTTAAAGTATGGGCTCTGCTAGAACGCACCCTTAACTGAATTAGGGATGTCTCTCCACACGTGGTGCTTCTGAGCTGGCAGAACTTCACCTTGTTGAGTTGCACAGTCTGCTCTTGTGTGGCAGATGACAGAAAGCACTGATGGCTGATTCCTTGCCTCCGCTGGCTGTGGGGGCTCTCCAGCACGCACCTTAAAGCCTGGCCAAATTTTATACTAAATAGAGGTTGTGTTCTCTCATACTGACAGAGCTTTAACCATAGGCAGAATTCAGTTGGAGCATGTGGTAAATGCATATGAAGATTATGGTTTCTTTCAAAGCCTTCACAGAGGTGAAAAAAAAAAAATTCCAAACACCCCAGGCTGCTATAGAAAAGAAAGGAAGTCTCAGACCCCACAGGAACAGGACAAACATCTCTAGCTGGAAAGAAACAGAAGACATCCTGGAGTTAGCCTGATGAACAGGAAAGAGCAAGCAGGTGTGGCCACAACAAAAACCCCAAATCATCAGCAAGGGAAGACTTTATCACTTGATCTTTGTCAAGTGACTAGTGTAGAGATGAGACCAGAGCTTGACTAAGGACCTTGAACTATAAATACAGGCATGGTTTCCCCTAAGAGCTGATGGTGGTAAAACATTTTTAGAAAATCGTTAACTTAAAATAAGCAGGAGCAGTAACTCTACGTGGCCAGCACTACCTTCAGCACCTCCTGGAACTGGGGAGGCCACTAAGCTCAGCCACACTGTACCTGATAGATCCTTACAACTCAAGACCTGCCTTGATACAGCAGTGCTGCTCTAGTGAGCTAACCAGCTGCTCTTGAATCTGCTACTGAGAGGGAAGTCCTGGTGCTTACCAGACCCTTTCAGTGACAGAGGACTGTCCGCTTAAGTCCTAGTGGCTTACCCTGCCTGTGGGGGCTGGCAGAGGGCCACGCAGCCCGGCAGCCTGCCCAGGCTGCCTTGTGGCAGGCTTGGCTTTCTTTGTATTGTGGACTGGGGCTTGGGAAGAAGCAAGCTGGGCAAAATCCACAGCTGTGTGCTCCAGCCTTTCTCTGCTGCCATGCATTTTTTCATCTCTCAAGCATCCGCTGCTGTGACCTATTCAGATGTCACGCTCTTACCATTTGTCTAGGGCAGCTCAATTGCCAAATACATGGAGAATAGGGCTGTTTAACTTTGGTTTTCTTGGCAATTGGAGGGAGAAGGGGAGGTCTTGCATATCCTATAATTAAAACCAGTTCCCAGCCCACAAGTAGATGAGGCTAATTCAAATCCCAGACCCTGATCTTCCAAACTACTTGCAGCTTACCTGTGCCAGTGCTAAGTTAAAGAGCAGGTCTGAACTGTGTTGCTACTTGCCCGCTGTTTAAAAACATTGCGAATGGTGAATTCTTTCAGTGTAAAGCTCACCCTTTTGTTTTGTTTGTAGGTAACTGTTATTGTCTTGGGAAACAAAACTGACCTCCTGGACCAAAGGCAAGTGGAAACAGAAGCAGCACAGCAATGGGCAAGAGCTGAGAAAGTGAGACTGTGGGAAGTGACTGTGACAGATCGGAAAACACTGCTTGAGCCCTTCACCTTCTTAGCTAGCAAACTCTCCCAATCCCAGAACAAATCAGCATTTCCCTTGCCTGGAAGGAAGAGCAAAGGGAATAACTGTGATAACTAAGCTACTTTAGCATCGTCTGCTGCTGCTAGGTCACAGCCTAAGTCCTCTCTGTGCCATTTGCTTCTCACAGTTTCACTTAAAGCAATAATCTCATTCAGCAATAAAATCAGCAAGCTTATGGCTAAGAGGTATCCTTCCTTCTCGTGGACTTGGCTTGCAAAAGTCACTGTTGGTAAAAGCCTTAAAAAGCACTTCATGAGACAAGTTATCTTCCAGTAAGGGTTATGGAGGAGGGAGGGACAGGTGGATGCCTCTCTAGCAGGGGCTTTGACTATGCCTAGATACAACCATGCTGAGGGACAAATCAACAAGCTTATCATCAAGCAATCCCCCTGCAGATCTATAGCCTCTAGTCACAGGTAGTACTAGCTGCAGTAAAGCATTCAATTTGGAGAGAGACTATGTTTGAAACTGCAACAGTCCTTTTACCTTTACCTTAAACAGGGCCACAGGGCTTTTTGATGCTGCAGGAGGCTGAGGTCAGTGTGTTGTTGCAGGAGAAGGGTCTGAGGTAGGAGGAATAACTACCAGCAGAACTAGCTGCTGAAGTTCTGCTAGTGTCTGGAAGAAGAAGAAAAAAAATAAATCTTGTGGGAGATACTGGAACAGGCCTACCCCAACATGAAGCCTGTCAGCAACGTCTGGCAAGTAATGCTTTTAGCTCAGGAATTTATTTGTACAAGCCAGAAAAGCTCTCAGAGCGCTCATTAATTTAACTGCGACCTGAAGGACAACATAGCTGTACATGGTTTTGTTCCAGCATGTCCAGTACAAATCAGTCACATTCACGTAGGTGATAATTTTACTGAGAAATTATACAGAGCAGTTTTGTATGCAGGAGGTACTGCCCGGGCTCTGCTTAGTGCATCGCGTACTCCTCCTACCCAGCTGTTCGGCCAAGCTGCAGGAATCCGCCCTCGGTGCGAAGCTACAGGCCAGGTAACAACTGGGACGAAGCGCTGTACTACTTTGTGAGAGGGGGCCAGGGAGCGCAGGAGGCTGCCTTTTGGGAACACCCCCACGGCAAATGCCCAGAAATACCTGTACAAATGGCCTCGGTCTTAATACGCCACACCTTGTCCAGCAGCACAAGCACAACTGTACGTGCTGTATTTGACTCTCCATGCTGGTAAACCTGTCCTGCAGGCAGCTGCTGTCTGTCCTAGCTCAGCCTGTCAGTAAACTAAACAAAATTGGAAATAGAGGGACAGAATGAGCAGCCGTTCCCAGAGGGACTGGTGAGCTTTTGGCCTCTGACAACCTCTTACACTAATTGATACTAGATTTTCTTTATATTTGAAGACAAGAGTAGGGAAAGGGAGAACCCAGTTCCCTCATTTTCCACTACATTAATGTTGTTTTGAACAAATATTGAGAATTTCACTGTGAGTCAGCAAAACCATGACCAGTATTTGCACTGTCACACCATAACTGCTAAATAGTAAGTGTGCTTAATGAACACAATTACACTGTGTGCTTATAGCATTGCTCTTCCTGAACACCGACAACTAAAGTCTGTCAGCATTACTAATGGCAGAGCAGTACAATTCACCAAGAATTAAGCAGGTATTCCTACCTTTATAATGAAGGTAGACGAAACTGTTTATGTGCTTTGCTCAACGTAGTTTGGATTGCTGTGGCCGAGGAGTAAGATAAGAGAGCAATTACGAATGAGCAAGCTCTTGTAATGCCCGGCTAGAAACAATTCTGTTTCCATTGCAACACTGCAGCTGAGTAAGCACTATAGCACGACCTCCCCCAGCCTAGCTAGTAACAGTCATTGTCCCCAGCGATGCTGCAGAACACTCCCTCCTCGCTCACTTCCTACCACACACGTGTACTCAAGGCTTCTCCCTGCCACTGAAGGCTCCGCAGCTGCTTGCGTGCTTGGGAAGTGGGGGTGATTTCCGAGCAGAAGTGGTTCAACTCCTTGCTACGACTTCTCATCAAGGAATTGGTCATGCTCCTCCTCTTCAGGTCTGCAGAACCTTTCTAGAAAGGACTCAATTCAGCATTGGATTAATCAAAACAAGCAAAGACCTCTGCTAACCACACATTGTGGCTGAAGCTGACCCTTGAGCCAAAGGAGTGCAGGCTGACAAGTCACAATTAACTTAAAATGCTTTGAGATGGAAGGAACAGAGATGACTGGTTCCTGCCCACTTCTGCACCCAGACTCTGTGCCAGTTCCACTCCCCAAACTGATGTCGTGGCTGCCAGAGCCATGTTGTACGAGAGCAGCTTGCTCATTTGCTCCCCTGGACACTCAGGAATTGACCGTGTTTTAAGAAAGGCAAGAGGAAAGGCAATATTCTAAATGACTGTGGCCATTTTCCCGAGCAGGTTACATAAAGGCAAACACGTTGTCTTTGATTTGGTTAAATTCATTAGAAATTAGTTTAGATCATTTTGGGCATTCACATCAACAAGCACCACCCACTGTTTTCTTTCATAAGCTTATTCTGAGGCTTTTTAAGCACTCATATCGTCTTTTCTAAATACCATAGTAATTTATTGACGAGTGATGAAAAATGTAGCATCTCCTCTGCAAACAATCTACACATGGTAGCTGGTACGGAGTAAAACTGAAACTCACTGTAGTACAGTTTTACATAGGGTTAATGAGTAAAGTACAGAGTATAATGCAGTAGCTAAAGGGCAGAACATGTATTTTGTTCTTACTATTCCTCTGACTCAAAACCTGTCCTAGGTCACTGGGCTCACTTACCTACTAACAAAGCTAGATAGTCCCTGCACAAGATCATGATGAAAAAAATATTAAAAAAAAAAAAAGTTAGTAAATGGAACTATCTCTCTTTGTTCCTCTTACAACTTCTACCCTGCTGAATGAACACTGTGCAGGTCAGTCACCCCAAATCAGCTCCCTCCCTGCTGCCAACTACAGCGCGCTTGGCATGCCCCGCTAGCACGAAGCAAGGAGATGACACGAACCTGCTGCGGTTAAGCCGTGTACCTCCTCTCTCAGTAGGGGACAGGAGGAAACGGTTAGCAGAGATGCTCCTGGTGCGATGTAGCTCTAAACCAACAGTTTTCTTCGGCTGAGCCAAACAGCTGAGGGAGCTCATACACCAAAACATGCATTGTGTCAAAAGGTTCAGCAGGTGAGGCTCAGGTACTGCTACCCACAGCCACCCAGCTAAGGAAGGTTACCTCTAACAGAGATTACTTTGGACCAAGTTAGGTTTGATCTATAAATAGGAAGAGAAGTATATAAAGAAAATATTTACAAAATTTATTTTGAAGTACCAAAACGAGTCTGAGGCTGCAGATGACCACATATCACTCAGAAGAATGTTGCAAGGTGACACTTGCCATGTGAAAATGAATCTGTACTTCCGGCCTCTACCTCAAGGGAGTGGACAAAAATGCCCTATCCACAGCTAACCGCCCCGTTGCTACACACCTCAGTGTAAACACCATGTCTCTAGGAGATAATCTTTGTAGGTAGTTAAAGGATCTAGAGATTAAGTCTTCTTTACTCTCCTTTAAGGTGTCTTCTTGCTAGCTTACCAGGACGTGATCCTTTCTCCTCTTCCAAATAGGAATAGACCTCTCCATCAGAAAACCCATGAAGATACTCTCTTCTTCCTTTTGCCTCCTACCTGTTTCCCTTCCCTTCTCTTACACTTTTTCAGCTGTACTTTCAAATAACATGCCGGTCCTGAAAAGGCAATGCTGTGAAAACTTAAAACTAAAAAGTAACTAGCATGGGCTGTGTGGCAGGCTACCTCCTCGAGGGCCATGTCAGCCTGTGCAACACTGAAGACAGTAAACGGCTGAAGAAGTCTTTATGCTGTCATTCATTGTACGCTTGTCCAGAAGCGTCTTCCCAAAACAGCAGCAGTCAGTGCACTCACCTGCAGATCTCCATTGTCCTTGTCCAAACCGTAATCCTCAAAGCGTACTGGGAGACATTGTTCTGGCAAAATGACAAAGCAAGGCACTAAGCGGAAATCTTTTCTTCTTTTTTTTTTTTTTTTTTTTTTAAACATCTTTTTATTAGCACAGTAACAAATGCAGACTTAAGTAGCCCACAACATACAACCAATCCACTGAGTGACTCCTACTCCACGCCTTACAGTTAAACAGCTTAAGGTATTTCACTACAGGTTTCCGTAAGTCCTGATTAAACCCTTTATTCTTTTCACAAAGATAGATTGGCTTATAAAATAATACATTAACTACTTCTCATTTCATATATGACGCCATATATCCACCTCTCCGTATCACAGATCATGAGATGACAGTCTTTAAAAAGGATTTGTTAAATACCAGTGTGCCCTCCATAAGGGAAAACAATCCCAACATCTTTTTACAAAAAAAACCCAAACAACAAAACCAACGGGAAAAAAAAAAAACCAAAACAAACCAAACACCCAACCCAGAACAAAATAACCCCCCCAACCCCAAAACATAACAAAAAGCAAAAACAGTGTGTAGAGTCTTGAAAGGACTTTTACATAAATGTCAACATATGTACCTGTACAAAATTAAGCTGTTTTAATCTTTTACATATTGCAAGCAAACTGAAAACCAAAGAAGTCTAAGAAGTTTACATTCTTCTCGGTACTATATGTGAGCTAATATTGCTGAACTAATTACAGTCTTAAAATATGCTATTCCCAATCCTAGCTGTCTACTGTAGCAAGATACCTTAAGTTACAACAACAAAATCTTAGGAAATAAAAGACTGAATAAAATCTGTTATAGAAATACCCTACTCTTTACCAGCACCCTCCCTCCCCCCACCCCTTCAAAATCATAAGCAGCTCTTTCCATCACAGACGAATAATGTAAGAGTTTGACGAAAATCCAATTTATGTAGCGTATCTTTTGGTCCATTGTCTGGCCATTCTGTCATGCTCTGCTCTGTTAGTCATATACTGAGTGGCAATACTTCCAACCAGGGGGTCAGCTGAAAAGGAAACACTCATTTCAGACAAGTTACCGAATAAAAACTTAAAGCTGAAGTGTGAATTTAATACAAGGGAATCGCACACGTAAGGTACATTGCAGCAATCGAAAAATACTGAATTGATAGTCTGTATCTTCACTGATTTGTGTGTATTTATGGTGATGCACTAATCTATTACTAATAAAGAGTGAAATGCCACTTAAAGTTTTAAGGAGTTTAAAAGGCAACAATCCAATAGCCATATTTTGCATTACGGAGGACTTCGCTGATTCACACATTACAGGCTTATTTTACCCCTTCTAAAAGTGCCTGCGACATACTCATCGCTAAGTGTACTTGTGGCCGTATAAATCTGCCTTCTAGGAAAGACCAGATCTCAAGGAGAGGTTTTATTTTTCCAAAAAGTTTATTTTTATTATACATAATATAGTATGAAAGGAATCTGGTGCTTCTCTCCTCTTCAGACCCATACAGAAATACGACCTGTGAAACTGATTTTGGAAACCAAGGCATATTCCTTGTAAACTGGTAAACTCGTAAACTGGTGTGGTGGGTTAGAGGAGCAGCAAGGACCACTTGCGGCATAGTTGGTCGCTGGTTTTAAGTGGATGATGGAAAGTAAAAGGCTAATCCCCTTGCTTTCAGAATGACGTTTGTGGCTCTTCTAGCTCTGTTACTGAATTACTGCAGTCCTACAGACCAGCAAAGCACGCTTAACCCTGACCCAAAACCAGAGCTGGCTGGGAAGGGGAAAGAGCTTTCATGTGCAGGAGGAGGACCGCTGCTTCCCCCGTGGGTCAGCCCGAGGGGCAGTGACCAGCAGGCAGGTAGGGTGCATCACCCCACCACCTCCAGCCCCTCTCCGGCTGCCTTGGAAAGGGAAACAGGCTGCGCTGGAGGCCAAAGCTGGCCAAAGCCAACGCGATGAGATCAGGGTCACCTTACTTGGGTGCCGGGAGGGGTGCAAGGCAGCAGGGGACTTACCCGGGTTGCAGTCTGTGAGGAGGGAGCAGATGGAGAGGAGAACTTTAGAAATGGTTAACGCTGGACTCCAGTTGTCTTTTAAAATGTCCAGGCAGATGACGCCTTGGCTGTTAATGTTACAGTGGTAGATTCTTGTCCGAAACGTTACCTGCAAGAAACGGGCGTTAGCAGGCGCGCTGGGCTGGCGCACGCAGCGTGCTGCAGCCACGGGCAGCACCAGCCCGGGGGAAGGCCGAGCCCTGCGCGCTGCCGGCCGGGGGCTGCCCGGGCCGCCACCGCCCCCTGGCGGCCTCCGTCGGGAGCGCACCGGCCCCGCCGCCCGGCGGGCTGGGAACGGCGGCGCTGGCCACCGGTGGTTCCAGGGTGAAACGACGGATCCAGCTCCCCCAACCCCCCCCCCCCCGCCCCGCCCGCGTCCTCGGTGCCAAAGGCAAACCCAAAAGAGCCTCATCTGAAATGTAATAAGAAATAAAAGTCTCCGGAGCGCGCGGCGGGTCCCCGTGGGCAGCGTTCCGCGCGCCGTGGCAGGTGACGGCACGGGTGTCCCATCCCAAAGGTGGGTGACTTCGGGGAGCCCCGCGGGGAATCCCTCCGGCCCCGCAGGGGCTCACGGCTGACAACACATTCACCGCCTCCCTGCGAAACAACGGCCGGTTCCCAGCCTGGGGCGCTTACGGTCACAGTGAAACCCAGGTTGCGGTTGTTTTTTTAAAATTTTTAAATTATAATTTCTATGGTTTTTTGCTTTATTTTTTTTTTTTTTATCTTTTTGCTCACAGTGGCAAAGGGTCCTGGGGCTTTAACACGAAGCCCTTTTCTCCTGCTGGGCTCCCAAGGACTTTTTAAAATCCCCCAGGCAGGCAGGCCGGGGCACTTGGAATCGCGACTCCCATCGCTCCTGAGAGCTCAGCGATCGGGGGAGTTGGTTGGATTTTATTATCTTCAGATCTGGGAGATGCGAGTGAGCCGGGCAGCTTGCCACAGAAGTTATCCGAAAGGGAAACAAAAGCACCACGAGACGTTTTCAGGAGCAGACAATGTGACCTGCAGAAAGGCCTTACTCTGACTCACTGGTTGAACAGGGACAACAAATTTGGTGGAATTTGCATGGATTAAGATTATCTGCATGAATAAAGGCTGGTGGGTTCATGCCCTAAATCCTCAGAATTTGTCAGCTCTCCACACCCACAAATTTTATTGTCTGTTTATAGGTCACAGGGGTATTTGCAAAACACACTCGATAAGTGTGTGGTATGACAAGAACACACTAGTGCTTTCTCTCAAGACAAGACCAGCCCACACATTAAGCTTGCCAGCCAACCTTCATTTTTTCTACTGCCTTTCTGATGCAAAAAATTTTGCCTGTGCCCCTCCCTCTCACAGGTTCGGGGAGCAGGCACAGGGTGGGGTGACACAGCTCCGAAACCCCAGTGCCGTGCAGCGTCGCTCCCAATGCACAGAGCGCATGGGCTATTTTCACGCTTGCAAAAGCAGTTTCTTGTCATACAGGAGCCACCCACAGCGCACGCTTCGAGAGACTTTCTGCTTTGTTCCTTGTAAGCTGCTTTGATTGTAGATTAAAACAGGAAGCAAACAAACAAAACCCCCCAAATCCCTACACTTTTGCACATTACATGTGGGAATAGCAAAATGAGTGCAGGAAAGGGGAGATGTGCCCCCCTCCCACACCTTCAGCAACAAGCTGCAACTCCAAAATCAAGAACACCTGCGGCTTTCTACCCAGGGAACCTTGGAGGTACAGCAGGTCAGAAAACAAAACGACCCGTTTCCCAGATCATCTAATCCTCTGAGGAGAAGCAGCAATGACTCCCTACAGTCATGTGGAAGCCCATCAGCCTGAGCAGAGGGTAGATCTGACACTGTGGTACCTGTCCCAGCTCATGCTGTTTAGGGGAGAACAGAAGTTTATGGCATTTGCAGCTGCTGGCAATGGCTCTGCCTTGGGATCTTCAGTCCAGCCCCACTGCTCATTCAGTATTTCTCTATCTGACCTGCAGCTTTGGTCTCCTTCCAAGAAGACTTCTACACGCAGGTGAGGTAATAATTTTAACAGATTAAACACTTCCAGAAAGGGAAGCATGGAGTATTTCCAAGCTGATACAATAAGGACCAAATTAACAGAAAGGTCAAGAGTTCTAATTTGTTAAGACAAAGTTGTTAATTCTGATTCTAAGCACAAAAGCTAAATACTCTGTAGGCAGTCTCTCAGTCCAGTTGACTAATAACTGATATCAAAGCATGAATCCTGTTTGCCTTTAAGAACAAGACCTACTTTTTAATTATTATTCATGGAGGAGGAGAAAAAAAAAAAAAAGAGAGAGAGAGAGAAAAACAACTCCCATGTATTTGCAGAGCAGCCTGGTTCCTTAAGAAACCTTAAGGTATAATCCTTAAGGGTTACAGCCATGGCATCAAAAGCAGTTTTCTCCACTTAGAGAAGCTCTACCTAACCAAAGCACTGTGGGAAAAATATAAATTTGTTTTCACTTAAGCAGCAAGTCAGAACTGGGATGGTGTTAAGACACACGTAGTCCAGCTGTTTGCCATTTAGCATTTTTGCTGATGGTACAAAAGCCAGTCATGCAGGGAAACCAAATGAAGCTGGGAGAGGGGGAGGAACTGGAGGCCAACTTAAAAACAACCCAATATTTAAAGTAAATGTTCATTACACTGTAAGGGGAGGGGCAAGTGTCACAAACCTAGCAGATTCAGACCAAAACCAAGAGAAACTGAGTTACTTGGAAGGTAGTACAATGTATTCAGGGTCAAAAGAACAGCCTGTGGAACAGCAGAAAAATACAGTGTAACTGAACGATCCTCTGGAAATGTCCCACCTGAGATTACATTACTGCAGTAACTACACAGAGTTAAGCACAGCTTTTGAAAAGACATAAAAGCAGCTAATCTCAGCCTTACCCCAAAGTGATAGCAGAGGTTAATTTACACAAGCTGCAAAATGGGAGTGGGGGGAAGGAAGCGGTTAGAGGTTATTAATACAAATGATCAAAGCACACACCAAGTCACCACAGCTACTGTTTTCACCTCAATAAATGAAATCTAACCCAACTACAATGTAACTCTTGGGAAAACCTCCGTTGTAATAGTACAGAAGAATAGCAATCAACTTGAGGACTAAGTATTGGACTCTTAAATTCTAATTATACTTGTTCATCGGATTCTCCCGAATCCAGGTCCACCTAGCATGTGCCTAACACAACTACTGTCTGAAACAAAGGCAAACCCAGAATACCACAGAAAATGAGAAAATGTAAAAGCAGAGAACAGATTAACATCTTCAAAGTACTGTATGGAATGCTCCGTAAATGCAAAAGAACTCCATTATACATATTTAGGACAGGACAGAGAGTATCTGTCCCTGTATCAGATTTCTCCCACTGAAGTTCCTGGTACTGTGCAATGCATTTCCAAGTAAAATTTCAAGCTCTTTAAATTCTCCATCCTCAAGTACAGCAGTGCAGTCCCTCTCTATATCCTTCCAGGGATTTAATACCACTTCCAGCACAGTCTTCCAAGCTCTCCTATAGCAACATCCTCCCCCCAAAAGTTTGTTCCAACATACTGAATCTAACCCTCAGCTGGAGTCAGACCCAGTCCTCAAAGGCTGCCCTTGTATATCCTTCACCACACATCTCCAGGACGCTCATCAGCCACACAGACACGTCAGCAGTGGCTGTGCCCCAACACCTTCTCACGCATATTGCTAAGGGCTGGTAAGCCCACCAGGATGGCCAGTTTCACCTCACTTTACTTAACAAAGTAAAACCTTTAATGACATTCCACTTTCAAGTTATGAAATGTGTTCTACTATAGACACTTCACCATGGGGCAGCCCCCAACAGGGACTGTCCTTGTGAGAATTACCAAGGATTCAAAGAAGCAGCAGAGGTTCTTCCCCTGGTCTTGTAAGGCTTACCAAGAAGATTCAAGGAAAACTAGTCCTTTCACTCTAGAGAGCTTAATCTTTACAGAGGTCAAGGCTTCTGAAATGACCTTCACCCACTCTACTGCTCTACCAGTGCTTATCATCAAAATGATACACTGGGTTTTGTTACAACTATCTGTTTCTTTATTTCTTGCCCTATAAGACAAATACAGGAAGGCTATGGGGTAAGTACATTAGTCCTACCACTTCCAGATGACCCACAAACAATATTTATCAGTCACTGCAAGCAGCTGGACAATCTGAAATCAACAAATTAGTAGGAATAAAGCAGGAGCCATATGATATTTATATTTTCCACACCATCATTTATTAATACTACCACAGGTGTTAACACAGGAGCTGCTATAAGTCTTTGGTTCTCAGCAAAAGAAATGTTCTTCATTTAAACCTTAAGTACCCAAGTAGCGCAAGTGCATTCTATTAGAGCACTACTATGCTCATGTCAATGTGACTGAAGCTGTGTGTATTTTATTTCCACACATATATGTGGTTAGTAAACCAATTTGGACTCTGCGAGATGAAAGATTCATTGTAAATGCAACTCTGCTACAATACAGTGAATCTCCATTAAACTAGTCTTTTAAGGCCTCACTAAGTGGCGCCTGTTTTCTTTGCGTCTGGGTGAGGGTTTACATCCAAAGATAAAGGCAAAGAGATCCCTGTCAGAAGCGCCGAGCAGAAAGCAGGGCTGAGCTGGAACAAAACTATATCTCTGGTTCTGCGTCAGGGAACTTGGCACACGTGGCTGTCTCAATGCCACTGATAGTTACATTACAGTCCTGTGAAGCATCAGGCTGGGTAAGCCTGGGACGATAAATGCTTCTGACTGTAGCATAGAAAGCAAAGGTGCAGTAAAGCACACATGGAAAGGTAAAAGCTCCCTCTTTAAATACTTACTGGGCTCATGACATAAGATATTGCATATAGTTGGATGGACAATAAATTCTCCAATGCAAACTAATTAAACCAAAATAATGAAAGACTATGCTGCACTGAATTAAATTCTAACACAAGACAACCATCTGTGCTGCCAGAGAGCCTCCAAAGAGGGATGGACAGGTGTCAGCAGGAAATCACTGGAAATGTCCCAAGGTAGAACATGCTGCTTGTGAACGGGAGCCCTAGCTTAAGGGTAGAATTTAAGGTCCTGTCGAGAATACCAGAAACCCTGAAGTTATGCTAGCAGGAACAGTCAAACAGTTTCCTTAATTTGGGAAGCTTGTATTAATTTGCCCGGTATGACAAAGTCTGGTATGGCAAGTCCTTTCTACTGCAGACTAGACCAAGGCCTGAAGGCGGGACAGTCACTGGCATTTATCTCATCAATGCAATGAGTTTTAAGTCAAAAACATGCAATAAATGCCTTCAGATACAAGGCAAACACGAAGTGTATACAACAACCACCTCTTCTTGTAACGCAGTACTCTTCCTCTGGCCAAGTATGTGAACCGCAAGATAACATTCACCTGCACCGGTATTTGCCTTGTAGCATTGAAAAACAGCAATACTGGAATGTAAGAAGAGCTTCACAAATATAACACACCTACGGAAAAAGTTTGTTACTGTCCAAGTAGGTGAACACCACAAGTACCCAACAAAACTGAAAGACTAAATACTACTTTAGTGGCCAAAACACACGTAACTGTTACGTTTATGGTAACCGAGTTGTTTGAGAAACAAGTATTTGTATCCTTTCTCCTCCCCTCAAGGTTATTTACTTTTCAGTTTCTCAGTCCTGTCCCAATGCTTGCATTAATTACTTAGGATTTCTTATAAACAGAAGTAGGGAAAAAGAAAACAAGCTCTAAAACAGCGATCAAGAGGACTGGAAAAGCTGTTAACATTAGCTAACAGAAACCAACACAATGTCTGAAATGAGCTTAAGCTTGTTCTCAAAGAGAGCGGCTTTCAAATGGGCTGCATGCCATTAACACGGCCTGCTGCTGGATGGTCTGTTGAGTGCTCATGACTTAGGACATCAGCAACGGTCTCTTACCTTTGGAGGCTTGAAAGGATATTCTGGTGTAAATGTGATGTCAAGGAAGAAAACGCCTCCCTCATAGACTGAACCTGGAGGTCCTAGAATGGTTGATCTCCATTCGTAGATGTTGTCACCTTTGGGGCCAGCACTAAGAGATAAAAAAAAAACCAAATGGTTTAAGAACATTACTACAGTTAAAATAAATATGATGTCTTACATTCTTCAGGTATGACATGGAAGGAAATTTTCAGTGTTAGAATTCATATACCACCTGAAGTAAAGACAGGGATTAAAAGTAGATTAAATGCTTCCAAAACCTTGGAGATCTCACCTGGACTTATCAGTGTTCCAGCCTGCTCAGCAAAGCTGAGAAACTAGAGGTGGGGTATGGCTTTCTGCTTCTCTTTCCCGATTGTTACAACAGTTGTATTGCCCAGAACTACTCTTAAACGTGCTACACAATCTCTACACAACAGGAAAGCTAAGTTTCAAAGAACAATTTCCTACTTATTTCAGAAATGGCTCTCCCAGCTCAGCCTTAATAAAACTGTGCCACATCAAAGGCCATATTAAAATCAAGGACTTTTATTAATCTTGTGTGCTCTTTAAAATCAAAACATATTCCTGTATTATTGCTAAACCAAGACTCATGGTATAACTGAAGGAAGGCAAATACACGATAATACTCTTAAATGTAAAAATTTCCTACACTTTTATTATTTTGCTACACTGATTTCTAAAACAACACCGCATGAAGTCATCTCATTGATACTATTTGTATGGCGGAACTGCTTTTGTAAGAGGAATTAAAATCGCTATATCAAATTAAAACAGTGCTTTCTCAAATCAGCTTTACCTAATTCTAGATTCTCCCTCACCTGCCAGCAGCTCACCAAGAACAGTATAAACTAAAGGTGCTGTGGAACACAAATACCTGCTTGTTGAAAATTAGTTTTACTGAGATCCTCAGCCAGTTGTATTCTGTAGCATGCCATATGTCACTGAGTATTTCAAAGTACAGCTCAACCTATAAAGCCATTAATGGTTTAGGACTCCATTGCTGCCTCTTTCTGTGTTGCTACAGTAGTATTTCATCTGTAAGGTGCCAGAGCTGAAAACTCCCTTTGCATAAAAGGGAGGTGCTGACACAGCTTTTTTCCATCACGGATGTGCTATGACTCTGGAAATCTCTTCTCCCCTTGTTCTGTAAGGGGACAGAATTTAACATCCCTAATATATCGAAAACAGCCTTCACCTTCTTTCCCCATTCTTTTGATAAAGCTAATATAAGACAGAAGGATAAAAAAAAAGCTCTTTTCATACCATAACACTGATGGAGCAGTATTACCTGAGAGGGAAGGCAATCCAATAAATTCAACATACACACGACAATATGCATTTGATTAATGTGAAGGGAACCAGAGTAATTGCTAGGTGTTAGTAACAGTGTTACAAATAGAAATACAATTACAAAACCGTAAATTCTCAACATAACAACAGTGATCAGAGACATGCTTTTTTCCTCTGCTCTTTGCAGTACTGTTGAACAATTCTTGACAGCAGAGGAATCAACGGAGAGAAAGGGAGTTAATTCTGTTATCAAACCTAAAATTTTATTTTCATATTAAACTAAAAAATAAGAGTTCACAACACGTTGGTGCTAAATAGTTCAACAGCAGCAAAGCTATGACTAAAAGCATGCTTCCAGGGGAAGGAAAGCATATGAGAAAGCAGTAAGGGGAGACCAGTTCTCTGCCAAGCGAAGCACCAGCCCCAAGGGAAAGATTTCTCTCCTCAGACCACAAAACCCCGTGCAGCTCAAGATCAGTACTAAATTAAAGTCATTCCATCCTGAACACTACTGGCATCCCACTCCACTTAATGACTTGTCCCTGTCCTATGCAGGTCTATATATTTGGGCACTCAGTACTCTCCAGCTACCACTTGTGCATTAGGCTGGAAGAGCATTGTATTTCGACAGGAAGCTCTACCTCTTGCAAGACACCAGCTTAACTGTGCAAACTTACTGAAAAGGACTCTCTGGGGCACCCTTAGCCACCACTCCAAGGAATCACCTCTTTATGTACATATTAGCAACCTCCTGACACACTGTCATTACTGCAAGTTGCACCAGTGATCATTCCCCCGCTCCCTCCCCTAAAGATGGAGCTACTGAACGGAACAGGTACTTCAACTTTGTTAGCACCGATTTACTGTTGGAATTTATACCACAAGAACTGCCAACTGGGAGCACTTCAGCACTCAAGAAATGTGATGTGCGATTAGCACTGAATACAGCCCTCTGAACCAACGAGAAATATTTCAACATTCTGCATTTTATTTCCAGCTTCAACCCAAAGGACTGTCAATAAAAAAATCCCACAGACTTAAAAAAAAATAATATAGTATTATTTGTAATAGTCTTAGAAATCTCTTGTATCCTATTAGGTTTCCAATTAGAGCTATCACCGCATGCAAGCAACATACTGCTAGACCTCTGTATTAAAAGAGTGCCACATCTTTTTGTAAGACATCAGTAGGCTTTAGGAGTGACGCACTAAGCTTACCTTTTAAGCTTTTCACAATTCAATTAACAGACTGAAATAGCTGTAGATGTCCGATTTTTACACATTAACATTGATTTCCGACAAAGGAAAGACTGCAAGAGGAAGATGCAAGTCAGCTTCAGAGTGCGATATTGCTTGGATTTAATTTAGGATTAGGTAATATCAAGCAGCTCAAGACGTCCCAGTGCTTAATAGAAAAGCGACAATACCGGACCACAGCATAAGTGCAATGGCACTAACTTTTGGTGGAAATACAAAAACTGTCAAAGGTTAAAGATTACATTCTTTGTTTAAAATCCTTGTAATTATCTCCCTGGAAAACAAATTCACTGATGCATAGACACAGGGCTCACAGGCACAGCTGCCGTCTTGCCTGACGTGTGTCACCACTGTGCTCAAATTAAGTGTCTATATCTACCAATGCAACATTTTGAAGCTGTGCAACATACGACCAGTGGGAAGACAATTTTAACCAATTAAACAGAAATTGTTTCCACTGCAAGACAAGAGTATGAAAGCAACAGCTTTCTGTATTGAACTCAATAGCCCACAACCTCTTTACTTCCCAAGAAAGAAATGAGACTAAGACTGGTAATGCAGAGCAAAAGTTGACATCCAACAGAAGACTGAAAAAACCCCAACCCATCATTTCGTATCAGGCAGCATGTGCTACACAGCAGTGCAACAGGGATCTCACTTCCCTGGAAAAACAGTGATATACTCAGTGAAGATGTGCTGCACCCGCTGCAGCAAATGTTCCTGATCATTCCCAAGTTGCTGCTGGCTTATCCTCTGGACAGATATTATGACAGTAATACCCTTAGAGAACTGCCCAGTGTCAAGGCAATTTTTGTTCAAGGACTATCTAACTTTTCAAGTCTAGGAACAGGAGCCTGAATCCTGGTAAATGCAAGGCAAGAGAGAATCTTGGCACAGGTGAGACCAAGCACGAAGTTCTGCCTGGGCCAAGTCCCAGCCAACCTTGTATCTCTCTGGAAAAGCCTCATCCTGCTCTGCCTCCCTTTGCTGGAAGGCACTATGTTTCTTCCCAACTTAAAAACCAAACAGGTAAGTTAGAAACACCTGCAGCGGAGGCCGGGGGGCAGAACGATGGCCAGGTAAATTGGCTGCATGCTCAGATGCCTTGCAGTACCGAGCAATTGTAAACACAGGCCTCTGGCTCAGAGATGAAGTGTGCATGGAGAAGACACACACAACACACACATACATTTTTGCGTGTATTGAAAAGGCTGAAATGACAGATAGTCTGCAAGAACAGCCAACCTGCAGCTTTTTCTTAAGCCAGCCAGATAGAACCTCCACCACAGGCCTGCATTACATGGTACCTCTCTGCTCTGCCCAGCCATCCCTGTGCAAATCCCCCAGAGCATACCTATGCCATGGAGAGAAGGCAGGACTTTTTGGGCTTCGCTACATACAGCTAACGCACAAAAATCTGGGAACATGCTGCTGGTACTTTCCAGGAGAATGACTCAAAGTCCACTGTTTATGTCAACTTGCTAGTACTTTTGGAAACTACCTGGTCCTTTCTAGGAATTGACCAAATGATAACGTATGCTTTCCCTCTAGTGAAGACGCTGCCTGGTGAATGCTTGAGTTCCTCCTCTTTGAGATCCAGAAAACACACCAATAGCAATCACTGTAGTGATAAATGAATCAAAATCCGTTGATGCTACAGACACTAAGTTAATATCCTGATATACCAAAGCAGTGCATATTCCTTTTAAAAGCTAACTAATTTAGCAGAGTAGTTTAGAAATGCCAGAGACTGCTACCTGTAAGGGTGGTAAGAAGGAGGGCAATTTCATGGTATGCTGAAGCAAATAACAGCTAATGAAAACCTACAGTATGTTTCAGTTAAAACCACAAGTAACAGAACCACGAACTCATACTCCAGCTACTCCATATCCCTAGATGCTGTTTTTGAGGCTACTTTGCCCTGAACAGAAGGAGTCTGATGCAAGTAGCTAAGCTGTTTTGAAGTTGCACACTTGTGGAAAATAAATATAATTTCCAAAAACACTGCAGACATGACCTCTTCCAAGGGACACAGGTTCAAATCAGAAAGCAAACAACATACTAACGGCACATGGGAATTCCAAGGTAGCAGAGAATCTCCAACATAAAGTTGCACCATTACAAACTGACAGACGTTTTGTTTGTTTGTTTTATTTTGTAGTAAGGAACAGTGAATGAATGTACATGGAATTGCGCCTCTGTCATGTACACAACACCTTACTAAGCAGATTTAGGAAATTTCAGTTGTCTGTTAGAAGGCCTCTTCCCCCCACCTTTTCTCTCCTTCCCCCCCCCCCCCCCCCCCCCTTTATTTTTTTTTTTTTTTTTTTAAATGCAAGCCCAAAATGCATTAGAAATCTTGACTGGCAAGGAGGTAGGATATCATTCTCACATGAAGTTCTGGTGCACCTTGATTTTCCCTCCTAATCCACCCCATTCCTGACCTCAGAGTAAATATGCTTTCTTTTCAGGTAGTCCAAGCGGGTCTGCTTGGTGAGCTTGCTCACCTACACTGTTAGGCTGAATTAGGTGCAGAGATTGCAAAAGTAACTGAGAAGTCCCAGATCCCTGGGAAAGGCAGGTGCAGGGTGTAAAAAGAGGCAGGACAGCTCATCTAGCTTAGCACTGAAAAACACACGCTTACAAAATCCCTCATTCAAAGAAGCTTGCTTAAAGATCTGTAGAGCAAAATTGTGTTAAAAATGGGAATGTCAACAGAGTTAAAACCAAAGAAACAAAAAAGCAGCTACACTTTGGCTACACTTCAAAAATCTTCATTTTAATGGATAGCTCTATGTTTAGAAATAAATTGTCAACTTCGGCACATGCTTTAGCTACCAAAATGTTTTAGTTTTATTACCATAGCACTGAGACACTCCATTCACAGACAGGATGTCACTATGCTAAGCGTGCTGCAATGCAATCCAAAGACTCATGTACACAACTTACACAGGCTTTTCAATTACAAAATAAGCATTAAAACATTACATAGCTATTAGGAAGAAATTCAACGAGACAAGACAGAAGTAATTAAAAGGATACCCTGGGCCATCCATTTAATTGCCATTTTTCAGTCAAGTAGTTTAAAAGCAGGATATAATTTTCTTGCCACCCATTTTTAGTCAAAGAAAAGAAATGAAAGGAAAAGAAAAAAAAAAAAAAGAAAAAGAAAAATCGTAACACAACAAAACCTCTTCTGTGCAACCGTGGAAAATAAAAGGTAACGTACTGAATCAGCACGTGACTATGTGAATCAAAGTGGTATCTTTTGCCCACTGTCACACACAACCAAGCCACTACTATGTGTTAACATTAGCTAAAAACGATAGCTTGACCATAGGTGAAATGCCTGTGAGCTTTCAGACATGCAGAGAAAAGACAGCAAGAGGAAAAAGTTGCAGCTGGCTTTTATTAAAACATAAGAAGGGAGCAAAGGAGGGAAAGGAGAGCTAAGTGAGCAAAGATGGAACATTATATTGCTACAGCAATCCCAACCATAAAACTACAAAAACAAAACTTAATTTTCCGTGCAATGCATGTTCATAGGCATGGTTTTCAACTACAAAGCAGTAAATATTATTATTTTCCTTGTAAATCATTGAAGGTATTGCATTTTCTGTCTTAAATTTAAAATGGCAGTCACAATATTGTCGCACAAGGGTAGGGTATCTTACAAATCCCGCCACATTTCTAACAGGGAAGAGCATGCACAAAATTTCTGTTCTAGCACTGGCAAAGCTTTTCCCTTAAGTATCAGACTGATGTAAAAATTGGGGAGGGCAGGTTTGAGAAATTGCACGTAAATGGCACAAAGCTTAAACTGGCGGATAAACAGTGCAGCGAATTACATTCTTATGAGGTTAAAAAAAGGAACTAAATAACTAAATAGCTCTGATAATGGAACTGATAAGGTGTTATGCAGGAATTTATGAGACTTCAAGGAAAACTGTTTCAGGGGGATTTCTTTGTGGGAAGAAAAAAAAAAAAGACTGGGTTTTTCAGTTTATATAAAAAAAATACTTGGCAATAAGATCACACAACAACCAAGAGCCTCATTGTTGCCAAGATCTCACTCTTTTCAATGCCCAGGAGCACTTGCAAATTTAGGACCTTCACCTGAAATATTTCAGTCTCTGCAAAATATTACTGTGAGGTTACTACTAAACTACTTGGTGAAAAGGCCAATGCTCTTGAATAATTTCACTGCAGAGTTTGATTTTTAAACCGGGCTTCAAAGATTTAAAGTAAAATCTCAGTTAACAGGGAGGTCAGAAGGAGACTTATGATATTCTCAGGGGTCTGCTGCAGCTCTATTTAGTTTAACAATAATCACTTCAATTTAGGAGCAAGCCCTAATAAAAAGGTTCAAGAGAAATTAATCCATTTAGCATTGGTTCCAAAATTGAAAATAAATCCAGCCTGCTCAGCTCTCAAGGGCTTCCGTTTTCCTTTGCAGTGGCTTCTTCCCAGCCTTCTCTACTTCAAAGCACTGGAAGTTTGTCCCACTATACGTAGGGACATTTTTGGTGTCCAATATGACTGCAGAAGGCTGTTTCTGCAAGTCTGTGACTTTAGTATGTACAGTATGCAAATACAGAAAATGCCAAACTAAGTAGTCAATGAAATTATTTTCATTGTATGCAAACTGATTTTGCTTTTCTCCTCATAGTTAGAGCTGGACAGCAAGACCAAAAATTAAATATATTAAAATGTACTGACTTATATTTGACCTTGCATCTCCCATTAAATAATACGCTGCATAAGAAACAGTAAAACAAACTGGGAAAGTGTGGAAGAGAATCTGACCCGCCTAACAATTTGCAACAGCTTATTTAACATGACAAGAAGATGTGATGGGAGAAACTGCGCTCTGCCAACTTAACCTTGTGCTATTTTTACATCAGTTTCCCTCCTGCCAGTTGTCACCTGGACTATTAGCTGCCAACATGGGGACAGAAATCCCTTCACACCGTCAGACCTCATTTTCAGTATTGAGGTCCATTCAATATTTATGGTACAGATGTGTAATTGACAATTGGTAAGCTGAACTAGGCACTTTCACAAATGCACTATTTTTGCAATTACACAGCTTGCTTGGGGTCTCTTCACATTCCAACAGGTTTTTGGAAATCGGTATAGAAATATAACTAGTAAACCTATTTGTTTCTCCAATTTCAACGCTTTTGTAAAACACACACACTCTTAAAGCGGTTGCCCAGCACCAAATTGACAGTCCTGTATTTAAAGGTAATAAAGAGAATCAATACTATTAATGAATATGAAAGTTCTTGTGTGTCTAATCTCAAATGTGCTGTACCCCCCAAAAGAAAACCAAAGTTGTACTTTCTCCTGGCACTTATTGGGATGTAGGTTCTTCACACATGGAAAAGAAACTATTCCCTCTGACAACAAAAAATTTCAATAATATCCCCCTCCCACCCATAAGCAGCCCTAACTGTGCCACATTAGATGATGAGAGGGCTCTCCCCTAAATATTGTGCTTTATCCGTCAGTGAAAATAGAAATCCACCCCAATTAACCTGCCATTCCAGAAGCAAGCTGGGACCTACATTTGTGTTTGTCTTCCATGCCCATGTCTTGTCCTGTCTGTACTAGTGTGGGAATATGAAAGGTGGTCTCAATAAACTGATAAAAAAAGCCCAGCACCTCATAAATATTCAGACACCCTGTAGTACATCAGTTGTAAAACTGCTAAGTTTGGACCCATATGATCTGGAGGCTCCTGTCTCTTCAAAAGCCACTTGCCCTGTTTAGGGGAAACAAAAAATACCCAAAAAAGAACGCCAGCTCTTTCGTAAGTCTACCTATCCAGCATTGAGATAACATAGTAGACTGGCTATCTTGTACTTTATCATCAGTTTGCCCTATTGATTTTGTTATAACTCGTAATTATGTAGATCAAGAAATGCATATGCTAAATAACTTAGATCAAAAGGGCAACAGCAGCTACAAACGAGCTTGGAAAAACTGGCCCCAGAAAGTTAAAGATGATGTGTAACACTTGGCAATATGCCCCTGCTGTGCTGAAAATTGAAAGCAGACAAGACTCTCTAACTTCCTCAGACTAGTAAGGACCTGGTTCTTGTGGCTTTACCCAACTGCCTCCTCGAGCTAGTTTCTTACTTCTACAGGGAGGAAAAGGGCTACTTTAAAGAGGGCAGACACTGCGTGCCAGACCGGAGATACACTACCACCTCTTGCATTGAACTACAGGAATTCTGTTTAAAGTTTGTACTCAGAACAGATGATGCAGTATTTTAAGACTGCTAGTTTATATGCAACTGAATTTTCAAGCGAACATAACCTAAGGAAAAAAAAAACAACTGTTAATGTACGACATGCTCCAAAACTGATCCACCTGTCCCACCACCTACCTACCAACCAACTCACCCTAAAAACATGCTACAAATTGAAACAAATCCACCAGCCAGTCAATACCACAGGTCTTTCGCATTAGATCAAGGATAGGCAGAGCCAACATCGCTTAACTAGAGAACCAGGTCATCCCATTATCTTGGCTTCACATTATTATATTCCTTCCCATCAGCATGCCAATGCTGATACCAGTAATGGTACGTTGCTAATCAAAATATATTATGTTTTGAAGGATGCATCTTAACGACACATGAAAACTAGAAAGAAAAAAGAAATGCAATGCGGATGCCATCTTCTCCTTTACTTACATTAAACTCTTTACAATAACTTCCTTTCCTTGCCATTCACTACATAAATCAGACCACTGCATTAGGATTAACTATTTCACTGCAGGCAATAACAACAAAATTACACAAACCACCCGATACCAAAATAAAATTTGATTACTCTTCTCAAAACAGCAGCAAAATATTCTCAATTGTGCTGCACTACCCAGAGTCTCTCTTTCCTATTTTCACAATTCTGAAATACTATCAAAGCTGCCTAGCAGAAAAGTAATTTGAAAGCACTGCCTTTGAGTTCTGAAATTGTGACATGCACAGGCTAGAAATTTTATCTGAGATCTAAGATGAGAGTTTACTATTTTTTGAGTAAAACAAGATTACCTACACTTTAATATAGCACAGCTGCCAGCCAACTACATAGCAGTCACTAAAAATTGTTTATATACCATTGCAAGTTGTTCTCATTAGCAACAGGCACAAGCACGAGCCAGTCACAATAGCTAATCAGCATTTACTGTAGCAGATACATATGTAAGTATTATTCTGAAGCAGACATGAGGGCGAAAGCTTGAAAAACAAACAAACAAAAACTTTCAAGGGATTTAAAAACAGAGAGAGGCTTTTCATTTCTTGATAGTATATTCACATGTTCAAGGATAGCCTGAATAGGCTTTTGTGATGGCTTTCTAAAGTTTTGTTTATTTTTTTGTTTTCAAAGTATTAGGAACCTTAAATTTAACCTACATGAGGAGCCACAAGAGGACTAAGCAGCGCTCTTAAATAACATATACAGTTTTGGGGCCAACTTGCATGCCTTAACTTTAAGGAATGATATAGCCCTTCACAAACTATCTTTTTTTTTCCTCTAGACCCATATTTGGCAATTGATGTTAAGTAACTTCCCCCCAAAGCAAAAAAACGCATGCATCACTGATTTTCAGACTTCCCAATGCCTTCACTTCATGACATTTTCATCTGGAAGTATCTCCTGAATGTAAAGAAACACTAAAGACAGCAAAGTTTCAACTCAGGGCATTACATCACTTACACCTTTTATAAAAAGCATGCCACATTCACACACGTAAAAGCCAACACAGGTGTCTGCCCCTCCCTGATTTCCACCAAAGAGAGAAGACTTAGCAACAATTTAATAAGATGGAAAGACAACACCCATGTGTGGCAGTAAAGTTCTGCTGACAGAGGTCCACAGCAGGCAGGTGAAAGTGAACTGCCAGAGAACGCAAGAAATGCAGGCATCCTTCTGGTCCATCATTCCTGGTCTCACAGAGTTTAGAAACTTCACTCCTACAGCTGACCACTGGCATTCTTAGTTTAAACTAAGTTTCAACCTTCTGCTGTCACGAAAAAAAAAAACCAACATGCTAAGTTTAACACCGTAATTAACTAAAAACATGATGCTAAATACTTCATATATGTTCCTGTGATATGGAGGCTTTTCTAGTCATTAAAAAAAAAAGACGTATTTTCTTCATAAACCTCTTGTGCAACCCATGAAGTTCACAGAGAAGGATCTTTAGCGGCATTTAGTAAAAATTTGCATTTCTTTATTGGATGGTGTTGACATTTTAATTGGTAGTAGTGCTAGCATGAGACTTCCTACTATATTTCATAAACAGAAACAGGAGGAAAGCACATCTCACAGACATGTGCAAGGGTTTTAGAGACAAAAGTTTACATTTTCTAACCTTGTAACCTCAGCATTTAGCAAGTAATACCTTAAAGGAAGATTGACAAGATTAGGAGTGAGTTCCTCGGCATCTGAGAGCTGTGTATCATTCTTCTTCTGCAGTTACCACTTCCATACAGAGGGCAACAGAAATAGAGAGGCAAGCCCACAAAACTGCAAAACTGACACAGAGCTAGATGTACAACTTGCACCTAATTTTACACTATTAATTTTTTGAAGAAAACCTGAACACATTACTTCTAACTAAGCACAAATATGAAACCAGCATAATAGTATGCAGTAGTATAGCAAAACACCTGGAAACCAACAGCCTTGACACTCATGCTTGATGTTATTTTACATACATAAGAAGAGAAAAAGTCTATCATTAGCTGCAAAACACAGGAATTTTGGGTATGGAGGTACCAAAAAGCGCTGTAAGAACAATGAAAAAAATATTTGTTTCCAGTCACTACATCTTCATTCTCTTTGATTTTCTCATTAAAAGTTATTTCAAATACTCCTTTTAGTGAAATAAAGATGTTCAAACTTTAATACCTTTACAATATAAATATACTTACAATATTCACAGGATGTTAGAAAATTGCTCAGCCAGTCTAGGCAATCTCCCCCTGAACTTTCAAAATAATATAATAAAGAGATATTTCTTAAGTTTCCAGAGTCAAGCTCTCATTTCAGAAAGGCCAGTAAATAAAACCCTTAGGGTACACATAAATAACCTGCTGACTAAATCAGTAAGAACAGACATATTCCAAAGGCTGCCGGCACTCCCATCATTAAGACAGACTTCTAATAATTCTTCTAAACAGATCACACACACACAAAAATCACCCCGATGGTAGTATCATTAACAGAATAGGAAACTGACCAATACTAAACGGATTTTTCAATTCAGTCTGTATAAAGACATGTAAAAGGACAGGTCACACGTGTAACTTTCAAGCCATGAGTTAATGATACTACAAACTTTGAAATCTGATCAGGCAAAGTCAACTTTAAGTAGTGGAGTAAGACTCCGAAGTATGAGTGCACTCGTTTTCAGCTTTAAGACTCAATTCCTGGAGAAACATACTAATTTGAGAAAAACATTACGGGGAATACTTTTGGAAATTACTCTTAAAGGTGCTTTTGTCACACATATGTGTATATATATATAGATAGATACATGTGTGTGTCTTTCATAATGCACTAATCTTGTTATAACATGACTTAAACAGTTTTCCCCTATAAAACAACGTTAAAATAAAGCTCAGTCCACCCACTAGTATAACAGAAGCAGTATTACTGCAAAGACTTTTATCACAGGTCCAATGCAAATCTTGCCACAGAACTTTGTTCCTTTACTAGTTTATTAAAAGAGATATAGGAAATCACCAGGCTGGATCTGATCTGAAGTCCACCTATTTCAACACCCTGTCTCTCACTGGTTTCCAGTGTCAAACAGGGCAGAGGTGGGCACCAGACGACTCCTGCCAGGTCTTCTGCTTTCCCCTACCTTAGCAACATCTCAGCAGTAACTGATTAAGCCTGAAAAAGTAGCATCTATGTTTCCCTTCTAAAATCAGTATTATGAATAAGCTGCAGTAATTCTGCCTGGTTTTGCCCTCCATAGAAGTCCGAGTCTTTCTGAAGCTTGCTAAATTCTGGCTTCATCATGGAACCCTGTGTCTAATTGCATTCTGTAAAAATTAAACAAATTAATTTTCTCTGTCTTTTCATCTCATTCCATATACCTTTGTTCTTGTACTAGAAGAGAGGAAAATAAGCTTCCCGTTGAATTCCTCTAGAGAATAAAAATAAAGAAAATAAATATTTGGTATTTTCTGAAGGAAATAATCCCTGTGCCTCTACATGAGAAATTATCCTGTTCCTTTTTTGACAATTTCCATGTCTCCTCCCCAAAATCCACCCACTTCTCCAATATTCTTTTTGAGATAAAGCAGACAGCTTTACACAACAGTTCATGGACGTTACTTTGTATATATCTATAGCCTTTTTCTCATTCACGTGCCAGAAAAAAACCTACTGCCCTTCCTTTTTCAAAATGGGAAAGACTAATCACCATAGCTATGAACTTAATGAGCACTAGGCCAGTAAAGAATAAATTTCTTCCCTGCTTTCAAAGAAAGAAGCATTCAGTAGACCATGTGTTGTTAAAAGATCTGTCCTGTTAAGAAATGCGTTTGTCCAGTGTCTTTCTAGAAGCCAGGACTAGTTAAGTCAATGACAAAACTTCCATCAAATTCAGCAGAACAAATTCATATGCAATGCAGAACAGAGAAAACTCTTTTTGGAACTTGGGAAAAAAACATCAGCGACTACAGAAGGCAGATTGCAGCAAAGCACTCTGACTGGGGGTTTGCTTCATCATACAGTCCAGTCAGTAATTATGGCATTCCTCATTCTCACTTACTGTCAGCAAAGAACATTTTTGAAAGCATCCTTGTTGCTTCTGCATCCTGTAAAAAGACAGGATACTGTATTCTTTATGGAAGAATTAACTCTTAAGAGTTCATTATCAACCAATGCTGGCGCTGAGCATCTTAGAAACAAGCAACAAGCTTTGCTTCTGTCATTAACCTGACTCTAGTTTTTAGATAATTACAGAAGAGCAGAACCTTACAAAGGAATGCACAAAGCTCCGCAGAGAGCTGAACTCCTGTAGAGACGACATTTTAAAGTTCTCTTCTTTCAAGCCACATGGTTTCAAGTTGCCTTTCCTAAACTCCCAATAAGAGAATCTGAAGACCAGGAATATTTTGGCTAATGTCCAGGGATTTCTAATTATTATTTCCATTATGCTTTTCCTCAACTATTTTTTTCCTTTTTTTCCCCTGATACTTATAAGTGTAGGTTTATTGGGTTTTGTTTGGTTGGGTTTTTTAAATAAAGCTTTAGCATATCAAGAAGATATTTCTTCTCCCTGGCCCCAATGTGTAGGAGCTGTGTGGTTTAAAGCCCTGTCGAGATTTGCAGGCATAAATGTCAACTACAGTAGTCAAACCTTTTAACATAGTTATTACTTCACTCCTGATATTTTTCCACTCTGTGGAATTAATTCTGTAACTTGAAGTGCCACTTATTAAAAAGCCAAGGCATGGTAAAGAGCCTGCTACCATGATCACTTCCTTTACAGAAATATAGTGATTTCACTCATCACAGCATACTCAAGTTTAATCAACGCTGTGGCTCTTGCTCTATGTAGGTATTAATCATTCATAAGTCTTCAGCTTCTATTGCTCACTTTGTAGGTCATTTTCGTAGGCATTCCCTTGCAAACTGATCAGACACGATGCACAACGGTTGTTCCTGGGATAAGCTGATACGGAAAGGCATGTGGAAAACGGGGCACAGAAAGGGACAAAGAAAATAGGTGAGGAGAATATCCAGTCCCAAAGAGATTTAAGACAGGTGTGTACGTGCATATGTGGAAGGAGGGAGGAAGAAAAATGCTTATGGACAAGCCAGGATTGGACAAGAAGATTTCCATGCAATGCTCGGAATTCAAGGAAGTTTTAGTCTATAGGCAAGTTTAATTCAAAAGAACACAAAAGAAGCACACTCTTCTGATACAACATCTCAAGATAAACTTGCTTAAACCTAAGAGCATTGGCTTAATATTGCTCCAAAATCACTATAACTAGTAAGACTGACTTTGAACATTCAAAATAGCCACATGCCTACCCAATTCCATTTCAAATTCTGTTATGTTCTTGGCCTCGATCATTTCCTGTGACAGTAAGTTCCACAGACTAATTATATGTGTGAAAGACACATACAATACATCCCTTTTATTACTCTTATATTTGCCACCTTTGATTTCAATAGAACATATCTCTTTGTTCTTCTGTTATGAGAAAAAGAAAGCAGATGTTTCCAATTTTTCTTTTACACTAGTATTCAGTGCAGCATGAAGCTAGCAGTTAAATGACTTAAGTATTTCAGCCTGACTGTGCTCTTCCAGACAGCATAAACTTGCCTGCCTACTAGGAGAATGAGGGAAAGATGAACATCATCTTCACAGAAGAAACTCAAACTGATGAGCTCTGAGCAAGAGGCTTATGAGAGAACATGAGAAAACAAATACTACAAGCATTAAAAAACAGTCCCCTACTTGACACTGCTACACCTATATTTGAAGAAGAAAGAAAGAAAGAAAGAAAAACCAACAACCAAACCACAAACTAACCAAATGAAATATACCACATATAGCTGAAGATGCTAGTGAGGGAGAGGGACAATGAAAACGTGAGAGAGAACCTATCATGTAATGTCACCTGAACCTCTGATATCACACACATATTCAGCATACTATTTTAAACCTCATTGTAGAAACAGTTAGAGTCAACAGTTTCCAACTTAGTTTGTGAGCACAAGCAAGTTCTCAGATGCCATCATCAGGGTCATGGATGAATAGCTTAAAAGGGATCAATGCTACAGTTTTGCAATGACATCTCTGTGCACTTGCAGGAAGGGTGTACTTCTGTATTCGTATATAACCACCATTATCTGGGTGAAAGCTGCACTAAACACAAGCATTACTTCAACCAAAACATTTCATACAATAGGGATTTTTCATAAAATAGTTATCTTTATGTAGAGGCATTAGATTTATAAAAGAGGGACTTCACCAGATTATAGACTGATGACATTGGTGTTACAATTTCAGTGGAAATCTTGCTTCATTTAGTTATTGCAGGACAGAAAAGGATAATTCAGAGAAACTACAGAGCTTTTGTATTACCTCAGCCATAGGACTGATCCCTAAATGCAAAGGTTCCCCACCCTCAGATCCAACACCAGCTTGTACTGTGGCTTACTGAACCCAAATCCAACTTCCCTCACCTTCCAATGACCAAGACACTGCTGCAGTTTGGTCCATCCAAACTAGTATCAAATCATCCAAATAAAATCACAGAATGCAGGAAAAAACTTATTTCAGAATTCTGGCAGTTTCTGTATGAAACTTAGCGACCTGGCAAGTATGCATAGAGCATGCCTGAAAGATATTTGCATGACTATAGCACAACATCTCTCCCAGGCTAGGCACTGAAAGTCACAACAAGATAGTAATTCAGCAGGACAAATACAAAACCAACAGGTCTGAGAAGTCCAAGATCAGTCCTTTTATGTTATGCTACTTAAATGAGGACTCCAGCCTCTTAATTTTGAATAATCTGGTTATTCTTATGTTTAATGGAAACGACACTATGCTTGAGGAAAAATACGCTTACATTGCAATGCTTCATTTTGCAGTATCATGGGCTCCTTAATCTTTACACTGGCATCATTAATATACATTAGTTGCAGGTGAAAAGGCATCAGCTCTATGTGACTAGCTTTGAGGACTTGAAAAGAAGTTTCTGGAGTTGAGAAACTCTTACTGACAATACAAGTCATTTGGATCAGATTTTTTTTTAAAGGTATATTTTCAACACTGGACCAGTTTATGAAACAACTGAAGTGTTCTTACACAGTTAAGACATTCATTTTTCAAAGTCAAAACTCTGCAAAGACTGAGGGAAAGCCACCAGTCTGCTATGATTAGCCAAGGCCACAAGAGCACAATTAGTTCTTCCTTGCTGACAGAAGGAGTGGGTGGAAAAAGGAAACCCGGGTGGGTGAAATACAAAATGAGGTGTCCTAATTGAGCATGATGACATTCAGATTGAGTTTTCCAAAAATGTGATAAATCTTTTAACAAACGTGGATGAGAAAGGTACAGTTATATCTAGTTCTAATCATGTGCACACTATTTCTTATATAAGATCTGAGTATATATGTATATAAAGATGCAATCTACACACCTCCATAGCTGTACTAATTCAGTTCAGTTGCAGTTAAAATGAACAGCTACTGCTACTGCAAAAATACTGCAGAATTGCAGAGAGACCATCCAGGACCGATAAGAGAACTGGCCTACTTCAACCCCTTTGCTTAGATATCTGTTCAGAACACACACACCCTTACAGTGTCTTCCATAATGGCAGATCTAGAATTATGTTATAATTTTAGCTACAAAATGATGAAAAGCATATATAATGCTGTAGCACTGATCCCAGCTAACACCTTTTGCTCTCAGTCACAACAAGTTTGGCCTTACCCTTATTACCACTGGGATTAACCGTGGCAAGTCAGTGTTACCTTTGAAGTCTGTTTTGCCCGCACTGGAGAGAGTTTCCCATGTGTGCGTCTCCTGGGTGATGCAATGTTCAGAGTTTAGGAAAATGTGTACTCTGTCAACTTCTGCAAGTCAAGTTAAATGCTGAAGAAATGGGAAGTTGATCTTACGATAATTCTTTTCCACACAAACTATTTTTGCACATTTGGGATGGGAAAAGTGAAGAAAATAAAACCTTTTGCTTTCTCAGAAATACAACTGCACTCTGGTAAGTGAATGCAAAAGGGGTGTTTGCAATGCTCAAAACACACCGCCAGCAAAAAGCAGATCTGATGCAATGCTGTTGCCTTAGAGCTGTTGTACAGATTATCTAGTGGTTTTAAAATTTGTAAATTATGAATTACCTCATGATTTGCAAAATGAAATGGTGGGCAAAACAAAAACCAAGCTAAAATCTAATTCATTTATTTAAAAGTTGAAGTCTGGCAGCTGTTTTATATTCTCATTCTTCTTGAACAATTCACCTACTGCAAAACAGATTATCAAGAGGCGCTATTTAGAGCCTTCCTTACTGCAAGGGGATTTACCTTTAACTGCTGGCAAAATCCAAGTACACATTCCCCTCCTGAGCATCTTTTAATCTTTATAGTTTGTTTCTGTTCCTTTAATCCAAGTAGAGCAGATCCCCAACAAGTAGGTAAAGCCTCCCCAGCACAGGTTACAGAAGGCAGGCAGCTCTGGCTCAGTGGTGACTGAGTTCAGGTATCTTTCTGAATGGAGTGGAAAGCAGGATCTAACCTATGCAAGCTCCAATTAAAGTAGAAAAACAGCTTAAACTAAGAAAAACTCTCTATTAAAAATGTCTTGGCAGCTGCGACTGATGTGGATGAAAAATTATAAGAGAGGCTGCCCAGTGGCTGTTGTGCTGTTTTTACACACTTTTCCCACAAGGGCAAAGAATGATCAAGAGACTCATCATCTCAACAAGTACTCTTACTGTCAACAGCTAGCGTTGAAAATCAGACCCGTAATAAATATATGCATATCATAATTTTACTCCTGAGACAATACATGTGTTCCACTATATACCAAAAGAGGTACAGAAAGAACAACAAATATAGGATAATTTAAGCCTTTCTTTTCTTCAGTACTACCTGTAAAGAGAAACTTGAACACATAAATCACCTTTCATAATCCTGTGAATGTGCTAAGGATGCACACAGGACTGACTCCCTACAGGCATGCAAGTATTAAAAAAAAAAAGCCAGAACAGTTCAACAGACCTCCCCTCATCTAGATAAATGTCTTGCTGCACACGCATTTATCTTTTTCCTTTTTTTGCTTACTGTATGCTCACTTGCTCTACAATTGTTGAAGTGTCCTAAAATCAAAGTACCGTAAAAGTCAAACCAGCGCAGGGAGAAGACAAGAAAAACCCAATCCTCCCACCAAAAAAACACCCCAGCACAGCATGCCCTAGCTTTTCTTATATTGTGAAATAGGATAAGAAATATGAATAAGGAAGCAACATGAAACTGTGCATGGCATTATTATTATTATTTTTAAACAAACAGTCTATATGTTTGCTTTTCATTAGCTCCCTGTGGTGACAAAACTATAAACATAAAAGTTAAGAGACAAAGGGAAAAAATGAAGTAGCCAATAGCAAAGATTTCAAATACACTTGCACAACCACACTGTTTGTTTTACAGCTGCTTTACATAACAATAAAAATGTAACATACCATGGGCTTTTGGCAGTGTGTAGAGAGACAGCATCAAACGGCAATAGCAGAGTAAGTACAAATGATCTCTTTGGAACAATTAAGCAATTTTACAAGCACCACTATGTCCAACAACTAATGTGTCCAAAGAGACAGAAAGGTCAAAAGTGTAAGCTTCTCCCTACTGACTGGAGATGACATATACGACCCTTTGGAAGGGAGGATAACTTCATAATCATATTATATAATCCCTACTACAGAATAATGCTATATAAAACCCCAGCACACTAAAAAGGAAAAGAGAGATCTTTCCTTCAGAATCCAAAAGCAAGATGCAGTCTTTCATCCAGCTGTCTCACCATATTAAATAACAAAAGGAAGAAAAAAAAAAAGAAAAGCTTGCCCTCTTTGCATATAACCAGCTGAGAAAAGTCACTGGCTATACATAAAACAGTAAGGTGGTCATGTAGTTCAGTCAAGAGTCTGGCACTTTCTAAGAAAGAATGCGTAAATAATACATATTGTACATTAAAACTCACAACTTTAGTAGTGACCTTGAACTCCAGTAATACGAACAGGGACATAGAAAACCACTTATTTCTGGACACTATCTCCAGCAAGAACTGAAATTTAGCACTTGACCTAATGTGTCATTAGGATATGACACATTATTTTCTGGGAAAGCCAATCTAAGCAAACGTCGCAGTTCCATTACTATTTTAATATCCAGAAAACTAGAGTTTCTCTCTGGAAAGAAACCATTTGCTGAAACAGCAACTAGATGACTTTCTAGATATGTCATTCAATGTGCACATGAGACCAAGATTTGTAAAAATACTGACCAAATATTCTTTAATTTGCCTGGGAAAAAGCCATGTGCTATGTAAACGCTCATATAGGCTCACCTACTGCACGTCAAATGTCCTCATAACCCCAAAGTGAAGTTTAGATGCATCCTGTTGACTAGAAACCTTTCAAGACAGTAAAATATACTTTTCCGATGACCAAAGAGTACTCGAAAGAAAGATGACAAATGTCAATTCTTATGTTACCTTGCACTCAGGATTATCCCAACTGCCCATTTATGTACTTCAAAACCACCTTCCTCTTCCCCTTTCATCAAGCTCCTCTGATTTGCGACCCAAATACTTCAGCAAATTTTTAAAAAATTAATCTATATACACGTGCAGTAGTTTAGCTGATCACTTCTACTTCATTTGCAAGTAAATTAATAAAACAAGAATGGTTTTATCTGTTCATTTTTTAATACCACATTTTCTTTCTGTCAACAGGACAACCTTGCCTCTTCAGTTCCCTGTGGGCATGGGCTGCAGACTTTGACAGATGTAATGGCTTACTGGTGAAGGATCAGCGCAGTGGCTAGAACCTGCTCAGCTCAGCACGATGAGGAGGCAGAAGACACTAGCCACTGTTCCTTACAAGCCTGTGATAGTTTGCAGAAAGAAGCCCAGCTCCACAGGCCAGAACAGGCACACTAGCTCTCTTTTGCAGAGCCTGGACCACGCCAGTGACTTGGGATGCATTGGGTTGTAATGAAGAGAGAGCCTAGGAAAGAAGTACAGAGGGAGCTGAGAACCTGTGCAAGAGACCGCCAGGTTTACTGCTGGAAAGGGATCTGGCAAAATGCATTTCCCCCCCCTGTTGTTCTCTGCTTTTAAGGGTCACGTCTAACCCCACCCTATATTTTCACTCTTTCCTAGTGCGTCGTAGTTCAGCCATCAACCCTAGCTCCGTCCTTTTTTCCCCCCATTCCTTCCGAATCAGTGAAAACCACTGCAAACAGAACAGACTTCACCGGGTAACAAACAAGTCTCCTTCCCAGATCCAGACCCCAATCAGCAGCACTCCTTCTTATCTCTCTTTAAGCCAAGCCCTGAATAACTAACAAATCCCATCCAGCTGTTCAGCCAGCCACGACAGAGGTCGAAGCAGGTCCCCACTTAGCCTCAGCCCTTTACCGTTACAGCTTACGGCTGGACCCTGCCAGTTCATCATATCCCCACTACAAGGTGTTAACCATGCAAAGGCTCTGCTATCCAACCCCTATTTTTCAGTCTTTCCCAACAAAATCCAGTACTAGTTACTAAATATGTCCTAAATGGCTACTTCCGTGCTACTTAGCACTGCAGCGAAACATCCACCTGAACCGTCTCAACACTGAATTATTGTCTGAACTTTACACCTCCGCATAAATAAGACTCTACTATGAAAAGCAAAGCAAAACTCCTTGTGAAACAATGGAGAAAGCACAGCTTGCATCATCTATGGGTTAGAAAATTTGCATTCCCTGTGGAAAAACAATGTACAAGACATACCTGATACATTACAAAGCCTCGAATGTAACATAATATTTATAGTCATTAGGAGTACATACACTGACTACTGAAGTACTTTAAATTAGAATGTCTCAGCACATGTAATAGCTCTGCAATTTAACGAATATTTCCCTAACAAATAGTTACAGTCCTCCTAGTTATTGAGGTGGAAGGTGAAGTAGGAGCACAAAAACAGCGAAGAAAGAGATTAGCTGTTGGACACCTTTATTATTTCTCTGTCACTATTCAGGAAGAATAAAGCCCCCAACACTAATATATCTCAAAACAAATTATCCTATTACAATGTAGTAGTATCACAAAGTAACAGCTGTGATAACCTTGATGTGCATAAAACTGGAAAATAACCAAATCACATATTCAAGGTAATACAACAGCTGCTGAATAAAACAACTCACTTATTTACCTCAATCAGATAAGGAAAAAAATGCAATGCTGCAACATAAGCAAAACTTCATTTTTTGGGGGGGAAGGGGGGATACAGAGACATCTACAAGCCCAAGGACTAAGCCTACTTTATTATTAAAGAAAATTTAAACATAGCTGGAAATTTACATATCCCTTTGCAAAAAGACAAAAAAAATGAAAGAAGCCCTTTGCCCTGACAATTTTACAGTCTAAATTCAGCAAGACAAACCCATGAAGGTTAACCCTTCGTGAAAGCAAAGAGAAGTGGCTGAGTGGCAGGAAACAAGGGCTTGCTTTAAATGACACAACAAAAAATAGGAGAGCCAAGAACAGTTCTATAAGGGGCTCAAGTTGGACATTTTACGTGGCTAAAAGCAATGTCAAGTGGAACAAAGAAACAGAAGAGAGACTGAATTTAGTGAACTGGAATGAGGGACAATGGGGTGGGGGAAGGAGGTCATTTTGTGGGTACCTGTAGAATGCAAAAAGACCACTTGGGGTCACCTAATTCAGTACCTTACTCCTGGCAGTGGTAAGAGCAGATACTCCTGAGAATAGGTGACTGTGGCCACTATCTGCAGTCCATTCCCCTTGTACTCCCACAGCATCGACAGCCACTGGATTAGGGGTGCTAAAGGATACATCCCTGACTTTTCTCTGTGTCTCTTTCTGGACTTGTCCATAAATTGGTTCAACCCATCCTTGAGTGTGCTGATACTACCTGCCTCCACAATCTCCTGCAGAAACAGCTTCCAGAACTCCACCGCATACTGGGTAGAAGGACTTAATCTGTTCTAAAAGCCTCTTAACAGTTCTTGTATCTCTATTTCTAGTATTACGGACTTTACTAAATAACAGCCCTTGCTGCACTTCTCTTCCAGTTGCTACAAAAGCAAGGTGTACTCCTTTGGGAGATGCAGGTCCACAGGGCCTTCAACAAATTAAATCTGCAACTTCCTATCTTTAATACTAGTCTACTTGATCAGGATTGACTGAGTTTCAAGCAATTTATGAACTTTCCTATCATTTTTGCTTGCTTACTTGTTTCTCCCTCCCCTTTCTGCCAATTTATGAACTTTCCTATCATTTTTGCTTGCTTACTTGTTTCTCCCTCCCCTTCCTGCCCCTTCCCTCCATTTCTACCTCTGCCTTTCCCACTATCACTCCCCCAATTTTTTTTCTCTCACTCACGTAATTCTAGGAGATTAATCCATGGCTCAAGAGCTGCATGTGGCTCATGCAGTGGCTCAAAGAGGCCTGCAAAGATACAGCTGGTCACCTGTTACGTGTATTCTTCAAGGTATAGTAGGTTGTGCCACCTTGATTTACAGAGCATTGTAAACAGTGTAAGATTGTGTAAGTGCACTGACTTTATTGCTATGTGAATATTTTGTCTCCCAGGTGGGAGTGTAATACAAGCAGCACAGCAGAAACTATTGTTACAGCTTGCATGCTTGCCTGTTTTTAAAATTCACTCATACCTGAGAAGAGATTGGCCCATGGATGGTCCTCCCCGTTCATTCATGAGGAGGATGCCCCGTCTCTTCTGCTTCTTATAGAAGGCAGTAAAAAAATGGCGCTAAATTGCTGGAGCAGAAAAAGAATCAATCTGTCTCTGCTTCCACCTTTGCTGTAACTATTTCAGCAACCAGGGCAAAACTGCCTCAGCCACCCTGATGGGCCATCTCTCTCTGCTGTCCCTTACAGTCACTGTTAATGTCTTGCACAATCTTGCTGTCCACAGGAATGTAACACCCTTCTGCCTCAAGTGGGTTTATGTCCTTTCCTGTTCCCCACCTTGAACTCATTCATTCTCTCAGTCTTACCAATACCTGCAATCTGATTAACCTCCTAAGGGGAGTGAGGGGATGGAAAAAACAGTATTCTAAAGGAAGTATTAAAATTTCGCTGGAGATTTCAATCCTGGGAAGCAGCTAAAAGACAGGCAGCAGGGCAGCTGAAGGCCTAACACTAGCTACATTCAAGTCCTACAGCTCCTAGGTCACTCTTACTGCTGCTACACATCTTCTTGCCAGATTTTCTGCATCACGAGGGTGCTCTTGAAGTTCAATTTTAAGTAGGAAGGAAGGTATCACCACAACTTTAATGCAATGGAGAACCCTAGTCAGATTCATGATATTTTGAGATTTTATTTGGCACAGCTATTTAAAGCCTTCAGTCTTTTCCCTCTCTCCCACAGTCCTCCAAGTGTGAGTAGGCATAAATACTTTTATCACAAGTCAGGGCACTACAAAATTTGATGAGATTCTCAAATTAAGATTTACCCCAGCAAAACCAAACCTAGATAATTCTTATTGATAAACAACTTACATGGAAGTCAAGAAGGACACAAACTATAAATGCTTGCATGCATCATCTAATTTATCTCCTTTAAAAAGGTTACCAAGATGTACAGGAAATAATGTGCAAATATAGTATTACAACAATCAGTTTGTTCAGAATCTTCTGATGAAATGACCTTTTGTGGTATACAACAGTATTGATATAATTGCTTTAAAACTATGTCATTACAACTGTGTGCATTTTAGCAATCTTTCAAAACCATCTGCAACAGTTAAACACTGCTTTAATTAAATATATTGTGCTTTTGTCACCACTTATACGCTGCTTCTCAGAGCGGTCTATACTTGTTCAGAATACAAAGTTTATAGTTGCCACTTGAAAATATCAAGCATGACAGATCTGCAACAATCACCTAAATTAGCACCTTAAAATTTCAGTGAAGATATTATTTCAGTGAAGATATTATGATGATAAAATTTCAGTGAAGAAAATCTTTAAGACCATTACCCTGACAAGCTTCCTTGTATAACACTCAGTACTGCCTGAAGCTTTGCTGTTGTCTCCAAACACTGTGACAGTTTTCAGTCCATACCAGAAGTATTATTTTCTTTTCATCAACTGACCTATTGTGAAAGGACACTTTCAGATTTCAGAATTAATTTTTAATGTTTGGGAGTCTTTTCACTCCTGTGTGCCACTCTCTGCAGGATCCTAGGCATCAAAAGACAAAAGACAGACATGACCTCAAGACCCCTCTCCTGATTCCTCCATAACAGACACTGGAATTAGCTCACTGGCAAAAATCTATTGCTCAGATGCTCACAGTGGAAAGAGCACTGAATATTAGCAGCTCACCTGTTCCAGAAAGTACCTCCCCTCTAGCCCACGACATTTACTATTGCATTTACAGTTCTCAGTACTAGTTGAAGATTCTCTGTGTTTCCAGCAAGTCCAGCAGCTTCAGAAGGAAAGCTGAGAAATCTCTTAATCGTTTACACTGACACAAAGGAAGTGCAAAACATGCACTTAACTACTTAACATGCTGGTTGATCTAATTTGGTTTACACTCACTTTTGACTCTAAAACTTGAAGCCCCTGGAGGAATCAAGACCTGAATTCTGCATTGATTCACAGAAACACAGAAGCAAAGAAATTTAACAGGACTCTACATCATTAACCATACAGCCTCTTTAATCCAATTACTTTGTATTTTCTCTTAAACAAATGAATGGCCAAAACTTGGCCTGGACCCAGTTCTCAAACCAGCTCCACTTAATCTTACCTGATCTTCATTCTCAGTTGTGAAATAATGGAAGAGATTGGAGGGAATGAGGGGAATCAAACACCACACCTGCCCTGAAATACAGTCTGCATGCCCCACTCTCCCTTTTTCTACCCCACTTCCCATCCCAAGGAGTGCCAGCTTAATAAAGAACATTGCATATTGGATGTTGAAGTTAAGCATACAGATCTGTAATATATTCTCCTGGTAACATCAATTAGCCCCTCCCACACAGGAAATATCTATCAAATGCACTGTAGTAGCCATTACACTTTCTACAAATGCCTTAGAAGACCAACTGCATGCTGCTAAAATTTGCAAATTGGCACAAGAAACAAGAAAATCCCTCTGAATTCCAGAGCCTACAGTGTTTACTTTGACAGTTGTAGTTTATTTATAGTACTTGACAATACATGTTCTCTAGTTCATCTTGTAAAATAATGAAGTCAGTATTTAAGACCTCCACTGTTAAGCCTCAGAGGGAAAAATAAGTATAAACTTATTTCATTCAAATAGATGTGCAGATTGGCAAGATTCTACTATAATGACTAAATTACATCATTAATTTAACTGAGTTTAAAGCACTTTCTTCGGTGGAGAAAGCACAGCCCTTAACTTTGTATGTGGTGTGCAAGTCTGCACAGATGTGCAATAACCTCTTAACCCATTCATATAAAATTATATCTTCTTTTTGTTTAGTACATTAAATACTTTTAGAGAGGTGCTGTATGGAAGGCTGGTCTTTCATGTACAATTGCAGAGGAGCGCAGGCAAGAGGCTGCAGAACTTTTCCCAAGCACAAACTCATCGATAACCTTAATCCACTGACATAACTTGTACCATGCAGGTAAGTCAACTTCATTCCCAACACAACCCCTTTAGACAGCAGGGCCAAAGTTAACATCTTGTCAGATGGCATCTTACCAGCTTTCAAGACCAAGCCATTCTTCAGAAACCACAAAGCTCTCAGTCCTAGCAACTAGCAACCTGCCCTCGTTGAAATCCTCAAACGCAAAACCATCTCCTATCACTTTCTCAGTCCCCAGTTCTTCATACAAAAAGACAAGACAGATTCAAGCCCCTAAAGTATAAATACTCCACACACAGTGCTTCTCATTTATGTCTATAAAGTACCATACACATATCATGTATATTTCTTAAAAGAAAACCAGACATATAACCCATTGCTCCAATATAAAAATCTAGACAAGCAGAGCTGGAATACAAAGGAAACAAAACCAAACTTAAGACTGCATAACCAAGAGGAAATATTAGAATTTGTCAGATAAAACATAAATGCAGCATCGTAAACACAGTTGCACAGTGCCCTCCAAGGGCAGCAAAGCTGAAAGTCAAATAATAAAATTAAGTGGTATACAAGAGAGTGTGCACAGAAGGGATTTCAATCCTCTTTGTTCTTAGCCATGATACAATTTCACAGCCGCTCTCAAGATTCATCGTTCCGATGTTTGGCATGCAAGAGCACAGAATGCCGTTCATTTGGGAATTACTGAACCAGGATGTGCCAAACAAAATCCACCACAGCATCCAGCCAGCTCCTGCCACAGCATCTGAGTAGCCTGGCCATCAAAACATTTCTGATTTTTAAAGGCAGCCAACAAATAAAAGCAGGAATATCTTCTGAAAGGTGAATTCCTGTAATATTAACTAATCAATCCACAGTAAAGAAGCTGCTCCTGTGTAGCTATTGTCTGAGTACGTCAGGCAGAGGACTTCGCCTGCAGGAGCTGCTACCTACACATACTTCAAATTCACCGCGTGTAGAAATGGTATTATTTTTATGGTTTGCAAGCTAGACCATACACAGCTGCAGAGAATCTCTAAATTGGTTAATACACCATTTCAAAAGGAAGAGTTATTTCTCCAGGGATCATGTGCCAAACAAAGCAGGGAGGGAATGCTGAACCACTGGTAGTTTATAGGACAAAAGGTATTTTTCAACTACATGCAGCACTAATTATGAAGGTCCTTCCTATCCTACAGCTGGAAACTTCTCACAGAAAACACTCCCATTTCACAGTAACAACACGGGGAGCGGGGTGTGTGTGTGTGTGTGTAGAAAAAAGAAAAAAGTGTTTAAATGACGTTTGTAAGCTGGTAATTTTCATTAAATGTGACCTGCATTTTTTATTTCTACAAGGAAGTAAACCCCAGCATTTGTGTCATTCTTGATCTAATAATTTGAGTGCGTACATTAAAAAAAAAAATTACAAAATGTAAGACCAAAAAATTTATGCTAGAATATGGCTGTGATCAGGAAGGACTATTCCAAGCATGAAAATAATAAAAACAACACTGTTATTATAGTTTAACAGTGACAATCCATCTTTAGATAATACACTAGATTTAAAAGCAAAAGCACCTAAAGCATTATTGGAGTTGGAGGTTTTGAGAAAATACATTTGCAAAAAATTTACAAACACTACAAAATCAAATGTAATCAAAACAAATGCCAGACTTCCATGGTATGTAGATGAAATATATTAATTATAATATGAAACTATTGAGTTCAAAACTGCCTTTGAGCCACACATTTTTTGCAGACTTCTCTCTAGCCAAGAAATCTTAATTCCACATTGCAAAGTTTTGAAAACTATTAATATTCCAAACATTATAATGGAGAGCACTTCTCCCCACCATCTATATGGAGACATATATTTATTATGTGCTGACAGGTAACTTTCACAAGACTCTCAGGGAGATCTGGTCCTTATTCTGTGAATTTATAAAAACTGGGCTGAAGGAGCCAGAAAACACAACTGTATTTTATTATTATTTAAATAATGAATTTGTGATAGCATTTTACTCCGAAGCGATGGTAAGCCTTCGGGCAAATACCTCCTTCAGTAAAGGTTTGAAAATTATTTTTGTTTAAATAGCAGCTGGTCTTGCCTATACGGACTTAAATGAGCCATGTGGAGACAAACTTGTTTCAGTTTGGGTAAGAAAGATTAAAAAACATTAGTTCTTGTTAATATCCATTTTGGTCCCTCTACACAGATGGGAAAAATAACATTAAATTACCATGCTTACATACAGTCAATACCAGACACCCAATAAAGCACAAATTCAAAGCCCTGCTCATAATGCAACTGATGCACACAGTTCCAGCAGAACAGCTCAGCTGCAAGTTAGCCTGAAACAAAGGAGATTTACATTCATTTCTCCACTTTGCCACAGACTTCCTGTGTGACCTTGGACAAGTCACTTGTTTATTGCATGCTGCAGCTCCCCATCCCTAAAATGGGGAAAAAACATTTATTTCATAACCTGACAGCAATAAGCAGATTTACTATCAGGAGATGCTTAGATACAGAGGTCAAATAAATGACATAAAGAGAATAAACAGTACTTAAAGCTTTAATTAACTTCTGTTAAAGCTTTGGAAACTTCATCAGTGACAGAAGGCAAGCTTTGGCACAATTCTTGCAAGTGTTATCTACAAACAAAGATCAGGTCTGCCTATGCAGCAAGATGGAACTGTATTTTGACATCTGCAGGCAGTTGCAGACACAGACTTCCACGACCCAAAACAAAGACATGACATACTCCTCTGTCAACAACATATACAGAAGACCAGAAGTCAAAAGTCTCCAGGTACCTTCCCTGAGTTGCAGAACAAGAGTTATAACTTTCTGATATAATACAAAGTATGAGAAGAAATCACCAGGTACTCTCTCAAAAGATTTTAAATACTAAGCCTAAACAGTTATTCCCCAACTCATACTAACCACTAACCACCTTCTGAACTTGAAAGCCACATTTAACTTTCAAAACTTGGTATTAATATCAGAAGTCAAATCATCTTGTGGACAACAGAAGTTAAGGCCTCTAAAGCGCCAGCCTACTGAAAAAGATGCAGAGGATTAAGAATCGTTCAGAAGCAGCCAAACACCACACATACAGTACATTAGGCCACTTATGAGGACAGCATTATCTCCATCAGGAACGCACAAATTTGTGACGAGTATTAAATCTACCTTTTTGGAAAACACCTTTGAGTCCAAAAATCTAATTTCTGAATGCAGGCCAGGCTGTGTTTCCGTGCACATATTCTGCACCTTTGTACAAGTAACTGTACCAGCCTATGTAAAGTCAAAATCACCACCCGGGGAAGGAGATATGAGGGGCAAAGGGACTACCAGAGATAATGAGAAGCAGTCAATAAAAGATTGACTTTTATATATAAATAAATATATATATATATAAATAAAGAGCACAGGTAAGCATTTGGGAGACACAGGCAAGCTATGGAAAAAATCAGAAGCAAGGAAACTACTGATGGGAGAGGAAGTTCTGGGATAAACTTCCCCCCGTATTACCCACATATATGTAAAAACCACACAGCTGCTCAATCACAGGGTGTTGACTCTGCTTGTGTGTTTTGGTTTGGGTTTTTTTGTTTGGTTTTTATAAACAGGTGATCTGTAGGTTACACACACTAAAACAGGGTCACTGCAACTTACAAAATTAAAAACAAAACTGATTAGTTTATAAGCTATTTTCTTTGAAATAAAATGGTTTTCATTATTCATAATTGCATCTTATATGCATCTTATATGCAAGAATAAGCCAATTCTTACTAAAATCCATTTATAACCTAAAGCTTTTTCTTTCACTGTGCAGAGCTGCTCTGGGATGTGTTAAATATCCTGAACTCCCATTACTGCAGTAAGACTGGAAGAAGAACAGCACTTTGCAACGAGGCCAAAAATTAAAGCATGGCCAACAACAAACTGCTATCAAACGCTAGGCACAGAACAGGGGAAAAGAAAAAGATCATGGTGAGGAGTGTACGAACACAAGTCCAGCAGAAAAAAAGAATATGATGTTTCCAACATAACACAGGATACAGTTTCAGACACACATTTTCAAACGAGACTTCTGAGACTTTGGCACCCCTGAAGTTGACAGCCGAATACCTCGTATCATAGATAGCTCCCTGAATATGTAAATATTGAGATTAGTCTTGCAGGAGAGAGTGAGATGCCTAACAAGGGAGGACTGCCCTCCACTCCAGCGACACCTGAAAAAAGTCTGTAGAGGGACAAATGCAGCAAAGAGATGAGGAGCTGAAGGTCAGAGGAAAGGTGAGGCTAATCAAAATCACGAAGGCAGGAAATTGAAACTAAGTTCTGGAACTATGTGTTTAATACCCCCCCTCACAGCATACTAATAACATTCGTATGAAAGAAAAATAAATAAATAAAAAAAGCAGCGACACTCTTAGCAGGCTTCCCCAGAGCAAATTTTGGCAACCATAAACATCATGCAGCAACCCGGGTGTCTCACTTGCTTAATCTCCTCACAATCACAAATTGACTATTTCCTTTTTCCACAAGAGGTGAACTTTCCCCATAATTGCGATAGCTGAAACTCATCTCACTGTTGTGGCAACCGGCACCTGCCTACCCTTTCACAAACCAGCTGCTACAGAAGCAAACTCAGTGCTTGACTGTGCAAGTGGAACCTCATTAGCCATAAGCAAAGCTGCTCTCCTTCACTTTCAACACTGTCTTTACTGAAGTAGGATGACTTCACCCCAAGATGAGCAATACCAAAACTCCTTTGGTCACACACATGCACAAACCCCTCCATTCATGTTTTCCTACTTATCAAGGTGTTAAGAGACCATAACAATTACACCAGTTTCATGTATTATTTGCAAGAACTGCCAGCCAGCCCTCACTGTCACCCATTTGAATGTTGGAATGAATACAGAATACTTGTAATTGCATTATGGGCAAAGATTAATCATCATTACTTGTACTATGAACTAATTTTTGCCATAAGAAATACTTTTAAAGGCTGAAACAACACAAACTCACTATGCGGGCCTTGAAGCATGTTATCCTCAATAGTCTATGTAGTTAAAAAAAGAAAAATCAAAACCATATTCTATTTTGACAGGTAGTCTGCCAGCTCATCTTTACCTGTGAATAATGCCAATTGAAGCAAGGACAAATTAGGGTTCTAATACTATCTACATCAACCTTTAGATGAAACCTGCAATCTGACATACTTGTATACTATCACAACTTTTGGATAGATTAGCTAAGTTCACACTGCAGTCCCAGCACCTTGATCATCCAGACTCAGTTATTCCGAGAACAAGCCACAGTGCTTTTCTGAGCTGTGCTTCTGGATTTCTTTCCCATGAAAATCAGGTTATGGGAGGAGGAGGAAGGGAAAGCATGTGGACTTCATCCTGACACAGAGCCAGGATGCAGGCAGGACAGTCACCTCCAGCCCAAAAGCTAGAAGCTCTTGTAATATTCTGTTAACTATTACTGCCACAGCTAAAGATTTCCGAGCTCATTGGTTATTTTCCAAACAACACAAAAATCTCAGTATTAGCCTAAACCACTACTCATATGCCTCATCCCATCACTCCTTTCATTAATTATGATCCTTGGGACTGGTACCAAAACAATGGCTCTGGACCTGTCAGGCTAACTCTTGTGCTAACGTCTCCCTGCAGACTAACAGAGGCAAAAAGCTTCAATGAAAAGGTTCATATGCATTTGTAGGTGACATCTCAATACTAAAAATACCAACTTAAATAGTTACTTATAAACAGAATTTTCTGATTTCTGCTCTTACCAACATCAAAAGACCACAAACCTCAGCCACAGCAAGAAGACAGGAACAAAGCTGTGCTTTAGCAACTACGGTGAACACAGACCGGAGCAAAAGCCACTTTCCTCTTGAATAAATAAGCACAACCAAGTATTTTACACTACTACTGTCTCCTCTTCAAACACAAAGAGGCTCAGGCCACCATGCAATGAACCAAATGAACCTGCTAGATGTTTTAAACAAATGGTACAAGTTTCAAAAACACACTTAAAAACAAGCTGCTTTATAAAGGCCAACAGAATATCCCTGCTTTTTATTTCATCAGCGAACACGTGCTCCTGTAAAGCACCCACTGAGAGACAAATTCACAGTTCTCTTCTGCTCCAAGTTACTGTTCACAACAGAACTCTCCGAGCTAAAAAGCTCGTTAGCATTTTACTATTCTCTGTTTCTTTGGCAGGTCTCTTATTTATCTAAGATTAGTGCAATCAGGCATTACATTTATAAACCAGAAAAAAAAAAAACCAAAACAAGGAGAAAGTTTTCACACTCTTCTTTATAGGCCAGTTTTGGAAACATACACACAAAGCAGTATAACAAATTGAAATGCAATTGTTAAAAAAAAAACCCCAAACCAAAACAATGCCCAAAACAAACAGAATACCTCTATCAAAACACTTATAATCACTGGAGGCCTCCCCACCTGGAAACTAATGTCATCCAAGCATTCACAAAAAGTACTGTTGGCCACCTAAACAGTTGTTGCTCTGCTCTCTAGCTACAACACACACAGGCACACCTCAGCCCCCCTCTGCCTGCCTGCTGCCCCCCACCCCCCACGTAAGGAACTGACACCAACCTGCAGTTGGGAGGTGGATCTAAGGTGATGTCGGCCAATTCCTTCTGAATCCTGTGGCAATAAAAGCGAGAAGGAACAAAGGTAAGTCACTGTGTAGGACACCAGTTAACGCATATGCCTTACAGACATACCGTCTCTGTGAGTTTGCAACACTACGTAAGACAGAGGCACTCTCAGCTGCAGCCTCCCACCGGTCCAAACACACTAAGCAGGACAGGCATCCTGTTACAGAGACAGGCAGAAAAGCAGACAGGCGCAGTGCACTGAACACAGACAGGTGCACTGTTGTATGCTCCCGTAAAGATGCCAACCACACAGGGACAGTGGAAAAGACTGTCTGCTTTATCCCGCCAACCAGCCTGTAAATGAGGGAAAACCTCTGCAAATGTGATGCACCAAGTGCTAGGAGGAAACTGCAGTCTGAAAAGGAATTTTGTCCTGCTGGATGGAGAGAAACAGTCACTGCCAAACTGACTAGCCTCCCCTCCCCCAGCTTCCCATCACTATCCTGAGAAAAAACACCTGCCTCAAAGGAGTGAATAACGGCGCCGTTCCCAAGGACACTTAAAGGAAGGTGAATATCTCTTCCTAAGGTTCCTGCACATTCCTGCCACCTTCAATTCTCCCCTCTCTTCTCCCTCAGCTGCCACACAACATCTCCACGTCCTCTCCCGCAGGACTCCAGACACTCCCTCTCTTCACCATGTTCAGACAACACCCTGTCCTCCCTGCCCAGAGTATTCCGGGCCCACGCTGCTTTTGCCACAAAACGCCCAGCCAGCTATCATCCCCTTTCCTGAAGTCCCATTACTGTCACTCAGGCTTCCCCTCCAGATTTCCCCACCCAGCACTCGGTCTGCCTCTCTTCTCCTTCAAACTCAGCCAGCATCTTCTGCCTCTCTTCCACCTGTCATACATGAGAACCACAGTCTTTTCATATTAGGCAGTTTACAATCTTCTTTTTGAAATAGTTAAGGGCACAACACACAAACACCGCTTGGCACTGTATCAGTTTGCCACGGAAACCTGCAGAGCAGAGATCGGGAATAACCAAACTGCCTGAATTCTACAAAGCCAAAGAGAATGTGGTTGCAACAACAGCACATTTGCATAAAACCCCGGTCACTCTTGACACCTACAGATATAACCTCTCTGTGCTGCCTGGCAAAGTTGTTCAGTGAGAAGGTTTAGTCTTCTTACTGAAGTACTTCAAGTTTGCTTGAGAACTTCCATTTGACAGCATAGCTCCCCGGAGGCAGGATGGTGCTGATTTCAGGTGAAACACAGAATAAACAAGAAAGGGTAACAATTTCTTTTAAAAAACCCAACTGAGTGGCTCCAAGAGTCTGTCCAGGTGAAGAAAACTGACTGATGTAGCTGTTCTGGAATTACTATTCTATGGAGGCATCTCTCCCCCATGTAGACATTATTCTAGAATAAAAATTGTTTCATTCTCAAAAAACAAACCAACCCACTCAGTGCTGTAAGCAACAAGTATTGTGGACATTCTGCTCTAAAAGTGGACTGCTGTGGATTATTTATTCTAGTCAACACCCAACCATACACAGAAAATTCAATATAAGTGAGGAGCGGACAGAAAAGCAGTAATACATTTGGTGGAAAAGATTTGTGACTGTATTACACCACTTGTACTGGAGTGCACTCCCCCAGTGCAAGCAAACTGAAAACCTTCACAAACATCAATTAATCCCCGAAGCAGTCGTGGAAATAAAAAACCCCACCACCACTCTAAATCAATTGCAACCTACAGAGAGGTAAATTGACACTGAAATGCAACGCCTTACTCAGGACCACATAGCTCCCAGGAACAGAGGAGGAATTAAGGTCCTACATGCCAATCCCACACCATCTTTATAAGTGATGCCAATAAGGAAAAAGGAAAAGACAGTGGAAATAATTAAGGGACAGAATAACAGCCCGGAGGAAGAAAAGACAGGAAAATATTTGGGATGGAACAGAGGAAGAAGCAGGAAGAGAGACAAGAGATCCCAGAGAAGTTGGGCTTCTCGTACCGAGACACTGAAAAAAGTGAGACAATGGCAGTTTCATGTGGAAAGGTTGAGCATAAGGGCTAGAGATGAGGAATGGGAGCAGCAATGGAGCAGTGGGGGAACAGAGCAAAATAAAATGAGGAAGGAGACAAGAAGCAGCGAATCAGTGTGAAAACTGACTGCAGCCTCACCTCTTGGCACTGGTAGATAGCAGCTTAGAGTTTTTACTCATGCTGACTTTGCTTTCCTTCTTCTTAGGCGTGCTTGTTTCTTTCTCTGTCTGTTGGTTGGAGGATGAAGATGAGGAGGAGCTGGTGCTGGCCCTCGAATCGTCATCCGACATAGCGACCCCCCCACCACACACCCCAACCTGGAGAGGAGACACCATGGGGCGTGGGGAACAAACAGTGAGCACAAACACACACAGAGAAAGGCTGCTGACAATCTCACTCTGTGTTTGGGTCATGCCTTTTAAAGGCTCCTCATGTCTCACTCTCCTCTTCAGGCCCTACAGTAGAAACAGGACGAGCAGTAGCCTCCTCTGCACTAGTAACACCGAGGAGCAGGAGGAAAGGGACTTTTAAAGCTTCCTCTCGGAAAGCAAGTGCAAAATGAGAGAAGAGACCGGAACGGGGATGACTGTGAGGATCAGGGAAGCTCAAAGCAATTCCTTCTTATCTCCCCCAAACTGTACGTGCAAGAGGAGCCATCACCACCCACCACTATCCAGCCTAGGGGTGAAGGAGATAAAAATGGAACAGCTCTGGTCCCTTGGGTTCCTGGGAGGCACGTGGGGGAGGCGGGAGGGACGGGGCTGGGGGGCGACCGCTGGCAGCACTGCAATGGAAGTGGGGCATCGATGGCAACAGGGGGGAGACCCCGAAGGCACAGCTGCGACCTGCAGTGGGGAAAGCCCTGCCGGCGGATGGAGTGTTGGGGGGGGGGAGGGGGGGGGAATGAAGGGGAGCAGTTAAGCAGGGAGTGGGGTGCACGGAGGGGACCCACCGAGGCCCACTGCACCAAGGGGCACGCCAGCAAAGCAAGAAGGGAACACGGGTCTGTCCTGGGGAGGTGTGGGGCTGGGGGGGTCAGGAAGAGAAGAGCCAAGGCCTACAAGGGGTGAGAGCGGAGGGCCTGGGGAGGCCGGCGGCAGGGAGGGGGGCAGCGGGGGTGCCGGGGTGAGGCAGCACGGATTCATGCGGGCGCCTCGGAGGCACAGGGGAGCAGGGCGAGCATGGTAGGCTACCGAGGGCAGGTCCGCACCCGAGAGGGGCGAGAAGCCGTCGGGAATGATGGCGGGGGGGGCGACGGCGGGGGGGGGGGGGGGGGGGACAGGGCACCCCGGGAGAGTTAGGGTGGGAACGAGGGGGGCAGCCGCAGGCCCGGGGCGAGCGGCGGCGGGGCAGCGGCGGGCCGGGGACCAGCACACGGCTGCCTCCCCTCCCAGGGCCACCGGCCCCCGGGGAGCTCCCCTGCCCCCGCCGGGCCGCCCCTCCGCCTGGCGAGAGCCGGGGACAGGGGGGGCCGGCCGAGCTCCCTCCGCCGCGGGCCCGCAGGGCCGAGCGGCGAGGGGCCGGGGGGGGGACATAGCCGGTACCTGACAGCCCCGGGCACGATCCCCCTGCCCCGCCGGCTCCGCCGCCTCCCGCCCCATCGCCGGGCCGCGGCCGGCCCTGCCCCTCGCCCCTGCCCCCGGGGCCGGCGGGGGGGGCGGCGGGGGGTGCCCCGTCCCCCTACCTCTCCCTTTGTGTCTGGCTGCTCCTCCTCGGTGCGGCTGGGCCTGGCCACTCGTGTCTCTCTCGCTGGGAGAGAAGCGGAAGTGCTGCAACAGCAACTATTAAACAGGCAATGGCTTCCCTGGCTGCCTCCCCCACCGCCGAGCGGGGCGGAGGGGCCGGGGGCGCCACCCGCCGCCGCCTCGCACGGAGCGGGGCCCCGGGGCGGGGGGGCAGGCGGCGGAGCCCCCGCTCCGGGGCTGGAGGGGGGATCCCGGCAGCTACAGTGCCCCAGTCCCGTGTCCTGTCGTCTGTTCGTTTCCCCCCCCCCCCCCCCCCCCCCCCGGCGGGTGCTAGGGAAGGAAAAAAGGAGCGCTTGGAGGGGGACGTGAGTTTTTAATGGAGACCCTCTGGAAAGTAACCGGCAGGGGTGTCAAGGGGGGAGGGATAAACGCCCTCCCCGGCTGCGCTTCTGCTTCCGTGCGGGAGCCCCCCAGGGACGCGGTCCAGGCAGGTGGCTGGGCAGGGGGCAAGCTCCTGGGCTGCTTTTTTAAGGTTGAGAGGGGGTTATTAGGCTTGGCGGCGGGGGGGCTGTGGGGGGGAGGCTGCTTGCTTTCCTCCTCTTACAACTGTTTCAACCCCAAAGCTTCTCCTCTGCCTCACCTGCTTTGTCCCTCCGGCAGCAGCAGCAACTTCTCACCTGTCTCAGTTGGAAAGCAATAAGGAGAAGGGAAAAGGAGAAAAAAAAAAAAAAAAAAAAAAGCCCAGCCCAAAGCCCCCCCCCCCCCCCCCCCAGCAAGCCAGAAGGAATCCCCGGCATCTCTCCCGTCTCTCACCTGTTTCAGCCCTCAAGCAGCAGCTGTGTCCTCCCTTCCCTCCCCCGGCTCAGCCCTGAACCAGCAGCAGGAGCAGCCGCTTCCCACTCGCCCTCGCCCGGAGTTCAGGATTCCATTGTCCCCCACACTGCACTTGGTGACATCACTGACACACAAAGAAGGGGCACTTCGTGATGTCATCAACGCATGCTGGGAGAGAAAACAAAATCCCGGGCTTGGCAGCAACAGCACGACTCCCCTCAACCCCCCGCTCCCCTTCGATTTTCCGATGGTGAAAGTATTAGGGATTTTTTTTTTCCTGCCCCCCCTTCCCCCCCCCCCCCCCCCCCCCCCCCCGAGTCCCATGATGGGGAGCCCGTCTGCGGGAAGGGCGCAGCGGCGTTCAGCCGGCTGGCTGCTACCGCATTGTATTCGCGAGGCGCTTTACTCCTCTCCCCGAAATCGTGGCTGTCGATGCCTCGCTCCCTGTCCACCCATCGGAGAAAAGTGATGTGGCCGGAGCCACCCGGCGCGGCGCCCCCGGCCCACGCGCGGGCGCAGGGGCAGCCCCCGCCCCGGGGGGCCGCCGCGGCTCTTCCCGGAGGTGCGGGACCCACTCGCGAAGGGACAATAGGGACCAGCGTTCCCACCGGCCTCAGCCGGGGCAGGTTTGGCTCGGTGCCCGCCGGTTTCCACAGCCTATCGAGGGATCGCCTATCGAATTACTCGGTGTCTTCAGTGACCGAAAATACAATGACTGTCACCGCCGCGCATCATGATAATGGACAGGAGTTCGTATTTTCATCCTTCCTCCCGCGGGAGGACCTCGAGGTGATCCGCAGGCACACGGCTGCTGCCTCGACAGAGCGCTGTCACGACATGACGCTTTGGGAGTCCCGGGGGTTCACTTACAAAACCGAGGCCGCCGGAGCGGCGGGGGACGGGGGGCTGCCCGGCCCGGCGGGACATCCCGGAGCTGGACATCCCCGCTGCATAGCGACCGGCGGGGGGGGGGGGGGGGGGGGGGCAGCCGAGGCCAGCTCCTCCCGGAGCCCCCGCTGCCCGTCCCCGGAGCCGCCGCGGGGCCGGGCCCGGGGCTCCCTCCCGCCGGTGGGGCGGCGCTGCACCCGGCCCCGGCGCCAAAATGGCCCCAGCGGGCGGCGGCCGACGGGCACACGGTGGGTCCCCCCCACCGCCTTGGGGGGGGTCGGCGGGCCCAGGTCCAGCCGGGGGACGCCTTGCCGAGGCCCCGCGGCTTCCTTCGGGCGCCCGTGGGACCCGGGTGTGTGCCCGCGGCGGGACGGGCGGTGCGAGGCCGGCCCCCGAGCAGGAGCGTTCCAGGAGGACCCTGACCCTTAGCAAGGGCGCAGGCTTGAGCAGGCACAAAACCCTAAAGGTTGGGTCGCGGCATGGATGCCCGTGGCTTTTTTAGGGGCACTTGGGACCCGAAGAAAAGGGGTGTTTGGGCCAGCAGTGAGCAGGAGAGCCTGGGGATGCTGAGCCTCTCCTCCGTGGGACAGCAGCATCACATGTCTGTGACTCCCCACGAGGATCTGGTTGTGGCGCTGATCTTTCCCCATTTATATCCAATAATAATCTGAGCCAGAGGTACCCCTGGAGGGGACACCCGTGCAGGGATACTCTTTCCCTTTGTCACTCTCTCATCTCTTTCCTTGGACCTCTGTCTGCATCTGCTGCTTCTCTCTCCTCATTCTCATCCCTCAACCTTTGCATGCGTCTCAGCAGCACCTCATTTCACCTGGGGCAAGCCCCAAACTACCTTCGCTCCTCACAGACTTGCTGCCCAGTCTCCGGTGTGGCTGAGGCTGCGCAGTGTGTCATCAGTGACACCGAGAGTCACCCTGACAAAAGGAGGAATTCCACTGTGGTGTCACACTTCCTGGTCTTTGGATGGGGTTTTTTGGTTTTGGGAGGGTTTTTCCTCTTCAGCCTTTATCACCTGTGGTACCACGTATTAGGCCTCGGTGGATTGTCCTCCAAAAGCAGCTTACTGGCAGAGCCAACCTGTCTAGTTTGATCTGTGGGAATGACACTTGGGAAGTGACCATGGTCATCCTTCCCTCCAGTAACTGTGGAGCTTTGACATCTCCACTGTTGACAACAGCCTCGCAGTCACATAATAAATTTCATGAAAACTGGCATTTAGATAAAGGTGGGTGGTCTGATCACTTCATTCCCCTCGTAGACAAAAAGGGGCAGAATTCAGCTCCTATATACTTAACAGCAACCAGCTGCACTGTCAGTGCTCTAACTAACCCGTGGGGCTGCAGAGGATGGAGCTGGTGGTAAGGTGATACATGCCAGGTGACAAATGCAGGAAAGGAGAGGACACAAAGCAAGGTGACCAGGCTTCACAAATTTCACTTTTGTGGAACAACTTTTTTAGACCAGAAAATCTTCACTTTCACCACAAACCTCTGGCGCTTTCCTTTTATCACAGGAAACCTGCACCAAAGTCGAATGAGACAACTGATATTAATAATGAAAGCCCTCCACTTGTGTAATAAGGAGCAGGGAAAGCTTCAAGATTGTTACAAAATCACACATGCACTTTTCCTTTATTATGTTAATAACCTTGGTAGGGGGTTATCTGTAGACTGACCTTTTCTGCAGCACACAATCCTTGGTAACCCTGTTTAAAGTAACAATGCGATAACCAGCAGCAGTGGCTATTTACTTTGAAGCCTACCCAAAAATGCATTTGCTGAAAGCACTTACTAATGTTGCTTGAGCAGCTGTTGCAGTGGCAACTCTCATTTTATGACTCACCTCCTGTAGGGGTCATGACTAGGACCGGGCAATGGGCTGTTGCTGTTTTGTGCTAGCCATGCCATACCCATAGCCCGAGAGAGAGAGAGGGAGCCAAGAAGCTAACCTCTGTGCCCAGAAACGTTTTTTGCAGCTTGCCTTGCTCCCACTCATGATTGTCCTTTCAGCGCTGCACAGACACCACAGAACTGCAAAAGACTGTAGAGCATGAACCATTTTCCAGCAAACAGGAAAACTAGCTCCTCTAATTAATCTCTTTCCATCTTGGGAATTTTGACAAAACCTCACTGATCTGCTTCTGTTTGTTTTCTGTAAAGTGTGCGCACTGTATTGGGTAAGCTTTCCTTCTTATCAGTGCTTCCTCTTGTCTTTTTTTTTTTTTTTGCCAAGTTGTGTGAAGGACTTGCAGAGGAAAACTGACCCAGATTATTCATTTTCCCTGTGCCCCAAGCTTTTTTAATCGATGGCGCTAGCTCAGTGTAGCAAATGAATAGGATTACTCACTTCTCCCTCTGGATGGAGTTTGGAGGAGGCTGCAAAGCTAGATGACTAGAATCGAGTTGTCTTTGGGGCTTTGAGCTTAATTCACAACAGAGGCCAGCCAATTCAAATCGCTCTGAGCCTTCTGCTAAAGGAAGGTGACTGGGATTAGTCCCTTTGTACCATCTCAGTTCCAGATAAATTTTCAGCATTATTCCTGGCTGATCTGTTTGGGTCTAAGCCAAAGCCCCTTATATTTCCACCAATTCCAGTGAGTTTTGCGTCAGGCCTTTTGTGGGGAGCAAAAGAGAAGTGATCATCTGTTAGGCTCTCCTGATGTCAGCTCGCTGGTAATGTCACGCTTGCAAGTGACAGCAGCAAAGCCAGAAACATGCTGATATCTCACACAGGCCTGTGATGACACACTTTGTCCTTTTTGCATGACCCTGTGATACAAGGTGAGGTAGCAAGGAAAAGCTATGATAAGCTCAGGACTTATGACACAGCTATTTGAATAAAGCTAGGGGAAAACTCTGAATCGGGCCAAAAGAGGAAGGAACTGCATTCAAATGAGAGAATATGTAACAGAGAAAACATAAATGGCTCATTTATGTGACATAAGGGTAGTGAATTTATGGGCTCACCTTTCAGTTTCCTGCTCACAACTATCTGGCCATAACTTAATGATGCAGTCCAACTTTCCTTGCTGTAATTTTCTCACACAATACAGCTCTTAGTCCTTAGAGTTATATTTTTTTCAGTTCCTTATAGAAGAATGAAAGGGTCTACAAGCAGAAAAAGACTTGTTTCCTCTCCTTTTATTCCAGTGCCAAAGAGGACTTAGTTGTGGAAGCAAAAGTTCTAGGTCTCATTGTCAGACCTCTACTATTTTCTACTTGGTTTTGGTTTTGTTTGAGACTAGTCTTGGGAGCCATCCGAAGGCCTTGGCGAGAGGCTGTTGTGTAGGCAGAAAGACTTGAGACCTTTTACATGTTTTGGCCTTATTAAATAAGTCCTGGCCAAACGCCCACAGAGGTGAAGAGTGGCTGGCAATTAATTCCAAAAGCTTATGCAGTGAAGTACAGCTGCGTATAACTTTACGTATCTTGTACCTCTACCGTGCTTCTTTTATGCCTCTCCTGGTATACGGTCTGGTTCATTTTGGTAACTGAAAAACCGGAGATGCTCAGATCAATTCAGTTTCACAGTATCATAAGAAGTTTCATGCGATATATTTCCAGGGGTTTCTGCCTTGCTTCCAGGTTGAGCCTTAAAATTGCTTTACCTTGAAGACAGGATGATTCACTGCTTTCTCAGTTTGCCCGATCTATAGCTAGTGTGATCAGGACTGAGAGATAGGTGATGCTTTCCCTGTCTGTGTCTTTAGCAGTGACTTCATATTTCTGATCCTCACTTTCCCTCCTGTGAAAGGAGAGAATGATGCTAATCAGGAATTAGACTGAAAGTGTAAATAGAGGTGCACATATAGATTTCACCTCTAGCTACTCATTAGACTTTTCTGTTGCCTCCTTTTGGTGCCTGACGGATTCTACAGAATGCTGCCTCCTCAGCAGTCTCTGTGCTTTCTCTGGGCTTCGCAGTAGCTGGCTCTGCTTTTCTTCTGTTTCTGCAGCACACAGGCTCCCTGGATTGCTGTGTCCCAGACTACTTGATTTTTTCTCTTCTGGCACTGCATGCTCCCCTAGTTCAGCTGGTTTTCCTGTTCCTGCCTCTTTTTCAGTTTACAGAAACTGCTGCTTTATTGATCGTCATCAGCTCTGCATTTCTACATACTACTTTTTCTTGGCAGCAGTACTCAGGTCCTGAAGAAACTCAGAAAGTGGAGTGATTATACCAGATTAAGCAGTAGATGGAATGTTACCAATCAGTCCTGTCCTAGGAAAGCTCCCAGGGCAATGGCATTCCTATTGGCAAAACCTCTGGGAGAGGTGAAAGGTGTTGGCCAACATGACCCAGACATAAGGACTCCTGGAGGCAATGCATCAAACAGCAGCAAATTTGCTATTTTTGCCACTCTTCTCCTGCTAACTTGCAGGAGATTCCAACTTGACGTTTAAAGTTGTGTTTCCTTTTTATTTGTTACCACTAAATGGTCAATGGTAATGGCCACTGCTGGACCAAATCCATAGCTGAAGCTTTGCACTACAGTAATAAATGGTGCTATGCTGGCATAATGCCAGGCTTAGCCCAGGAAAAGCCAGTCTGAAAGACTGTTTTGCCAGTGCAGACTGCACCTCCTGATGTTGCATTTTGCCTGTACAACTGTCTTGCCTCCACAGCTATCCCAAGAGATCTTTTTCTGGTGTAAGCTTAACCTCAGAGTGTCCCTGTCTTGGAACAGAGTAGTCAGAGAGGAGGACTGCTGGGGATGGCTGACTAATAGTGTATACTCATAATATATGTCTCTGCCTGTGTAGGGTGCTTTGATAAATTCATATGAAAAGGACAGTATTTTTCATACGGTCACCAGAATATTACAGGTTGTCCATAGGCTCTGAAGACGTACCCTGCAAAATCACTCATTGTGGAGACAGGGCTCTGCAATAAGGCATATAAATTGTCAGTCAATTGTACTGAATGGGCTATTTAAGAACTCAGCAATAAGTGGACAAAGTAATTTTCCTAATATCCAAGACAAAACGGTTTCACACCGTATAAATAATACCTACAGTCCTTTCTTTTTGCCCTTTCAAATATTTCTCAGTGTCACAGTATGGGTCACTCTGGATCAGATGGGTTAGCACAAGAAAATCTGCTTTGCTTGCTCGTACACTGAATTGGTAATATTCTCCTTCTAGTTTATTCTTTTTACTAAAAAATGAGAGATTCCCTGTCTGCTGCAATTCTGTGGATTTGTAAATCCACGTGGGGAAAAAATCCACATGTCCTAACTTCTCAGAAAATGTATTTAGTGAGAATTTCAATTGAATCTTTCAACCTCTGCCTCCTCATCTAACAAAGGTTCTTCTCAACAGAGAAGGATCAGGAGAGGTGTTCAGGGCTCAGTAATTTCACTCTGTGGCTTGACTACAGTTCAAGACTTCAATGGTCTTCAACTGCAATTTTTCTCCCTAGGCCTCCTTATTATTAGAGCCCTTCAAAAGGAAGCAATAGAATCACTCAGACTTTTACAGATCCCTGATGCTGCATTCTTGAGAAACCAGGGTATAGCACTTCTTTTCTTCTTTTTTGTCTGACCAGCACACAGAAGCAAAGAATAGAATATGCATCTGATTGTTAACCATTACTTATATTTAACACTTGAATCATATATTTTTTCATATTTATTGAGGGATAAAGCATTCTTAGTTTCCCACGTAAAGTCCACAGTTAGAACAAAAAGGTGTATACTATTAAAAACTCCAGCATTAGAGAGCCCTTCATTTCGAATTCTTAAATGCCATTGTCTATTTTTTTCTTCCCGATATAGTCTGTGGTAACTCCCAGATTATGCCAAAGGTTACGGAAGTGTTCACAGCATGGACTAAAACTTTACACGTAATATTTTCTCATTATCCCTTCTTACCTTTATGATCGCAAAACTTCCATGTAGCATCTTCAGCGGTTGCTTACATGGAAGCATAAGGCTAGGAAACCTAAACAGTTCTGAATACTTGTCAAAGACTTTTTTTTGATGTTAAATAACCTTGTGTTGTTCTGTTCTGTTCCCGTACAATCATAACAGACGTCTTTGAAACGTGGCTTCTTGCTAAGCTAAAGAACGTCATGTCTATGGCCTGAAGGACAGCTAGATTTTTCAGGCTTTGTCCACACAGGCACATTTCACCCTTCCCATCAATACAACTCTATAGATACAGTTAAACAGACATAACCCTACCTGTGAACTCCTGTCCCAATGTAAAAACTGTCTCCAGTTCAACCAAAACCCTTTCCAGAGCAATATAAGTCAAAATTGGAAAAAGATTCACTTCTAGATTGTTCGCACGAGGAGCTATACCAATATAATTATGTAACATTACATAATATAATAACTTCTTTTGTTGCACAGACATGCTTTGGGAAACTTCACCCATGGTGTAATGAACTTGCTCTGCCAATCCTTTTACTCAACATTTCTGTTGAGTTAGAACTGGAATAGGAGGACCTTCCTTTGATGCTGTGTTTGTGAACCTTTCTCAAAGAATTCATTGCACCTTTTCTCCCCCTTTTCTTTCCCTCTCCCCATAGCCTGAAGCACTGTCTTTCTCCATGCTTGTCTGGCTGTGATTGTCTGCTTCTTTTTTACCTTTTCCACTTTTTCTTCTTTACACGCTTCCTTGTTCATGGCTTTTCTTCAGTTCCTGCAAGCGATTTTCTGAATTTTGGCCAATGTGTCCAGTCAGCCACATTTTTTTCTCCCATCTTCTCCAAGCAGGCAAAATGGACAATTAGTTCCTTCTTCCCCTTCCTTCCAGGTGGTATGGTGACTACTTCTTTAGCAAATGCTACTACATTAGTTCCTTCTCCTTATTTCCTGCTTCTTTCAGGCTTACAGGCTGCTGCTTTAAATGCCTTGCAAATGGGCATGGAAGCAGCTTTCTCTCAATGGACCAGTAACAGCAGATGCTCTATAGCCTCACTGGTCCACAGTGGCCTGTAGTTTGAGGGCCACTACCTATTGCGTCGGTTGGCATGATAAAAACAGGAGCCCTCTGGACAAGGACTTTTCCTTCTTACAGCATAACTGAGCTTTAGGCATTACCACAATATGAACAGGAGACAGTAATGTAACTGCAGAATTTTGATTCCTGGTTTGAGAGTTTTAACTTGGCTTTTTGAACAATACCCCAAGTCAAAAAGTATTTTTACAGACCCTGATTTAGTAAGACATCTACCAGCCTACAGACATATGGCTGGTAAGAATCCAGTCATGTGTATACGCTTAAAGCAGATCAGAAGGACATGCCTCCCATACAGAATGCGGTTCAAGGTGTCAGTAAAACTGCACAGCTCTGTGGCACTTCGGGTGGCAATCATACCACACCCTGGAAGGGTTTGTTTGCCAAACAGGTTGAAAAAAACAAAAGACAATGAACAACAGATGTCAAGAGTACTTCCTCTGCAAGGTATAGTCAGGAGGACAGAGAAAAATGTTTTCAGTTGCTCGTTAAAGATTTGCCCACAAATTGCTGTGTCCTCAAAAATGAGGTTTGCATTTCGATCTCTGAATTTATGTATCGAAACTACAAACTACAGTCAGTCTTTATGGGACCGACTGTTATGAAAGGCATATTCATCTTTTTTTAAAAGTCATCTTTTAAAAACGGCTAATAATGAAATGGAATATTACCATTTTTTCTAGGAATTTGTTGGCAAGGAAATTGGAGATTTTTCAAATAGCAGAGACAGGACTAACACCTTTCTAATGCCACTTCTAGATTCTGCCATTATTTTTGTTTTAAACATCTGCTAATCTCAGCAGATGCCCATTTATTTTTTGTTGATGTCGTAGAAAGATGACACTCAGCCTTCTAAATATACAGTGTCACACAGGACAAACAATGCAGTACAATCATCTGCAGTCTGGGAAACTGTGGGTTCATTTATCATTATAGTATTTCACCAGTTTACCTTTTATTTAAAGTCATCAGGCCTCATGCATTGACTGATGAAATCAATATGATTCTTTTCACTAGTTTAATCTGTTTCAAACCAAGCCATTGGATAGGAGCAGATTTTTGGAAGGAACTCGTTAGTGGAGATGCTGCTGCTTTCTGCAACTCCACGAGTGCCATCAGGACAATCCTTTAGTTGCCTTAATATCTCTGCTGCAGCCGTGGATTGTGCTGTGGCTGTGTTACCCAGGTATTGTGGGTTTCTTTAATTTAGCTGCCATGATCTCCGTTCAGTCATGTTTTTTCCCCTGCTGTGAAATATTGTTTTCCTGTCTTCTAGTTTCTGTGCTATTGGCAGCTCTTCCTCTCTGCTTATCAGAAAAGCAAGAGAGAGGACAGTGTCACACTCGAATGATTTTTTATAAGGTTGCGATATACTGTAGGTTTCACAATAAGATAGCCTGGCCAATGGAGTTTGTATATATAGAATTTTCAGTTTTGTTGCAGCTATGGGATTAGCTAGCATAGTAAAAGAAAAAAAGGAAAGAGAGGGATTCTGATTTTGCCTTGGCCTATCTCTATTGAGTTCAACAGGCTTACTCCAGATTTATGCTGGAATAGGCATAGTTCAGAGTCAAGCCCAATGGATCAGTTTACAGCGCTTTTGGAGGCATCAGTTTACTCAGTCACTTGGAAAATCTTACTCCCCTACTGCCAAAGATCTGGGACAATTCACAATTCTAATATATTTGGGGGTCTGCTCTGCGGTGTGTAGATGTGTTTGCTTAATAGAATTAGGAATCTGTAAAGTAAACTTCATATAGCAAGCCCTGCCCTCTCTTGTGCTCGAGGGCAAAGCAGAGAATAAGATGCAGAGGGAATTTCCTGCCCCTGTGCAAAGACGAAAAGCTCGTGTGTAGCAGAGCTGGGTATGGCCTTGCAGCCAGCCAGCGCTTGCCAGCCCTCAGACACAGACCCGAGCTCTTGTTCGTGGGGATGAACACCATGGGGTGCCAACAGCCTGCTGTGAGCAGGCCTGTCCTGACTGATGGGATTTCTCAGAGCAGAGCCCACACTGAACAGCACCTTCACTCCCTTTCATTGCACAGACAGGGTTCTGGTCTCTTCCCACTATAGATCTTCCCACTATAAATGGCTGAACGTACTACTCTGTAATGAGGCAGGCTTCAGCAAGCTTGTAGGTGGGGGGAAAAAGTCTGTTTTCTTCCTGTATCACTGGTAATTACATGAAGTAGGCTTATCAACTTCAACTGCACGCTACTACTGTAGCTTTTGTTCTAAGGAAAAGGACTCTGTGGTAAGTGAAAATAGAGAAATGTTGCTGTTTGGAGTTTCGTTGACAGATTTTTTTTGTCCTTCCCAAGGTGTGAAATTACACTTGGGCAGAAAGTGTCTGAACACTAGAATATGTCCTTTGGTGCCCTAAGTTTTTATGTCGGAACCCTGGCATAACTGGTGACGCAACATGCTGCAAGAACAAAAGTCTGTTGGCTGGAATCTGAACTGGTTTCCTAACCTGCTCCTGTGCACTGGTGGAGAAGCAGGCATCAGTCACAGACTTCTGTGCATCCTGGGTACGGTGCTTACAGGCAGGGCAGAACACATTTCTCAGAGTGCTGACCAGGGGGATAGGGTAAGAAAAAACAGCAGAAGTAAGAAACGAAAGGTAATAGAATTACAGGAAACAGGGCTGGAAGGGGTGTCAGGAGGCTAGATCGACTGTACTTGTGTAATTCCTGACAGATGTGATTAAAAAAAACCTCTTTGAAACGCATTACGGCCACAGAGCCACAGATACAATTTGTTAGAAACAAATCACTCTCTACATCTGCTAAATCTTAAAGCACCATTCCAGAGTGGTAGACAGCAATTTGAATCGCTGTACAAAAGTTCCTGTATCTTGTTTTATTTGAGTATGTATTAAGTATCTGTATAAAATATTTATCTACAGAACGGAAGAGTATAGGTATGCATGATTTTTGTAACGCTGTGCCAAGAAATGGAATTTTACTAGAGTAAAACAAGCTCATAACCAGCTTGAACAGCTTTCAGTTTTATGGGTGGATTTTGTGTTTAAGAAGTAGAAGTAAATAAAAGAAGAGAGAAAAAAAAAAAGAAAATTAACTCCTATGCAGCTAAATCTTCTTTAGGAAAGTATCAAGGCCAGGTCTTCTCATTAGTTTCTTTCTTCATTAGCACTGGAAGAACAAAGAACAGCATTTACTTTATATTCTAGAGATTAATTGAAGTGGGGGATGAAACACTGAAATTGAATTAGTAAATTATTAACCAATTTCTAAGTAATAAGAAATAATCTATTACAGAGTCTATCCCTCCATCTAGAGATTTGTCTCAAGCATTTGTCTTTAGGAGAGAAGGTGGAAGGAATAAGGGGACACAGCCTAGAGACAATCCATCAAGTCAGCTACTGGAACATTAATAATGGAGACCTTTGAACTTGGCAGATCTTCCAGAGATCTCTCTCTTAACTGTGACTTACAAATTGTCCCAGGGTTGCTGCTTAATCTAATGGCCTCTCTTAAATTTTTGCCCCACCCCACCCCCTGTTATTAAAAATGCTCCTGTTATAATCTCAGTAGCAGACCGTGAGAGCAACAGTGAACAAAGCGTGAACCTGGCTGTGTGTCAGCTCAGGAACTCCCTCCAGCCTGCAAACACTGCTCCACCCGCTCCGATTTTGGGCGAGCAGCGGTGCCAAGGCAGTGCTGGCAGGGTGGCGGCGGGGAAGCCGAGGTGCCGGCTGCTTGGATTTCTGAGGCTGCCTATGAACAACCAGGCTCTTTCTTCGTTTTTCAGTCAAACCTCACTTTGATAGCTGGAAGGCTTCCCCATCACTTATTTTTAAAAGTAAAACTCTGATTTACTTTTAGAAACCGTAGCAAGTCGCACAAGTGTCTGACTGAAACCAACAAGCTTACTGCACGTAGAGTTCTAAGAGGAAGGGTCTGGCTCTCCTGATGAAGACTTTTCAGTAGCCTTGTGGCATAAAGGTGCCTTGAAGCAGCTCGCAGGGGATGATTTTAGTCTGTCAGTCCCTCCTGGCCCCTGGTGTACAGGATGCACTTGCAGCATGCATGGAAATACTGGGGAGGAGGGGAGGAGAAGGCCTGTGGGGTGCTCACCAGCACCTCCATTCACAGCTTCCCAGTGGAGACTATGGATGTTCTAAACCGTGCCACCCGGTCCCCTGGTCTGGGAAGGGTTAAAGCCTTTACACCAGTTGTAAAGCTCCGTTCTTTGCCTGTACGGTGGTCTCCTGCTGCCTGCTTCGTATGTACATCTCTCAGCTCACAGCCCACAACACTTTGCAGATGGACACACACACAGAGTGTCTGCTCAGAAGAGCAAATGTGTCTTGCCTTGAAGTCAAACTGTCCTCCACAGTCTGCAGAGCCCTAGGAATGGCTTGATGAATTTTAGACATGGGAGGGGGTGGGCAGAAGTAGGATCTTTTGGAAAACTTCTGTGCTGTGGCACCCGAGCTGTTCCAGATTTCCCTGGCTGGGCTGCAAACTGACGTTGCTCTCCCTCAGACTTCTGCTTAGGCTTTAGTAAAAGCCCACAAGTAATGTACTAAATTCTTTACTCCCACCTCCAGTCTCAAATGAATAGCTTCTTGACTCCTTGTACCCTATGCACAGCTTTAATGGATGACTTGCCAGCTCCAGGGGTGAGCCTTTCTCCCCAGTTTCCTTCCCTGTGTGTCAACACTTATGTCTTCTCCCCACCCTTGACCATCCTCCAGGCTCTTCCAGGGCCTGCCAGGAGTGGGAAGTGGCAGAAGGACACAGGTGGAATTGTCCTGTGCCTGGGCTCACTTTCACCCGAAATGATGCTTCTTTTGTTCCATTTTAGCTACAGCTCTCAGCTCACGTTCAAGAGGGGTATGAATTCACTTTTTTCCCTTTCCCCCCTCCCTCCAAGTCAGTGTTGATGTGTAAACAAGGGAACAGCTACACACATCAAGCAGCTGGTTTACAGAGTATAACCAGCCTCTGAGAAAGAGAGGAAACTCGTGGACTTGTTCTCCTCGGCTTCACCACGTGATTGGGCTCTAAACCACGTCAGTCCCAAGGGCAGACCTGCAGTGATTGCCTGCTGTCTGGCGACACTGGCTAGTGATGATTTCTCAGCAGAGCTTTCACTTGGGAAACCTCATTCCTTCTTAAAATGCTCTCAAGATGCCATGCATGAAGAAGAGCTTCCGTAGCACCCACATCAAATGTGCTTCTGGATCTGACTCTCCCATCCCTCACACCTGGTGGATACTGTGCAAGGTTCTGCCCATCCTCCCAGTGTGTAAAAGATGTGCTGCATCTGTAAAACATAGATGGGGAGAGCCTGGACAAAATTGTTCTGACTACAATGCATTTGGTGCCCTCTCTCAACACTACCGTGTACTTACTTTTCCTCTACACCTCAGGGGCAAGGCTTATAGTCTCTGGAAAATTCTGTTTTCTCCTTCTTATATCCCAAGCCTTTTGAGTTAAACCATTACAAGGAAAGATACAGAGATAGCAAAGGAACAAGGGATTTTCTTGTAATTTTAGCATTTATTTCCTTCTTAAAGATGCAATTGTTTAAAATAAGTGATGTCCTGGCAAAGGCTAGTGTTATACTGTGCCAGACAATTTTATCATCCCAGCACATGAAGGCTCTAGCGTACCACATAAAGCTGCTTTGCTTTCCAACGTGCCAGTTTTTCAACGGAGACCTCCCTTGGCAGTGCCACGCTCCTCTCCGGAGTTTTCTTCCTTCAAAACTCTTCCCCCCCGCCGCCCCCAGCATCCTTCTGCCCTCCTGCAGGTACCAGCGGAGCCGAGCCGAGCCGAGCGGTGCCGCGCTGAGCTGTACCGCATGGCTCGGCTCCGGCTCAGCGACAGGAGAGGGAGCTCGCAGCGCACTGGCTTTAATCGGAGACTTAATTTAGCAATGCTGCAAAATTACCACGGCGGCGGAGGTGCCCATAGGGCCCTTCTCAAGTCCCTCCCAAAGGGAAAAAGGGAGTTTTATTTTGAGGTTGAGGTTAGGATGGAGAATTAAACTAAATGAAAGGGGACTTGAGAGGCGATGTGGCTGCTGGGAAGTGATGGAGCAGGTGGATCTTAATATGTATTTACGGTGCTAGCAGCGATGAATAAGATGCTTCCAGCAATAAATAACACCTTTGCTCTGATAGACGGGGGCAGGTTCACTGCTGGTGCAGGGTCCTCAGTTCAGCCGAGGTGTAAAGGGTTGTGACCGCTTACACTTGCACCGAATTTAGCTGTATATCTGCTAGGAGACCCGTGGAGGGAGCAATGCCATGCCAGAGGAAAAGTCTTTGTTTCCAAAAGTGAGACAGCAAAGCATCAACTACCAGTCCCATCATAAAATCACAAGACCAAAGGATTGTGCTCTCTTCTTTGTTATAAATTCAGGAGAAGGACATTCAAGTCCGTGCTGTTACGCGGTGCAATAGGAGCAGAATCTGGTGTCATGCACAAACTTTCTGCCACACGTTTTGGCCTGATGCAAGGCTGAGTCCAAGTTAACATCAAACTTCATGAAGTTAGGATGCTTTCCTGAAAAATTCCTCTTGAACTTGGAGGCACCACACTTTTTTTTTTTTTTGCTTTCACTTTTTTTACTTTCTTCTCTGGGAAGTCAACTGAGGGCAGAATCTGGGAAAAATTCCCAGCTCATCAAAGCACCTTCCTGAAGTCATTTCTCCCTAAGGATGCAGAGGAAATCACAGCTTTCAGATTGCATTCATCAAGACAAAACTAACATCAGCTTTTATGGAGCTAAGCCCCAAGGAAAACCATTGGTTTCACAGCAGTAGTGAGAGCAGGTTTGCATGACAGAATGGTAGGAGCAAGCCCTGCCTACCCTTGCACACAGCCTACTGGTGCAGTCCTGCAGCTGAGCTAGTCTTTAAAATGGACATTATGTTTCCTAGCGCAGACAGCCCTGTGGAAAGCTAATCTCCTAATATTGTAGTAATGGGTTCGAGAGAGATTTATTTTACAGTTCCCTAAGTGCTTGCATAATTCTCCTGTATAAATTCCATGAAAATTCCCAAATTTTAAATCCAGCAATCGCTCATGAGATACCTTTCTAAGGTAAAATATCCTCTCCTTATGTATAAGCTTGTGACCCTCATTATTACTGCACGTTGGGCCTGTGATTAGAGAAAAAGAGCCTACCACTTGAGCTGGAGGAAAAAGAATCTGGATTGGATTCAAAATATTTAGTGCCAAATTAAAGAACTTCCTGAGAAGCTATCCCAGACAGAGGGTTGTATCTTCCCTTGCTATGGAATAGGAGCAGCAATCTCTGCAGGCACAGAAAGCTTTCTGCAGATACAGCCCTGTGATACATTTAAACAGAATGAACCTCGTTCTTAAACCTATCGAAAAATGTTAGTGGAATCATGAACACTGACCTTAAAATGAAAAATGATTTGCAACCTTTGCAGAGGTGTCTTTATCATAGTGCCATAATTTAAAGTATTTTATCCACTCAGCTACACAATCTTACCATTCATTTGCAGTTGTCATTTTACCTACAAAAGAGTTCACCTAATATCCCCCAAAGCAAGAGAAACCTACCGAGTATTACAAGGGGGAAATTATTACTAGTATATTATAGAAAGGCTGTAAAGTTCAAACAGAGGGAGTTGTGTGTGCACACCATGTTTCATGCAAATGACACTTAATAGTTTAACACTGCATTATATTTTGCTTCCTGAATAAAAATGCTTCTTTAGTTATTTTTCTAATAATCTATGTAATTTTGGGGAACTAATTAAGGTAAACCATTTCCAACGTGCCTTTTTGGCTGCCTAGATCAAGTGGCCTGCTTTTCCGAAGTGCCGAGTACTGAAGCTATAGTAGTTGCTTAGCATTCCTTACTACACCTGGTCATTTTTATGTGGCCAGTATAAATTTAGGAACCCTATGTGAGCTACCTATGTGATATTTTTGGCTAAATTATTTTAAGTGTAAGTCCATAGCTCACAGTAGGAAAATTCAATCTAAGAAACATTTCTTGTAAGTTTATTTCTCCTCTCCCTTCCCCCCACCTTTCCAACTTGGCTGTAGGGAAAGATGCTGACCTACAAGACTTCCAATGTAAAGGTGTTTCTGTAGCTGCAGCAAAATGCTGATATTCTTGATTGCAAAAGGACCATGTGATGCATAATTAATCCACATACGGATAAGGATGTCTTGCAAGACTGGAAATGGAAGACTAATTAAGAGTACATATAACGCTGGATCCAACACACATGCTTCACTAGGACTTGGCTGCCACACGTCTGGCTGGCTTGGAGCACAGGCAGAGCTGCACATGACTGTCCACCCTCTTTCATGGAGACAAATGCTGAACTGAAGCCTGGCTTTGCCTGCAAGGCTTCAGTTTCATCAGCTTAGTGAGTGCTAAAGTATGGTTTATCCTGCCTGGACTAGAGTTTTGAATATGTTAATTTACTTCCAGAGAACTAACAACAGCCAATAGGAATATTTCGAATCCTAAAGCTTTGGCTTGGTCTCTACATAGATTATGTACTGATACAACTAACATAAGTGCTAGCATGATTTTTTTTTAAATTTATTTATTTTATTAATTTTATTCACGGACATCTCCCGTAGAAGCAAATCCCTGCTGGCAACTGACTTGAAGACCGCATACCAATACCTTGTTTTGAAGGGCCAAGCTGGCTGCTGATACAGATGCCAAATTCTTACCGACTTTCGCAGGGGATCTGCCTGGGAAGGATGGAGGTATCACATTTTGTATCACTGCATTGGCTACTGGAAGCAGCTGTGCTTTCCAGTTGTATGGAGAATTACTGAGGTTTCGAACAGAGTGTTGAGGTTCCCATGGCTGAGCACCTCTAGAGAGGTTTAGACTTGGCTCCCCAGGAACCTATTTCTTCCCTCAAAATGTAGATGAACATGATGAAAAACTAATTTTTCAATGCTGAATGCCACACCTTATAGAAAGATTTACAAAGCTGTTTGTAGCAGGTGCTTTGGCAGTGCTGTGTACTGCTTCAATGAAAGAACAAGTAAGATTTTTATATTCCTCTCCCATAATATTTAATGAGCAATATTTATGCTTATGTCAGAGATATGCTTTGAGCCATGATTATTGGCTGCAGTTTTGCAGTCTAATGTGATGTCCAACTTCAATACTCACTGTTATGAGGCACCGTTACGAAGCAGTGGTCCTTGTCATCTGATCTTAAAAAACATAAAGAGCAGTTATGGTTTAGGAGGCTGGAAAGGTCTGTGAATGTTAGCAGTGAATTATGAAACTGTTGATTTTTCATGTCCTGAATCTGAAGAGCAGCCAACCAAAGCAACATGCCTACAATATATATATATATACACGTATAAAAATACACACATGCACACTCACATAAACAATACAGGTATGGAGACAAAATTCAAGTCCATAAGTATGTCCTGAATCAAATATGCTAAAATAAATCTCAACTACATTGTCTCAAAAGGCCCCCATAAATAGAGAAGTGCTCAGACACGTATGATCCCACTAGCAAGGTACCATGCATCAGCTGCTCTCTAATACCTCAGTTGAAGTATCTGACTTGCCAGTCATGCTACCTCCCTTCTACAATGGCTCAAGGGATGGTCACCACCTCCCACCTCATGGGTGGCTGTTTGCTGGGGCAAGCAAGAGCCCAGGCTCTGTTTCTGAGGGAAAGAGCTGGCACGAGGCTAATTTAAAGGAAACATAAAGGACAAGACCCTGGTAGGGCCAAATCATTTTAAGTACATCAAAGTGGAAATTTGTATCACCTCAAGACAAGGGCTGAGGTACTTTGAGAACCCAGAGCCCCAGTGAAGCAGGGGATTTTTCTCTTTAGATATCTGTTACCTGTTACAGGTCAGATTCAACGAGCACTTCAAAATGCAACTGAGGGACAAAGATTGCAAAAGTACTTCAGGCTTCCCCTGAATATTCATCTTAGTAGGACTGCGTTTGAGGTACAATACCTCCAGAGAGATCTTTGCACAGAGGATTTTAATTTTTCTCGTGGGAGGATGGTGAAAGCAACGTAGAGAGTGAGCAGTAGTCATGCATGGGTTTGTGAGAGGGTGAGGGAGGGGGTCTCATGCCAAAGAAATTGTCAAATCTGGAAAAAACTGTCAAAAAGGGCTTTCACAGTAGCTTTCTTTGGGAGAACTGTTCTTCAGGCAAGGTCTCTTGGGGCTGTATCACACAATTCATTAGAGAGAATTGGTGGGTAAAGTAGTGGCAATGATCTTCAGGAAAAAAGTCTAATTTCCACTTCCCATTTTGTCATAAGCTCTCAGGAAGTGTTACAAAGTGCTATTAAACAGCTGTCACCCTTCTCCTTAAAGGCAGATGAAGTAACACTGGCAGGGAGCCTTGCTTTCAGCAGATCTGTGAAGTGTGATGGAAATCCCCCAACCCCCACCTCATCGTAGTGTGAAACCTTAGTTGCCCAGGATGTTTTTTCTTCCTGAATTCAAGAAATTCCAGTTTTGCTCCCTGAGATGTTCCTGGGTTGAAGTTTAATATTTTTCTCATGGAGATAGGTACTGTCACCAACAACTGTCACTTTGGATGGTTCCCGGTCTGGGTGAGGAGGCAGTGAAGAAACAGTAAAGAGGATGGTGGGAGAGGCGGTAGCCCTTGGACTGATGGAAGCAGTTGTTTTGATAGATGGTCCTGGCAACTACTTCCAGCATGGCTTTGTTTGGCTGCTGACAGGCAACAGTTCTGTAGTGGCATCTACACTCTGTTAGGAGACTTGGAAAGGAATTAAGACTGTACTTTAAACCAGATCTTACTGGCTCTTGTTAACATCCTCCTGATTGATGCCAGCATAGATGAGAAAAGAATCTGACCTTAGGGCTTATAAAAAGCCCCCCCATTTCTAAACGAATTTTTTCGTGTAATTAAAGCTGGCAGAGCACTGCTGGTACCTCAGAGAGAACTGAATCGGTAAGTCGTCACTTGGCTCCACATTCCTGCTGCTCCTGAGGCAGCCAAATGACAGTGAGAGGGGGAGGGAGGAGCTGTGATGAATGTGTTGCAAAAGCACCAGAGTGCAAGAAGATGCGGGAAGAGGTGAGCAATTCCCGGCTTCAAAGCACTACCCAGCAAAGGCTTCTAGCTCGCACGAAGTGGTGCAGCTGAGGCTGTCAGCCCACATCTGAAGGAGGTGGTTTGGGTGGCTATACTGCGTTGCTCAGCGCTCACCCCACTACATAAGCTCAACTGATGCTATGAGGCTTCTATACCTGAGGCGTCATCGGTGCTGCCATTCAACTGATACACGGTCCCAGCCAGCAGAGTGGTCCTCCTGCTCAGGTTGTCCTTCCTGCAGTAGCTGAAGGACATCTTTTCTTGTAAGGCATCACTAGGTACATGCGGGATGAGTGTCTTTCACTGAACATGGCTTTTGTGGTAGGAAACTGCAGCGGACAGCTGAATTCTCTAACAAACTCGGCGTCTCCTGGGTTCGGGTACTGTGAGGACATTTTTATGCCTGAATGCAAATATTAGGTGTTACTCTCCAAGAATTTGTATTTTAAAGTCTCTCAGTCATTAGCTTATACGGACTACCAATTCTGCATTTCAGATGCTCCCTTCATCACATGGCTACATAGGAGCAATTATTGGGACACCTCTGCTGCTGGTGCACAATGAAGATGGTCCAGCAGAGCAGCAGACTGTGCAGGCTGAGACTCTTAAGAGGGAAGAGCCAGGCTCACTCGCGCTGCCATTGAAGACAACTTCTATTTGCACAGTGTAAGGGACCAAATGCCAGTGAGAAGAATCAAGTATTTTCAGGCTTCTCAGAGGAATATTATAAACAAAGCAGAGTAAAAGGAAAGTGTATAAAATGTCTTGACAGTGCCTTTTAAGTGAGTTGCCATGTGTTATTTTAGCCAAGTCTTTATTCATTTCTACTTAATGCTGTGTGCTAAAGGTCTCAAAGCTGCTGGCAATACTCAGTGGAATAATTTTAGAATAACCTTAATAGAATGAGCAGAATAAAGGATTGTTCAAATACATTGTAGCAAGATAGCTTTTTAATAGAACAAGTTATCCAAAACATTGATAGCTGGGGCTTGCGAATGGAAAAAATCTCCCCTGTGTTTGATTACCCCACTTGTCTTGATTTCCTTCTTATAATTCTAAACACTGCTCGCTTGTGCTGGACATAATCCAGTTGGAAAGTTGGTATTTGGTCAATGATGTGTCCTATTCACAGGCTGGAGGTCCAAACAGGATGACTACAGCCAACCATCCCCTCTGACCTGCTGCATAATGTAGGTTATGGCATTCCAACCTGGAAGGCCGGCAGTGGAAGGAATTACTTTTTGCTGCTATTTCGGATTCAGGAAAACATTTATATTGAGAGCAGTACTTAAGCACACACTCAACCTTAATAGTATGTTTATTTCCCATTTAAACATACGGTTAAGTGCAACTTTGAGTTTGCACCTTTGTGAGCAAACACTATGGGGTCCAGTATCTTGGTCATACTGAAAAGTGCACTTTATGACTCCCAGTGCAAAGTGAAATCTTAAGAGTTTATTCAAAAAAGTCAGATGGCTTGTTAAGGTATCTCCAGTCAGCGGACCTTCAGAGAGGACTGATTTGCTGGGGGATTTTCAGGTCTATGGGGGTTCAGTGGTGTCGCCAGTTGCAGCATGAAACTACTGCAGGAAAGGGAAGGGATATCCCTTCCACTTAACTTATTAGAAAGGATAGATGAATCAATAGTATTTCATTAATTCAGTAACAACCTCTGTTAAACCTCTCAAAAGGCAAGAAAGAGGAGAAGCTGATTTTGTCTTCGTTTCCAAGGTTTTTTTCACTTGCTTGGGGAATGGAGAAAATCTCTGCTGCACCATAATACCTTACCTAATTGAGCTCTTAGATTAATGTTTAAACTTCATTTGCAAGTCCATTACCAAATCCAATCAGTTACAAAGGTACCATTAAGGAAGGGATTTATTTTTTTTTCAAATCCACTTCTAATTTGCATTTCCCCCCACAACTGTCCAAGGCCTTGACAGTGGCTGCAAGTACTGTGTCATAGATATTGTACTTACACCAGGAGGGAAAAAAGAAACCACCGGATATTTTCAGTGGAGATAATAATATACAAAATTACATAGAGTTCATATGGTGGTGTGAGCCGAAAAGGAGTTGGTTAAATCTTGAATCTATTGAAACTTTCAGTTATCAAAGGAAACCGATACTAATGTTTAGCCTCTTTTAAAGGGACGATACCACTCTGAGAAGGTACTGGATTGATTGAACTGAAGACTTTTCCCTAGATCCGTTACCTGCAAGAAATGTGCAGCATGGTCAGCATTATCCATAGCATCTTCCAGTTTACTGAAATCCTAGCACAGCCCAGAAGTTTCAGGTCTGCTTAGTTTTCCATACTCATGTACTCCTCAGCCTTGTTGCTAGTAAATCCTCTTCACATTGCAAGTAAAATATTCCTTTTGAGCAACACATCAGAATAAGACCACCAACTTCTCGGTACTTGGGATAGCAGACAATATAAATACTAACACACAGCTGACTTGACCACAGCTGAATGGGTGACTTCAAGCCAAAGACTTTCTCTCCTATTACCTAAACCCTGAGACATCCAGACTCCTATCCTCATCAGCACTTAAAAAAAATAATCTGGATTTTATTTTTATAACTGTTCTGAGAAGGTAAACAAAGCTGAGACTGAGATGTAAAAATCAGCAGTGTGATATTATGTAGACACCACTGCTTCCAGGGAAATCAAAATTGTGCTGCTGCCTCTGTGTAATCACGGAAAGCTCTGCCTACCCAGGGGGGTCAGACCTGCCTTTGGGAGGGAGGGTGTTTAGAGGTAGCTGCTAATAATCAGGGGTTTAGTCACCTCTTCTCACCCCCCTGGTGCATACATTCATTTCCTGATCCCTATGGACCCTTTGCAGCCTGCTTGCCCAGCCAGCCTAGTAATCTCTGTGGGAAGCAGTGGCTGGGAGGGAGTTTTGCAGAGTCCCAAGATGAAAGTAACTGTTGCTGCAGTGCAGATAATACTGTGCTGCACTGACTTGTCCACTAAAGCATGCAGTGCTGCAGCTCTCCAAATTGCTGTTTAAGAGGATGTCTTCTGCGTCAAAATGTCTCTGATTAAGGACAAGAGAGGCCTTTCCACCAAGCTACTCGGCTTAAGCACATAGCACAAACCCCAACCTGCTGTGTGGAAGCTGTAAGGCCTCTTCCACCCTGTACCGCTGGCCTGCTGTGTGCCCTTGGGCTTGTTTCTTAGCCTTGCCTCTCTGATTTGACAAACAAGGGTGATAATTGTTATATTAGCGCTTACGCTTTTGTAGAGCACTTTGAGAGCTGTGCATAAAAAAAGTGCTGTGTAAGTACTTCTGCTGTGATATGCTACTGCCTTTCTGTCTCCCTATACAGAAAAGAAAGAGCAAAGAACAAAAAGAGAAGCAGGTAAGAATGATTAATAAATATGCAGCCTACGATGGTCTCTCTCTCCCAAGGTAGATGTAATAGTGACAATGAATGCAGAGAAGAGGGGCCAGCGTACAGCAGAAATGAAAGTGTAGACAATGCCAGTATTATATCCACAGATCCTTGTCTCCACGGACTTCAGTCACTGCTGAGTGCTTGAAGCCAGGCAGAAGAATCCCCAGCAGAGGTATTTGACTACGTGCCCTTAACATAGGATCACTCTGCCTGCTTTAAACATGAAGATAAAGAAGGAGGGAGGAAGAGCCCCAGGGTTCAACGTCAACAAGATCCAAAACTGCTTGACATTCTCGTTCTGAAATGCCAGCTCTTAAATTATCAAGGGCTCTTTTTTCCCTTCCCCCCCCACCAAGTGCTCTGTATTTCCCCATGTAACAGTGTGCAAACATTTTATCAGCAAATACTGGTGTGGGGAGGGGGGCAGGGGGAATTGGCTATCTAAAACTGATAAAGCAATTTGGCACAGAGGCAGCGGCTATCACTTCTACATGGGTATGAACTTTCTGAGGCTTAACAAGTTGCAGGGATACAATTCTGGGGATTGACTGGTCTGAGGTGAATGGGAAGCTGTGCTCGCTCACCCTGTGACATTTCTACCTGCTCCACTGCCCATGTTACTGGGACTGTGCCCTGATGAAAGGAGTTACACCACTCTGCTGTACAGCAACGGTCCGTGACACTGTGCTAACAGTATGTTTGGGGCCATTACTTAAGTGATAATCTCACTGCTCCTTTGTTTTATGAGGCAATAATCTGATTCCCATGTGCATAAAATGAGGCCAAAGGGTAAATAGTTTGTTATAATGAGGGAACAACATTAAGACTGATGAAAACTAGAGGTCAGTGTTATTATTTCTGTTATGACACCCATTCATTTAATAATCCTTCTGTTCATATCCTAACGGCAGGAATCCACGTCCTGGCTTTTCAAGGCGGTATCTGTCCCCTAATAAAGCAGATATTATCCTGCTGTCTCTCATCTCTAACTCAGCTCGCTCTCGATGTGGTTCCTCATTACAATCAGATCTGAGAGATTCACAACATGGCTGTGGGGTGAAGAACTACTGGAGAGGGACCAGAGACACTAAAGAGACATTCTCTGTGTGGCCTCAAGGCACAGAGGTATCAGTGGCAGGACAGAGAACTCATCACAGGTTTTCTAATTTGTGATGAGCTTCCCAATTTGTGGACTCTTCTTCGTTTCTGCTTCATCTTTATGTTTCCTACCCCCCCCCCCCCCCCCAAATATCTACTTTCTACTGACAATTTGTCATTCCCAGATAAGAAAATATTCGCAATAGGAGTTAGTGCACTAGTGATGCATTTCTATAGGTCTTTCTTTTTTTGAGAGAGAGAGCAAAAACATAGCTGGCCTACTTAGAACAGACGTGAACATAGCAATATCACAGGGTTTTCTTAATTACAAAATAAAATATATAGTGCCAGGCTTTCTGAATGGGCAAGGTTTCCATGTTTATTATGTATCTATATGTATGTATAATTTCATAAACCAGTTAAATAAATAAAACATTTTTACCTGAGACTCCATTATAATATACAGTCTAGAAGTGCCCTGGATCCACCTATTCCCATCTTCTCTTTAGTTAACCTCCTGTTAGATAAATCCCTTCTTCATCTTAATACTGGTACATATTCTTCTGCCTGTGGACTATATCAAAATTATTATTAACGTTATTATTATTATCATCATTCTTATTATGATTATTATTAACAATAATAATATATGATGCTATGCTGCCTAAGAGAGGTAGGTAAGGTAGGTATGAACCAGCACTATTCTGGAACAACATACACAGAACGCATCTTTTTACACATCAGCTATGGGCAAGAACAGTATAATAAAACCAGTCAGGTAATAGATGACAACTGCTGAAGAATAGAGACCTTCTTATATATTTCCTAACTGATTTAATGTACGGTATTCAGTATTGGTGCTACTTAAGATAAAAAAAAAATCTTACTGATATTGTGTGAGAAAATTTGACTTACAGTTCCCAGTGAAATCAGCAGAAGCAGAGCTGGCTCTAACATTCCACATCCAAGATCTTTACTTTGCTTAAACACATTTTTTTCAAGTACACCCAAAGGCCAAGTTTTCAAGGAGGTTTGATGAAGCAGAGAGGCAGGTATGACAGACAAAAATGAACATTTCAGAAAAGGGCATTTTTATTGTAGGAGTTAAATGAAAACTATTGGGATGAATTCCCTTCAGGTCTTCCAGAATATTGTCCCTTGCTTTTGGGGGAAACAGAGAAGTTCAAAACCAAAATTATTTGGTACTGATATTGTGAAACTGAACGTTATGATGAAAGTCAACACTCTCATACTTGTGGATAAGGTACTGGAATAACCTCACTCTTGGCAAAATAGAATTTGCTCCAGAAATGGGTAACCAAACCTTTTATGTAATTTTAAGAAGCTTCTTTGTGGTTTGTGGAGAAAAAAACAGTCTACAGAGCACAGAATTTGAACCAATGCAGATGGACTTCCCGGGTGTGCCTCCAGATCTACGCTGGTGTAGCTGAAGTCTATTCTACTGACTGGATATATATACCAGAAAACTGCATAATAACTGTGTGAATGTCAGTGAACTTGATAAAACTTCCACTGAAAAAACTCTGTGGAGACTCTCCTTAATTTCAAGGGTCTTCAGACTGGGGTTAGTATTAACTGTTTATCATAGATAGTAACAGGAACCTCCAGGTGATTTGCTTCACTTGCTTGAAAACATAAACTTTGAGGAAAGAACATAAAAAAATTTTGTTTTCTGGGCCTGCTGATAGGAAAGACTTTAGCAATGGGAATCTCCAAAAAAGAAATTAATTTCTTGCCCTCTAACACGATTATTAAAGTTATAACTGAAGTAACAAGCTCTGCTTGTTAGAAGCACCCTCCACTCCACTCTGGATGCCAAAAGCACCAGTCCACCCTCTCCCAGTTGGCAATATCTCTCTGTAGTACCAGAATTCATTCCTTTTATTAATTGATGCACAGAGGTTAAGGTGAAAAGGGATCGTTAGATATCTGGTATAGCCTCCCATGCATTGCAGGGCATTAAATTCCTTGCAGTTATGTCTGTAATAAAGCCAACAATTTGCATTTAGCTAAGGCACAGCCTGATTTGAGGATGCCATGAGATAGAGAATGACTTGTTCCTTTGGTCATGTGGTCCAGGGGCTGATCACCTTTACTAAATAAAATAAAAAACCAGAAAACTCTATTTTCTAATTTGAATTTGCCTGCCCTTAGTTTCCAGCGTTTAGTCCTTGCTACAGTTTTCTCCACTAGTCTGGGGATCCCTTCTATTTTCTGCCTATAACAAAGGTAATTCTGTGCTGTAATTCAGTCCATTCAATATGCTTTTTTGATAAGCTAAAGCACTAAGCTCTTGCATCTCTTGATGCAAAGACTTCTCTCCTTTTGTAGGCTCTTTCCTGTTTCAAGTATTCTTTAAACATGTGGACACCAAACCCAGATGTTGTATTCCAATATAACTTGCCCCAGTGTTCTAGTCAGTAAAATCACTTCCTTAGCTCTACTCACTAATCATCAATTCAGCAGTCCCAGGGTAAGAGTGCTCACGTTTTATCACAGAATCACCTTTGGAGTCCATGTTGAACTGCTTTTTCTGCTATAATCTTTTTCAAATCCATTCTTCAACAGGATGAAGTCTGTAACTTTGGCTTGATTCCACGCTGCTAAATTAATTACTTTACATTTCACTGTGTAAAACCACATTTTGTTAGAATGATCCAGGATTGTTAAGCTCCTTGAAAGTTTTTATAGTGCTCTGTCCTCATCATTGTCTTTATGTCACCTGCAAATTTTGTTAGCAGTGTTTTTATATTCATTTCCAGGGAACTGGAGATGTTGAATGCCCTTGGTCCTAATGTTAATACTTACAGAAATCTGATAGAAGCCCCCTCCAATACCATGTCATACAGTTACTATTACTTTTTGAAAGCTTAGTAGTGTGTTTCCCAGTCCACTGTAGGCATGTGGAAATGGTATAGGCTAAATTTAAACAAAATGGCATGAAGTACTGTCAGACATATCAACTGGTAAAAATAACTACATAGATAATAATACATTCAGCTTGTTTGACCTCTTTTCCACAACATCTGTTGACTGGCAATAATTACATTTTGGTCTTCAAATTCATTATTAATTAAGGTTATGTTGCCATTTTCTTTTTCTCTTTTATTTTTTCCCCTGGGATTGAAATCAGCCCAATGAGTCTGATATATTATGTGGTGACCCTAGAACCTTGGGGAGACATCTGCTAATGACCAGCACTGCAGCTATGAAATTTGTTGTCTGATATATATGCAAACGTAATACAGGGCAAATCTCATTTATAAAATGTATTTGTAAAACTGTAAAATTCAGCTCTGCAGCAACTGAAATTACAGGTGCTCCTGGAGATCAGGTACAGCTTATCATAAAATACCTGAGGACACAAGGTATTAATACAAATGTCTGGGGAGTCAGCCAGGACTGTAGCTTATACGGTCTTGGGATGTTTGCAGTAGCCAGCACAGGTCCATGCTGCAACTGGGATAGGCTCTCCTATGTTACACTAGGACCCTCTCCAGCATCTGAAGCAGGCAAGACCAGGGGAGCATTCAGGTAGCTCGCTCTTCCCATAGGCAAGAAGTCTTGTGCAGCTCTTCTCAGTACACCTTGGGTGGGTTTTTCTGCCTCTGTACCACTTGACACAGAGATGCATTAAATACTTGTTTTCAAGGCTGTCAGTCTGGCACTTTTCACAGGGACTAATACAGTGTTTGCTCTCTCTCCTTCATCCCAAAACCAAGTGACACAAAAAGTTAACGTTAAAAATGACAAGGTGCCCAAAGACATTAATGACTTTATAAAACTTTATACAGATCATAAGACATACAAGCAGTACTCATAGGCAACTGAGAATATCTTGTGCCCTGTCCTATCTATATAAGCAATTACAATTTTATTTCTGAGTCTCAATTTCCCCACTTTTTACATTCCCAATAAACAGCCATTAGCACCTGGCGAGTGTTTTATTCTGCACTTGAGGGTAGAAATGTAGTGATAAAAATAGAAAATCCACACTAGGAAATAAACAATGATGTTGTTTAGTATAATGAATAAAGCCAGAACTTGTTGGAGCCCTATGCAATATGGATAGCTGATATACCAAGAGTACTTTGTGAGCCTCCCTGAGCTCAGTCAGGGGTTTCCTGGTCTACCTGGAAAGAGCAAAGATACCTTTCTTCTTATTATTTTTCTTTATTCCCATGCGTATCCAATTAAAATTGCTTGGATCAGGACTCAGGTTTGTTTGAGGTGCCACTGCTGGAGAAGCTCTAACTTGCAGTTAGGTCTAAAGCCTGGTGGTAGGGAACCACCAGAAAGGTGGGCATCACACGCCTCCCGAGAGCCTGCGTGGTAGCAGGAGTGTTGCAAATTACTGTGTGTAGCTCCACAGATGAAGGAAAAGAAAGCCCAGTGATTCAGGCTGGGGGATGAGAAAACTGCGTGGCTCATGATGAAGGGCCGTATTTTTCAGTCAAATGGCATAGACAGTGTGTGCTCCAGGTGATGGTGGACACAACAGGAGAGCTGTGGCTGGAAGGTGATACACTAGTCATCAGCCTCACTACTGGAGGTGCTGTGAGCTTGTTTCTCCACCATAAGTCTCATTTGCATTAGGCAACGCAGCTTTTTGTAGTTTTAAAGAAAATGCAAGTAGTAATATGGTATCACAAGGTCAGCTGCAATCATGTAAGGTATCGGTGGTTATCTGGAAACCACATGAAACAACAATCTCTTTCCTCACACCAGCTCTGCACTGCCTTCTTGTGTAGCAGCAGCCTGCAGATGAGGAGCTGAGAGTGGTTTTATTTTTTTCCTCTCTGTGCAACTCTTCTGTGGCTTGTGCAGCATTATGTCTCAAAAAGTAGCTGCAAAGCTGGTCCATTCCCATGAACGCTTCTGAAGGTAACGGGAGTGGAGGTGCAGCTTGGGGAAGCCCAGTTGTTCCTACCTCTTCTGCAGGCTTCAGAGGCGGTGTCACACCAGTGGTCACACAGGGGGCAGAGCAAGGAGTGGCGACGGCCTTACCCAGTTCTTCCATGACTTCTCTAAGATGCACAGCAAGGATGACAGCAGGAGCACTTGCCAGGCAAGATGTGGGCCAGATCTACCTAGTGTCGGTCCAAGGTTGTCTCCAAACAGTAGAAATACCCTCCTGCCTCAGTTTCCCTGCTCCAGTGTGGAGACAAATCACCCCCTTGTGATGGATAAAAAAACAGCTGTAAGACAGGCCGGTTGCTCTCCTTCAGTGGGCGGTAGGCACCAAGTGTAGCAGCTCCAGCTTCTGGCTGACCCACAGCTGTCCCCAGAGGCCAGGCGGTGCCGGTGGCCCCCGTGGTCTCTGTAGGTGTGCAGCGTGCCAGGACCACCGGAGCAAATGCTTTTCATGGGAGGGGCAGGAAACAGCGCTTCTGTAGCGCAGTGGAAAGCAAACCATTCACTGGCATCAGGGTTTCGTCTTCTCACAAATAAGATCTTTGTTTATCAATGTGGCTTTGTAGTTCTGTGAGAACCAGCAGAGTTCCACTTTCAGGAAAATATTAATGATTAACCATGAGTAAGTAAGGGAGGGTGAGACCTTTGTGGTGTCTGCTGAGAGATAGCAGTACTTTGCCATCGCCGACAAAAACCCCAAGCCCACGGCCTGTGGATGCTTACTCCGAACTTCCACTTACAAACAAGGCACATACCACATAGTTCCTCTTCAAACTTACGCAGAAAATTGCTTCCTTCCCCAGTACATAACCCTGGGGATTCTTACCCTGAACTTCCCCTGTCCTCCTGGCAGCCCAAGGGGTATGGACTCCAGAGATTTGCCCAGTTTCAGTGAAACTGCACAGCAAACTTCATTAAGCTTTCCAAGATAGGAATCAGTATCTGTTCCTCCTTCTTCCTCCTCCATCAGCACCAGCTGCTACAATGAGTATTGCCCTATAAAACACTTTCCGTTCGATTCTGATGCCCTCAGGTGCCCTTCTCCTCCCCCCTCCTCCCAGATGAACACCTGTGAGAGGCAGATGGTACAGATAATCCAGAATATTTTTCTTGAGTCCATGTAGAGAAGCTGCCAAGCTGCTGATTTTTTGGCACTATGCCTCATGGCATCCATGGCTGGTGAGAGATGCAGATGCTGCCTGAAAATAGCTGAAGAGGAAATTCTCCCCGTGTCTCTGGAGGTCCAGGGAAGGCGGCTGCTGCTGCGGGATTCACGAGCAGGTGTCCCGCCGGCACCCCTGCCAGGGACGCCTGGCGAGCAGAGAGAGCTTCCTTGCTCACGTCTTTAATCAGTCCTTCCTCCGGCTCTCCAACGGGCTCCGTGGGCACCGCCTTGTTTTCTTGTAGTGGAGGGGCAGAGGCTGTTTTCGGTCTGACACGGCCTGGCAAGGGGACGAAAGGGAGCTGGGAGCTGTTGCTTCTGCTTGCAGACATCACCTCCACGCACACACAGAGGCTGCAGCCACAGGTATTGCTATTCGTTTGTTTTCATAGAAGATAAGCACCAGCACATACTTACGTCAGCCAGAGGTATGATGTGCATCCTCTTCACCACTGAGCTTTGTCAGGGTGGTTCATGGGGAGCCTGTGTGGGTGTCCAGCCATGCAGCCGAGCGAGGGCTCCCAGCGCAATCCCGCACCGCTCTGTGTCCTTCAACAGCCTGCACCAGCAGCCCTCTGATCGATCACAGTGAAGGGGTCCCTGGGACAAACCACCACCATATGCTCAGCTCCTTCCTGACAAGAGAAGTGGTTTTCTAACATGTGGCTGTGTCTGGAAAGCGGCCTCATTCTTACATGAAGAAATTAACCCTGGGGTAGGAGTCGTGCCCAGACACAGCCACAGCTGTCCCACTGAAATTCAGATATTCATCAGGGCCTAACACAACTGAAGCAGGATTATTCCACAGCAGTCACCAGGAAAAGGAGCTGAGACCAGTTTACCAGCGCAGAAGACCAACAATAACAAATACCAAAGAGTCAACATACTGTGCTCTTCCTATTGTGCGGGGCTTCAGAGCAGCGTAAATCCTTGCACTGCCTGGCCGGTTTTGAAAGGCCTGTTCTTATTGCCCAGGGTCTGCCAGACACTTTGTGGACACAAAGGAGAGCGCAGTCCTTGCCTGAAGGGGCTGATGGTCAGTGGCAGACTAGCAGTGAGGGAAAGGAACAAATAAGACAGAAGGAAAAGGCATGTGAGTGTTGGAAAGTGTGTGATGTGCCTCAGTATGTTTTGAGAAGCTGGAAGACATGGGAGACATTAATTTTCTTTCCACTATTTATTCTTTATTGGTTCTATAACCTTCAGATCTGTAATTCAGGATCTAACATCCTTGGTTTCCAGTATTTAGTCTTTTTATGCACATTATACAGCAAAATGCCTCTTGCTCCTAGCCTCCTCCTCCTCCTCCAAAACCAGGACACTACACCTAGCTCCTTAAAAACATGGGGGTACCTAACCCCACTGGGATCAAATAGGCTTGGCCAGATTTAGGTGCCTAAACACCTTTGAGGATCTAGGCTTTAATCGGCTCACGTAATGAGCTCCTATAGTCAAAATGCACAAACAAACTCTTAAAGCCAATGGCTCTGAGATCCAGTGCAGAACAGGCCCTCCAAATGCAGGCACCCAGGCCAAGGGTCTGGGAAAGGCCCAGAGAGCAGCGCTGAAATTGAGACAGGTATCACTCCTCAGGCAGCAGCACCGTGTCTGCATCAGGTGATGCAGTGGCGATCAGAAAAAAAGCCATGTGTTTTTTGCAGCAGACCTGCTTTCTGCATTCCCTGTAAGATAATCCCTCCTGCCCCCGTTTTCTGAGGGAACCTGATTTCTTGCTGGAGTCCAGGTGATCGAGAAGCAAGAAGGCACTGTGGAGAATTTCTGCTATGCCAACACAGTTTGGGGGGGGGGATTCTTCTTCCTGTTAAAGGGCACATGTAACACATCAACTAATCTCAGTCACAAGCAACTTAGCACAGAGACACAAAGGAACTCATAGCTGCAGCTGCTCTCGCTGCCTTACCACAAAATGAAAAAGAACCTCCCTATAAAAATTAATAATGCTGTTCTCATTACCACACAGCTTGTGCACCATTCCTGCTCTACTACAGAACATAACTCTGCTGGGTAATGTATGAACAGAAAGCAAAAGAAAAAAGGGTGCCATTTGACTGGAGAAGTTTAAAAGAAGAATAGACTGTGTCATAAGCAGCGAGGAGCGGTATTGGTGCTGCAGCAGCTCAGCCATAAGTGAGTGTGGGCTGTGGTTTTGTGGAAAGTGTCATGAGAAGAGACCTTTCAGGGTGAAATTTTAGGAGGAAAATAAGATTTCTTTCTCAGTGGCTAATGGGCAGCCTGCAGCTAAAAAGATGTAGATGGTGAGGGTGCTATGCTATGAATTGTGGCAGTGCCAGCCCTGGGGCTCTGTGAGGGCTGTGCTGTCCTGAGCAGATGGCAGCTGAGCAGGGGGACACAGCCCTGCATGGCAGCACCCAGCCTCTCCAGGAAGTCACCTCCCTGCTGCCTTGCTCAGGACATCTGACACAACCATACACATGTGATTTGTGCTTGGGTTGCTGCGTTGAAATGCAAACAGGTGTTACAAAATATGAAAAACTCCTCTATGCCTTTCACAGAGGATGTGGGCTTTGGTCATATAAGAAATGGAAACTTTAATTATTCAGAATGTTTCACCACCTCTAGATTGGCTGATAGATTTCAGGAACCTTTCTTAACAGTGGTGTAATGCTGGGAAAATGTAAGTCCATGCCTTGAGACAGTCCTGGACCATGATGACTATTTTTGCTGTGAGGTTAGCTAGGAAAAGCCATTTCTTGGTATCATTATATAGAAGAGACCACGGGTACTAAGTTATGTGTGTAAGCTTGGACAATGAAGAGACAGATTAACATCATGTCTAACACAGGACCTGATTTCCACAATAATCAAGAAAGGCAGTAGACGTGGAGGGCCTAGATGATAGTAATAGCTAGCCATGGTGAGTTAAACTCATGGATGATCATGGAGATTGCTTTTTTCCCAAAGCAATGTCCAACAAGCTGGAGATATAAATGGGAGCAAAGAATCAGGTCCACAGCTGGCAAAGAGGTATGGTGCTTCTCCGTGTTCCTCAGACTGGGTTGTAGAAACTGGATAAGGACCGCAGCATTACATGATGCAAGAGAGAGTCCTTCTCCTAACTGCAGTATGATCCTTCAGCATTGCCTGCTGCACCTCAACATGCTTCACTTGAACTCACCATGGGGCACAGTTTGCCTCTTTTGGTGTTTTGCCCTCCTTCAAGGCAGTTGTTTCAGAAATCCTTGCAGATTTCTTCGATTGCTCTCTATTCAAGTCAGTGCACCAGTAGGCACTCCAGCTCTTGCTGTAAATGATGCAAAGATGCTCAGACCAACAGAGAAGGAAAAATGTAAATGCTAGTGAGCACCTTTTCCTGCGCTCCTGTAGAAGCACCGCTACACCTGACAGTACTCCAGGCTACAGCTCTCTGTCAAGAACCTGCTCATTTCCATCCTTCTAGCTCAATCCTCAGCCCTGCTGACACAGCAGCTTTGGAAAGACCCACCTGTTCCTTAGGATGCAGCCAATCCCTGCTGGATGGCCCGATCCCCTGCTTCTGGCAGGGCAGCATTTCTCAAGTTAAAAAGGTACCTGAAGACCAGTTAGGCACTTCTACAAATTCTGCAGAATATCAGTGCAGGAGCAAAGCTGAACTCTTGATGAAATCAAGGAGAGCTGAGGACTTCACCTGAAGAGATATTTTTAAAGTAGAGATATTTTTAAAGCAGAGATATCTTAAAAATATGTCCTGTCTGCATTTTCCAGGAAACTAACTGCCTTTCAAGATCTGCCTCTATGGTTTCTTTATCATTCTAGCAGTGCTCAGGATGTTAGGTAAATGTCACAGCATTTCCAGTGAAAAGAGGCATTAGTGCAAATCATAATCAAACCTGAGGATTCAAATCCTCCCTGCGGGTACGTCAGTGTGACCCTGGCTCAGGGATGCACTGCTCCAAGTATAAAATAGGGAGTTATCTGACCTGTCAGGGTCAAGATGGAGTAGAAATTCAACTCCCACCCCGCACAGCTGCACTGTAACCAACAGAGGAATCCCTGCATATGTGTTTCAGCTTTTAGGTTAGTTTTCACTGTTATTAATTTCCTTTTATAATCTCCATTTCATGTTTACCAACACAGCGCCAGATTCTCAGCTGATGTAAATCAGTGATCCATCGCTGTTAAGTGAGCGGCGTTATTTTACAGCCGTTGAGGGGATGGCCTCTAGCTATCAATTTTGCTTTGCTCCTCTCTCAACAGGAATAATGTCTTTTAGAATTTGAAACTAAGTAAAAAAAACCCACCCCTTGGACAGCTGAATCCTGTAATTCCCTCCTAGCCTCCACTCTTGTTGCTGCCAATGGAAATGAAGAGCACTGAGCACCTGGCAGGATCAGGCCTCCAAGCAGCTCCAAGGCTGTGCCAGCCCTCTAATTCTGGGATAATGATAATAATCTGGTTTGCGCCGAGTGTTGACACATATTTATTAATTGCAAGGTGCGGCTGGATCTGCACCTTGCTAAGACAAACACTTGCAGAACAATGTGCACAGAGGAGGCTGGAAACCACCCAGCCATGTGTCAGCAGCAGCTGAAAGGGGAGGAAATTGCTAACTGTCCCATGCAAGGAGGCAGAACACTGAAAAGCTGGCCGGAGAAGGAAGAATGTACTTCTCCTGGGTTCAGTTTTCCTTTTGGAAAAACCTTTCCTGTTTCATCAGAAAGTTGCCGACCTCGCTGTGGCCCCAGTGGCTCGTGACACAAGACCAAGATGACACAATTGGAGCCAGGCTTCGTGCCAGGGCTGGCACTGATTTAGTGATGTTCCTAGAGAGCAGGGGGAGGCAGGTCCTGGCCCACAAGCTGAAGGTTATTTGTGCGGAGTCAAATATTTAAGGCAGCAGTCATGCGAGTCCCTGAGTGGTAGGAGGGGAAGGGGAGCCTGCCTGCCCTGCCTGCCCTGCCTGCCCTGCCTGCCTGCCTGCCTGCCTGCGCGGTAGCTGGTCCTGCAGAGGGGAGCTGCTGGATGCTCAAGGGAAAAACCAGCAATGAGACTGGGACAGAGAAGAGCTTTCATTCTTACTTTTGATACTAAAAAAATATGTAGCAAGTGACTACACGGTATTTATTTACTGCTCTGTAAATGGTGCTCAGTGACTCACCCCTTTTGGTGCTTTGCTTTATTGGTGATGAAATTGCTCTCTCTTGTGAGCAGCTTCTTTCCTTCCTTTTCCTTCAGCCTGAGGATTTACATACAGCGATACCAGATAAGCAAAGACAGTGCAAGACAGCTCACTGAGTTCATACCTCAGCTTTGGCTGAGTTATGCCTGGCAAAACTGCAGCTAGCTTGAATGTGTCTGTAGGCTTTTCACTGCGCCTCTGCTTGCTTTCCCGCACAGCCGAGAGCACTTCGAAGATGCGCTAACTCATGTCACTTAGAGCGACTTTCAAAGCCCACTTAACTTATCTGTCCTGACATAGCTGTGACCAGCCTGGCACTAATCAGGCTGTTCAAGAAATATCAGCCAGTTACACACAGTCCTCTGAATCAGTGAAGAGGAGAAACTTCCTTTCTCATTTTAAGTAGTTTCTGTATGTCTAGAGATGTCTTACAGAAACAGAAACTATACCTGATAAAGTGCCAGCATTAATCCATTTGATGTATTTAAGTGCGGCTGTTTAACAGCAACATATCAAGTTAATGTAATACTGATGGAATAAGAAATGGCATCAGAGGGTTTCAAAAGATTTCTTATCACAAGGAAAAAAAAAAGATTTTGACTTCCCATTTCATTTCTCTGTGAATGAGAACACCTTTGCTATTTACATTATTTACTGTTTACCATAGTAGAGTCACTACTAAAAATCAAAGTGATTTGCAGAGCCCTGCCAGTTCTTTTTATATCTCCTTTGCTGACTCAATAAACATCTGACACTCCAGTATTGTAACTAAGTACTGTACTGATTCTGCCCTCATTGAAAACATCTTTCTAAGAGAAAGGAATTGTTCTGCTTCTACTGAAAATGTGATTTGTCTGGCGAAGCATTTGTAAAAGCTTTTTTCCCTCAATGTGACTGTGGCAATTGGAAGCAGTTAGGCATGTACAGTAACTCGAGAAGCTATATGAAATCTTGTGATATGCAAATATACTGCTGTATACATGGCAAAGAAGAGCTTTGGGCATGCTTACATGAAACAGAGTTGTGTTAACAAAAAATTCCCTTATATGCTATTCTGAAATAAAACTCCATCCTGAAAAATTATGTGAAGAAAATATTTCAGAAAACCTGTGCTGGTAGGGTACTGGTTCTGAATTCAGACCAATTCTGCCCCAGGCTAGTTGTGTTTCTCCCAATACAGTCGCCTTTAAATAAAATAGAGTGGGATTGAGCCAAGGAGCCTGAGCAAGGCACCGCAAGGGAAAACGCTTTGGTACCAGCTGGCAAGGACAGGGTGTTTCACTTCTCGACCATCACCTGGCACAATCCAACAGGATGGATGTCTCTGCTGGGAAAGGTGGCTGTCTGTATCTGCTTTCAGATCCAAATTCAGGCAGGTAAGAGACAATGGGAAACCAGAAAGAACAGCCTAATGCAACTTCACTATGGTGTTCTTGGATGCCAGCCACAGGCAAGTCTTCCAGGTAAGCACAGAACACAAAGGAATTTATGAGCACATAAATCATAGAAGCTGAAGATGGGAAAGGCCACTGGAGGACTAGTCAATGCAGGCCTGTTTTCTACAGGGAATTTCTCAGTTGACAGTTTTAAGAATTTCAAACAATAGGGCTTTAACTTTCCTCTGGAAGCAATTCAAGGTGATTAGGCACCTATCTGAACCTTTCAGCATCGAAGTGCATTTCACCGGACTGGCCCTATGCAGATTCCTAGCAGGTCTTGCTGCAGGTCGTTACATTCAGGTTTCTTTTTGCTATTTATTCCAGGCTTATTCTATAATGAAACAAATCCAGAAGTGAAGGTAGTCACTTCAGGCTTGCCTACACTGCGAGTTTCCACAAACTTTCCTTCCAGGGAAACTGAGTCAAAAGGAAGAATAGTTGTGAAAAGCTCCCTGGGTGGACAGTCTGCGTTTGGGTTACATTGAACTGGGAAAATGTGTTAAAATTATGAAACGCGGAAGCCTGCATGTGGCATTGTTGTGGAGTAGCTGTGGTGTGTTGCAGTTACACTCTACCGTACAGCAGAATGTCCTCTGCACAGTCAGGTCCCTAAGGTTTGAGCCACTTCCACAAATTGCTCCTAGAAACTAGGCTGAGTTTCAACCACGCAGATCACATCTTCAAATGGCTTTGCTGGTTTGCACTCGGGCAGGCTGTGCATCAGCAGCTACTCCACAACAGAAGCCCAAAGAAGATGTAAGAACGAAAGGGCACACAGAAAGATCGAGGAAACTGCCTCTGCCCCTAACGTCTGAGCATAAGGCTGCTAGAGCAAGAACAGAGACCTGCTTGTGCTGAAAATCCACTTTATATTCTCTGTAGAGATGAGCAGAGTCTGTTGGCATTTTGCAATGATTGCGAGGAACTTTAGTGGTTAATTATGTCCTCTGTATCTTGCCTCGCTATCTCTGTGCACATTTACATGAGTCCTAAAAGGAGTTTACTGTTCAAATGCCTAGGCTTTGGGCCAGGAGCAGTGCCTAGATAGAACACTGTGAAACATCTCCTCACGTGCCGTGATAAAATGCTCGGGGACGTACTGTATAGACCTATGAGTATGTCTGCAAAGTCATGAAATGTTATGTCAGCAGTGCTATGAGCGCTGCCAGGTTGTAATTTCAGAGCAGTCTATCAGCCAAAGTAGGGGAGTGACAAACCTAACTGGCACCCAGCATTCAAGGACTGTGTCACTGTTACGTGGTGGTACTTTTCAACCCTGTGTGCCAGAGGTGGTAAGGAAGTGGTTGGGCAAAATCTGCAGGTTAGCAGAGTGGGAGAAGTGGGGGAGTAACATAATGGGCTCAAAGGAAGGAAAGGGTGAAGAGCGGGTGAGAGCAGTGGTGGCAGGGTGGTGGGAGGCCAACAGAAGGCTCCCAAGGCAGTGATGTGCTTAACCATTTCCTCTTGCCCTGAGCTGGTTGCTCGCTTTGGGTGTGTGAGAGGGGAAGAGGGTGGTGTGCCACTGTGGTGTGCCAGGTGAGAGTCAGGAAGGGGGAGGAGAGGGGGCTGGGGGTAGGTGATAGTTTAGCCACAGCTGGAGGAAAACGGCTTGTGTTAGCCTAAGGCTTGTTTGAATTGATCACCACCCTTCACTTTCCCTTTCTCATCAGTCTCACCACCACTTAAATTAAAATGCTAATAAAATGTAAAGAAGGACAGATACTTTCTACTGAGGTCCCTTGCCCCCGGACAGGCAGCCTGAGCATCTGTGCTTGTGCTCAGCCTGCCCTCTCCATGTGTCTTTCCCTTTTTTTTTTTTTGCTTACAAGCAGAGAAGCTTTGGGGTCCAGCCACTGCAGGAGCTCCCTGGGACGCTGGCCGGGTGAGGGGAGAATGGTAATATACTTAGCTAAGATAGGAAGCAGTAAACACATCCAATGCTGAAATGGAAGAAGAACCATAGAATCACAGAATCCTTCAGGTTGGAAAAGACCTTTAACACCATCAGGTCCAACTGTTAACCCAGGATTGCCAAGTCCACCACTAAACCATGTCCCTAAACACCAAGGGGCTTACCTCCTAGCCTCCCCCAGGCATACTGGATTTCTGTGGTTAAGTCTTCCTTACCAGATACCCCACCAGTCGCAAAGTATTCAACAGTCTTGACTAACCAGAAGCAATCATAATACAACATAGTTCAGTAGGAATGACTCCTGACAACCCCCCCTCTCACCCGTCAGAATTTGGCAGGTAGCACAAACCCTGTCAGAGTCTGACTTCTTTCCTTACAAAGCACTTCAGCTCCAAGCTCTTGACTGAGACTTACAAGGTGCCCTGACGTGTTCCTGGTTCAACAATTTGTTAGCTGTGGCTTTTTGCAGTGGTTGCCTCATTGCAGTATTTCTTCCAGGGCTTCCTGGCTCTCCTCAGGAGACAAGGAGATGTGGGATCAGTGGCAGGGTGGTGCATCAGACAGTGCATCCACAGCAGAGCTTTGCTGCTGATTCCAGTCATTTGCCGTTGCGAGCAAGCTGCACTTGAGGGCAAGACTGTGCTGAAACACAGACTTGGCCACGGGGCCAACATGACTGTAAATGGGTAGAGGACGTGCAGGTACTGATCAGTTTTGGCACGACACGAAACAGAGTGGGAGGGTGACTGGAGGCCAGTCAAACCAGCAGAGAAGCAGTATTCCTCGCTCACTGTGTGCTACTGGTGAGCAGAGCACAGATCGTCTCCAACATTCATACCCACTGGGAGCTGTGCTGTGTGGGTGTGGGGTGTTTTGGTGAGAATAGAGCTGGGCTTGCTGGGAGTCTTGTGCCAACAGGCTCTGAGAATAATAGCAGGCGTGGGAGTTGGGAGGCATGGGTTTAGTTTTTGTGGGATTCCTAGGGCAAGGTCCTTCCTCCTGGCCTTTTGCCCTCCTCCCTGGCACTGGGAGGTGGAGAGTCCTTTGGAGCAGGGGCTGTCCCTTCAAATGGGTGCAGGCGCAGTGGGTCGAAGATCTGGTTTGGGTACCTTCGTATGCACACAAGTTCAAATAATCATAGTGAGGTTCCTCCCTTGCTTAATCCTCTACCCTTACTGAACCCTCTGCCTGCATATCCGTGTCACAGTGGCAGAGAAAAGTGTGTCAGGAAACAGTTAATTTGCTGGGGGGGCGGGGGAGGTTTGCAGGCAGAAGGGAGGAGCAGGAGAGTATTTCTGTATTAACATGCAGCTGGTTAATGCAGCTGAATAGCCCTGGCTCAGCTGTTACCTTTCTCAAAGCCAATGGCAAATGATGAAAAACCGTGGTAATATCTATTAAAAGTTTGTGGAAGGGGCCTGCTCAGTGGGAGCTTTTCCATCTCACATACAAGTGATGATTTAGAACAGAGAAAGATCCCCTCGAGGGGATTCTGTGAACCATGCAATGCTAATTAACTCCATTGTTGTATTTTGTTTTGAACATAAGAGTCCCTCTGGGATTGCAGCACTCTTTCCTCCTGCAATAGATTTCCATTTTGCACCACTGTATAAAATCTCCCCCACATCCCATCAGCAAAAGGGATTAACAATAGGGAGAAGCATATGTGCATAGTTTTATGGGGTTCTAGGAAGGAATGTCTCTCCCTTCACCTCCCAGATGCATTCCCAATAGGAGCCATTCTGTACATCCTTGTTTGTGCTGTTTCTTTAACCTTGAATTAAAAACAAGTGTACATCAAACACTGGGCAGCATCTCCCTTTGATCTTTGGCATATTCAAACCACTTCCGAACATGCTGTGCTGGAGTTTATTTTAGTGGTTAGGTTGTTTGGGCACAAATGCAAAAAAACAAAACAAAACAAACAACCCCCCCCCCCCAAAAAAAAAACCCCAACACCCCCAAAAAATCAACAAAAGCCATTAATACCAGGAGTGGAAGCACTGGTGAAAGACCGATTTGCTCATATACAGTTTGTTCTAAAAGGAAAGCAAGAGAATGAAAGCTCCCATCTGTTTGAAGCCCTTACAGTCTTGAGCCAGCAATGTTAGGGAGAAACCTGACTCCCTCTGTGCTGGATCTGCTCTTCATTTTCTGGACTACTGGTGTCCCACTTTGACTTGCTCAGACACCCTCCTCTCTGCCCACTCCTTTTATGTTGAATAAAGTGGATCCTGACCCACCCTGGTGGTGCTCTGGCTATTACAATGTGGCATCAAGTTCAGCGAAGTCAAAACAAGGGCAAGAGCAAGGAGCATCAAGTCTTTCAGGTGAATCAAATGTCTTCTTCTGAATTCTTCCACTTCAGTCTCTGGCCTCCATCAACTCTGAGAAAGCCCAGATCTCCATGGGTGTCTTGGATATTCTCTTTTCTCCACTGCCTTAAGTTTGAGTTCTGCGCAGGCCAGTATTTAGAGAGTGCTGATGTCCATCTTCCTGCTTTAGGCAACTTGTTTGCTTCATTGTAAGAAATATTTAGCAAGCTGTCCCAAGGGAGCAGCTAGTGTACTGGAATCAGATTGACAGCTTTTGGATGGAACTGGAACTGGAACTGCGCTGGGAGCTACCTGCATCAGGTGTTGTGTGGTTTCTGCGTGAATTCAACCAACAGGAGCAGGGATTTGCAAATAAGAGACTTTCTCATGTACCTTATAACACTGTAAATTCTTAAGTCTTGATTCTTAATTCATGCTGGAATATATTTAATTATAATCTGGATAAATTTTGGGGTTCTCTGAATGAACAACAGGAAAGACAGTTAACAACATCTTCAGGGGTGTAAATAACAAGTTGTAGAGGAGCATAAGTGATGCTGCCTTTGTTCTCAGGCCCCTGGCACAGGACTGTGCCACCTCCAGACCCAGGCAGAGCTGCTGCCCATCGGAGACACTGCAGCTCATCAAAGATCCTACACCCCGCTTCCACCTTCAGCCAGCTAAGCAGAATACTGGGTATATTAAATGGCTTTGTCAGGGATCCAGTGGGGATGCTCATTGAGGCAACAGCCTCTGTGGCGTTGCTACTAGGTTGACGAAAGAAAATTTGTCATGTGAAGCTTCCCGTTCTCCCCATAGCATCCCTTGCTTACTGCAAGCTCCTCTTTTCCTTTCCAAAAGGAGGGGAATCAATTCCAAAATATTTATACTGTCTCTGCCCCAAACCTTCCTGCACCACCACAGCCGGATGGATTTTCCCTTGGAGGTGTGCATTCAGTGATCCCAGCAGAAGGTGGTCCTGAGACCCCTCTTGTTCAAACACTACGACGTTACATTCTGCTGGAGGGTCTTGAGGGCTATTGCCACAACAGATGAAGCTGTATTTGTCTATTACAACAGCAGCCTACAGAGCATGCTAGTGTATATAAAGCAACATACTGAAAGGACGTTGAGTCATCCTTTCTGAAAAGGCTGCTAAATCTTTTCTGCTTGAGTGTTACAAGTCCATGTAAATATATTCCACGTAAATACATATTTTTCTTCTTTTCTTTGCAGTCCCTTTATAGAAAAAGACAGAATTAAAAAGGTAAAACTAATGGGGAGGGACTTGCCATTCTAAAACCCTCAGCTTACTTCAAACACACACAGTGGGGTAGTGACCTCAGTATCTTCTCACCCACATCTGTATAAAATAACCAGAGCAACTCCATAGGTTTACCCTACCCAACATCCAGAGAAGAAAGGGTAAGAGCCAGCCTGGTTTTGAGAAGCATTTCCAGTACAGTGTTCTCAGCAGGAGTGCCTCTGCCAAATTGTGCGGCTTTTTTCACCCATTAATATATATATAGCTGCAAGGAAATAGTTTGGTGAACAGAACAAACCCACAAGTCATTTTTTGCCAGTCCCCTCTGTAAGCTCGTATTCCTTTAGCGCTCGCTGACCACTGGCTTGTTAGTGTGCAGGGACGGTCAGCGAAGGTGCTATCAGTGTGGTCCTCATCACGCCAGCCAGGATCACCCTCTCCTTTCTCCTGTAGCTCAACACATTAGTTCTTTATCGAGCTGCTGCAGATAACTGCCCCGAGCAGCTCAGGCTGGTGGCTGAAAGCTGACGAATAGTTTCCTGATGAGTGTGCGACAGGGACACCAAACGCCACGCGAGAAAGCAAGCCCTTTTATGACTGCTGAGATCACACAAGCCAAAGTGCATCGAAGGTTTTCTGCAGATACTAAAAGCAGTTTTTGCTTGAAGCTGCTCCTGCTCCTGGCACCACAGAGGCATCAATCCCCTTGCCCCCTCTCTCCCAGGCTAAGTATAGAAGACACTCCAACTCCCGAAACTTGCATTCCCACCCCAAGTTTTGCACTGCAGGTCTCGCCGAGTAATCTCCCGTGCTCTGCCCAGAGAGGTCCCCACCAACTCCTCTGGGGCTCTGCAAGAGGCTGCACATCCCCAGCATGCAACCCACAGCTGGGCCTGCCCATCTCTGGTTTCCTTGCTTCAGCAGCCGCGTGGAGATATTTTTGTAGTTTCCATGAAATAGATGCTTAATGCCAACATCCGTTTGTCCTCTGTGACCTATGATTTTCACCCTGCTAGAACAAGTGAGAAGCAACTCTCCTGCTACTTGGCAGTTTTCACGTACTCTTAGGAAGAGGCTGGATATGGGGAAGGGGGCACAAGGAAGGGTGGGAGCTGCTCTGACAGCCGCTGAGCTTTCTTCCAGCCAGTTTCTGAGCTTTGTATCACTGTGTGAACTTTTTTCCATGTCTGACAGAAATGAGTGGAAGGGTAGCTAGCCCTGCTCATCACAGAGAGCACAGGCCACTTGCAAATATCATTTTAGTGTGTCCCTGCTCTTCCCTGTCTTGGCCTAATATTTGCAGTGGTTCATTTCTAAAGCCTAAATAACATAAGCTCATGATTGAACGTGCTTCTCCTGAGCTAAACTCCACCCTGTTCCAAAGTAATTGCTTCCTCTCAGTGCCCCTTTTAAATCCTCAGGAGAACAGGACAGAAGTTCAACCTCTGAGTCTTGCGGCCAAACCACAAAGCCCATCAGCCACCCCTACGTGTCTGGGGGCTCCTGTATCATGCCCGAATCCATCCCTCTTCCTTCTTCTGCCCCTCTCCACTCCACCGTCGTGAGTCAAGCCCATCTCTTTTCCTGGAAAACAGGGGTCCTCTGCCTGGGGCTGGCAGCTGTGCAGAGCTCCTCTGGGTCAGGTCCCTGAACTGCCCAAAATCTCCTGCTCAGCTGCCAGCTTTGTGACAGGAGGCAGAGGTGGGTGTCACCTCGGGATGCATTTCAAAGCCAAAGAACCCTTGTTTTAAGTCTGTCGCAAGCTTTGTGCAATAACCTTTCTCCCAGAAGATTGGCGATAAAGCTTTTAAAATTAATTTACATAATTGGATCTTTAATTCCTTTTAAATGGAAACCAAAATGGCACTGTTCTCAACAAAAAAGACTTTCACAAAAGCCAAAGGATTGGTTGCAAGGTGGAGAGTGTCACTGAGCTGAAACTAAGCCCAGATAAAAGATAATTAGGCAGACTGAATCAAATTCTGGTTGTGGATGAAGGGGAAAGCTTGAGGTAACAGCACAGGCTTCAGTAAAATTACTTCACGCTTCTGTCAGTGTAACCGAGACTTGGTCTGCAGTAACTAACTTTTCAGCTCTGTGGTTAATTAGCAACCCTTTTATTTTATGGCTTTCTTTATTAAAAAATTTATTAGATTCATAAACACTGTAGATATTTTTATAACAGCAAAGCAAATGTTTCATTTGTATGAAAGACCAAGACACCATTTGAGTCAATCTGACAGCAATCATTTCATTCAGTGGAAATTTTGGCCCACTGAGATACTACTAGGAGAGCTGGGCATAGAAAACCAGAGTTCAGCTAGTGAAAAGCTATTCTCATGTGCTTGTAAATGAAAAGCAATATTTCTAATGAAGTGCAATGTATTTTTACCTCCCAGCCCTCCCTGAATTACATGTGCAGCTTTATATGGTGTCTTTACCTTAAAATAAAAAAAAGCAATTTTAGTAGGTATAATCCACTGCACTTGTTTCTAAAGAGCTGGTTTTATTGTTAAAAATAGCCAAATGGCAATGTACAAGCCTGTTCTACAAGACAGCTTGGTTTTCTCCCCCTGCGTGCAACAATTCGTTCTTTAATCAAATATAAAGAAACTCCATTGGTGTCCTCTACTTGCCAGCACTTTTAGTTACCCAAAGCAGCCTGAATACCAGCTAGAGGCTTATGGCCATAACCTCATTAACCTTTGCTTTAAAACAGTAGTGAAATAGAAACAGTGGAGCTGGGGCAAGCTGGCAGAATACAAATAGAAGATTTCTGCGACTTGTCAGTCCTCCCGGGTGCTCCATCACTGCTTGTGCCATGGAAACGCAGCCCAGGTGGCAGGAGCACGCAGGAAGCCCACAGTTAAATTCTGTTCATGGGTACCTTGGTGTAAATCCAGAACAACGCCACCAGAGCCACTGGATTTAACAGGGATTTTCACCTGGGCAACCAAAATGCCTGAAGAAGTAAGGCATGGCTGGGCTGCTGCAGACGCTGCCAGGAATAAAGCTGAGTGATCAAGGTTAGTTGCAAGTGCCGCTGCTCAGATCAATGTCAGGTAGTTTACAGCTCTCACAGACATCAGTATTGCCTGATTTTGTTGTTGTTGTTGGGCTTTTTTTGTACTTCTTCAAGAATTGTTGTAAGAATAAAAACTGTGTTGCTGTAAATTAAAAACCCTCATGAAATACAGTGAGAGCAACACATACCACGCTGTGGCACCAGGCGTGTGATCTGTTTTAAGAAACACATGGCTTTATGTTTAATGAAGGGAGAGCTGTTGAAGGATTGCAGACCAGGAGGGCACACTAGAATTGTTTTATTAGGTTCTGGGATATGTACTTCTCCTTTTGCTGGGTATCTGACAACACAGGCCATTCCACCTGCAACTGAATGAGCTGAGGGACGGAGGGCAGAAGAAAAGCATTTATGAAGGACTGGAGCATTATATTTTCCACCTTTTGAGAACAGTGTTAAGGGAAAAAAATTGTGTCATTTTGTCTGAACTAGAAACAGAACAGATGGAAAGAGAAATGGAGTTGAAGTAGATGGAGGAGAACAATCATCCTCCACTAGCACACAGAAGGAACTGTTGGAAATACATAACATCCAGTCACTAACATCCAGTTCACTGGAATCATGCACTAAAGATGCAACAAAACCCCACCAGTATATCAGGTACAGGTCTTGAAATTACTTCACAGCCTTCTAGATTAATTGAAAGCACTTGCGATCACACCTGGGATAATTTGCACTTTATGGGGTCCAGGAACTGCATGGCTCTGATCAGACTGTGCTTGCAGGTACATACTCCATGCTCCACCTTCGTAACTGCCTGAAACTAGTGGGTAAAGGGCACTGCTGAGGCTGGCTTTTGCTGCCTCTCCTCACCCAGCATCACTGCAGGCCACTGCCAGAAGGGTCAGTCCCAAATTCCTCTCTAACTGGATCTGTGCAGCGAGACGTCCCCACCACTTTATTTTGGATTCTGTGATCGTGCAGCCGGCACTGCTCCATTTCAAGTCTGCCCAGGTTCATTTCTCAGAAAACTGTTCTTCCCACACATGCCTCAGAAACCTCTTGACACCAGGTTAGCGAGCTGTGCCAGTTTGCCTGCTGTTGTACGAGAGGGAGACCTGAGGCAAAAAGAGATGAACTGGAGTCTGTGGCTGAGGCAGAGGGAAGGGATCACCTCTTCTAGCAGCAGCCTACACCTACATGGGTGTGACATGAGGCCGACATGTCTAAAATGCCATCCAAAATGCCCCACAAGAAATCTAGGCCTCCTGCCAGTACACTGCGGAGCTGCCAGAATGATCCCACAGAAAATATGAACAACAGAGGCAGTCTCCAAAATGCTTCCCCATTCCCAAACTGCAGCAGGGGATAAGAGCTGCAGGAAGGTTCACTTCTGCCTGCTTGAGTTTCACAGCCCCAGGCGAGCTCCTGAAGGACATAGGAACTCTCTCCTGCAGCCTTCCATGCGGCAGCTTTCCATTTAAGACTGATTCAAGACACGTGGAGACCTGGGCTCAACTCCCTTCAAGCTCGGAAAGGAGTCAGACCCGCACCTCCTAGAAATTTAAGGAATAGGTGGAAGTGAGGACAGGGAATCCTCCTCTTGATAGTCTAGCAGTGTGGGGCACCAAATACTCGCAGGGTTGCAACTAAGCAGAAGGGAGCTCTAATCCGCCTCTCCTCTCCTAGGTCACTGGCTGGGGCAGTAAGCATGAGCACAGCTCTGCTCTTCAGCTCCTCTCCACAACCAAGATCAACACCTGGGTCTGTTCACCTCTTCAGGGTATCATGGATTTCATGCATTTGGCACTTCAGTGCTAGTAAAGCACTTAACACTGAGATGATTTTACCTGGTAATGGCTTCGTTAGAGCACTTTAAGCCTGTTGCACAATGAAATCATCGTTACACTACTCTGGTTCCACACCCCCGCCCTCTTGGGTGGCAACTTTGCACACTTTCCACTCTCTCCTCAAGCCCCTTGGAGACCGTTTGTTGAACAGTTTGGTTTATTTTGCATGCTATTAGCAGCTGGAATTTCTCACTCCCACACAATGCAAATATCCTTTTATTAGATACTAGAGCTACTGGATACGCTGGTGACAGTGTCTAACAGGGCTCCGGTGCTAGTTCAGTTAACAGACTCCATATTCACAGTCTTCAGTCTTGGATATATAAATAGGCTATAAGGCTCTGGGAACAGAAGATTTCCTCCTCCCTGTCGCTGCCAAAGCAAAATGGGTGAAGAAGCTGGCCAGGCAGAAGTGCTGGGAGTGATGGTGTGTGTCCCCCCGCCCCGCCCCCCGTGCCCTGGGCTCCGATCCGGCAGCGAGCATGAGCACCCCTCTGCCTGAGAGCCCCATGCAGCAGCCTGCAGAGATGGTGTCTGCCCCATGGGATCACCCCCGGGGGAGCACCCTTCGCTTCTAATGGTAAAGGGAGACTTCATTTTTAATTCCCTGGCCACTTATTCCTCACGAGCTCAGAATAACGAGCTGTGACTCTTCAATGAGAAAACCAACGCATTTTAACATTTCTCTGAAAACATTCAGAGAAAATCCCAAACGCATGGGGTTTTGTTTATAATTGCTGCCAGGCTGATAAATCCTGGAGACAGAGGAGTCTATATAAACAAAAAGATTTCCAGTAGCACAGAAAAACTGTGCTGTCATACTAAGCTATCATCACCTTCTGATAGACAAAGCATTTATAGGTTATAGTCAGGAGGACTCTGAAAAGTGTTTCCCTGAGCCAGAACGGACTGACCTTTTGCAGTAGGCACAATAAGGCAGCCAACGCCACTGAGCTGTCAGGACTTCTGCAATAAACCCAAATCCCTTTTGATGAGGGGAATCAAAAGCACACAGCTCCCCACCACCTCGTAATCATGTCTGTGACCTCAACGGTGCCTTACAAGTCGGCTACATAGTTTGAGAACTAGATGCAACACCTGCTTTCTGGCAGCAGCCTTTTGTTTTCCTCTGGATAGGTGCTTAGCAATTTCAAATCGAGTTCCCCAAGCATCAACTTCAGAGCCATAAAAGAGTTTTCATTTCCTATCGCGCTATCCTAATGTGACCTGTCCAAGAAGCCTCATCAATATTACAGCAGCAAATAGCTCAAGAACTTCCTCATAAATAACAGGCTCCCACTCTGATTTGTGGTCAGCATTTAACACCATACTGGATATTTTAGAAATACCAGGAATCTAGTTGAAAGCATGTAGTAATAACATAAATGTTTTGCTCATCAAGAGTCAAAGTGCATGTTGCTTGCTCCTAGCACCTTGTGAGTCACTGCTTAATAAAGAAACAACTCAGAGAAGGCTCCAAACAAACCTGAAATGGGTGCAATTACTCTTCCTTTTGCAGTGTGTGTGTGTGTGAGTGTGTGACTGTGTGTGTGTGTGTGTCTGTGTGTGTAAATCCCACTGTAACTGATCCTTGCACATACCCAGACTACCATCACGAGCAGCAATCCATGCAAATCTCTTGCTTGATTTGCATTAAAAGCAAACATTTTTCTTTTTTTTCTTTTTTTTTTTTTTTTTTTAATTAAGGCTCATTAAAAGGGGGAGGGGAAAAAAAAGAGAACTTAAGGAAAAAAATGAAATCAAGACAAATAATGAGTCATGGTGGGAAGTTACCAGCCTTGGGTGGTGGACTTGAAATGTAAGTCCACGTTCAGAACCAGGGCCTCGGTTGCCTGAGCCACAGCACATGCATTCAGCTGTCAGCATTAGGGGAGTTTAAAATCAAAAGCAGTTTTAAGCTTTCTGGGTTTAATTGCTATTTCAGTCGGTTTACACAGTTATTTAGATATTAGAGTTCCACAGACCCCTAAAAGTCCCTCAGTGCTCACTATGTCAGGCTGCTCAGTGTCTTCCTTATACCCAAACCCCTTCCTGTGCTTTAGCCATACCTCCACCTGTGAGAGGTCCTTTGCAAGGTCATCCTGAGCCCAAATCATTTCATTGAATAACCAGGCATGAGTCCTCTCCTTAGCTCTGGATCCAAAGAGGACAGGGTTTCTTCCGTGTGCCTTTGACTCACGCAGTGAAATCCCAAGCAGAAGGCAGGCCTCCCTGTTTCAGGTTTTTTGCTGGCAAAGTAGAAAATTCTCCACTCAGCCTGCAGATCTGCTGCAGTCTGCTTAGACACCAACCCTCCGTCTGCTCTGTCAGGTCGTAAACCTCTCGTCTTGGGTCTGGGTTCTGCTAGTCCTTTCCCCCCCTTGCCTTCTTTCCTTATCTGAGGATAAGAAATGAAGTGAGGATAACAGCATTTCATTGCTGCACAGCAGGGCTGCGAAGGTAATTAAAGATTCTGAGGTTGGAGCAAAGAGAGATGTATATGCTCCCTAGATAGATGCATTTATTTTCATTTAAAGACGTAAACTCCGAAGATGACTGTAACAATACACATTTCCCTTCTCCACCCTGGACGACTGAATCCGTTTACCTGGAGTTTGATCAACTTACAGCACAGCAAATCCTGTTTAAAAACAAGGCGCTCTGCCTTTTTACTTCCATTTTAACGCTTTACAAAGCAAAGCTCCAGACACTTTGTGAGTCACATATCACTACCAAATAAGTAGCAGTCATTGAATGGTGCCTCATAAAGGAGGCAGGAAACAGGAAAAGCTCAAAATAAAGCTGTTTGTAAATTAAAGAACTAAAGGGAAGAATGGATAGGAAATGAGCCCCTTATTTTTTCTTCAAAATTATTCTGATTAATGAGGAGAAAGATCAATAGCCTATCTGCAGCTGCCGTGGGGAAGACAGGGTGAAGAGTGAATCCAGACCCAAGTATCCCTACGGTGCCAACACATCACATTCTACAGAAGCTCGATATAATGAGCTGCAGAGTGAGATCTCATGCGACTGCACGACTTACCTGGCTGTCCGTTCAGTTCCTCATTATAGCTGATGCGATCAGTTATAGGGTGCCAAAAGGAGAAATGTGTGGCATGTATTTGTGAGTAGTCAGAAAAAGGATTGCTTTCGTTCTTGCAACGCTGCTTTCTTCCTGCTGTAGCAAGAGCCTCAAATACTCCAGGCTTCCCTGCCCACCGATGCTGCACGCAGCTCTGAAGTCATGTGCATTGTTTCTGCAACACGTGGCAACACCTGGGCCTAGGGCCGGATGCAGCGTACCGAAAGCAGCAAACCGTTCCCATTGACATTTTGGGATTTTGTTTTTTAATCAGCCTCTAAATGAAGTACCTCAGATACTGCTGCTTCCTTTATTAATATTTGCTTTGGGGACTTCATAATTATGTTTAGCAGCTTTTGTGGGCCAGCAGATTCCTAAGCAAAATGACCTGGCAGGCTGATGAGGCTATTTCCACTGCTTTTGGAGTGCTGTGTAAGGAGAGAATGACTGTTATTTGGATGGAGACCCTGGATGAAACACGACATCATGCTCCCATCCTCTTTGGCTTGCCTCAGCCACAGGGAGAAAGTACCCAGCACTATTTCATTCAGGTCTTGGCATGTTCCTTAATGGCACTTGTTCCAGGCACAAAAGAAGCATTTTCCCCCGGTTGTTTTTCCCATCTGTGGCCACTCATTTGCAGATCTGCCCAGATATCAATCCACACTGGCATGAGAGATAAGAGGGGACCCTGGTGCTGGGCTTCAGAGATTACAGCAGTCAGGCATGCTCCAAGGGCCAATGCAGAGCTGCAGGAGGGTGCTGTGTTTTTGAGCATCCCCCTGCACACGCAGCCCAGAAGTGCTATCACAGCTGACCTGCTCCAGGTTCTGCAGAGGACTGATGGGCACCAGCACTCAGATGCAGTTAGGGAGTGATTCCTCCTTTCTACAGCAACTGGGAATGTAAAACACACACAGCAAGGCCAGCGCCAAAAAATATTACTGATACACATTTGTAAGAGAAAACTCTGCTTCCATTGCCAGCTCTCCAGAAGACACTGTCTCCCTTCTAGCATTACCATGCTCCAAACAGGGAGGAAATCAAAGGGCTTTTAGCAGAAACCTCTTAGCAAGAGGCACTGCTCCCACAGCCACAGGAGTGACTGGCAGATAATGGGATACAGTTCTTAAAGAGCTGCCTCCTTGGCTATAAATACATACAACATTTAAAAATGCTTCATGTGTGTATTTGTGAAATCAAGAAAAACTGCTATGCAATGCTCATATTTAGACTTACTGAGGAAAATGCTTTCATTTGGTAGAGTACTTAACTGTATCCTTACACTTGGGCTTAAGCCGCCCCTAAATTGGCTCAGGCTGCAACAAAACAACAGCTTAAACCAATTTCATTGCTGTCTGCTGCGATCCCACCCGCCTTTCCACCCCTGGTTGCACATTCCCTGTCTCCTTCCTTACGCCAGCTCTCCTGCTCGTCTAACCCTGCTCTGAGCCATGTGGGAATGCAAGCCAGGCACACCCCCTCGACACCCCAAACCCCCTCCTTTTCCTACCAATTTAGCGTGCTGGAATGACTCATCTCTAGGTCAGAAGTACACTAGAGCCAGTGTAAAGAAAAGGGTGGAATTGCTCAGCTGAGGCAGGGTGGGACGGTGAGGTTCAGACACGAGTTCAGCGATCTGGCAGCTCAGCACTGCAGTCCTGCTCTTTGCACTGAAGAGAGCAAGGACTGGCTGCAGTGAGGAGCTGAGCAATAACCACACTCCCCTGCCTAGGCTCCAGCACCCTCGGCTGCTCCTCCTCGTAGCAGCTGTCCTACCTGGTCAATCTAATAGAAGCCCTGCTTTAAGGTAAAGATACCAAGGATTAAGTCAGATCTTTCAGGAAGAGATGTAAGTCATTTTAAAGGAAATTCAAAGACACTGAAGTAGCCAGAACCTAATAAAAATAAAGGGAAAGGGGCAAGGGGGAAGAAAAAAGAAGGAAAGCCCTAAATCAGGAAGGCAGCTGAGAATTCTCACAGGATACCCCTCACTCAGTGTCGATTTACTAGTGTTTCGTGACATAGACAGATCTTAAATATGAAGGTAAATGCTCATCTGTAATGAAGTTTTCTGCATACGTTACATAGCGCTGCCTCTTCCACACTTCATATGTAGCTGTCTGTGCCTATAAATAGAAATTATGCCTCATGTGCATTATCATATATTATGACCTCTGATGATGTGGTAAAGGAGAGGAAATGAGCAAAGGAAGTGGTGTGCTCCACCAGAGCATACAAACCTTGCAGGACCTTGGTAAGTCAGCTTCAGGCACATCAGTGCTTGTGAAGTAATCCAAAAACATGTGAAAAATCAAAATGATGATCGGAGAGACAGTAAATCGATGGGTTTGTTGCATAACAGAACAAAAGACCAAATAATCTTGTGGAGAGGCTAAAAGTCCAAAAAAAATCCTTGCATGCTCAAAACCAGAGTATTGCACAATGTGGCATGGCAAAAGCAGGGAGAAGCAGAATAAACAGGCCAGAGCGGGTCTGCTGGGCAGTGCTGGGAGGAAGATGACAGACGGGGGATTCCCGAATCGCTGAGGCCAAAGCCAGAGTTGAGCCCCGACTGCAAGAGATGAGAGGTTGGGGCTGTACCTGCTGATTGCTTTCTTTTTTCAGAATGTATCACCTTTGCATTGTTGTTTTTGTTTTTCTTTAAAAAAGAATAAAATTATTCTTTATTATCACACATTTTATGAACATAACTTCATGACTTGTTCTCTTCAGTTTTTTCTTGTTTGGTATTTCAGCCTGACCACTGTGCCTATGGGGCTAATGAGCTGTGACTGGCAACACAAAGATGGATTCGATGGCATCCTAGCAGACAAGCGTTTTAATTAAACTCAAAGAAAATTGTTGTTTAGCATAGAGTAAGCCAGGAGCCCACAGTGAATAGAAGAAGTAAGCCTTTTGATAGGAAAAGTCAGTGCCATGTCTAAGGGATGGGGAAACTGAGGTTTAATTCTTGGCTGTAGCAGATTTCCACCAGAGCCCACTACTTTGGGTCAAGAGCAGGTTTTGACTTGCCTTTCGGAATGTGTGGACAGTTCAGTCTCAGGTTCCCAGGAACTTCCTCGCTATTTTCACTAGGGAGGGCTGAGCAGAGCCCGAAGGAGGTCCGCACCGCTTAGCACCAGGACTGCTTCCTAGTTCTCTCCACAACTTCATTTAATAGTAAAACTCAGAGGTCAGTCCTGAAAAGGCCAAGCTATACCTGAGCTAGCTAGGGTTACACCGAAACCCACAAAATTTATAAAAAACAGTTCCCTCTCTCACCCTGTTAAGACTCAAACAAATAGCAAAACTTGCTTTGACTTTACCAAGAGTAAAATCAAAGTCTGCTTTCTTTATCAACTTCAGTTAATTCTCATCAGCTTTGAAAGTAGTATAGTTTTGAGCAATGCCTGATTCATTGTGGAAGCAGCATATGGAGAGAAAGAATGGTAATGAATCAGTTCCTCCAAGACAGAAATATCACATATAGGCGTTTCAAGACTGGGTAGGCAGCATCCCCTATTGAAGTTGTGCAAAACTTTTCATTTTAATACTGTATCATCACTTGCTTCACTTTGTCAGCTTTTACTGCTTGGTCTGAAAGCTCTCACTGGATGCCACAAGCTCATCAAGAAGATGCATTTGCTGGTTTTATGCAAAGCATTTAATTTTATTTTTGCCTTGTCAGAAAAAAAGAAAAAAAAAACGGAGAAAAAAAAGGAAAAAGAACAAAAAGAAAAGAATATCTTTAACATCAACAATGTATGTAAGTCCACAGCTGTGATGGTACACTTTATTTTCAAAGTCCAATAAAACCATCAAATATGTCTATATGAAAAAGAGGAGAAGACTAAAGTTGTTACACAACTGGCGGAGTACCCCATCCGTTAAGGAGCTCACCATAGGTGAGTGAAAAGTGTTGAGGCAGAGGATCATTTACACAAGAACTGAAGTTGATTCAAGGCCACCATTATCTCCGATGGTCACCTCTCTTTTAATTCAGATTTAAAAGCTATGATGCTTTACAGGTCTCTCACACTTTCTGGGGGTGTCCTTTAAGATGCACATAGGTCCCTCCCATTCATCTTCAGCTTTCACCTGAAGCAGAAAATACACCCTACGGTTTTAGCAACAGTCATCCAAGAACCGATGCAGCTCCTCAGGCTTCAGTTGCTGGAACAGAACAGCTTTTCCGTTTTGCAGAAAGGCTCATAAACCAAAAATATTCATGAGGTCAGAAGTGTTGGTACCCGCCGCCAGTCACCTCCCAGCCAAGCCAGTGGGGGAAGCCAAGGCTGGGGCAGACCTGGTTGCCCCTCCTGCAGCCACCTGGCAACAGGAAGGCATCGCCCCACAGCTGGGCAGCTGCAGCATCTCCCAACGGCAAAGGGCACCCCTCCTTGGGCACAGTCCCTTCCAAGGTGGCTGGAGGCACGCAAGTCCGCAACCTCTGGTGACACTGTCGCCTAAATAGACATCAAGAACACACGGTTTTAATTGGAGCCAGCTCGGGAAGGACAAGCACACATCTAAGCTCAGAGAGCCGGTCTGAAGAGACTAAAAAAAACCCCCAAACCACCAAACCCCAGCTTCTTATAGCCAAATGTCAATAAATAGAAAGGGAATCATGCCACTGGGCAGTACTCCTTAACCTCAAGTAAAAAGTCCTACTTACCCTGGCTCTAAAAGCTGCTCCAGCACCCGACTTTTTTGGTAGTGTCCTATGCCTGACCTGGTCAGCACATGATGCCTTCACGCCCTACGCGGTCCGGCTCCAGTTCCCACCCGGGGGGCTGCTTGTGGTGGCCGCCCGTGGTGGCCATCGGCCCTGGAGGACAGGCCACAGAAAATCGCTGCAGCTCCTTCCTCCGCTGCCAGGCTGCTTGCCCCTGGCAGAGCAGAGAGCTGCTCAGGGCACCAGAGCTGGGCTGAACACAACACCCAGTAAATCAAAACCTCTCTTTGCTTATGCTACTAATGACACCTCAGATTACTAGCACTTAATTGAATTTACTTTTCAGTATGGTTTTTACATTTTGTTTTCCTATCGGCTGAGACAATAAAAAATCAATTCCTGTAGGGCAATTTCATTTAGGTTTATATGGTGTTTTATATTCAGATTTTCAGTGCTGCAACATTTGAGTGGCAAATCCATGGAGGACTATTTTTTAAGTACTTCTATGAAATTAAAGCAGACCCATACTGAGGGTAGGCACTTTAACAAGCAAAATGCTTGAAAAACAAATAAGTATGAAGGAAAAACAATATCCTGGAGAAAATTTATTTGGCCAACTGAAGCAGATTCATTAGAGGGACCTCATATACTTTTCAGAATTAAAGTTACATGTCTAAATATTTGGAGAATTGGTGACATAGATAAATAGCTTTTTCTCTTTTCTTTTCCCCGCCGCATCCCCCCCCCCCCCCCCCCCCCCCCCCGTGAGGTTTATATTAGATTTGATACAAAATACTGTTGAAATCTTCCCCCAGGGGAGAACTACCATATAAAAGGTCTTACTTCTGGAAAAAGTTTTCATGTGCTCAGCTTTGTGGATCAAGGACAGTTGTGCAGATCTACAAACCGTATATAACTCACAATCCATGAATTTAATGATGGGACAGGTTGGTTGAGACCATGTGGGTCTTGTGGACTGTCCCTGCTGCTCAGGCAGGGTGGACCAGCGTGAGAGCTGCTGCAAGGAGTAAGGGAAGACATCTCAACCACGAGCTAGCACCTTACCACTTCCCTGAAGAATTATTAACTTTCATATATTTTACCCTTCCCAAAGGATTTAGGAACGATCTGGAAGTGATTTTTTTTCTCCTTGCTGATGGGCTTTGCTGGGAGCAGCAATGCTTATTTGGAGCAACGGGCCTTTAAAGGGTAAGTATTTAGTGTTAAGGAGTTCAGCACAGGGGGTGATTTTACTTGAGCAGCTTTAAATATTTCTAATAGTTTTAATAATTCTAATTAGGTTGTGTAATAACATGTATCAATTAGTTGTCCATAGGCAAGTAACATTTTAATTTCTCCCCCGCCACCCACTGGAACAAGGCAAGTCCATACATTTCAGGGCTATGTACTATGTGTCTGCTGAAAGTGGACCATTCCTGTTTTGCCGAGATGTGTGCAACACTAGACAGGGAAAAGGAGCTCTGTACTTTGGGATATTAATTTATGACTGGAAGGTGACATTTTGGTCCTTAATTCACCCATTTGGACAACTTTACGTCTGCTAGATCTACAGAAGGCTCCCATTGACATTTCCCCCTTCTTTTTATGAAGTGCCTCGACATCAGTTCCTGATAGTGTTATTTTCTTTACCTTTCTTTACCTTACTTTACCTTCTGCAGTACTGGAACAACCCTCATGGGTGGCACTGTGGGCACTTGTGCTTCCACCCACACCGCATTGCTGGGGGCAGTTGAAGGTTGAATGAAACCCTTTTTGGTCCTGGAGGTGCCAGTGCATGTCCAAAACAGGCATGTGTATATGTATATAAAATATACATCAATACACATATATCACATACATATCTATATATATCTATATCTGTGTTCCAGGCCAGGCTGGATGGGGCTTTGAGCAACCTGGTCTAGTGGAAGGTGTCCCTGCCTATGGAAGGGGGGTTGGAACTAGGTGATCTTTAAGGTCCCTTCCAACCCAAACCATTCTATGATTCTATGATACATTTATACTTTCAGGTGGGCTGGGGAAGGACCAGACTGGCACCTGATTTAAAGCTGGGTCTCACAATTTTGAGTTTTTTCTTCTTGGTACCTCTGCCCTGACCCTCTGTACTGCCTTATTCTGTCCCCGTGTTGCTCTGGGTACATGTCCTGGAAGCAGCAGAGGGATGAAGAAACACCTGGGCTAAGGGTCACAGGGCTGTGGCCAGCAGCTGTCCCCTCTCCTGCCACCCTGAGCCTGGCTTAAAATAATATAGGAGAAGGATTTATGAATAGGAAAATATGCAGTGTTACCCTTCAAAATACATTCATAGGCTTGATATAACCCAAGAAAAGGCAGGGTACATCTTCCGCAAGTAAGGTCCAGCCATCCAGGTAGATGTTGTGTTGCCTCAGCTCTGCATACATTCGGCAGGCTCTGAAGGGGAGAAATTTCCTGCTTCTCAATATTTTTTGTGCCACTGATTACATCTTTCCCCACTTCTCAAAAAAAACTAAAAAAAAAATCACTTCTAAATCTACACACAGGCTCCTAGGCTCAGCCCACTGGGCTCCTGGGGGCATGGCAGGGGGTAGGCACAGTGGGTGGGAAGAGAGGAAAGGATGCATGCACAGAGACAGTGCACACCATGGTGGGTTTTTTTAAATGACCAAAAAAACCGCTTTGCACCAAAAAGACCCACAATAAGTTTCCTAGAACTGCATCTCAAGGCCTGTGCCTGCTGGAGCTTTGCCGTGAGCATTAAGCGGTGCTGCTGGGCAGAGGGGTGATAGTCCTGTCTGTTGTACAGGAGGGCACCAGCTGCTGGCAGCTTTGGCTCTACATGTGGCTTCTGAATCCTGGAAAAGTCCTTTTGGTCCTGAGCTAGGTTGAATTTGAACATGCCAGAGGCACAGCGGCACTAAGCAGCAGCAGCAGCAGGGGGGCTGAATGCAAGCAGGGGAGGAGGGGTGATCCCTACAGCCCCTAGGAACAGGGGCTTCTGCAGGGGAGACAAGCTGAGGGCTCTGTCCATATTGAGCTGCAAACGGGATTTAAAGCAGGTGCTGGGTGCCTCAGCTGCAGAGGCAGAATGGTATCACCTGGCCAGGCCCAGCCCCGTCTCCTCCTCTCCCCTCGTTTTGCATCATTGCAGCATCAGGGGAACCCTGCCAAATTTTGCTGGGCAGGTGCAGGCTGAAATGCATCTTAGTGGGATTAGGAGGAGAAGAGGGAAGCCCCCTTTTTAGGGGGTTGCCCTCACGGGACCAGGAGTGAGTAAGCACAAACTCGCTTGGCTTTGCCGTTCCATGTGCTGACTTCTCTGGGGTTATCTGTTCCCATGCACAACCAGGAGCCATGTACCCAGCGAGACCCACGCGAAGCTGTCGGACCTGGATGGGGTAAGCAGTATGTTTGCTCAAACGGTTCAGCACCCTGCAGCAGAGCCTGTTTTGACCTAAGTGGGGTGCTGCAATGTCCATTGCTAGAGGAAACTTGTCGTGCGTTGTGTGCAGGAGCTTTTTCTGCAATTACTCTTCTTCTCATTTCTTCTTGTGTCTCTTGTCCTTCTGCCTTCAGAGTTTCAGTGTCACTCTGAAAACTTGAGAGAGTAATTAATGTCTAACAGCTCCAGATGGCACATTAGCAGGGCTCAAGTGACTGTTGTCATGTTTTGTTTGCAGACTTTGCTTGATCGTTTATACAGATGGGAAGAAAAAAGTTAGTAATGGGATTATGTTTTTTAAGACAAGTAAGCCCACACAGGACTACGCTGCACAAGTAATGGAGTCCTCTTCCACTAGAAAATTAGTGATTAAAGTTATTCAAATCTGTATTTATTTTAAATAGATAAAATGGCAAATATACACAGTAATGAAATACAGTATTTCATGATGTATATTATGAAATAGAAGAGAATGAGATTATTTCTTTAAGCCTATCAATTATTAATTCATCATAAAAATGTAGGTATATAAATAATTCCACAACCCTTTCTGATTAGATTACCTTGATATGACAGAGCACGTTTTGATTATTCTTTGATGCTTTGCCATAAGGATTTAAATTCTAAATAGATTTCAGGAAGATGTTCTTTTAAAACCGCAGCAAGCGGTATTAGGCAGACAATACATAATGAAGCAGAACAGGAAACAGAAGAGACCTTTTAATTAACACAGTTACTTTCCTGTGCAAAAGATGAAGAAGTTCCCACTGCAAACAGATTTTTTTGGACAGTTTCATTGTATTTATTAGATGCGTAACAATCAGGGCATTTAATGCAAACCGTTTTGCTGCTACTAACAATACTCTTCCTAGAAGACCAAGGAAGAGTGCTGCTGTGAACTTTGAGACCAGGGGATCTGCAGAGAGTATTTGTGCATTAGTGTAAGTACTGAGTACCAGGAGTATGACCTGCCTTTCATGTAAAGGAGAATAAAGCAGGTTTTCATCCCTCTTTTTCAAAGATGGCAGTAATCTCAGGTGCTGGGATGAGCTTTCCCTTACTCGGTGACATGTCGGCGCACCGTGGTGAGACAGACAGCCATGGGCTGCGAGGAGCCCAGGGCAGAGGTGACTTTGGTGTGTTGGTGGGCTTAGCAAGGCGTCTGGGTCCCTGAAGCCTGAGTGAAGAAGCAGATTTAGGAACTAAAGAGCAGGAATGAAGGTTGCATGTGGTCCAAAGGAAGAAGGAAGCAGGGTTATTGCAGCTCCTTGGTGTTGAGGAGCAATTGCTAGGGAAAGGCTCTTACAATTGAGAGGTGTCCAAGAAATGTAAATGGGAAGTTTGAAGATGGGTAAGAGCACAGTTAAGCTTTGCTATGAGCAAGGTATTTCCACAGTGCAATGAGCAAAAGCACTTTCTTTGCTGCGTTTATGACAAGTGGAGAAAGGAGCAGGGCTGTATTGAAATCTGTGTGGTAGGAGCTCCATTCATGTGAAGAGACTCCATTCAGGGCCTTACAAAGGGTATGAGTCAACTGCAAAGAAAGGGGGCATTTCACAGAGACTGAAGTGTGACCCTTTGTTTTTCCTGACCCCAAGGTCCTCGGCAACACAAAAGGGGACCCAAGCACCGATTCTGCAGCAACAAATGCCTGTTGTGGGTGAGTGTATTTGAGGAGCGGTGACAATAAGGAATGACCCAAGGTGCTTGTTTCTAGCCCTTGTTTCCCAAGGGACTGCCAAGGGGGGAGTCCTGCCTGCAGCCCGGCAGAGGTGGAGGAGATAGATGGGGGTGCTGGGAAGCTCTTCCTAGTGGAAGCATTTCCCTAGAAAACCGCTCCTGAAACATGTGATCTGACCATCCACTTTTACTATTGGGACCCTTGGATAGCTGTGGGTTTTTTTGATTCAGTTCTGCAAAAGCCATAGAAGTAAATACAGGTTTTATTTAACTGTTAGGTGATGTGGGATTTTACTAATTTAGGACGGGCAAGGGATTAGATGGCTTAGTAGCCTTGTCTTTGTTTCAGTCTTCCATTAGCCTGTGACTACTTTCTTTCAGAATCAAAATTGACATGAAAGGGATGTTTTGCTTTGCCCTTTTCATTATCCTGAAGTGCTGCAGGTCCCTATTAAAAGTTCCTGATGGAATTAAGGTGCAGAATGATGGATTTAAAGGTATCGTAAAAGTCTTCCTGGTAAATAGTAATGCCCAAATATACTCCAGTTGTGACCCGACAGAGGCTGCTGGAGAGGTCCCAAGCAGCCATGCATTGGCTCTGCAGACTGAGCCGAGGAAATGCATTTGCATATGGATGTCATGCTAAGGAGGCAGGCCAGCCCGGATTTCATTACTGCTAATGACGTGTGTGGGAGAAGTGATTTAGTTTATAGCCAGTGCCAGGCGTGGCACAATAAGGAATTACTTAATTCATACAAAGCTCTTTGTTGTTTCTAAGTCCTAAAACCCAGGGGATTTCAAGCAGCTCCAGGAGGCCCAGTGTTACGTGACGTGGTCTCATTAGCACCAGGGGAAGAACAGAGCTGCGACCGAGGTGAGGGAAGTGGGGAGAAGGAAGCTTCAGGATTTAGTATTGATGTAGCGGAGGAAAGTATAGAAGGAGGAGAGAAGAAAAAAGCCACTGAGGATGGAAAACCATCAGGCAGAGTTGGCTTTGCAGGAGCTAGGGCTGCTAGGGCTGCCGAGGCTGGACAGTCAGCCTTTTTATTCAGAGTCCTTCCCTTAGTCTGCCCAACTCAAAATGAATGCAAGTGCACTGGGCCTGGGGAAAGGTGTCCAGCTTCAGAGACACAAGGAATTCCTGAGAATTGGAAAGAAGAAAAGGGACCCCAGGATAACGCTGGGGTTGCAGTAACTGGGAGTTGCTGCACTGTCTGAATCATTGCGTGGCATCTTCATACTCCAGCAAAGCTCCTCTGCTCTTCCTGCTGCAGTAGGCACTGCCTCGGGCACGGGGGAGCAGACTCTGGGCATGCACTTGGGGGACAAAAGGCTTGCTTTGTATGCTTGGGCAACTTCAGGAACAGCTATGTGAACTGGGATCAGTGTCTTGGGTGGTCTCTCAGCTGCGAGTAATGAATTGGTCAAGTAGAAGCAAGCAGGCAGAGAGAAGGAAAGGGTGAATGAGGAGGAGTAGTAAGTCACAGGGATCAATTCCGGAGACAGGACAGCCAACAAGAGGGAGAGGGAACGTTGGGCCAGGACATTAAAGGTTGAAAAGGCATTGGACAGGGGCCCAGTCTGGGGGTTTAGGGAGCCCGACACCTCTGGTGGTTTATACTTGCACAGTATCATTGCACAGGGTAGTGGGGAAGAAGGGCTGTGGAGTGCTGCTGCCGGTTGTTTGGGCATGGGATGTGACTGTGTACCCATCTGCAGCACACAATATGAAAACCTGAAGAAAGATCTTTCAAGAGGAATCATTCCTGCCTTGTTGATGGCACAGCAGCTGGTTTTAATGGATTTTAACTGCTGCAATCAACCAAATGTGATTCACCCAATCACCCACAAGGCATGCAATCAAAAGTGTCATGGCCCTGCTCACTCCTGGAGGAGTTTGGAAATACAGAATGGTTTTGGGTACCTTAATTTAAGCTATGTTGTTCTGTAGCTTTCTGGAGAGGGAAATCAGCTGGTCTGTTGGACAAGGAGACATGGAGGCCACTTCAGTAATTTGGGAATGGGTACAGTTTGGAGAGTTCCCAGATTTCTGATTCATCTGAGCTGAACTCAAAGGGTGTAGGACAGTGACATTTAGCTATGGTTACTGGAAATTAAGTATTGTTTACTTGATATTGCACTTGAATTCAGAAAAGCCACAAGATTTCTTTAAAGAACAAAACAGCCTTAGCATTTGTGTGTCCCTGAGAAAATACTGAGACTTGCTGAAGTGATGGCCTTTATGTGCTGTTTTAGGACAAGGGTATGCTATTGAATGTTTTACTATGTGTGAGTCATTTGCATGATCTTCATACCCGGCTGCAGGAGGGCAGCATGTGGCCTTCACCATCTAGAAGAAGTTAGAAAGATGATTTGTCATAAAAGAGGAAGCAGGAATTGGCTGAATTTGCAGAGGATCTGAAGAGTGAAGGTGAGACAGAATAATGTGCAGTATTTTCTAGATGTAGGAAAAACAAAAGGAGAAAAAGAGACTATGCCAATATGTCATCATCCAGTGGGGCTCTGCTGGAAGACCGAATTCTGTTTGGGATGGCTCATTTTTCCTTGGCGACAAAACAGGTTTCAAGTAATGCTTCACATTTCTCAGGTTTAGCAGATGAAGGAAAAGAATTACTTGGGAAGCAAATAAAGACAATTTGAAAATAGAGGAGTGTGTTGTGGGTGTGTTGTGTGGTGGTTTTATTAATTTTTTTTTTTTATGGCCATACATGCAAACATTTAGCTCCTGAAAATGCCAGAAGACTCTGCATTTGCTTTAATCAACGTGGGTTGGTAGTGTCTGATTATTTCTTTGAGATCCCCATGTTTCTTAAGGCAGTAGTTTTGTATTATCTAAGACAAAGCAAGTGTTCAGCTTCACATAGAGGGCAACTTACCTGCAAATTCAAACTGCACAGCTTTTGATTGGTAGAAAAGGCAAGTGAGGGCTGATGAGCTGAGGACAGACATTTATTAAGAATTTCATGATTCCTCCTCCAAGGCATCTCAGCTGTCTTTCAGTTATGTTTTCATTAGAGGTACCATAGGCTCTTGTGTTTATAACTTCTTTATATTTTAGGAAAAAAAAAATAGTAGGAATTAAGAAGTTCTTTTTCAAGGAGGTTTAAAGTGTACCTGGGAAATTATTACAATATGTTCAGCTGAGTGTAAATAAAGGCTGCAGAGTGGCAGACACTTTAAAATAATTCATAAGAAATCTTACATTGCCCGTTGATTGCTGTCTCGGGGGACACAAGTCTTTTCTGGCAGGAATTTCTTCAGCAGATGGGATAAGAGAAGTAATGCAGTTACTGTACTGGGCAAGATGCAGTTGTTCTTTTTAATCCTTTTACGCCTTTGTTGTATTTTTAGAGCACAAAGGTTCCCTTCAGATGTGGAGGTACTTTGTGGCAAGTTGTATAGTGGAAGCAACTTCCTAGGGAAGCACATATAGCAGTTGTCCTGAGAAGGTGTTCTGGCTCGGAGAAGTCTGGTTTTTAGGTTTTGGTTTGTTTCTGAACTTTTATTGTTCTTTCATGTCTGTATTTAGGATCTGTTGGCCCCAAAATGTTGTATGGCTGGGCTTGTAAACAGTTGGCTTCTGCAGACACCAGAAGACTTTCTGTTTGCTTTAATCAAAAGAGACTGATTATTTCCTTGAGATCCCTGTGGTTCTTGGGGTGGTAGTTATATACCGCCTACAAAAAAGTCAGTGTTCGGCTTCTCTTCACGCAGAGGACAACTTGCCAGTAGATTCAAGCTGTATGATTGCAGTTTTTAGCAAATGGCTGAGAGGAAAAAAAACCCAAAAAACAAAAACCCCAAAACAAACAAACAAAAAACAGCCTGGAAATGCTGAGCAGCACGGTGGTTGGTGTAGAGACCCTAGGGTTTCACCTTGACTGCTTTAGTTTTCAGAATGGCTGGATTGAGTTGGAGTGTAATGGGATTGGGTCTCCCTGAATGTTTATACTGTCCCTGTTGTAATGTATCTTCTTTAAGATAAGATCCTCTTTAAACATAAGAGGCAAGGAGAGAGGGGAGAGGGCAGACAAGCACTGTATATAGCATCTGTAATGCTTAATTATATGAGACAGGGATTTTCCAATATGACTTGCAACACAAAGAACACTTAGATATCACCATCACAGTATGTATTTTCTAAATCGCAACACCCACACATTTCCTTAGCCAAGTAGAAGGTTTTTTCTATGGCTGCATATCTAAAATTAGCCCGAAGGTCAAATCTGAATAGAAATACCCTTGCCATTGAACGTGCTGGGAATGATTGGTGCAATGGGCTCAATTTTCCCATTGAAAACCTTCATTTATTTTTTAAAATAACAGTTGCTTTTACAATTAAAGAGCATGGAGAAAAGTAAAATGAGGCCTGCTGTATAAAATAATCATCAATATTCTGCTTTCACTGCAAGGCTATTTTTATAGCCAACTATTTTAAATGTAACAAGATGAATACAGTAAAGCCATAGTATGAAAGATGCAGCAAGAGGTTTCTGAATAGCTAGGCTGAGCACCGACATGTGAAAGAAAGGCTTTAAAATTTGGAAGATGTTTGTATATGAAAGATACGCAGAATGAAGAATTCTAAGAAATGCATTGTAGAGAAGAAATGAACAGTTTGGATCCAAAAATAGTTGCTTAACCTGCAGTTGTATTATGTGAGGACTATGCAGCCTATACTGCACAAACGCAAAAGCACCATCTTGCAAGAAGTGCATTTATCAGCCACAGTGTTTTATTGAGTGCTTTAATAATACAAGTGTACATCAACTGATCCACAGTCAAAAGTGGCAGGTCCCTAAGAAATTTACAAGCACTTTTTTTTTTTTTTTAAGTAAATCAAAATACATATTAATTTGTTCAACGCAATAGCCTTTTGTGTGGGAAACAGAAGGCTAGTGATAAACACAGTCTTAGTAATGCACAGTGATTCTTGATTTTAAGCTTTTATACAAAACTTGTTCCCAGTAGCATGCACCCACTATTAAAGACTTCAGTACAAAAAAATAACCCTAAACACTACATTTAAGTAGAAACGAGATATAATTCTGAATTTGTTTATTTTCCCCAAAACCACATGAAAAAAAAAAACCAAAAAACCCACACATTAATACAAAGCTTTGTGACAAAGCTCTATACTATTACAGATCCAACATTCTTTGCACTGATAACCAAAATTCCCTGTCTACATTTGAGGGAAACAACTTTCAAGTTAACAGAACAAAAAACCCCGAAACAAATAAAAATAAAACAAAAAAAGAAAGTAAGGACAACCTTTTGTCACAAAATGGTTCAAAATTTAATAAAAAATAAGAATGAAGGGAAGGGCTATTGATGCACTTAGTGAATGTGCTTGCACAGGTCCAGCAAATCCTAGAGTAGGTTCCTATGTGGCATATCGCTTGGTCCACTGTCTGGCCATTCTGTCGTGCTCTGCTCTGTTAGTCATATACTGAGTGGCAATACTTCCAACCAGGGGGTCAGCTGAAAGGGAAACACAAACCATGAAACACTCATCAGCCTTGGAAGGATGAAAAAGCTATTCTTCGATCCACATTCATCCAGTTCTCTTAGGTTGAACCGTAACATACTAGTCCCACGTTGAGAGTACACATGCATACATGAAGAAAGGAAGAAGAAGATGGGGAGGAGTTGGCTGACAATTAGCTATGTATTTCTGGTACACATATAACTAAAACCATTTTCTAAAATTTTGCCTCAAAACCAGATGTTCCAATAATTCTATTTTGAGCTAGAAGTCACTTTCAGGTGATGAGAATAAACACGCTACATCATTTATCCTTGCTGTTAGACTCCCACAAATATCCACAAACTGTCACTTAAAAACAGGATGGCTCTAATTCTATCTTCAGGTTCATTTTTTTCTTTTTTTTTTTTTAGTACTTCTAGTTTTAAAGCATAAAGATAAGGAATTAGGGCAATAACTTCTATTTTCAAAGCGACAAAAATGAATTCCAAACTTTGGGAATTGGTATTTAGTTTACGGTATCTTTCTGAGCGTTTATATGGCAGATGCTGCATGATTTGGTCTGGATCTACAAATTACTTCACAAATAATTAATCAAACTTCACCAATAATTAATCAAAACCAATCAGACCTCTAAGAAAAGCAAACGGGGACAAGATTTCCCCAGAAGCGACTGTATGTAATAAACACTTTTCTCTTTCAGACATTTTTTTCTTCTCAATTTAAAGCAGACAAAACTGTATAGATATTATCCCTTTTTTGGAGGAACCCATACTCTTGGTATTTCTGCTGCAACAATGAGTTCCTTGAGACTGTACCATGCAAGGTCAGAAGCACTGATACCATGTTTTTTCCTGACTTAGGACAGATGAATGTGACTTCTTCTGAAAGCCAGTTAATAATCAGCTTTGTAGTTGACTGAAGATGGTGCCATTGAACAATATGAATCTTGGCTTCCCTAGTACAGACGTAGTCTGAGTGTAGTGTTTACATTATGAAACCACTGAAATGCCTGTGACTAGATGTCAGACCTTCTGCAAAGCAGTGTATATCTGGGCTTTTTTTTTTTTTTTTTTGTGTGGCTGATAAGAGTTTATGACAGGAGAAACACGTTGGTTTAGCCAAAAAAATCAATTGATTGGTTTACTGCCAACTTTACTGAATATTAGTGAATAACATCTAATGAAAAAATCTTTTCCTTTGAATGTATACCCTGTGCTTTCAGGAAAAGCCCATGATTTGAATCTTAAGTTTGCACCTTCTAAATTAGTAAGGCAAGTTATCACTGTGACTGCAGTGTACTAAGTCCCTGCAGTCTCAGTCCTGCAAACACTTCCTGCATATGCTTACCTTTAAGATCTTAATATATCCAGGGGAGGTCACAGAGGCCTGGACTTTGCTATTTTTACATGCATGAGTGTCAAAGAAGCATATCTGATCTAAGATCTATTTCAAAAGCCTTAGACTAGAAAGTGCATCACCTTTAACTCCTCTGCCAAAGAGAAGGACTATATAGGGAATTACCAGGAGGATTTTGTTATGTGCAAATAGGAGGCTAACGGCCTACGGGTATTTAAGGAGCACAAATTTGTTTGTGGCTGCAATGAGGTTTGAGAAGCCCTGCAGGGTAAATGGGGAACTTGGGCAATGGGAAAGGGCAACATTTCTCTTGGCAAAAAAATTAGGGAGTAGCCACAGGGAAACCTTGTCATAGTGCAGCGGTAGTTCGGAGATGAGCCTGACAGCGATGCTGTGGATTCCCCCCCGCCCCCTTGGATGTGACAGCACTGTGTGAAGAGCACTTTCACAGACCCGTGGAGAAATGGAGAGTAAGGGTTGAACTTGAAAGGAATCCTTGGAGAAAAGTTCGATGAATGTTCTGGTTTTCATGCTGTTGTGGAAGGTGGGGTTTGGCCTCTGAGGCATCTGGCTGTGATGGGTTGCAAGAACATCATGGCATTATCATCTGGAATGTGGCAAGTTCTTAATGAGGTTTAGTGCATATTTAAAGTGCTGCTGCTAAGACATTTATAAACCCATATATGAGTCAGTGAAAAGTGATGTGCTGTAGTAAAGGTTTACTGAGTTCAAATCTGAAAGTCTTTTATGTGTGGGATAAATGTTTCTGTGAAAGTGTCTTGCACATTGAGAGCTGTAAATCAATTTCTTTGATACACTGAAAACGTACTGAGGTTTGTACTATTATCCCCAGTCCTAGATGATAGGTTACAATGTTTGGTTTCCTATTGTGGGTTTCCACCTGTATCTCCTTTCTGGAGCAAGGAAGTATTTCAGGAAATATTTCAGCAACATACATCTTTGGAAGGATTTGGAAGGTACAGGCTCTTCCTTTCACCTCCTCCCAGCATGGGAGGGTGTCTACTTTCTTTAGAGGTGAGGGAATCAATGAGAGGCATTCTTGATAAGGAACTGGGCTGTTTATTTATCCATATGTTCAAGCCTTAGTCTTTGCAGTGTTTTGTTTGGCAGTTGGGGGAAAAGTGGAGGTGATGCAAGATGTCTGAAGTCTACATAGCTTTCATTGTAGGTGTGTAAATTCCCACTGAGAGAGTAACCTGTGAATCAGATATCATCTTGAGTCCTTCCCTCAGGTCAGTGCCTCTCTCCATCAGTGTCTGCCTGCGTGAAGCAGGACTGCTGAAGCAAAGAGAGGTCCTTGCCTGCTGTAGCATGAGCAGGACCAGCTGCACCCACAGCCAGCTGCTAAGTGGGTACTACTAAAAGATGCTCTCAGTAACAACAGTAGTAACATTGTTCATCGCAATTTGGCTATACATTTCATTGGTTATAAGGACATTGAGTAAAAGAACAAACCCACAGTTTGGCAAAGCCACCTGCTCATTTGAGACCTCAAACTGAAGGAATAGAAAAATAGCTACCGCGAGGGAGGCCCAGCTATTTCATGTCCCTGTCAGGGGGCCTGGAGGTGTGCTGTCATTATACGTAGCTATTTATGAGGACTTTAAAAAGGACACTTCAACAGGTCTTTGAAGAGCTGGCTTATTTTAGCAGTTCCTGTAAAGCCATAAAACCATCAGGAGGCACAACTGCTTTGTTTGGGAAGTCAGGACAGCTGGTGAGGAGGGAAATTGAACTTCAGGTCAGAGCCACCCAACCAGTGGCACACCGGCCGATTAGATGCAGCACACTGCATTTGTGCCAGAGGATATAAGGACGGCACGTGAACTCCAGAAATGCCAATGGTCTTTTTTTGTACCTGCATGGGCAGCTTCGAGCCCAAGCCATATTGTCCCTGGGGGAGAAGGAAGCTGGCCCGCAGACCCAAGGAAAAAAGTCTCAATGCTAATGAGTCACGAATCACCATGGCTATGCAGTTCATGGGGCTAGGGCATACAATTGAGATTACAATATAAATTGAAGCACCTTAATTAAAACAATTAAAAGATTTAATTCCCAGCATGTACAAGCCTTAGTTATAGTGTCCAAGTCCTACAAAATACCAAGTATGAGGAAGAAACAGTGGTTCCCATTGACCTCCTAAGCTAAGTAGCACGTGGCTGAGCACCACCTGGTTCTCAGCTGGGCTGCACAGTCTAAGGAGTATTGTGAAATCTCCATTAGTAGGGCCAAATATGTATTTATAAAACAAACTGCTGCATAAACTACCTAATTAAGAGATTAAAAGGAATAGTGGATCTCAAAATTCATAATGGTACTTTTCCCATCTTTCCAATTCCTCGCTACCATAAAACCGTTTCTTATTTTCCATTTGTATGTATCTGTGGTTTTATGTTAGAAATGTTGATGTTAGAAATTTGCTTCCATAAATAGTAAACTGCTCTAGATTTTTGGTTTTTTCTTCTTTTTTTTTAGAAGTAGTGGGATTCTTCCGTGATTCAGGGTTCATTTTAGAAATTTACTCCAAATGGGAATGTGTTCAAATGACAACAAAACCAAAGGATTGGAATATAAAGCTATGCCAGAGATGTGTTATCAGAACAACCTAATGAAAGAAATGAAAATAAACCCACAATCAACCAATAACAATAACAACAAAACTACACAACTCCTGGCCTGGCAGAAGGAACATACATTGGGACTTCTCAGGCCACCAGACGCATGGTGCCAGGCTTGAGAGCTGGGGTGGCACCACCTGCGCCAGCTCCTTCCCCGCCGTGCGGGCAGCCCACCAGCCCTCGGGGTGCCGGTGGCTAGAGAAGGTGGGATGAGGCAGGGCGATGGCGTGTGGCACCCTGCAGCACCGAAACCCAGGAGCAGCATTGCAGGTGGTGCTGGCTGCGATAGCCACACGTGGGAAGCGAGGGGAGTCGGGCCACGGCGCATGCTGTCAGCTCCCCAGAGAAGCTGCTGCAGCTCCGTGGATCTGGAAATCTTTAAGGTCTCATAATTTACTGTTCCTTCTAGATCCTTACGCTCACACCTAGAAATCTGCCCTAGGATGTCTCTGTAACTTTTAGCTTGTTTAAAGAAAGACTTTTATCCGATACTTTGATTAGTTCCGTGCAAAACTGGAACATGCCAGGAGTTACAGCATAAATTTCATGTCAAAGGACAGTGCAAAAGTAATGAAAATGCATTAAAAAAATACCAAATTAAACAAGCATGGATGGAAGCTAAGGTTCAGCGATGTAGCTTAAGTGGAAAATGTCTATCAGAAGAACAAACGTATGAAGAAAAGCTTCTGGATGATTTATAGGAAGACTGCAGCTGCTAAATACCCCCTCACCTCACCATATGTAATCCTCATGTTGTATCAGAATTCATGAAATGACCCTGTATTTAAATGCAGTTTTGAAAGCTGGGTGAGCTGGAGCTTGTCCCTGGCTTAAAAAGGTTGGATGCGCTGCTCTACAACGCCTTGTCATCTTTTGCAGCCACTTAATAAGAGTGTATAAGGAAGAACATTTGTGTCTCATGTCTGTTGTAAGGCTAATCAAATTTACAGCCCCGTTCTAGGGAGTTAATGCTATTGGGGATTTGGATGAGCTGAGGTTTGGTCATTACGAAATTTCAGCTGTGTTTAATGCTAGTTATACTGCTTTATCATTCAGAAGACAGACTATAATTCTTCTTTAAAACTACTTTTCCCCCAAATAAATGAAAATATATTGCTATACTGTATTTTTCTCTGCTTGTATTTTTACAGCTATTTCTATGTCGGCAAATAGCAATTTCAAGGCAGAATTCATCTCCTGGGCTTTTCAATGCTCTTTTAAAAATACCGCAAACATACTCTAGTGAAATAAAAAATGGAGATGGTGTGCTTAACAGCTTGATTTCAATGTGCCTTCTTCATCAGCCACATGATACGCAATGAAATTCCAATTAGTAGTGCCAACATGGTTAAAGAGACACACATTTAGACCTAAATGTACATTATGGGTGTTTGTATGCATTATATATATATTTTATGAGCATTTATAAAGTAGAATTATATTTCTATTGCAGTATTTTACAGTTTTAATAGAGAACAGCTGATGGAGTCTGTTATACCATTGCAAGTGCGTTCTCAGAAAGATTGCTGGAGCATCTTAAAAACTAAAAAAAACCCCACAGCCCTATACGAATCTCAGTTACTTCAGCCAAATATTTACAATGTTGTTTTTTTTTTTTTTGGTCCAGGTTTAGATTCAGCTCTGTATCAGGGGGAATTTGGAAGAGTTGGCTGCCAGCTGAAGAAGCAGAATTAAACTGGAAGAATTTCCAAAGGTTAGATGCAACTTGAAAGGTCTTACTCTGTCTCCTGAGCTATGACCAACTCCTTTCTTATAGCTGTGAGAGGCATCCTGTACTGAAATATCAGTTAGCAAAAATTAAATTTGCTTCCTTTTCTTTGGACAGGTTGTGTGAAATGTAGAAGAAAGCAAACAAGTAATTTTTTAGTTATTTGAGCTTCAGTTACACATTTGGAAGAGTTTTTGGTTTCTGGAATACTAGTTATTTCTTTCAGGGATGCCTCTCTTTCCAAATATTCTACTGTATTTCTTTTTCAGTTAAAAATGGGGAGTGCTTGGGGATTTGAGCTTTTTGTTTTTAGGAAAAGTCCAGGTGCTCTGTATGTTGTCTGTAGGATAGCTGCCTTGGAGTCATCTTTATACAGCAACACAGGCAGGATTTGTTACCCCAGATTTAAACATCCCCAAACTAAAAGTTCATATTTTCAGTAACTACATTTTGTTTAGTGATTTCCATGCAAATAGCCATGCAGGACAGAATATATGCCTATATTGGCTGGCAGTGAAAGCCAAGTTTTCTGAATCTAGTTTTTGTGGTTTTTAATACTGTACCAACCTTTAAGAAATAGGTCCCAAAAAGCAAACTAAAAAAAAAATCAGACTGGCAAAAAAGCAGAAACTGATAATTCACTGAACTGCCAGTTTTCCTAACAGCAAATGCTGACAGCTTGATGCACACCAAAACCATCTTTAAACTTAATCTAAAAAAAGTATTTAATATCTAATTATATTTTCTTATGTTATTTCCAGCGGCATCCGGGCTAGTGTTATAAGAAGACCAGTCAGACAACTGCAGACAAAAGTGGCGTGAGACGTGCTATACCAAGTATGTCATAGAACGATATAATACTCTGAGAGGATGGGATTAAGAGAAGATTAATTGTTTGTGAGTAATTTTATTTATAGTGTCACTTTGCCTCAGGAAGTTCCCATAGTTAGCCACATGTCACCTGTTTTAAACTTAATGAGCTTCTAGAAGACTAAGTCTTGAGGTGGAAAATGAGGTATGGTATGTGAAATGCATCATAGTACCTTCAGTGATCTTACAGCAGCAGTGTTTCTCTCTTTTGCTATCATTAATAATAATTCACTGACTAAATAATTCTTTGGAGGCAGACAGGTGAAGTGGCACACTGAATTACTCCACTGACCTTCCACCTTTGAAAAGAGTGCTCAAAATCAGGGCGCAAGTGAAAACGAGTGCAGTGCAGCACTAATCCCTGTTTGTGCAGCAATAAAACTAGCCTCACGGCTGGGAGTCTGATCAACACATGCGTACGGACTGGAACAACAGAGTGATTCAAGTCAGAACAAAGGGCAGTAGCAGGGCTCTGAATTGCTTTACACACCCTACAAGCTGAACTACAATTTATTTCTTACTTTCATAAAATCACAGTTCCGACTATCCATATAGAATGCATTTAACCATCTACCAGGCTCTTTGACAACTGTACAGAAGAATGATAAAGTGATCAATAAACACTGTATAGAAAAAGGAAAACAAATAAAATGAACTGCTTCAGTAAAGAAAAAGCAATAATGAGAGGAGTAAGGGAAAGACTCTAGAAAGGTCTAATGTCTACTAGGAAAAAAGTAAAGCTAATATTAATTTTAGCAATTATAGTTTACAGAAGAAATAATATGATATGGAGTGTAATGAAGACTGCTTCTCCTTTCAGGAATAGTTTTGCAGATCTGCTTGGTCAGATCTCAACACTCAACAGAAAAATTCTAATATATATAAGGCTACGTCAGTGTGCTAAAGCCTCAAAATATGTCTGCTGAAATTGCCTTAGAGCTCATGTACCTCACCAGGCTGGCTGCTATGGGTGACAGGGTTTTGACAAAGCAGACAACCTACAGGCTACCTATACGCTGTAGCTTAGAGACTGTGTAACTTTAAAGCCTAGGTTTGCCAGAAGTTTTTGCCCTTACATAGGAAAGCTGACCTAGTGGTCACTGTGCTAACGTCGGGCTAACTGAGCCTTAATGTTTTGCATGAGGCTTCCTATGAAGTTGTGTTCACCACTACACCCCATAGTCCTGGTCATTCAGTCATCCACTCCTCGGCTACCACTCTAGCTATACACCTAAAGTCTTTTTCCTGGGAAAAATCTGAGCAGGTGCAGGAGGAGAAAGGGAGAGTGATCTAAAGCATGGAAGACCCTGAGTTTTTGTTCTGTTGTACTGCCAAGGTGTAGCCAGGGTGCATGTCTGGGCAGGTAAACATGGAAGTGATCATGTCACACTGCTTGCAAGAGAAGAAACTCCAGAGTGCTTCTTGGTCTTCATAGTCTGCAAATAGTCATGATGCCTCCAAGAAAGTTAAGTCGTCTTACAGTGGTGCCTTGGTTTCCCATCAGTAAAACTGGACTAATGCTTCTCCACTGAGAATATTTTGAGAACAGATATGCTAAAAATTGTGAGGTATTTGGATATTGTGGGAAATGTGGCTGTATAGATGTATATCATAATGAGACTGATATCCATGACATGACTGTAAATTTTGAGCTCTGCAGAATTATCAGAAACACATTTGACTTCTGTTAGTTCATACAGCTATTAGCTACAGATTGAAGCTACACAAATATTAAGGCATGTGTGGCTTGATGCAGTGTCCAAACTCTTATCTGGAGAAAAATGTTACCTAATTTCAAAAATAAAAGAGCTCTGCAAATCTAGTTTAGAAAACATCCATTTACTAAAACACCCACTTTGGGTACAGGGAAGGGGAAATTCATTCGTGTCTCTAGACTTGCATTTGATTGCTGTCAGGCTACCTACCACAGATCTGTGTGAAATATGAGGCTGCCTAAGAAAAAGATGTTTCAGAAATAAGGAGTATTATCTGGCCCAATTTTATTAACGTGTCTCTTAAAGGAAAGCGTTGGCAGTGATTCATCTCTGTATATTGCCAAGGGAAATCATTCTTGCTTAGAGAGTAAGGTTTTTTTTTTTTCTTCAGATTTTAGCAGGATTTCTATAAACTTCACTGGTTGACTGGGAGTTAGCTAAGGCAATCATGGATCAACAAGGCACTGTGTACTGATCTTGAAGAGTTGTCTTTAATTAAGGAAGAACATGCACCTATTAGAAGTGCCAGCATGCTGGAACAATTGAAGTCCTGAAATAACACACTTCACACTGATGCTTGGATGCATCTCAAAATTGAAAGCACAGATACATTAGCAATGTATCTGTTCGTAATAATGAACTCGATTGAGAAACATTGTTATTAGAGAAAACTTAAAAAATAAAAAGGTTTTAGTAAATAAGAACTTGATATGAAAGAGATTACATGGCATGTGGCTTGAAAAAATTTGCAGCAAAAGTTACAGCAATATCTGTTTACCTTGTGGAAGATGACTGTGAGTGGATAATAAGGAAATTGCAGCGCTTGCATCTCAAAAGTGCTGTCACGCAACCAAAATGCTAAGATAAATAATGTAACTGGTAGGTATCCATAGGGTCATAACTCTGTTTTCAGAAAAACAGTGTGGATTTTTTTTTTTTGTCTGAAGATTTACTAAGGGAGGGATAGCTATTCTATAGGAATTCCAGTGTGTTCAGTATTTCTTTCATTTAAAGAAAAAAGAACCAAGAACCTTTTTTTTTTTTTCCTGGATTTGTCTCTTAGCACTTCCCACTAATCACCATCTCCAGGCAAAGGAGTGATCTATGGGTCTTATACACCCCGAACGAACAGTTTAATCCCAAAGCAACTGGATGCAAAGGCTTTCCCTGTGACCATGCTCTGTGCAGCGTTAGGCATCCTGTAATCACATGTACTGAAGGTAGATTACTCTGCAGGAAAACCAGGAGGTCTGATAGGATCCACTTACTATGTGGATTCTTGGGAGATATGGAAGGGAGGAAGCATTACTGCACAGCCTGGCCTTTGGTGGCATTTAGACACTGAGAGGAACACAAGTCCTGATGGCATCTTCACTTTTAGGAGAAGGGTTTCAATGTGAGCAATACCAAAATCTTCAACTTAAACACATCAGGATCATTTTAGGTCAGATGCAGAAGTCCTTTGAATCCTGCTCTCGAATCTATCCCTTTGTTCCTTCATTGCAATTAATCCTTGGAGTAACTACAAAAGCCCGCATATGTTATGAATGCTGCTTATTTTGGGTTAAAATGATTTTCTCCTTCTTGTCCTATTAAATCTTGTTATTGATTTGATGCATTTAAATCCAAAACGGTTATTAGGAATGCCATACAGAATGTCAGAAGAATACAAGAGGCTTCATTTACAAAATGAGAGGCTGGTGAAGAATTTTATCCCTACTAGAGGCCAACAGGACCCTTTTTCATAGGCCAGAGCCTGAAATCCCTTGGTGAGTTGAACATCCCTTGGAACAGGAATAGGAAATGAGGTGTGCCTTGCTGTTACCCCGTGATAACTGAAAAAATGGTCCAGCCTCTCCATTCCCTCGCTATAGCTCCCTTTCTCCCAGAGGAAGACTTGAAGGAAGTCATAGGCCGCATCTGTCTCAGAGGTGTCTAGGTTTCTATCTGCATCAAGAGGCAGTGGAAGGAACATGCCTGGAAACTAATTTGTTTGGGATTTTTGTTGCTACGGCCCGGATGCTCCCTTTGATGGGGCTGGCTTCTTGGGGCTTTTCTGGACTGCAGACACGGGTTGTTTGAGCCTGGGTGTGTGATCGCATGCTGGGGCTGTGCCTCACGTTACCATCTGCATCTGTGGCCCATACTATTCTGGAGGAGGCATCCCAAAATGTTACTGCACTATAAATGTTGGAAATAGGTGCCATCTCAGCAGAGTATAGGACAGGGACCTCTGAAGTCAGTCTCACTGCTAATGTGTACACCTGACAGGTCTCTGTCCATCCAGAGTGGTGAAGTCTGACCCCTCGAGTGCTGTGGAATTTGCAGCGGTACTGCCCTACCAAAAGAGGCACCCAAGGAAGATGCTCGTGCCAGCACACAGTGGCTCCAGAAAGTATGAAAACCAGAGCGCCATCCTGCCCTGGGGATGGCACAGGCCAGTTGCGGCAATGTTTCTGGAGGCTGATGGCTGAGGTGACACGGGATAGCATATGAAGGGAGCAGGGCGGTGCAAGCTCTGGCCGTAACTGACAGATCAGCAGGTGAGTGAGAAAATAACCTCATTTTAGTAACCAAATGGACTATCCACCTCTAAATTAACTTTGGGACATAAATATAATTAGGCTTAATTATAAACAGGTTCTAATAGGACTAGAAGGAAAAACAGGTTACACAAAAAAAAAATTAGCATTCATCATGTAGGCAGGTTTAGTTCCTAGATTAGATGCAATGAAGTTACATGGCAACACTGAACAAAGATTGAATTTATGGTACTTAAAGCAATAATTTCGTATTTAGTAACAGGTAAAATAACTTTATTTGGAAACCCTATCTTTCCTGTGTGAGGGGTCACGTTGACTCCATTGTCGTGCCTGACACTTTGCCAAATGATTTCAGGCATTGGCATAAAAAGTCCTAAGATTGAGCTGTAGAAAAAAGCTATATAAGGTAGAGATGAAAAAGACATGGAAGATCATGAAGGCATTCTTTCTGCTAGTATAATATTGTGTCTTATAGTAAATTCTACTTTCGTGCCGCTTTATCTAGTTGGTATTATAAAGACCTGAGCGATGAGGATTCCAGCTCTTGAGAGTTTTCTGAAATCTAATTCATCTTAAAGTTGCAAATGCTCCACTCTATAGAAGGGCCTTTTTCTAAGCCTTGTACAGATGGAAAATTCTACAAACAATTTACTAATCAGAGCTCTATTTCTGTATCCCATATGAATGTGAAATCTTACAGTACAGCCCATCCTTAAATTTGGGACAATTACACCATACATTTTGCTATTTAAGTAACTGTCTGCTACTCCAATTAATGCACCTGAATTTAATTTGCTGTGAAAATAGGGATTCTGAAACACACACTGCATATAATTTGTTTTATTTGTTGCCTTTGATAGATCTGCAAAACTGTAAAAAACAAACAACCGTTTCCTCCTCCCTGCTGAATAATGTAGAAAATTAGCCATGCAAAATAAGAGACATGTCTTGCAGTAGTGTAAATCATCTCTGAAGGTAGAATCTGAACGACTCAGGAATACTAATTTCTGAAATCTTACTCAAGAAAGTGAGAGACTAAACGATTTAATAGCTAACATACTTATATCCAGGACTATGCTTTTCAGGACCGACTTGACATTCTTTCTGTGAATCTGTTAGAGAGCCAAATGTAGCAGGCTTCTTTTCAGGCGCTTAAAGAATGTGGAGCAGTGTGATTTCTACAGCAAAACAAGAATAATTGTATTTTAAGAACAGGAAGAAGCAGCCTTAAAAATAGTTGTGCTAATCGGTGTCCTGAAGGTGGTTCACAGGCAGTTAGAAACATATGGCAAGAAACTTGAAAATCTGTCCTTGCCTTTATGTTAAAAAAGGTACACAGGAAAAAAACAAACAAACCAACCAACAACCAAACCCAAACCTGGAACCCAAAATCTCACTTAGTAAAATGGAACAAAGTCTAAATGAAAACTATGGAGTACAAAAATTCATCGGGACTTACGCCAGTTTATTCCAGCTGAGATTTGAGCTATTTGTACTTACTGGGAATAATGAATACTATATTCAATCATTACGAGTTTAGAGAATTGAGTGTAGGAATACAGGCAAAATGTGATATCTGAATTTATTGATTTCCTAGTTTTCATTAGTTTCTCCTCAAATATATACAATTCTATTAGTGAGAAAATATATCCAGTAGAATTGGCTAAGCTCAGAAGTATCTACTTCATTCAAAAGATTCCAATGTAATTAAGGACATGTCTGTGTTGGCTAGACAACACCTGCATGAAACAAAGAAAATACATGTAATGATTGTAAATGACTGGAGAGTATTTTGAAAGTAAAATGCAGTTTACTTTGTATCTTGGAATTCATTCAAATTAAGCCAGGATTCTGTATTTTATGTACGAAAAATAACTAATAGCTTTATTTAAATATTTCACATTGTTAAACATTTAACACTGATGACTTATCTTGGTCTTGGTTCACACAAAGATTTATTACGTATATGCACTAAATTACCTGTCTTCTGTCTGAGGTAATGGGCACAGGAAACCTCCACTGGTACTTTTAAATTACACATGTTTATTGGAAGGAAAATGAATTGTAACCTTTTATATTTGTAGCATCCATCACTCACACGTTTTCCCAACTACTTTTGATTTAATGATGGTTAAGGTAAAGCTCATAGAAACCCTGTGTTTCTTGAGCAGAAAACCCTGTATGTATTTTTATCATATAGCTTTTATAAGCTTCGTATAAAAAAAAAAAGTCAGGTGTATTTTTTTCATTCATTTTGTGATAAGACTCTTTTCTCTTACAAGTGCCAATTACATCCCTTTACATTTATTTCTTGACAGAGATGAACAAAGCCTCTTCACTGATTTGGATTTTAGTCAATCTGATTTAATCAGATGCCATTCAATAAAATGATGGTTGGGTATTATTATGTCCAAAGTTCAATTTTTCTCACCTTGCCTTAAATAAAAACAAAATAGGAGTAGAAACCTTATTGAAAGGGACAAGAAATCATTAGTAGCACGGTCAAAACTTTTCATTCAGGAAATGGTTGAAATCTAAGCTTATTTTTTCTAGGAAAAAAAGGCAAAATAAGATATGACAGGTAATTTTGCAAAGAAGATTATAAAAAACAAGTGGTCTTGCTTATCTTTTCCATAGTAAGAAAAGAACACAAACAAAACACCGGCATGTTTAGCAAAAGTTAAAAGGAAGTATATGCTTCATACATCAAATAGTTGAACGCATTCAGGAATGTAGTGTAGGAATCACTAGAACTAATTTAGGGAAATTAAAAAAGAATTAGAAAACACAGTAGTCACAGCACCACATAAGTTACGATTGCAAAGGCTATTACTGCTCATGCTTCAGCACATAATCTGATCGTTAGCTGTGGTTTGGAGGGAATTTCCTCTCCAGTATATTACCGTATGACTGAAGTGCTTTGAGGGAATTTTACACTTTTTACTGAACCACTGAGCAACGAACAGTTTCAGGCAACATACCTGGCTGAACCAAGTAGTACTGGTTTTCTCCTAGAGAATGACTATACTTCTCATGATTATTCTTTGTAGAGTTACAGGTATACCAGCCAAGAAAGGAATAGGGTAAGTGTGTGTGTGACTGGTAACTGGAGCTACAGCTGACGACTGCTTTATGCCTTGGATACCACAAAAGCCAGATTGCACATTTTATTTTTAAAAAGTAATCTCTACCGTTCACTTTCTATCATTTATATATTATATAAACCCACCAATTTTCTTATGTATATAGCTCCAGACGCTTTTCAGAGAGAAAATTATTTAAACAGGCTGTAGACTTCTGAAACTATAATGGAGGGTTTAAAACTAAGTATTTCTAAACAACACTACTTCTATAGTTGTGTTAATCTTTTTAACGATGTCTTGTGAGCTTTGAATAGCCTAAATCTAAACACATGAAAAGCCTCTGTGCCCATGAACAACGCTCTTATGCCCATAAGGTGTTGTCAATGTGCAACTGAAAAGAGCAAAGATTTAGGCCAACATAAATACTAACCCTGATCCAAGCCTCCTCCCCCTGCACATATAATTCCAAGACATATTTTCCTGAGAACTACTAAAGGGATGACAGTTCACAAATGTTTTTCCTGCTGTTGTAATAATCCCCACAGTCATGGGTTCATACTGAGGGGACTTGGTCAACTGATAAGAACAAAATCTTGTAACAGGTTCATCAGCTCTTTATGGCAAGGCAAATTAATTCTCTTTCAATGCTTATCTAAGTGTAATTTTCATAACGTGCTGCTGCATTGCTTGCATTTACATATGTTTAATTTTGTGTTTATAGATCACATCCACAGAGTTTGAGACATATAGGTGTATGTGTCTGCAAATATTTAAAGACCAGATGTATAGAAAGTCTCTTCCTGGCAGTGCAGACAGACTCCTAGTAAGACTTTGGATGCCTAAATCCCACAGGAGGTACAGAAAACCCTGCTGGCTGGCTGGCGGCTTCTTTAGGTGCCTAAATGCCTTTAACATCTTGGTACTGCGTGTCCAGCTCAGAATATGAGAAACTGTAAGTGATTCAAACTATAGAATAGCAATTATCATTGTATACTACAGTATAGATAGTGTAGTACAGTATCTTTTAAAAGGAATAGAAACAGAATCCACTGATAACTATCAAGAATTTGTAAACAGCAGCTCGAGAATATATGATACAATGAGTCCAAATGTGTATATATTGCTTCAGTAAATATATAGCAGGTTCTGCAGAACAGGCAGCAGGACATACAGTATTTAAAGATAAACAGGTACTTTCTGGCAAAAAGAACTTTGTTGCAATTGATGGGATCATTTTGCTCATGTGAATGAAGTTGATGGTGACAGGTTTTTCCCCAGGCAATTCTACCTTTGACGTTGTCGTTCTGTACTCACTGAGAGCAGAACAAAACCCATCAATTTTATGCTGCATTTTCCTTTCGTGCTCCTTTAGGACAAATTATTACGATAGTTTTCAAGTAAAACACCCATCCACTCTGCTCCCAGTCCAGCAGCGCCAAGATAGCAGAGCAACCACACATTAAATTTTGTTTTTGCTAAGCAAAAGCCTCCGGAGTGAGCTCGTTTCATTTGGAGACAACCCAAGGCAGAGATTTCAAAAGGGACAGAAAGGTTTTGTTGCAACTTAGAACAAACTAAAAAACATTACTACATGAATTGACTCTTTGCTACTCTAACTTTTGTTTACCATCTCTCACTTGTTGCCGTGCTTGGGTGGCACAGCACAGAGTATTTTCCTGCTCCAGATACAAAGACAGCATTTTCCATTGTGCTGAAACAGCCCAGAAACCTGCCCGTTTCCTCACAGAGCACCGTACACAAACTCTGAAGAAAAGGGAAAAACAGCTCCAAGCTAAAGAATATCAATAATCTCAGACAACAGAGCAATTTCATTGTTTACATGACCCTCTGCTGCTTACAAAAAGGATATATGGCAAAACGAGATTTTTTTGTTGTATGTCTGATAGCACTGTGATGTGACGTTGCACCTGGTAGCCTGTGGGTGCCAGGGAAGAATCAGAGTAGCAGAGGTTAGCCAGCCTCATAAAATTGGACAAATTAAATACCATTTTGCCATCTTCTAAGCATTTCAGTAATTTTCCAGAATATTCATCACATTTGACAAATCTACTCAAATATGTTCTGGGTTATTACAGAAGGAGTACTTAAGATTTTCCTGTCTTCTATATGTCTTGAGAAAAAGGCTCTAAAAGGAAACAAAATTTCATTACAAACCAGAACAGAATGTTATTTGGGCACAGGAACGACTAGGAGTCCTTTACAATAAGCTGAACAAAGCTGTTGAGCTCCTAAATGGGAAGGAAAAAATCAGATTGGATTCTGAAGCAAAGTACCTGATAATAGCAAAATGTGCAGATTATGGCTTTAGGGAAAAAAATTACAAGAATGAGGAAAACGAGAAGTGGCTCATGCCTTGAACTTGCTGTCATCTAGAGTTTCTAAATTCACTTCACAACTGGGGGTGAGGGGAAAAGAAGGAATGATAATTGGGAAGTCTAAAAAATTGCAGAAGGAACATCTGACGTGAGCTGACGCTGACAGAAAGCAGCCTCTGCTATGGAGGAGCACCAGATGAGGAGAAACATCAGACATGCTTCCTGTTAGATTGAGATGTATAGAAGAACAGAGAGAAAAAACGATACATGCAGTCTGCTGAGTAGCGAGGGGCACGGACCTGTTCTTCATTACCCAGGGCTGGGTAGCTATTTTAAAGTTTGAACATGGAAGCCAAACAGCAGAGCTGTGACCACGAGTCAGCCAAATCCTCACTTGGAGCCAAATGCTCCAGCGTGGAACAGATTTTATTTTTACAGCTATGTTACATTTTCCTTTATAAAGCTGCCTTAGATTTATTTTTAGACTTTTTTTTTTTTTTTTTGACAGTCTAGTGCTTTCAAATCCCTCAGTAATTCTGAAAATAGATCTTTTTTATTGATACAGTGGACATCCATTAGTGTACTAAAATGCATACTGGTATGGCTGGAGCGTACTGGCTGAAAAAAACCAGAGCTATTCCTGTGGAACCTAACGTGTGGACACATGCTCGCTTTGTAAGTGGCTGTGGCAAGTTGGATGTTAATGCCACTGTACAAGAGACAGTCGGCCCAAAGCAGGCTCAGTAGAACGGAGCGTGTCAATGTGCATCAAGTCAAAGGCTGGTAGCCTCACTCCAAATCCCACTGGGAGCTGGGTTTTCCTGAGAATGTTCAAGTGAACCTGCTTCCCTTTGCCTGGAGAGTGCAAAGACAATTCCATGGGCGATGCAGAGGGCAGGGGCTCCTGGCAGGGCAGCAAGGGACTTCCTTAACTGGCTTACCTAGATTTACCTGTTAATACTTTATGCAGATTGGCAGAGATTAAGGAACTGCTACAAACAAGCATTTGGATGAAGCTTAAATTTCCCAAATACCAACAGAAATTTAAAATGTGAAGTGCTCAAAACTTTCTAAATACAAGATCTATCCACGTTGCACTTGCACCTGTACCCTGGGGCCTCCTGCTAGGCATACAGGTATGCACCTTGGCCGGAGCGATTCCAACAGCGAGCTTTGGGGAAGGCTGCTGAAGGCAAACCTGCTGAGGGATGGGGCAGTGGCACTGCAGCAGGACACCAGCTTCCCGCTGAAAATGTATACTGCTGGCTTAAAGGGAAATGGGCTGAGAACTTGAGGCAGTATGCTAATCCAATTCTTCCCCTTGCATGTTGTCTAATCTCCCCACCTACTTGTGTTTGCAAAGGTCCTGGAAACAGACAGCAGCAATTCTAGCAGCTTTGTAGCAGGGCAAATACCGTTCAGGCTTTTAGGGCTTTTATGCTTATGTTGAAAAGTCACTCTCCAAAGTGCTGTTTCAGATCCCATTGAGGATCGAAGATATGCATTAAATTACACAACCGAATCCTTTTCTGCAAAGGATGACAGAACTGGGATTTTATACCCTCAGCAGCAAGAATACAGAACCTTGCAAACCTTTAGGAAAATAACAAGTAAAAAGGAAAAAAAAAAAGAAAAAGAATACCATAATAACAGAATCCCATCTCTAAAGTTTCCTACATACCAGCACCCTCATGCAGGTGCAGCTAAAGGTGTTAATATTTTTTTGGCAGAAAATTTAAGCAAACCTAAATCATGCCAAACCACATGGATAACCTGAAATTGCAATAGAAAAACAATAGTATGTTATCCTAAATTGCCAGTTATACCTACTCTGTGATGAAAACAAAGAAGTTTCTGGGGAAGATAAAGGCGAAACATAAGGATGGCTCATAAAGAAAGCTTGAAAGCAGTCTTGTGTCCCTTAGTGAGACAAGTAAAGCTCCCCATAATCTTAGGATCTTGTTTGACTTTGTTTAGAAAAATGTAAGTCATTAAAATGCACAGCCATGTGACTTAACGTGGGTTAACAAAGTATGAAACTGTCCAGTAAATTCATGATTCATGGCAGTACTTGTAAAACCAGCACATATACTTCTAACCAATGCACATTATATTTGAAAACCACAATATGTGTTGCAAAGTTTTTTAACATAAGCAGTCTACTTTTCAGATGTGCTGAGCAACTGCAACTCTATAAAAATTTATGGGGCTTACATCAAAGTAATGTAGTATCTGTCCAACTCATTTACTCTTATGAGTACATCTACTGTGAGGACATGTACGCTTCAATCTCAAACTACACTGACAGCAAACTTTAAATGTAACACTGAACAAACTGTCTCACACTTTCTGGTGGGTTTGAAGGATAACAAGAGACAAGCAGCTTTTCACTGCTAGTATAATATGTCCCTGAAGTATCTGAGAGCAGAGTCAGACCAACTAACCTGGCTGCTGCTGACCCAGGTGAAGTGGGTACTGCTGGCAGTTGTTTGTGCATTTTCTTTTCCAGAGGTTAATGCCCTTTTTGAGCAAAAGATTTTGCTTTCTTTCTGTCTCTCTTCCTTTTCCTTCCCGCCCCTTTCCTTTTCCTTTTCCTTTCTCAGTCATTTCACTAAATTGGGTTAGAAAGCAGACAATCAGTGAAAATGACAGGGCTAAGAAAGAAATAACTTTTGGCAGGGCTGCCAGTGAGATAGGGACATCCAACGGGAAGCAGTAAATATTTCCACCCAGATGACGGTGAGGATGAGGGGGTTAGTCTGTCTAGCTGTGTGCCTCATGCCCTGATGAACTCAGGTGAGTCAGGCACGTTCAGGAAAGATGACTGCAGCATGATGCGGGGGCATGATGCGGGGGCATGAGAGGGCTGCGACGTTGAGCAGGGGGAAGGAAAGACTCTGTTACAGAAGGAGGCGAATAGACATAGGTCTGGTTAGCGTGCAGCAAATGAAGACCAGGAAGAAAGAGGATGGTTCTTCATTAATACATCGGGGATGAAAAACAGGGAAGGGGCCATTTAAGCTACAGCATAAGAGTTGCTTAAAAACAAGAGGGTGTAAAATTCCTGTGAGTCAGTTCAGGCTAGAAATCAGGCAGAGGTTTCTGAAGAGCAAAGCAAGTGAGGCTCTGTGGAGCCCCTCAGCAGTTACTTCGGTTACAGCTGCCAGCCAAGTGTTCAGCCTAACTGGGCACATTTGTGGGAAAGCAATGCTGTGACTGCTCCCCACCCCCGGCTGCTCCTCTTACCCTCTCTCTGCACCACTGTGCACACCCCCATCACAGGAGCTGGCAGCCAGGCATGGCCTGCCACACAGGGAAGAGGGCCAGGAGCAGCGCCGCAGCATTCGGTTTGGGAATGTCCATTGAGGGATAAAATCCCCACTGACTGTGGAACTTGTGTGTTGGAAAAACGTTAAGGAGCTAGAGGCAGATGACACCAAAAGGAAAGAGGCTGGTGCAGCAGGCTTTGTCCTGATGTCCTAATCAAGGCTTAGCTATGTGTTATTCAGCAGATGCGATTCGATGTGAGACCGTTCAGACATCGGGGATAATCAGGCCAGCCAAGTTCGGACTTTGAACGTGTGAAAAAGGAGGCCACGCGAAGAAAAAAGTCGCAGAACAGTCTTGTCAGCATTTCAAACTATTTTTCTGAAGCATTTGCAAATGAGAATTTTCCTGGGGCTCAAGAACCCTTGGCAGGGCTGGGGTGGCAATGACCAACAGAGAACAGTAAGCATTTTAACCAAGCTCAGCATCACCAGCTCGCTAAATATAAAAATAGTTTATTTGGTTTCGTACTTCAAGCTGAGTAAAAATACAAAACCTCAGGGGCCATCCACACTTGAAAGTTCCCTTGGATTAAGGCAGTGTGGGAATTTACATCCCCTGGGCTCTGCTTGAATGCTTAAAGCACAGTTGACTTTCACTCTAAGTCAGTCAGTTCTTTGCGAGTTGACTGAACCCATTTTCAAAGAGGGGAGTGTCCACACATGGAGTTACTCTGAAATAACGATCTACCACATAGGCAAGCCCTAGCAGCTAGCACTGGTAGTAAATATTTTCAGCGCTCAAACACAAAGCCTGTGAGCGCTTCCTCACATACTTGGTTCCATGCAGATGAATGTATCTATCAGGTTTCGTAGGGTTGCTCATGCACATGGCAAAATATTTACAGGATTGGGGCGCTGCTTTGCAAAAAGCTATGCACGCTGTGCCCCAGAGTACCACCTTCAAGAAAAATATAAATCCCCAGACTGACTGCTAGTGTATCCCATCATCTCTCCCGTCTCTCTGATACCATTCCAGTTGGCTCTCTCACACTCTCAGATAATTCACACATGTTCACTCATACACAAACCCTACGGCACTCCTTCCCCCCACGAAAAAAGTCAGCCAGCTGTTACAAAATTCAGACATTTCATTAACACAGTTTACTGGCTGATACTGCCAAGCCAAACTGTGACAATTAATAATAATCAGGACTGAAGGGTCTGAGACAGCTTATGAGTAAAGGATTGTATTAGTTGTTTAAAAAGGACAAACTCGCTCCTGCCTGGAGTGATAGGGAACAAAGGGTGGTGATGTATAACTGGGGAGGAAAGAGACTCTCCCCGTGGCTTTTGTAGATTAATGTGTGAATGACAGGAGCGGCAGGAGCAAATACCTCTTTTCATTTGCTCAGCCTGCTGGAGAAGAATAGCAGCGCTTGCCAATGAAGCTGCAGCTGTGTTCCAGCTCCGTTTAATCACTGTGTATGACTGAGGGTTAATTAGCCGCCATTCTTACTGCTATTTGTTGTTCTAATGAAGATTTGCATAAATGTAAGACTAGGGGGTAACTGATACTTGATTCTTCCCTTCAGAGAGGCTGGGGGTGGAAAACTCACCCATCCCAAGTGTTTATGTTTGTGGGAGATTCAGTGTTGCGTTTCCATTTGACCTGATCTGCTTCTGGCTGATGAATGGTGAACAAAGAGTTCAAAGTTGCTTATCAAATCAAGACCCCTGTTGGGTTTCTGCCTTTAGAAAGGGGCAGACTAGTTAGACGAAGAGAGGACCGAGGGATTAGAAAATTACTCCCAGCTGACAGACAGGAAGATACATATATGCATGTTTCTGTATCTATATATGCGTACATATAAAAGTGATATATTTCAGTGATACCTAACTCAGTGTAATATACCAGTGATGTATCTCTCAATCTATCTATCTATCTATCTACTTACCTACCTATCCATCCATCCATCCTGTTCAATCTGGATGGCAAAGAACTAATCACTTGGTAATGACAAAATGTTGTTAAAAAAATAATGGGACAGGCAGTACAACCAGTACAAACTGTAGCATATTAGGCAATATGCTGAAAAGTATGAATTTGTAAGTTTTTGCGAGCCTTCTGTTGTACATCACTAACATTCAAAGTTCACGTTTCAATAAAAAAAATTATCATCAAAACAGGCAGTCTCGAAGAAGGCAAAAATGACTTGGTGCTTCACAGCTACCTGCCATCAGTGCTTCATGAGAGGGGAATTCACAATACAAACTAAGAAATTGCATTCATTCCTCAAAAAATCATAGGAAAATTTTACCACGAAGCAGTAACAAAACCCAAAACTGCTTTGTAATTAAAGAAAAAATTTGAAAATGAAACATCATAAAATTGTTGTATTTAATATGGTCAGGACAATGCTTATGGCTGCGAACTGAAAGAAACTAAAAGGAAGAATGACTTCCCGTCTTTAGTGTGTTCACTTGTTGCATATGATGATACAGTATAGGTAACTGTTTTCAGTGTTCCTCTTACACACTTGGTCTGCTAAAACTGTTGTTTGACAATATCTGTAAAATAGTCTAAGGGGAAGAAAAAAGACTGAGAGGAAAGAGGTATTAAATTTCTAAATTTCAAATCACTACTGGAAAGAAGCCAGCTTTCAGGTTGACTGTATCCCTCCAAAGAGAGGTGACCACAAGTCAGCACATACATACTGCCAGTTTCTCCGTCCCACACAGCTTTGCAGTGTCTCTAGCACTTTACCTGCTCTCTACAACACATAAGTAAATATTCCCTTTGCTTTTCTTTACATTTCTGTCATCAATCTGACTGACTTCCTATGGGCACCTCTGCATATTTTGGGGTACACACTACCGGAAATCAGGCTTTCAGAGATGTAAGCAGAGAGCATCCAACACAACCTGAAAGAGGTGTGCCTGAAATGGTAACTCAGGGCTCCTCTACTGCTCCTGCTCTTAGCTGGAAGGAACACCATGGGTTTTAATGCTATATACAGGAATAAACCCACATGAAAATTAAAGGAGCCAATTGCATTTTTGCCCACTTTTACCTTATTTTGAGCTTTGAGATAATTCAATCTTCTGTTACAGCTTTTGATTCAGTCCCTGATTAAACAAGAATCTCACATTCTGCCCTTTTCAGAGTAATTTTTAGCCCTTTGGTTGCGGAGAAAAGTTTTAAACCAGGAAACCTAAAGGTTTAAAAACTAGATGGCAAATTAAAAAAAAATAATATTGAAGTGTACAATAAAAAACAACCAGCAACAACCGTCACGACATGTACACAGATCACTTAATTTTTCTTTACTTAATGATTCTTTAGTAATTTCTATATGCTACATTTTCCAAGGCTACAGTCAGAATCATTCATTGGTAAACAGGGTAAAGAGAAAGTGGAAATTACAAATCTAGCGGTCAATGGCAGAAAACAAACCTATAAGAGCTGAGGGAAGAGGTTAAGTGCTATGCTAGTTAATAAGAATGACAGCTTGCTTTGAATACTCATACTGACTGTCCAGGATATTGAATAAACCTCATTTAAATTAATTTTCATTATTTGTAGAGTCTGTGTTAGATATCTATCATTGTCAGTACTATTAATATTCTTTTCAGAGACCATATTATCAGCATATTTAAATGAAAGCTTTCCTTTTCAATATTTATTAACTCATTAATATTTCTTGGTACTAATATCCTGGTTGTAATATCCAAATTAGTGCCTACTACAAGGTATTTTCTACTGATTAAACTTTTTGAACTAGAAGGTTTTTATTCTCAAGTACTAAAAATGTGCTTGAGCTCCTGAAATTGTGCTTGCTTTCTATACTATTTCTTAATTTAAATGAATGGCATCTAAAATTTACATTTTTGTCTTTTTTTAGTAGGTAGCAGTAAAACAGCATACTGACCAAGCCCTAGTAGCTGACCAAATACGAATTGTGAATGAGGGTGAACACAAAAGTTAATTGATCTTACCTGGGTTGCAGTCTGTGAGGAGGGAGCAGATGGAGAGGAGAACTTTAGAAATGGTTAACGCTGGACTCCAGTTGTCTTTTAAAATGTCCAGGCAGATGACGCCTTGGCTGTTAATGTTACAGTGGTAGATTCTTGTCCGAAACGTTACCTAGAAAAGACAGCATGTCTAAGTACAAAGTGTTCAAGCCAACAATTAGATGATTATTAAGCAATTAAAAAAATTATATGAACTAACATTCTGCTTTCCTGGTTGAAATAACAGTACTCTGCTACCGTCAGTGAAAGACTGGGCAAGATAGAGATATTCCTAAGAAAATAAAGAAAATAAAATCTTCCTCTTCCACCTGTGGCCAGCAGTGGAACTGCTTTGAGCAAGGTGAGAATGGGACATGTTTCCTGAGCTTCCTCTTGCCTTGGTCTCATCAATTTCATTATTTTTGCACGGGGCCAAAACAAGGTATTCCAGCCCCTGAGATGAACATCCTTCATAACTCAGGCCCACAGCTATTTCAGGCTTTGAAGGAAGGCAGAAGAAGACAGAGTCTTATGCTGTCTTCATCTGTTCATTGTTTGACCCAATAGGTTAAGCTGGAAAAAAGTGGAGGCATCACATCAGTGACTCCTGGAAAAAGTGGAATATGTTTGAGAAGGGCTGCTCAAATAAAATGCTTTTATTTCCAAATTTTAAGTTACAGTTGCATCAGTAGAATTGCTTACACCTTATGGGTTTTTTTTTTTTCTGTAGTTGATTTTGAGGATTTCTGTATCCATTTTGCATTGTCTCCCAGGTGATCCTATATGTTACAAACCAAGGAAGAGATCATTTCTTTTAGCCTCAAACGATGTGCTTCTGCTTCAAGTTGAATATACAAGCCTTTTATTTTGAAGGAAGTTCAGCTATGAAAGTCCACTTCATAGCTCAGAATAAATACTGGGGCTACTGGGTAGCAAGGGACAATATAAAAAACCACCTCTTGGGAGACATCAAGGACTAATTTCTCCACCAGTTCTACCCCAATGACAAGTCAAACCAGATGGTTTTAATGACATGTTCATAACATCTAAAATTAAGATGTACAATGTCAGTGGTCTACCTAATCAGCAATAACCCTGCCAACAGAGGGGCTGATTAGACAGGAGACAACAAGCCCAGTCCATTTTATGTGATCTTCACATATGTCCAATATATATATGTCCAATACAATGTGATCTTCACTAAACTTAGATCGTGCCAGTAACTGGGAGTGCTCATGCACCATCCCTGCTCTACCACACAGATAAACCTGCTTCTGAAGAACAATGGAAATGGAGTGACAGGCATGCTCCTGTCCTGATTTTATTCAGTATCAGAAATCTCAATGATTTCAGTGGCACTGAGATGAGGCCACTTATCAGTAAGCAGAAGAGAGGATATAAGTGAAATAGCGCTGCACCTCGCTTACTTCTATTAAAAATAAATAAATTCTTTAACACACTAAAAAATTCTGCCCCTTTGGATTAAATCAAGCAGCTTTGACAAAATAATGGAAAGAAAAGGTAGTAGATTTCTGGTATTAAAACACTACATTCAACACAAAATAATTTTTCCTGTAAGTACTTTTCTGCATAAATCTGGGAAAGCACTTTTGGACACCACTGTCATGCACCAGTGAGTTCTGTAACAAAGATCCCAGCAAAGCTAGTTTATCAGTTTTTAAACACATCTATGTCTAAATGTATTGCCAATTAATATGATAATTTAATAGTTTGCCACTCCATACCCTACATATTTGTTGGCACTTTCCTTTTTTCCCCTTACAATTGTAGTTTTGCTTATTGTTTTCCAGCCTAAGTGCTTCACTTCTGGGACTTTTATGAGAATTTAAAATATTTCTAGCATGAATGAGCTCAGTTCATCCACACACTATAGCCAGATGATCTATTCCCCCCGCCCCTTCAGCATTTGGAGTGAAGGAAGTCTTCTGCAAGATCAAGAAAATAGTATTTAGTGATAAAATTAAATGTTCATCTACAAAGGGAAGCTGTGTTGAACGAGGAAGGTTGCAAGTACACCGAAGCAGTGAACTACCGTACACAAACTGCACGTCACAAGTGCCCGCCGAAGGAGCTGGTGTGGAGGAGCACGCTGTGAATTCTAGGTCAGTGCTCATTAAGTCCCCAGACTGATTAACTCCCGCCACTCTTACACTTGAGCTATAAGTGAATCAGGGAATGCTTCCTAGCACGATGGTTTATGACTCAGGCAAACACTTTAGTACCTGCTTAATTTTAAGTGTTGTGTGCTTACTGCTCAGTACACTGCTGGAACCAAGTTTTTGCTTAATTCTTTTTCCTGAACAAAGGTGCCTTCCTGTGCTTCCGTGATGAAAAATCTGGGGACTTTATTCAGTGCTATCTGAATACACCAAGTATTAAGAGATATGTGGCCTCACCGAATGTGGGGGAAACACATTGAATCAATTGCACAGATTAAATTACACTCTCCAAATTATTTATAGACAGGTCAGTTGGAGCTTATAACCTGCTTAAGAGAAGGCCATCAATTTGAGCCTGTATTTTAGTGTATAACTGTTTTGCTGTCAGCTGAGAGGACAGACACATTGCCACATGTTCCCCTGCCTCGGTTGCTTTTGAAGCATTGAAGCAAGGACACTGGGAATTTGGCAGGATTCAGAGAGCCACTGGGATGAATGGGGGTAGTTCGTGTCTTTCATAACGTGTTCAACACTTCATCGCCATCTTAGTCTATCCGGTGGATAAATGTAGGTGGGACTACATCCGTTTGTAGTTGGAAGGCTATTTTTAGCAAATATTTAGACCTGAAATGTCGCAATTTTTCACTAAGAGCATATCTGAAACCCGTGACACTGCGGTGCCCACTCACAAGATAAGGCTTGCTGCTTATCACCGACAAATATGTCACTGACTTGCCAAACATGCCAGTGCACTTTAAAATGCCTGCCTAAGTACACAGAGACATTTTAATGACAAAAACCATAAAAGTTTTCAGAATTTCAAAAGAAGCTGTATTAATGACAGTCTTAATGTGCTGGGACCTGTGGACCGACAGTGGCAGGTAGTGGTGTTCTTATCCCAAAGCCGCAGGGTACTACTGTGAGGACATAGTGCTTTCCTCAGCCAGGTATTGCCTCAGATTGCAACTAACATGGGAAAGGCTGATACGTAACTTTCTGGATTTTGTTTACCATACCCACATTTTGAAGTTATGCAGGGTTGTTCCTATTATACGCGGTACAGAAAAACCAAGCGATAATACCATACCAGGGGAACTACATTTTCTTTATTACAGTCATATTTTTAACTTTGATGCTACTTAAATGGTTGCTATAAACGCTGCACTCTAATTCTATTTATCCCCTAATGAAAACACCTAAACCCATGCAGGGGCTTAAGGGAGTGTGTGGGTGTACAGGAGAAGTTATCATCAGACAATTGAAAGGTAGAAAAGTAATCTGTCTTTTTTTTTTTTTTTTTTTTTTTAATAACAACTGTCCTTTATGGATTTACTCTCCTTGATTCTGCAATTTTAAGAGGGTATCTCATTTTTGTTGAATAAAAGTGCAGGTCAGAAAAATGTGAATTACAGGAAATAGGGAAAAATGCAACTACCTTCTGAAACCTGTAAGAGTACTATAAACAAGCTTTTGAAAGGTAATGATAAGGAATTTATATTCAATCAGTTTTGGAAGTAAACAATAATAAACTCATCTGTTTATCTACTGCTGAATGCTGAACCCTTCTGAATACTGTAAAACAGAATTAAACAAATACCCTCCCCCCCTTTATATATAGTCTCTAAGAAGAAAATGAGGTTATCTATTCAAAAGGAGGAGAAAAAATGATTAGAGAGAAAGGAAGTACATGCAAAGCTGTGGCTGGCTGTTCACTGAATAAGTTTTAGGACTGAATACAGACTGTTTATAAAACCTGGGAAAACTGAATTAAGATGGATTTCAGTTGAGTGATTGGAGGCAACTGGTTGTAGGAAAGATAAAGCACTCCTGGATCTCAGAGTGACTTTGAATACCAGTTTTGCAGTATGAGGTAGTCCTAAAACCACTCACTATCTCTCCTTTGCCCTGAATGTTCCCATGTTAGGTCTAAACCCAAGCAGCCACTGCGGCATTGACATCCAGGTATGTGACTTGCTTAACCTTCACTGTGAGATTCAGAGACAGGCACGTCAAAGCATCACCGGTCTGCAAGGGCTGGTCCCACAAAGACGTCTGACGCACTTTCAGACTCCAGTGAATTCAGTCACAATTCTCTTCAAAAAGGTATGAGGAGGAAGAAACAATTATTCGGTTTTGCATATTAGCATGCAAAGGGTTACAGTGTGCACACAGGAATTGCTTTCTTCAGCCTGTTTGGGTTCAAACCCTCACCTGCTGTTCCTCATTCCTCCCACTGAAGCCTGATGACTGTGCAGGGAGAGATGAAAGATTCCCAGAGTCAACAGGAGAATAAACAAAACCAACCCTATTTTGCTCGGCCAACACTGGAAGCAGGGCTGAGATCCCAGGGCTCTCATTCCCACCGTTTTGGAAAGTTCCTTTCAAGCTCTTTCATATCTTACAAGGGTGCATTCCCACGTGCCTGCCTGAGATGAAACTTCTGTCTTCCTCAACTATTCCCCAGGAGTTCCGTTTTAATAAAATTGCAGTGGCAATACCTGAAGTGGAGAAGTTGTACTGCATACACAAAAGGTTATATATATTTTTTTTTAAAAAATGATGTCATTTATAATGATGTTCATGGGGCTCAGGAGGGATTAAATAGTTCCCATCTCAGTTTGTCAGGCTTTATGAGCAATAGATTTGTCTGCTCAAATAGAGAGAATAATAAAAACAAGATGAGACCTACACTCTTTAGTCATATTAGAAAAAATCCTTTAAAACAACCTAAATGAAAAATATCTGTAGCTCAGAGTGACACAGTGTTCGTGCAATAACCTTCACATTAATTAGCATCCTTAAATTTCTTACAGAGTGCCCTTCATTTTATTTATACCCAGCACTGAGGCTGCCTTTCTAAGAGAGGGTGGTCCACCTCTGGTTTGTAACTACAGATTTGTAGCATGCACGCGAACAATCATTGAGATACTTAAGGGATTATCACATAAAGTGCATAGTAAATGACAGACTGAAGCTCACTATTAAAGAGCACAATATAAATATACACCAAGAAATGAACTTCAGCCAGTTTTTAAAAAACCCTGTCACACCTAATTTTAGTTGGTAAAGAATACCTAGAGTTTATTTTATCGAAGGAAAATATGTCATCTGCATTAGCAGGAAAAAAATTGCAATTACTTTTGCTTGATAGAATCCACATGAGTTAACCTTTAATATCACTGAAAATGAAACAGTATGCAGTATGAGTAATTATTCATTATATTCACAGTAATTACGAAGCTGAGTAACTACTCACACTGTCTCATTGGACAGACTGCTGCAGGAAAAAAAATACTGACTAAGCACAGCAATACTAGGCTTCTACATTATACAAGTACTTATTTTGCACACAGATTTACTAGCAGAAAAAGTAAAAAGGGACCTTGGTGATCTTTGATGTACCTGAAAGGGCAAATAAAAAAATATCCTAAAAGGTACAAAGTTTTATGAAAATGAAGGAAGAGCAGGACAGAACAAGGGCAATAGATTACCGTTCGGGTTAAGGACATTGACAACAGAAACAACACTGTAAGGTGCAAAGCATCAAAAGCTTTCTCTGACAAAGTCAATATGAATTTTTATAAAATGATTTTCATTTAATCAGCATAATCTTTCTTACACTTAGTAATTCCATATGGAAAGTCAGCAATAAAATCCTGTTATAGAGAGTAAAATTTTTAAAGTTTTATTGGTCATTTAACTTTTATAAAATAAATCCTCCCTTTCACAGTTGAAAGCATGCAGGCCGTATTGTTGTACATGCACGCCTAAGTTCACAAAAGTGCTCCTTCATGTTCGCTTTAATGCAGTTCAACTCTTCTCACCTAAATGTGAGCAAGCCTAGCACACAGCACCATTTTTATTCTACATGAAAAAAATTGTATATCACCATGTGACAGGCAGTACCTGGTGTTTCACTGTTCTTCCTAATTCTGTTACGCTTCTGTAAGAAAGGAGCTCATGGATGTGCTCAGGGAACTGAGGCAGTGGCAGGCACAGGGCTCCAGGCACAGGGCTGCCGGTCGGTGGGACATGTGGGCAGGCTACGACAGGCACTTCAAGTGCTAAACTTTAGTCTAAGAAACCTTGGCTATTTCTTTCTCACCCAGTTTTAACAGTCTTTGGGTATTTAGGTGATGCCTACATAAATTCTAGGCAGAGTGATGTCAAACCCATAGTTTTCTGTCCTAACCAGTTCATCTGCTCTTATTCTATAGTAATGATGTACATAAAATTCTTGCTCTCACATATGTATATATATATCTCTATGTGTGTAAAAGAAGACAAGAAAGAACATGGATATATGATGTATTTTTAGATCATGTGGATTTTATGCAGTAGTAAAACATGCCTGATATGGCAGAATTATGTAGTTTCTGAAACATCCAATAGACGTCACAAGTCCTGTCTTGAAAATATATTTGGCAAGCATAATGCAAACCACTGCTGTGAGGCGGAAGATATTCCCCATAAGATACCTCTACAGGCCCTTTTGAAGAACTTCGTATACTGGGTATGTATAGGAAATGGGAAGAAATGATGAACCACCTAAATTTTGGTGAGGGAAACCAGGAAAAGTTTAGTTGGATAGAGCCGATTTCATCAAGACTAAATAAATCAATGCAAATTACCGATCTAAATTATATTGAAAACAGACTGAAAAAGGCGGCTGTTCATTAGAAGAAATGGCAATTCAATCTGGCAATAACTAGAAGAAATATCAGACAACTGAATTCAAAGGAAATATCTGAGACTTACATGGTATTGCCCTATCAAATGTGACCTTTACCTTTATTTGCAATACAATGTAGTTATTGATCGTTTCCTCAGCCTAACATATTTCTGCTTGCATCTCTTTCCACTTTACATCTCTGTGATTCTTTCATGTTGAGAGACATTAAAGTTTCTCAAGGAGCTGCCTGGGTATGACCTGTCCCAAGCTCTGCACCGCTGCACGCTGCTCTATAGGTCCAGCGTTACCTGAACATATGGGACCTATGGGATGAACCAAGTTTCACTGCAGGTGGTGCAAGGATGGGAATGGCATGCTGCAGTTCACGTGTCTGGGAAGAGCTGCTCCAAGAAGAGCAGGACTGGGGCTGATGCTGCTAGCTCTGGCAATGGTCTGCTGGTGGTAGGTTGTCCATTTCTCCCTATTAAAGGCTCCCATGCATCCGATTTCTGCCTGCAGCCACCCAAAATCTTTGCTTGCTGGGAAAGCCTGCCAACTCCATTTATTGTCATGGATGAAGGATCCACGGGCTGCTTTCAGCAAGACGTAAATAGCAAAGCCGGGTAGGAACAAGGGAGCGTGGAGGCACAGCAAAGGGGCCGGGGGAGGCAGCGGTGTGGGAATGCGCCAGGCGAGGGACCACCAGGCAGTCAGGAAGAGGAGGATGGGGAGGGCAGGAGGCAGCCAAGAGAAGCTGTGGGCAGCACAGCATGGCACTGAGAGCTAACGTGATGTGACAGAGGCTATGAGAGAAGTATGACCAGCCAACTGAATGTAAGGGATAACAGTGACAGGAGACCATTGCATCTGAAGGCTGGTCATGTGATGGTGATACCTGGGACAGGGGCAAGAGAAGGCAGAACCTTGCCTGCACCAAGGTTGCAGAGATGGTAAACAGCGATGATCAAACAGGCTGTACTGAAGGTTATTCCGAGTCCGAGAGCTTCAAATGTGAATTGTGTTAAGAGCGATACATGCAAGTTAAAGTGTGGGTCTGCCTTGTAAGATTCATTATAACAATTTAGGTTAGAAATACCAAGGAATGCTTATTTTTTCTCATCTACTTTTGTAAGCACTGTTTTTCTATTACGCTGCAGTTAAAAGTGTCCTTAACAGCCAATCACATATAAAGTAAGCATGAAAAAGCGGAGTAGAAGCCAGGAACAGAAAGAACTTCCCCTCATAGATGAAGCTGAATTTATGAAATAGGTAGAAAGTTTCTGTCACAGGAGAAGGATTTCACTTAATGATATTTAGTGCACAAAGATTAGTGCTACATGACAATTGCACATAAAAATTCGAAGAGATGTTTAACATTGCCATTAAGCCCGGATTCTATAGACACTGTGCACTGTATTTACAAAGGAAAAAGACCCTCCCTGCAGTCCAACAGTTGATTTAAAACAGTTAAGCTTTCAAATGCTGAGAATAATTTTTCAATCAGTCGGTAGACATAGGAGATTTACAAGGAGGAAATAGAGATTTCTGTTATTTTAATTTTGATTTAGAGATGATTTAGCATATTGCAGCTTTCAAGTCCTGCAAACCATTTTTCAGTCAGCTGAGATTAAAGTCCCTAGCAAGATTAATTGTAGAGTTGGGATTAAGAGATTTTATAAATCACTCAAATTCAAAAATAAAGCTAGCAGAGTGCTAGGATAATGATAGATATATACATATTGTATCAGCTACAGCTAAATTGAATTGACACTGTAATAGACTGAACGCAGTCAAATATGAGAGTAGAAGTTATTAATAAAGATTATTCTTGATAAAAATGCAGACACCACCGCAGTGACAATTCCTGGGGGGAAAGTTCTCTTGAAGAGCATTCATTTTTCTACAAACACCTGTATGAAAGACTCTTGGTGTGGCTCCCTGGTTTGTCAAGGCTTTCTGCCTCACGAGGACAGTATGCAGGATAATTAAATTATTGCCCTTCCTTCAATAACTATAGTGTACATAATGATGCGGTGTTAATAATTTGTTGTGATGGCTAAACTTTACAGATCTCAGATCAAAAGGTTGCATACTTGGGAATTCACCAATTTCTTATGTGGACTGAGGACAGAAACTGAGCTGAAATTCTTTCTGTCAGATCAGGCTGACTAAAATATGTGATAACCCCTGTTCATATACACGTGTGTGTATATATATACACGGACACCCACAGATACACCCCTCCCACACAAGAGACATCTAGTTATGCGTAGCTATATATCCCATTCAATACCCCAAAGAAAGAGACAGCAAAAGAGAGAACTTTCCTTTGTTAAAGCCAAGGGGCGAACTGTCTGAACCCACTAAGGATGAAAGGAAGATAGTTAGCAGGAAAAAGAAATCTCAAAGGTATTATAAAAAAAGGTTGAGGAGTCATTAAGGCCCTGGAGAAATGTAAGGTTATTCCCTTGGCAGGCCTTCTAAGTATTTTTAGTTATTTATTTAAGTGGCTGCTCTGAACAGGGCATAAGCTTTCTCTGTTCTTCAGCCCACTGCACTACAAGGGAGATACTGTATTTTTGGGCTGAAGCAAAACCTCACCTTGTGACCAAGACTGAAGCCTCAGCAGCATCTGGCCTTTAGCAGAAGGTGAGATAATGTCCCCATCTATGCCTCGCTTTGTCTGTTCCATAACTTCCTCCTGTCTGGCATCTCATAAACCCAACGCGATACTTAGGATGCAGCTGAAAAGAGAACTGTGATTCCGCAGGCTGCCTGCTTTCTTGCTGACTCAGCCAACTGGGTGCTCAGCTAATTTCTGCAGTGCTACAGAAACTTCCTCGCAGTGGAGGTGAGGAAATATTTTTAATTGATGAGACCCTCCCAGAAAGCCAAAGTTAATTTGTCAGTTCTCAGATGAGCTGTTCTAAAAATCGTGTTTTCTGGTTGTAGAGATAAATCGGAGTTAGGCTGGGATGGCCCTCTATCACTCCTACTCAGTCTGCATCAGTCACACATAGATAAACTTTTTGGGGGTTTACTCCTTGGCACAAAGGTGCTGCAGTTGTGAGTGATGCCAAATGTCGTTGCTTTAAAAGGAAAGCAAAGCTGAAAAGGTCAGTGACCTCTGGCTCCAAAAATACGGAGTTCAGTTTCAAGGCATGAGCCAAAGCTGAAAGACTGAAATAGACTGACTGACTTCAAAGGGAGAAAAAAAGAGCATCATGAGAGCAAATTACACTCTGACTTACCACGTGGTATATTCTGTTTTGGTGAAGAATAACTTAATTTGATATGATGCTTATGGCTTAACTTTTGAGAGACACTGACAAGCTAAAGAGAGACAAAAAGAAAACTACGGACCTGGAGGGGAAAGACTTGTTGGTGCAGACTGGAAGGGAAACCTGACGGCAGTGATGCATTGCTATACAAAACTAGGAAAGTGAACTGGACCACAAAAGATAATTAGAGGATGTAAAGAATAGAGATAAGGCTTTGAAATCTTAAGAGGATGTGATGTTGAAGGCTACAAAGGTGTAAAAAATGAAGAAATACATAAAAATGAAAGTTTTGGGTAGACACTTTCTATTTCAACAAAACCTGAATGAATGAGTGATTCACATTCTTTTACGTGATAAAGACAAGTGGGAAAGCAGGTTAACTATCTAGAAGAACAAGTGAAAATTATACATTTGTTAAACACCCCCCCAAATATAGGCCAAACATGTTTTCTTCATGTGCAATTATGCTCTCAGATGTTTAATTTTATTTTAAATAATCTTTTCCAATATGCAGCAAGGTGCCCAATGATCAGAGTAGGCATCAATGGTTTATAGAAGGAATCTGGATCCTTCAGAAAATACGGAGAACTTTGTATAATCCAACCCAAACAATGGTTACACCACAAATGTATAATAAATAATAACAATAAAACCAATAATAATAATTATAATAATAATAAAATCCAGATTCCACCTTCAATATATTTTTCTTATTTTAAAAATTATTTTACCCTTCCCAACATCCATGTGCATCATGCACATGCACAATAACAGAGTGCACAGCATCTGAGAATAGATAAGGAAAAGGGATTGTGGAAATCTTTCAGCAGATTTTAATACACTTTGGATTAGGCCCTTTAACAGTAACTATGTTATGTGACATGGATATTTGCCTTTGGAACTTCAGCCTGGGTCAAGTAATTGCATCTGGGAAATACAGTTTCTGTTTCTTCCCAGGTCTTCTGTGGTCACATTTTTGGAAGATCAATTTTGACAGTACTCATTTAAATGTTTCCTTGCTTCATAGTAGAAGAGGGATAAAAATGGCCCACAGAAATCTCAGGAGTAATGTATGAATTCAATCACAGTGAGAAATGTGAATTAGACCCTTTCTGCTATGTACTTACAGGGACGTAATCTTGCCAACACTCAGGAATACATTTTATGTCTTTCTCAGTACATTCCACAGTCTTGTACTTTATCTCTAGATTTTTTAAGATGATTGAGCCATAAGAAGTGGGACTATACTTAGAAAAAATATCTAAGTTGATCTATTCCCATAATCCTAGGACCTATGATTTTGAGAATAGCACCAAATATCACAAATCATGCAGTGAAGTAGAAGAGATGTCAACACACAGTGACACAGATAGCACTGTACCATGAGGCCATATGTTACGTTCCATGCACTCACTACCTCCCTTTTACTAGAAATAAGTGTGTGGAGAACATATTTAACCACCCTTTCCCAATGATGCCGACTGGCAGCAGCTACCTTATGACAAGCAGTCATCTTCCCACGCTGCTTTATACAAGGGATTTTTCAAACTATTTTACCTATGAATCAGTTTGATAGGGTCTGGAAAACAGGTGTAATGAAACAGCAACAGGTTGAGAGATCCTACAACCTAGGATCCTACAAATCCTGTCATTTACAACAGTGGCTGAAGTGAACAGAATAAGAATGCACGTGTACAAAGTATGCTAGCGACATAGTTCTATCTGACGTTGTCCCCTCTGCACATGTACTCATTACCTTCTTACAGATAACAGTGTCCTTCATCATAAATACTGGCCTTTTAGTAATACAATATGGCAACAACAACTCTCTCATCCTGTATCAAGCAGTAAATTTTCATATAATTTATATGCACATGCTTCTTACAATGACAACTGGCATTGAGATGAAGGCAGACTAAAAAAATCTATTACAAAGCAGGACAAGAACCACCTCTTTGCTTGATATTTCATTAATAATCAATGCACAGCTGCATTACTCGTGACTCAAAATAATACAGCTGCCAAGCACAACTGAGTGTGGACTGAAAAAGTCTTTACCTCATGGTGAAACAGCAAACTGGACCTTCACCTTCTGTTTTAAAAGGATGCCTATTGCATATATTGCCTCAAGACTCAACAGATTCAACAGAGAATGACAAAAGATATCCCTCCAGCTTGTCTTTCAGATCTAGTTCTTTACATATTAGGTTTGGATCTCTGAGAGAACTTCAAGCTCTATTTTATACTCAGTAAATCCATTTAGTGGATATGCCAATATCCCCTAACTAATATAATTTTAATTTGCTGGGGGACTGAATGTAACCCTTACGTTTTGGCTACTGCAAACAGATTAAGCCCAGGAAAGAAGCAAACAAAAGAGGACTGTTAACACAGACCTTGCAAAGCAAGTCAGAAGTCTGGACTGGCCTGGAGTGGGAGGGAGGCAGGGAGAACAGGGCATTGCCCCAGCTCAGTGTGCTCAAAGCTTTAACTAACTGAAGGAGAAGTTAAAAAAGTTTCAAATTCTTTTATGAAGTTTCATTTTTTTTTTCTCCACAGTGTAATCACAGTTACCTAAATCAGAAAATGTGCAGTCAGCAAGGTGTACAACTCCTGTAAGACTTGTCAGTGACCTCAAAGCTTCCCTAAATTGGAACACTAGAAGTGCGAAACAAAGTTAGACAATTTCTAATACTGTTATACTGACCCATCTTTAGGTCACTGGCTAGAAAGTCCAATTTACAGAATGCCAAGTACTTTGAATTCACATCTCATTCTTTTTTAATTTTTTTTCCTGATAATATCCATGCTAGCTACTATAAACATAACCACTGTGGCATTAAAATTCCGTTTATAACCATTTCTCTTTCAATAGTGTACTCACAGTAATCAAATAGAAACCAGATACTCGCTCTTTTAATGCAACACCCTTCTATTACAGACCAGCGTGGCATATCAACTTTTTCACAAATGTGTCAAAAAGAAGGTAAATACTTTTGCTCCCATAGCTCCTCCTGCGAAGATGTTCCAAAGCCTCACTCTCCACACTGGCAAGGTAAACAACTGACTTCTTTTCACTTTGTTTCATAAAAGCAGGCCCATCAATTTATTTGACTCCATTAACAGCCCTGTGGTGTAAATTTTCCCAGCTTCTGTTCCTCTTAGTGAACATGTGTGTTAAGAATTGTACTCAAGTCTTCCAGATAAGGTCGTACAAGTGTTTTGTGTGTGATATTGGTAATTCCTTATCTGATGCATCTTAGGAGTGTATTTGCCTTTTTTATAGATGCATTAGATGAGTGGTTTGTAATAATCCTGTGATCACCCAATAAACCCCCATTTCGACATCTTCCCTCAGCAATTACTACTACTGGTTATCGATCATATTCTACTACTACATTTCACCCCATTTCTGTTTTTCCAGTCTTCATAATCACTAGATTTTTCCTGTTTGACATTCCGAGCCTACCTGAACAAGGTAATGGTCTACCACCTTCATGTTATCAATACAGTTCTATGTTTGTGGTTAGTGTTGTTATCGATAACATTAGAAAATTAATCCATATGGAATTCTGTAAATTTCTGTCTTTCACTCCAGTTTCTTGCCTTTGCTGCTGTATTTCCACATTCTTCTAGAAAACTGATGCAAAGCAATTACTTATAACTTTTTGAACAATAGCGTACCTTGCAGCTGCAGAGGTAATTTATATGGGCTAGTGCAAAAGGTGAGTGTTTTTGTCAGGCTGCCACAGACCCCTGGTGAATGGTGTAGGTAAACTGGAAAGATTACGTATCTTCAGTTGCTTATAAAGGGTGCAACTCAAATATAATTGCTTTCATATAAGAAACAAATCCAAATCAAACAAAGTACTGTTGGAAATTATGCAACCATTTGCTAAACAAATCCACAACCATCCAGCCATACTGGCAACATACAGGCAAATTTTAGGCAGTTACTTGAAATCTTTCCATCAAAATGCTCAGTTTAAATAGTCACTATTGCCTTGGAGGCTTTATGTTTCATCCTACAATGATATACCAACACATACATGAAAAAAAAATCACAAGGAGAGGACTCCTATCAGACTTATAATATCCTCCTACTAACCTTAGGTGGTTTAAAAGGATAGTCCGGTGAAAAGGTAATGTCAAGGAAGAAAACTCCACCTTCATATACAGACCCTGGAGGCCCCAGTATAGTTGACCTCCATTCATAAATGTTGTCTCCTTTGGGTCCAGCACTAAAATAGAAAACAAAAATACAATAACCACATACAATCAAGAATATACTCCATCAGTCATACTCTACCAGTAGCACTGCTGGTTTTGCGATAACACTACAAATCAAAATTGCATATTACATTCATTAAGTTAGTCCTGGATAAAACATCTAACTGGTGTCCTGTGACACTTTTGGTGAAGTAATATATTCAGTTAGGAAGAATTATTAAAATCACATTATAAATTATTCAAATAAGCACAGAAAAATTTCTGACTGCCTTCTCTCAAATACTTTAGTGGGCAGATGTGAAGTATTTACAGTGCAAGGATACAGGGACTTACTTTGCTGAGATGTCTTGTTACTGTCTTGCCTCACAAGCCATGCTATTTTCACCTACCTCCTCATCCACCTACCTCATCAGTCAGTTGCAGTATAATTACATATATTATTATACAGCACAGACTGTACTAAAGACTGAGCAGGGCACAAATGACCTTGCAGCTGCACTTTCTAAGTTACTAACCTAAGGTCTCCAGTCACCAGTACAGAAGGCTGCTTTACTCTGCAATCATTACCGTATCTTAAAAATATTATAAACAGGAAGCGGGTTAAACTCTTGGATTATGTTAATTCAAAGCCCCCGTTTAAAAATACAGCACTGAAACAGTATTTAAAATGTACAAAACATAATCCTTACGTGCAACAAGAAAAATCTCTCACCCACATGGTCAATTTCTGAAAAAATAAAATTAAAACCTAATAAAAGTTCTTGGGCATGACTCTTCCACAAGCCAACACAGCCTCCTTTCATACAACATAATGCTTGCCCATAGAAATACATACTTTACTCAGGGTGGCCTCTTAAGGAATATGAAGACTTCCTTTTGGTTCACAGCCTGCTGATACCAGTCACTGATACAGGATGTGAATTTCAATTAGGATCAGTTGGGACGGTGGCTTCTAAATATCTGACGAATATGTTTCAGAGGAAGGCAGTGCTGGTAGATATTTCAAATAAGTGACGTGGTATTGTCTTAAGGCATTTCTTGTGATACAATTCTTGCTACGTTTGCAATAAAGATTTCCACAGCGTGCAGGGGTTTGTGAAATAACCCTGTGTGTAGAACAGATGAAAGCTCTTGGCTATGCTCCATGCCTCACAGTGTACCCAAGGCATACAATTATTATACGACATCATGTCATGTTCACTGCTCAACTATTCATTTTGTTCATTGAAAGTTAATAAAACCCTCTTTCACCTGAAATTCCTTGGGCCCTCTTCAATAAAACTTCTGGCTGCATGATTCCCTGCATACAACTGCGTGACTTTGTACTGTGAAGTGTACTTCATTAGTCATGGTACCTACATCAATTTTCTATAATAGCTGTTAATGCTTCCTGGCTTTCCAAACTATGCGCTTTCCTAACAAAAATGGGTTAGAGATACTATAACATTATGGAACATTCATTTTCTATCAGCCATAGTAACAAAACTAGCAATTGTTTTAAAGATAAAATCTGGCTTTTTAGAGTGTCACAACAGCAGAAGTGTTGCCATCCATATTTCACAGTGTCGATAATACATCAGGTTGCTAGCTGCCAAACAAATTTAATTTACCCAGTTCTCAGTTTGCATTAACCTTTGAATAATAAAGCACAGCTGAGACTGCTGTAAAAAACAAACCAGTGAATGAATAATTAAAAACACCTCCACTGCCTTTAGAAAGACCAATCCTGAGTCAACAGGGAAGGTTTAATTGTGACTGAACTAGGCATTAAGGGGCTAATTGAACTCTTTATAAGCCCAAACAAATGTGGTCCTACAGCAGTACTATGGTATACAAGGTTCACAGAAAGTAAAACCCTAAAAAAAAAAAAAAAAAGATCAGGCAATTAGTTCAACTAGAAAAGGCAAGAAGCAGGGGCAATCTAAATCTTACATGAGAAAAAGCTCATAATACATGAAGGAAATCCTTTCCCATTTTCTGCAGAAAAACATTCTAATATTTGGAGGAGCAATGACTCAGTTGATGCCAGCAGGTTAAAATGGAAGCGATATAAATGTCGGTCCCAGAGAAGTGGTTGGAAACGGCAAGTAACAAAAGCAAGCCCTGTCTTTTTTAGACCTCATTTAGCCAAGAGGGAACGGTTGGGCCCTTCTGGGGCTTGAGCAAGGCTCACTTTTGATCAGAACCCTCTCTGACAGTGGCATTTTTGTAATGTATATTATTCTTATTTGTTTTGCCTATTTATTTAATTGCATTAACATTTGAAATGAGCAGTCATTAATTAGAAGAGTTGGAAAATGCTCCATCTGCCAGTTGAACTGTTTCGGCACGTCCAGCTACAAGCCCAGCCTGATCACATTCTGAGGATGCTGATTAACATTAATTGAAGGTTTTCTTTGCAAATGAGAGATGAAGCTTTATTAAGTATTATTATTAATTTGAAGAATAACTTGAATTGTATAAAGCGTGGGAAGACTGCTGTTACTGATGTTGCCTGTTGAGTGCTTGCTGGCAGCAAGGCTGTTCAGCCGATGTAAAATAGCGATCCATGTGCACAGGCAGCCGCTGGTATTAAGGGCAACAGCGTGCACAAGCATGATGTTTTTTCACTTGCACATTAATAATACAAAAAGTTTGACAGGTGTATTATCTTTGTTTTGCTTCTTTCCTAATTGTTAAGCCTTTTATTTATCCACACTATTGGCAACCAGAGCGACGACTCATCAGGCTTCACCAGAGAAAATTCCCATATGTGCAAGACCTCAGCCAAAGCCTTATTCTATAAGGTTTATAATGCAAGCGGATTTAATTGCCCTTCTCTCTACATGGATATCTGCCCAGCACACTGAAGCCCAAATGTTTTACATTCAGTATGATTTATATTCCAGCTCTATTAATGTTACTGGCAACCAAACCACAGATCTCAAAGAAAGGAAGCCAAACATCTCAGTGCCTGAAGTTCTGTTATCTTTGGAAGGACAGATTCAGATGTGCACCCGCTCAGCGAAGGGCAGACTAAATCTGCCTTGAACTCAACTGACCCAGGGCCAGAGCATACACACGCTGCCTGCTACTAACCTACTGCTAAATCACTCCGTTTCAGGGGAAAAATAACAGCGGCTGTGGCAGCTCCAGGTGGAAGTGGCTGAACTATTAAGGATAAGGTGGTCAGGAGAAGGACAGGTCTGCTGTCAGACCAGCAAAGCAGCCTCCCAGTTTGAGCCGTGATGCTGAAACCCTATAGTGACTCTGCAGGATGAGGCAACCGAGGGGCTCAGCAAGAAGCACGTGGTGTGACTGCAGCTGGTACTCCCCATGCTTCCAGTGTTAGCTCCCAGGTAGAATTTGTAACATCGGGCTGAGAAAGTAGAGTTGCAGATAAGGGCCATGGACACTTGAAGTTATCAGTGGTTTGTCGGGAGCTAGCCCTCTGCTGTTATTATTCCCGACACGCCACAGAATACTGCACTTCACCTGCTGGGGAGGCCTTGCTTTCTGGAAGAGCTGGGGTAGGTGGACATGGAGCCAGCCTTCTTCCTCTTCCAGAATGACATCAATAAGGGTGTATGAAATTCAGGACATAGGAGTCAAAATATGTAAAATGGTCTCCATTTTATTCCACTCTCCTTCGCCTCTCCTTACATATTTTTGTTTTGCCACTGCTTCCCACATACGTACTTGCAGGTGAAATGTATGCTCATCAGTCACAGTTAGCAGCAAAATACTTTAAAAGCTACTATAACCGAATTAATTTTGCTTTAAATATGCCTAAATGCACTGAGTATCTTCTATTCCCTCAACATGTTTTAGGCAGGCAGCCACTTGAAAGTAGTGCTGCTAAAAACTGCTTGTCCAGTACAATGCCTCATAAACACCAAACTTTCCCTGCACTTAGAATATCCTAAAATAATAATTTCAAAATAATGTTTTAGGAGAGTTGTATGGAAACAGCAGCATCTATGAGACATACCAGATGAAAACCTATCTGGAAAAGTTATGAAATTACAGGTGACTTTTAGTTTAATCAGAGCTGTTGTTTGTACAGAAATTTACTCCATTTCTAGGGAATGACTACAAAAAGTGAAAATACAGAAGGTAAAAAAAATAACAGTATCTCCCTTGCGTACCAAGTATTCATATGGAATAAATTAGTCAAAATAATGTTATTATTTTCGAATCTAACTTATATTTCTTGATGAGGGTCACATGCTTCACCAGCATCTATAACTGGAGGTGGCATAACGTCCTGGTGTGTTTCTGCTGATGTGGAAAATGAGGACTAGTTTAGTGTCTTCCCTTCCATTCTTGGTCTCTGAAACTTTATGGCATCCACTTTTAAAGTGTAACTGTACTCTTTAATACAAGGAAAACGCAAGCCTGTGGCACAAAACAAAGAAGTAAGAAAAGGACTTGTAACTTAAATTACTGTCTAGATCTGACACATGAATGGTGTGTGGGGGAAAGCGATCAGGCCAAGTAAAACAGGAAAGTGAGATGGTCAGGCGGCCTTCCCATTCCACAAGACTCAAAGAAATGGAAAGATTCCTCTGGACTGGGTGAGTTTAAATTAATTTTTATCCTCTTCCTTTATAACAGGATAGAATAAAGCAGGACCAGGATATTATACTAATTTTGTCATGAACTCACTTTCCATGGCATTGTCTATTGCAATTCATACTTATTCCTGCATTGTCTAGCCTGAATTGGTTTAGCACACAGAAACACACATCAGAACTGGGGTTCCTCTGCCCTACATGCAGTCCATGGAGGATGCAGTCCCTCTCAACTATCTTCAGAAACATGACAGCAGAAAGAAGAGGGTAACCTCAAGTCTCTTCCACTTCCCTTCCTTTTACTACGTGGAGCTTTGCCTTTACTGTTGAAGAGACTTCCTTCTGAAGGGAGAAGCTCACCGCAGAATCACCGCCGTGTGTAAGTATTAAAACAGTTTGTTGCAATCCTACTTCTTGCACATCTCACAGTTATGCTGGAGCAGATCCTGCACTTAGCTGCCCTCCATGAATGCTTCTGGGAAGCCACTTGCCCAGAGGGCAAAGTGGATACAAAAGTATTGGAAGGTTGGCAAAATGGTTCAAGATCACAGCTGGTGAGAGAAGAGGATGGACGTGACAGAACAGAAGCCTGCAGATTCAGCTTTCATAGATACATATTTCAAGATACATCTCTTGATAAGCCCACAGAAAGCCTCGTTAAAATAAAACCCATATATACCTTTGCTCTCTGTTTTGAACGTGGTGCCAATACTGAAACTGGTCCTAAGCAAAAGCATTGCTTTGGTCTGCACCGCAGCTCCGGTCTATCCCCGAGCTTGGGGGCAGCCACAAGACCAGCACTGGGGCTGTGCTGGCAAAACGGTTGCTGAATAATCTCGGTCTGGGAAGAGGACCCACCTGCACACCCAGCCCAGCCCCATTCAACAAAATGCAAAAATAGTGCCATTGAGAAGCACTGGCATCAAAGCCCTGTGAGCCACAGCTGTGTGTCTTTGGCTTTGGACTAGACAGTGCCAGCAGCACCGGTTATCTGTTTAATTTCATCTGCTCTTCCCCCAATTCTCTCTCATCTTCATTCTGGAAGCCCACCTGATCCACCACCTCTCAAGCCTTCACCCTTTCTCTTCCCTTGTTACCAACAACTCTTCTTTGCAGAATCTGTATTTTCTATTTTCTGCTGGGGGGTGGTTTCTTTCCCACCCCCTCTCTGTAGGGTGATAATTCATTTCTCCATGATGGTGGACCCTTACTCCCTTCAGGTACATGCAGATCCCCCTCCCCCTCCCATCCTCTTTCTTTTTCTCTCATCAACAGTGATCGGCACATCCTGCTATTTTTCATTTTTCTCCAGAAAGGAGGAGGGGGTGGAAAATGGTGCAGGGGGATTTTATTATGGTACAGCAGTCACTCATTTTGTTTCTTCTCTTCCCTGTTGCGCTTCTTCTGCGATGTAGAAAATGAAGAGCAAGCAGAGCGGATGCTGCAGCAACAGTGGCATAGGGAAGGGAAAGGGAGTCACAGCTGCCTACCCAGATGCTACAGTGATATCAGTAGGTACTTTTATAAATGTATGTAATAAACAGTTGCCACAGCAGCCAAAGGAATACATTTCTACAAAACAAAAACAAAGAGATAGCAGAGAGCACTGAGACTGCCTGTGGCAATGGGCACAGTTGTATGGTTAATAACACCTCTGCTATGAATAAAATTAGCAGGCTAGTCTCTAAGCAGTAAAATCGAAGAACAATTAAAGAAATAAACTTCAGAATTAGAGATAAGTGCTTACTTCAGCTGTAATATTGATGACTTAAACTGTCATCAAGAAATAACACCCCCCCCCAAATTTGTACCTTTAGAATGCATAACCTTTTCTTAATTTCTTTTTTCCTGAAAATCTGCTGATCATCTGAGAAGATGCTCATGGTTCTTATTACTTATAATCTAGACCAAAACTAGAAATTTTTCAGCATTAAATTTGAGGCCCAAGAGATCTGAATTACTCTAAGAAAATTAGTAATACACATACGTTTTTAAAGAGTTGTTCATTTCACTTTAACTAGATGCTATATATGTAGTGAAAAAGCTTGGCTTTCCGTGATCTAACACTCAAATTTGAGTCTATTCTAGATCCAGTATTTTTTGTCACCTTGCAATATTACTGGGAATTTATGCCTCACACATGTTGGAATAGCAACCTAATTAGATGAGGTAAGCATGATTTTTTAGTAGGTATCTCTCATTAGACTTAATTTTTCATAATGGAAACTGAGGGTGAAATGACTGGGTCACTAGTCACTCAGAAAGGTTTTGGCAGAAAGAGAAACTTCAGACAAACCCCTTACAACACTTAGTTTCCATTACAGAGAGAGAATTCAGCTGAAAAATTTGGATCAGACTTTCTTTCAGTTTGTCCAGTTTTCTGACTGAGAACATCTTTCCATAAGAAACTTAAAAAAAAAAAAAGTACTTTTAGGCAAGCAGTAAGAGAAGGAGGGTATTAAGACATTTTTCTAACTCATGCTACAATTCCTTCAAAGTGGTTATATCCTGCTTTTAGCAAGTGCTTTTTATTGAAGCCAGTTACCATTTTCATCTACACTTTGGAACCAATATGCTTGTGGCAAATGCGATTGGAAGAGTATCTAGGAAAACTGATCCCAATGAGCTGTCAAAGGAGCAGTAATGTATTACAGGATAAACCTAAATACTGCTTCATGTGCTTATTGAGAGCACTTGTATACAGTACGGTATGGTATTTTTTCGTTGTCAGTCTTCTCTGGTTTTAGGAAGGTGTCTCTAGAGGTCTATTTATCACCCAAAGCGATATGGCAGTTTAACTTTGGGCCTTCCTGCCACTTTATTTCTTGCAACAAACCCCCACCACACCAGGTCAGTGTGCTGGAAAGTCTGCTACGAGGCAAATCCTTTTCTCCTTGTGATTAACTTTCTCTGCCTTCCTGTCACTGGAGCCATTACAAATTATTGGCTGAAGCTGTGTTGTGTTTAAAATGAGTTAAGTTTTGGCCACAGTAAAAATAACAAACAGATTAAGACCAAGTGAATATCACTTTGTTGATTTTATTATTCACTTCTAAATAATGCCACTAAAAATTATTAAAAGTATCCTAGCACTTTAGCAGACTGGTATTATTCAACGAGCACTTGGATGCTTCTATTCTCTAAAGTCCTGTCTTCAGAGCATTCCTGAGATAGACACCATCATGAAGAAAACCGCTTCTTAATGCACAGAATAGTTATTTATATTATAGTATCTACAGCAATTTATTCATTGCAAACACCATTACACAGTGTATGATCACAGCATGCTGAGTATTCACAATGAGATTTTAAAAATGGCAATTTTGTTAAGTATTCTCCACTTTGTTCAGCTGAACAAAATTACATAAAACCCTTCACAGAAGGCTTTCCTTGTTCAGCACTGGAAACACTCATTTGCCTCCTATTACATATCTATAGGCTTAATTCCCTTTTGCCACATCTTTTGTTTCTTTTTCTTTACAAGCAGTACCACCAACTGTAGTTCCAGCTCTTCTATGCCACCAGAAATAGACTGTGTAGTTTAAATAAGATAAAATATCTATAAGCCTGATTTGCCTCTATGGTAAATCATATCAAGCATGATTTGTAGCCACATTTTAGCAAAAGAGAAAAAGAAGGAATGAGAAACACTACAAAATAATGAACAGACTGTCCTGGGACCTTCTATTATGGCCTCCAACCTTGCAGCTTGCCAAGTGATATTATTTTCATGTTACTCCTCCTAATCTGCTTTTCCTTGAGTTTTTTTTTCTTTCCCAGGATTACCATTTACTTTTCAAAATGAAACTACTTTTTAATTTCACAACATTTCTCCTTATGCACAACAGCTGTAATTTACCATTCTGTCTTTCCTAAGTTAAACAGAAAACATGCCACACAACAGTGGGGTGGCACTATCAGGCACTATATTTTAAGATTTTAAATCTAATTTAAAAGGATGAGGTTACTGAGTGCAGACAGATAACACAGAAACCCCATAGCAGCTGGAAGATTTAAGAGGTGCAGTTGGGAAGCAAGCATTCTTTAAAGGAGCACTGACTTTAGTTCCTGTGGAAACCTCAGATTCAACACGAGAGAGAGGTAGACAGGGCTAAAGCAGACCAGCTCAAACAGACTAGAAAGACCTGCCATGAAAGGGTGCAATATACTGAAATATATAGATTTGAAATCCATTTGATATGTTGGTTTGATCACTTATAAAAAAAAATACTCCAAACTCCTGCACTTCATCAGAAATGACGAAAAATGAAAAAAAAAAAATCATGCACAATGGATTAGCGATGAATGGATCAGCTGAACTTCAATTAATGCCCCCTTCACTTTCTGATGATAGACTTATGGTTTCATGTAAGAAAATTTTTTAAGTCTTACCCAGAAAAGATCTCTACAGTATCTAAGAAACGTTAGTGTGAAGCTATTCTGCAATAGTCAGCCATTTCAGTAATTGAGAATGATTTACACAGGATTATTTCTAATATATGTACACACACATTTTCTGATTATTATGAATACTGTAAGCAAGGCAGTAATGTTTTTCAATGACTGCATATTCTCTGTTCCTCAGAAAAGTGCTTTTCTGTGTAACCACTAGTCATTGTATCGTTCCCTTACTTGGAAACTATTTATTCAACTGCCTGTAAAGAGGTTTGATTTGCTCAAGACTGTCATCTTTAATAATCCTGTCTACAAAGCAGTTGTATAAACAGGAGCCTGGAAATTTGGAGACCTTATGCAACAAGAATTATTTAGTAGCATTTTTTCTGAAGGGGCCCCATTCTGAGATTTCCTTTTGTGACATTTTGGAGACTTCAGTTTATATACATAAGCTGCTTGTAAAACTGTCCCAAAATATTCATGAGGGAAAGCAATGAGAAGAAAATTTAAAGAAGTTAGTATTTACAGAGGGATATCTCAAACATAAAATACAGCTGTGTAATCAACAAGCCTGCTCTTCTGTCCATTCTGTAAACAGAGGAAGGGGCCCGAATACAGACTCCCCTCATTTCAGCGAGAGATTCACACATGCTTACACATGAAATGCTTGCTTACACAAGGAACAACTCTGTATTATGGCACAGATTAACTAACATGATGTTAAACACATTATAAAACAAGTCATTTCCTCCTGAGTAAACAAGCCTATAAAGCCAACAGGCACAGAAAAAAAGGAAATTTGATTCTGAAATCCATATACTTCAAAAGCAGATTCCTTTTATTTAGTCAATTTAGTTAAGAGGCTGCCTTATTTCTCCAGATCTCTGGTAAGTAGAAGAAAACACACTTGGAAATTGCGGGCAAATGGACGCATTTTCACAACCTTTTTTCTTCATTTGAAATTATTCTCGTACTTCAAATATGGAGACCAGCCATAGGTCCAAAGTGAAAGAAACATTAAAATGTCTCACTTTTTGATTGAGACTGATTGTCCTTATTGCAGGCCCTGTTGTGACTTATCAGAAGAAAACACCGTTTATAGGCAAATTTCTTTGCCATATGTGTGAGGACTGAACAGTTTATACCACTTGACCGACTAGTCAAAATAAACAGGGATTCTGCAGATTTTGGGGAGCATTTACATGAGACTGGGACCTGGTAATGTGGCTTCTTCTACTTCAGGAGAATATTGTTAGGACCTCTTCTCTGGAATGGGGGACTTAGCTGGATCCATGACAGGGTAAACAGAAAATAAAATATATGCAAAATTTCTCATTTTTCTATCAGCATAATTTTCTCCTAGGATCTTTTGGGAGGGATTCTGGGGCTGAGGTTAGGAAGGGCTTATGCAGGACCGAGCTTTCTGTTCTGAGGTTGCTGGAAATCCTCTCCAAGTCAGACCTGGAGTTACGAAGTGAACTTACTAAAACAGTCCCAGAAACCGGTTATCCCGCAGACTTCACTGTTAGAATGCAGTTGGTCCATTGTGGTTTTCAGTAAAGGTGAGCTTATTTGGGACAACTGAGGCTATGTTCTTCTCAGTACACAGCCCTCCACTGTGCTCCTAGGATCAGGAATCCTGATTAGAAAACCCTTCCCTATAAATGGCTTAGTTTCATCCCTTGCTTTATTCAAAAGAATTAGGATGGAAAGATGGAAAGTGGTCCTGGGAAGGATGATGGCAAAACTGGTTCAAGAAAAGGAGACTCGCTTGTAATCTGAAAGGCATAATGAAAGCATATGGCTGGAAGAAGAAGTCCTCAGCCTCTGTTCTCAGGACGGGAAGGCAAACAACAGGTATGCAGGTACTTGCTCGTGAAAGTGGTCTTCACCTTAGAGCTGGAGAATTCAGAGCTCTTTAAAATCCCTCTCAAGGTTTCAAGTGACACTTCCACTGCTGTAGGCCTCACACATGATCTACTGCAGAAATCATGCCTTGTCTAATGATGAACCAACATTTCTAATTAGTAAGGGCGAACCAGCATTCTAATCTCTAAATCGTAATCAATAACTATGTCACAGAAGAATTAAACTTCACATATATAAGACCTTGTAAAAACAACCACAGCGTATGTTCCCTACATCAAGATATAATACCAACAACAGTTGAAATTGCCATTATAATTTCCTTGGCAACAAGAACTTGGAATCCTTACTCATACAGATGTTTTTTGCATGATAAAAATCACATTGGTGTTATTTTCTTTCCCATTTTCAGTTCCAGCTCAGCTGCAGTGCTACCTTCTCTCATCATTGTTTATTCTGTAACATTACCAGTTGCATGCATTAAGTGACAAACGACTCTGAGTCAGAGGTACCACCACCAGGAGAACCACGGAACACTACACTAAGTCATACTGAAACTCACAACACAAAACTAATATGTAGCTTAAACTATGAACACTAGAGTTATGTTACTTACCTTTATCACGCGTTACCATTTATCTTTATTATCCTAATCACGACTGTTTAAGCCTTGTGTATTCAAAGCAGGCAGCTGGAGCAAATGGCTATGAGCTACAAAAGCATTCATCTTATGGTCTCTGGTTCGGTGCTAGTCTTGATAGCTTCTGTCCATATTGTTCATATTTGGAGGCTCTTCGGTGGTCTGCATCTAATTAGTAGGTTTTTTACAAATCCATTTCTTAGCAGACAGATGTCCCAAGTCATAAGAATATCACTGCTCTGACTGCAGCCTTGCTGGCAATGCTGACTGGATGGAGGAGGAGATACTCTTTGGCTGCTGCATGTGCTACCTCTTGGTTGAGACCCTGATGATGCTGTAGGAACACATGCAGACAGCTGCCTGACTTTATCAGTTAGTCACAGGTTAATTAGGAAGGTATCTGTACTAATTGCTGTAACGATCAGTTAAGGACTCTTCACAAACACCATATTTGGTGTAGTAGTTTTAAGAGAAAAAAGTCCTGCCTTTTTACTAATGCAGAGGGAAGGCAAGGCGGAGGTATTTAAAGCCATATTACTGTTCAGTATCTTGAATATGATCAAACCCAGCAGTAGCTCACCTGTATTGCTTGTGATAATTTAGCAAAAATCTAGCCACCTGAGAAAGATTTAAATATTCCATTTTATGTATTAAGAGGAAAAAGTGCTCCTCTGTCAGATCATATTGAATCACAACAGCATGCGTATGTATTCTTGTCACAGTTTCTGCACTTTTTCTGTTTTTGATGCCTTCAAAATAATCTTTTTTTAAATTAATGTACTTGCCAATTGTATATTCTGGAAGGGAGAGCAGCTGTTTCCTCACAACTGTACGCACAGCCTTTTGAAGAAAATTTTGTTTATTAATAGTAATCTGTTTTTTTCATAGCTTTGCAATTTCTTAGATAATAGGGTAAAACACAATTTTCCTTTCATGTTCTCTGCATACTGAAGAGACAGATGCAATTGCAAGAAACTACTTATGCTGAGGGCAAAACTTAGTACTGCTTAATGTGATTTAATGACTAAAAATGTGTATCATTTATAGATGACATCTAGTACTCAGCTAAGATATTATTATGGTCAATGAGTACTCTTCCCTGCTGGTTAGTAAAAGGATTTGGAATTAAATCTGTTTTTATTTTACTTGTTCAAGTAGACGCACTGAAAGCAACCCAGCTAACCACACGGGTAACACAAATGGGATTTAGTCTTTGCTCCTAATCTTTTTCTAGACAGAAGCTCACATATAACTATATATATATTAACTTGAAACACAGAACTGGGGGAAGGGGGAAAAAACAGGACTTAGAAAGGCTATTTTACAGCTACACAGACATGTAAACACCTCCAGGAACTTTGCTTAATAAGGCCAGCTACTTTCAGCTATCACTCCACTGCCCGTGACAATCTGCATGAAAGCATTTCTTTCTCCCCCAGGCAACACTATCAAGTTAGTGCAGTTCCCTCGAAATACAAAAATGATGTATTTAAAGCTAAATGTATAGCATATGGAGGACTGGAGCTGTGCTACGAAGTGCACCCCCCTCACTCAAAGGCACTCAGGCATGCCAACAAATGTGCCTAAGAAAAGTGGCAAATATGACAGGGAAAATGTCAGAATACAGAAATTGTCTGTAGATTTTAACTCCTGTCAAGAGACACTCTTGTGTAATAGAGATACCACAGGGCCTACCCTCAAGACATGATGTACGCAATGAAGCACTCAACTCAGCAGTGTTTAATACATGAACACTGTTTCCCCTACAGGACACATTACTTAGCTTTTCCTAAAGATACCAAAGTGATTTACATGCATGTTTACCAAACTAGGTGAATTCAACCCCAACGCACAGAAGCTATGAGTGACAGTCGAGTTTCCTGGGAAGCAAAGGCTCAATCCTGTGCACTCAAGAGTTGATCCAGTGTTCAGTGATGCCAGTGAAAAAACTCCCACTGACTTCAATACATTGAAATGCACAAAAAAAAAGCATTTACAAGCCATTTGTAAATCCATAAAATGTCATGTAGTTGTGCTTGTAATCTTAAAATCTAATTTTAGTGAGTCTCGTTAAAAAAAAAGCCTTGTGTGTGCAATTGTGTGCATTCGAATGTATGTTGACCTACTTCAAATTGTTTTCTGTTTATCACGTTAGGAAACGTATTCTAAAACCTCATCCTCAGATGATCACCCCCCCCCCCCCCCCCAAACCTTCAAAATCAAAAAGCAGTGGATGGTTGTGCAGTCCCCACAACCACCAAGCTTTGATCAAGTTTTTTTCCTTACAGCAATATTTTAGAATCCTACAGAAATATGAACCAAACTTGTTGATTTCTGGGCCTATCACTTCTGCAGGGGTCTGAGATTGTGCAGAACAATTTAAATACAGTTCTCTGACATTCAGAACTGAAATGTCAGTTCCTGTGTGAAATAAGAGAACACAGTAATTTGGGAAGTCTATTAACTTGTTGCACAAAACTAGATTTATTACATTTTTGATGTACACTCCTTCATAAGCCATTATTCCAGATTTAAATAATATTTCTATTTTCATTTGCATTTCAACACTTATTTTCAAGTAATTTTATCACTCATGGGGATTATTGTTGGGTTCAGGACTCTACACTTACTAGAATTTTAAAAAAATTGGAACACTTTTACAGGGGCATGGTTTAGTGGTGTACTTGGCAGTGCTAGGTTAATGATCTTAGAGGTCTTTTCCAACCTAAATGATTCTATGATTCTATGAATATTTTCTCTGCAGAGGTAAAAGGTCAAACTGAGTAGCACTAGACATGAGAAAATGAATTAGCAAACTGAAGGAAAGATAATCAGTCTGGCTTCCAGGTTAACTTTCTGTTATTTATTGTATTTTTTTTTTTAATCTTTTAACAGCATGCCAGTCCTGTGCTCAGGCTTGCTGTGCTACCACAGCAGAAACTACACAAAAAGTAACAATGTCTAAAAATCACTCCCCATTTCAGAAACCCATCCCCGCCCTGCAAGCCACTCCCTCCTAAAAAGTCCAGAGCAATGAAATACCCTTTTTGTTGAAAATCAGGAAACTGAGGTCCTGGCAAACTGACAGGTAAAGTAAATTTATCTTCCTCAAAAACACGATTGTGTGAATAAGAGGCGTTCACAAATGGTAGCGGCCAGCTGCTTCCTCACATGTGACTGTAAATACTGCGTTTAAAAACAGAATCATAATATTTACAAATAGAAATTACACACAGTGTGTCTTTCAAAATCTGTCTGCTATTGTCCAGAGGTTTTTGTGGTAAACAAACCAGCATAAACAGTGGGAAGCAAAAGTGGTTTACAAATAATTTTATTTTTTGCAAATGAAGCAGTATTAGCAACATCAACAGCACTACTCTTGGATTGACACTGCTGTCTTATTTTACTCCTCTAACTTCATAAAACCAATAAATATATTTTACTTCATAAATTGAGGAGAGTCTGCAAAAAGTAAGTTTTTCTCACCTTGCATGCTTTGGAGAATTTATCTAAAACCCTGTAATGCTCAGAAGCCCATATATCTTATTGTATAAATAATTCTATGTCTGAACTTTCTTCTATTTCCAAAAAATGACAGGAGAGATTTAGTGCAAGTTAGATGTCACCCTCACAAATACAATTTCAATTTATGGTTATCAATTTAGGCAAATTAGGATTTCCCAACAATGCTAATTAAAAGTTTTGTATTGACATATCTGTTGTCCAAAAAATCAGATACCTTTTTCATCCCTTTTCATCTCTGTTTCCCTATATTGACCACAAGTATTTTTCATTTGTGGGCTATAAAACATTACAGTTATTCATTACATATGGCATTGGCATACCTGTTATAGCTACCTAGTGTACATTTCAATACTAAAATACATTTCTCAGTTTAATACACAGCTAATGAATCAAATAAAATTCAAGTGGTTTGGGGCTTCAAGTGACGTTTTAAGTTATTACCCCTGTAATCACATCATGAGCAGAAATGGCCTTGTACCTCTTACTCCATGGTCAGGCAGTTGCTGTGAAACTCACCATAATATTCTTGCTCTGTGGTTTATAATTACTTCCAAATTTCAGAAAATTGGTATTATTTTTTCGGGAGTGTGTGGGGTGTGTGTCTGTCAGGCTAGGTGCCACAGATGCCAAAAAATAAAGAACCAAGAAATGCATATTCAAATATACATCCAAAATTAATTTTTCAGTATTTTAAACAAAAGATTTTGCTTCATTAAAATACTTCACACCTCCTCATCAGAGACTGCCCCAGAACCAGAAACTCCTGACTGGGGAGTGGGGGCAGGCAGCTGTTCCCTTGCGGAATAGATTTTCAAACCCTTTGACAACCCACGCTTAAAACATTCTTCATTCATTCAATAACATTACTTTTACAGGCGCAGAGAATAAAAACCCAGAGGGTTGGAGCAATGCCCGGTCCTTTGCTGTGGGCTTCCCACCACACCGAGGAGAAGACCTGGACTCTAGGTGTTAGGGAATAGTTTTATAAAGTTACGTCTCTGCAGTCACACGTAGTACCCCTTGCAGTCATTGCTCTGCGATATTTAAAACTTAATAACATGTTGCTGCAAATACTTTCTACCTGGTGTTGCCAATGAAAATATCCACAGTACTATAAAGAGGAGTCATTAATTATCTTCAGGTTTTACAAAATGTTAGGATCCAGTACCAAAAATGCATGTGGATGTGAACAGCAACGTTTTGTGCACATAAAGCTACTGGAGGACACAAGCTTCCCAGGACCCACGCTTCCAAGCTGCAGCTTGCTGGTTTTGACAGCAAAATGAAAAGTTGCATTCCAGGAATTGAAATACATTTCTTTTATAGCATTATTTTTCAGCCAGTCCATTACCAGGAGGCACTAATAAGCAAGGTCTATTTAGTTGTGTTGGGCAATGAATAATCTGAATTATCCAGGGATGGAGTATTGCAGAACAAGTCCTAAGAGTTTCCTGTTGGATTTTCAGGGGGTGTTGCTGCTTTTTGTGGGTTTAGGGCATGCGATCAGTACCCACTGCAGGCACAGAATACACGGCTTGTTACCAGCTCAGGGGCACCTTACAGTCGGGTTTTCATCTGTTCAGCAGAAGTTTAAACCCAGGATGCCCTGTGTTGAACATCTGCATCTGCTGCACCACACGACAGTGGGAAACAGGTTCTAGAGCCTGAGGTGAAGGGACCCAGCCACACCACACCACCTTGGTGTGCTAGTGGCTCTCCGCTGTAATTGTCTCTAGGTTCGGCCTCATTGCAATATATCCTGCAGGGAGAGGAATCCAAGGAAACAGGCTGCGGTACCTCTACTGAGTACAATACTTCAGCACATACTCAGTCAGATTCACTGATTGTAGGGAATCTACTTACTCTAAGCTGAGTGAGCAAAATCTCTATCCATGGGTAGAATAAACACTATTTAGAGTGGAACCATTTGTAACACACTTTAATTGGCAATTTTCCCTTAATGAATAATATAACACCTTTCATATGAGGATTCTGCTGCTCTGTGATTTTTTGTGCCTGTAATAAGAAATATAAAAACTGATGCACAGAATAAATTTTCTTAATAACAGAGTTTAAAATAATACATCCATTATCACAGGGATCATACTTGTCTCCTGTAACCACAAGAATGCAATCAGAGCAAGAACATAATGTAAAACACCCACACACTTAAAATCAACATCTTTGCTTCAGAACAGATGGCAATTGCAAACATGAATTAAGAGTATCTTCACATAAATTAAGAAAAAACTTCTTTTGAAGAGTAGAAGATACCGACTGTTTAGGAACTGTGTTTACACTCTTTACTTTTCTTCTGCATGGAGGTATGGCCAGGAGGTTCAGTCAACGAAGAAGGAATTGCATGTTTTTTGTAGGCTGCACAGTGGCTTGCAGACAAGACAGCTTGACAATGCCAAAATGTCACTGAGGCTGTCTCAAAGGGACAGCTGATGGAGTTGTGCACAAATTTAACCTGCTCCAGGGAAAAGGTAACCTGAAATGGTGAAGTCCAGTTGACTGGGTCCATCCAGGAGATGGAACATACTCTCAGAGAAAACTGCTGGGTGTTGGTAAGGTGAGCTCTGTCGGTAGCTATTACTGTACAGTTTAAAGTAACTGAAAAGTCTCAAGTGAAGAAAGTTTTAATTCCTTATTTTTTAAAAAAGGCTTTTATATGCTCTGTTCTTCTCACTTAAATTGGGCAGTACCTATCCCTCAGGGGTCTGTACTGGGACTAATAATATTCAGTATTCTTCAGCAACAACACGGACAGAGGGACTGAGCGCACCCTCAGCAAGTCTGGGGATGGCATCAAGCTGAGTGGCACAGCTGATACGCTTGAGGGAAGGGTTGCCATCCAGAAGGACATTGACAGGCTCAAAAAGTGGACTGACGTGAACCTCGTGAAGCTCAACAAGGCCAAGTACAAGGTCCTGCGCCTAGGCTGTGGCAATTCCCAATAGTAATACAGACTGGAGTACGAACGGATTCAGAGCAGCCCTGCAGAGTGGAACTCGGGGATACTAGTGGATACAGAAATGGACGTGAGCTGGCAATATGTGCTTGCAGGCCAGAAAGCCAAGCGTCTCCTGGGCTGCCTGGCCAGCAAGTTGAGGGAGGTGATCCTCCCCCTCTGCTCCGCTCTGGTGAGAGCCCACCTGGAGTCCTGCACCCAGCTCTCGAGTTCTCAGTACAGGAAAGAAATGGAGCTGTTGGAGCGGGTCCAGAGGATCACAAAAATGATCAGAGGGATGGAACATTGCTACTGTGAAGAAAGGCTAAGAAAGCTGGGGCTGTTCAGCTTGAACAAGAGAAGGCTTTGGGGACACCTCACTGAGGCCTGCTTAAAGGGGACTTATAAGAAAGATGGAGATATATTTTTTTACCAGGGCCCATAGTGATAGGACAAGAGGCAACGGTTTTAAACTGAAAGAGGGTAGATGTAGCCTGGATATAAGGAAGAATTTTTTTCTATGATGGTGGTGAAACACTGGAACAGAGAAGCTGTGGATGCCCCATCCCTGGAAGTGTTCAAGGTCAGGTTGGATGGGGCTTTGAGCCACCCGATCTGGTGAAAGATGTCCCTGCCCATGTCCCTTAGTCCAAGGGTTGGTCTAGATGATCTTTAAAGGCCCCTTCCAACTCAAACCCTTTGTGATTTTATGATTTTATCATGTTTCTCTATATTAAAAAATAAACTGGATAATCATAATACATCATACTCTATGAGGATACACATTTCCAAGATTGCATTTTCACTAGAATAAACACTTACTTTTCTTCATGTTGCTCAGTGTGTTCTTCTCAGAATATATACTCTTTCAAGAGTTTACCAGTACCAACTAGAGCTGCTTGTAGCAGAATGAAAGAAACCTGCTTCTAATACATGCATACGTAAGAAACCTTTCATAAATTAATGGGCCAAACGTTGTCATGATGCAATTCATTGACCAGTGGAGGTGTACTAGCTTACTTAAAGATTAAACTTGGCTCAGTAAGATCATTAGAAAAATAAAAGACTATGGAAATAAATTTTCTACATCATGGAAGTGGATTGTGTAAGATCACAATAGAGTAAAAATATAAATGGCAGCATAAAGATATATTACACAAAACTCTGTATGGGTACCAAGACCAATATTGTCAGAATGTGATCTGATATAAAGAAACACACATACACTGCCAGAAAAATAAGAATAAAATAATTTCTCACAGGTTTGATACAAAAGACATTTCTCCCTTAGAGAAAACCTTATAAAGGGCTTCCTCTCTTCAAAGCAGGAAACAGAACGGAAGGGAATGAATAGCAGCAGGTAAAACCTCTGCCTCTCCAAACATTATTCAAAGTTAGAAAATGAAAATGTTTCATTATAAGATGAGGAAAATGACATAGCTGATCAAAGTCAGTCAACTTGCTTATTTGTATCTCAGCAAACACCTCGGGTCTGCACTTTGTCAGTCTGCAGAAAGCAAAAGATTTTTCTGACCTCACAAACTGGCAATAAATGGCTTGCCTATGGATCTATTCAGCTCAGCAGATACTTGGCACCATTTACCCCAGCTCTCACAGAACCAAATACACCTACCATGACCATGATTGCTATGGAGATTCTCAAAGTCAAGAAGAAAAAGCCTCATTTGAGCAACTGGTATGTCACAGTGGTGTCCCATTGACTCTGGTCTAATTGCCTGACCTAGCCAAAGACTGTGACCACTGAACACCACATTGTTGCTATTCTGTAGCTCTGGACACAGCAGACCTAAAATATAGTGAGGCAGGACTTCAAAAAATTCTCAGAAATGTCATATTAAAAAGTTATGAGGAGATGACACCTTGCTTGTGGCCTGGAGGTTTCATTCAGCATCCCAAATCATTTGCTGTCCAGATATCACCCCTAAAAATTTGCAATGTAGTGCTGTATTTGCATAGAAGCATCTAAAGAGAATGGTATGTCTAAACATATCTATACAGCAGCTAAATTTGTCCTGCTAGTATATATTCACATTCACCTTCACATCCACCAAGAATATCTTGGTATGTGAATAGGAAATAATGTGTTTATTCACTAGGCTAAATGAGATTTTGCAGTATCGTACTTACTCTTTGCTAAGTATGCGTGCTGGCAAGATCTATGTATGGATTATATGCTCGGACTAGATTGCAGAGAGAATTCACTATTTTTTAAATTACATTAGCTTTCTTAAAAATACGTATCTTGAAGGAAACTTCTAAAATTTTCATTCTAAAGCTTAAAACTCTGGTGCCTCTCTCCCATATTTGATCGAAACGTGAGAAACACAACTGTCCTGTCTCCTGTTCTATGTCGGACTGTCATGCAGATCCACTGACAGCGAGGCAAACATGGCAGACCTGCGGCTATGGAGGCACAGCTTCTTCCATGTTTTGTTTCTAAGATCAGTACAACTATTTTGTACCTTCTATATGCATTACTTCTTCCGAACACACGGAACCCGAGACTCCTTTTCCGATAAGTTGGTTTTCTGTATCCTGATGGTTTTCTTTAAATAAGTATCAGCACGGCCAATTGGCTCCACTACATTAACACAACCTCTAGAGTGAGCAGAACTGGCCACCAAGCAGATGCTGTGACAGCTACCCCTTTAAGCAAAAATAAAAGGCTGTGAGGGAAGATGCACCTGTTTTTTATTTAAGATTTCACATCACCTCTTCAAGGGTCTCTGCTTGCTGACAAGCAAACACATGACCCAGCCATCAGCAGCTAGAATTACCCATTTGCTGAAAGTGTGTATTTGCTGACTTAATGCATTTAGCATTTGTCACATACACAGAGGAGTTGACAAATACAATCTTCTTGTCCTTACTTAATAATGTTTTGGAGCAAGAAATGACTCAGTTCTTTCTTCTTCCTTACTTTACTTGTTCCTAACTATGGTAGTGTGCCAAAAAACAGCTCACAGCCATTTCCCTTCTTTAACATACAAATTCAAAGTAAATTTCCAGCTGGCAAATGAAATGCAATGTCAATTAGCAACGCAATATATTTGAAACATTTGACCTTTAAAGCACAAAAAACTTGCACCTGAAATATAGTAAGTTTGTCACATATCCACAAAGCCGTATCAGAACAGGAAATGCAGTTGTTAGAGCTGATTAACGCTGACTTTGCAGTTTCATGATTTTTTGTATGTATGTTTCATAGCCCAAACCCTGTGAAAGGAATGCTACCAAGTCCTTGACTTCCCAGATATGTTCTACTTTTAAACCACTATCCTCTTGTGGAATTATGTTATATATATTCCAATTAGATTATGTTTAACTAAGATCTCAGATTTTATCTTCAAACCGACAAAGTGCATCAAAGAAAACATCTGAGAGCTTGACATTGAAATACACTCGAAATCTTACCAGTTTCATGCTATTGGTAACTGCTGTGTCAAAAGTCATCAACTTCTGAACTCCCTTTATACTGTTTGGAAACTAATCTTCTGAAATACAAGTTCCAGAAAGAGCTTGAAATTATTTTCTCATGCTGCTTCAAAATGATTTGTGTGCTCAGCCATTGTCTATCAGGTGTTTAACAAGAAGAAGCACAAAACCCGCAACACTGAATACGAGAAACCTTTAGTTATTTGCCATTCAATCACTTAAATTCAACTAATTTCCTAGTTTTTTATAAGTGTGGACTCAGATTCTGTCCATATGGAGGAAGGCTTATTCAGACCTAATGCTTCAGAGATTACTGCACTAGTTAGCTCTATCCAGGACTTTCTGCCTGGATCTGGGAGGAAAAAAAAAAAGGCAAGAAAAAGGTGAAAGATTTCAGGCGTGCACAAGTTCTCCAGCTCTTCCTCTTGTGTTACAGGCTGTAACATGCAACATAGAGATATAGTGATAAAAATACTGCGGCGAAGGCAGCGCAATAGGTTGAATATTATTCCTCTTAAATACAGGCAAGTCGGCAGTACAGGCTCCTGGTAAACTGCATGACCTGGATCATATTCTGGAATTCAGCTTTTCCTCTTACAGATTAAAAACATTCACAATTTTTCCCAATGCTGATTTAACAAGATCGGAAAGAAAATTGTACTGATTTCAATGAAAATTAAGTTCTTCACAAATACAGTTTTATATTTTGCTTAGTTGAATGCACAAGCATGCTTGCCAGTAGAGGGGGTATAGCTCAACCATTTCTCTTCCTCGAAGGAGTTGTCGTAACAGAGGACAATATGAAGAAGATGTAAACAGGAAAGCTGTGCAAATTTACACACCTTTAGAAAGAGGAGCTACAAGTGTAGAGGAGCTTTTGGAATGCAAAAGAAAAAAAGCAGTAGGAAAATAAATATTAAATTCAAGCTTCTAGTGGTTTAATATAAACCAACCAAAAGACAGGAAAAAACACAAGTACCTTCAACTGATTTCAGACTGAAGCCTCTTCTGTTAAGTATTTTAGCTCAACAGTGTACATATCCTACTTATTCTGAATACAGAAACTTTCCATGTTAAAAATTCCAGGAATAAACCCAAGCATCATGTAATTCAATGAGTTTCTGCATTACCACAAAATAAGATGTTGATGTATTCTCCTTGAGAAACGATGAGTAAAAAACTTAATACCATTATGTGAGTCCAATCTAGTTGAACTGGAACAGTTGCATGACACTTTGCTATGTCCGCATTGGTAACAGCAAATCCTGGCGAGGAAAATTCCCTTCCCCAAAATGGCTCACACCTCAAAGTCAGACAGAAGACGAGTTTTTATGTTACAGAATTCCTGGCTGCCACCAAACCAACAGCAACTAGTAAAAGGAAATTTTTTAGATTTCCAAAAATATGCTTCAAGAACGTTGACAAATATACGAGCTGTCATTAACAAGCAAGTTCAGGCTCAAACTACCAAACTGATCTCTCATTTAAGAGGCCTGGGGTTTTGTGTAACTACATTACACATTTTTATGTGAAGACCTCACAAATACCTTTGAGACCAAGGTGTGGTTGCCTAGCACTTCCCAAATTAGACTGTTAGGTCATGATTCAAGAAAGCTCTTTAATAACTGCTTAATTACTAACCCAAATGCATAAGTGTTATTCTGACCTTCAAAGTCAGACTCCGGAAACAGCAGCACCCAAGGCAGGAAACCCTTTCTGAGCTCAGGCAGCCCCGTCAGGGAAGCATGCTTTGCAAAGCGTGTCCAGAAGGATGCCTGGTCAGTTTTGAATTCTGCAGAAGCTTTGTAACACTTCAGAGAAACACCCATGTGTTCTCAGACTCCAAGTGTAGCATCATTTAAGATTAACCCCCGCCTCCCCGGTACAATGTCTTAGAAAGGTTAAAATGCTTTGTTACAGACCAAAGCAATTCCTGTTTAAAAGACATAATACCCTGATGCTATATGTCAAGCTATTCCTATGCTGTAAAAATTCTTGTGTTGATTCTTACAGCCCATGGCTTCCAACAGAGATAAAGGGGTGTAATTCAGGACAGCATTAGCTCAATTGTGGCCACTCGATTTGTATGGCTAAACCCAGTATTAGATGGGCAACCATGCACAGCTGTTCTATTCAGGTAAATGTGGGGGGCTTCATATACATCACTTTTGTGCATGTTATATTACTGATATAATAGATATGGCATCTATCTGTTAAAGAAACAAAGTCTGCCTATGATACCTAGTCCACTGTATCTCTGTTAATGATGTGCAAGGTAGTCCCAAGGGGTGATTCTTTTCACGGGCCAGACACACACAGCACGATTGTCTCCCACAGTGATTCAAACAT